>NW_028251688.1:600000-1190877 GCF_964263255.1 Lissotriton vulgaris
GCCCTGCTGCCAATGAACTGGGGCCTTGCTGCCAATGAACCGGGCCCCTGCTGCCAATGACACAGGCCCTGCTGCCAATGAACTGGGGCCCTGCTGCCAATGAACCGGACCCCTGCTGCCAATGACACAGGCCCTTGCTGCCAATGAACTGGGCCCCTGCTGCTAATGAACCGGGCCCCTGCTGCCAATGACACGGGCCCTGCTGCCAATGAACTGGGCCCCTGCTGCCAATGAACCGGGCCCCTGCTGCCAATGACACGGGCCCTTGCTGCCAATGAACCGGGCCCTGGCTGCCAATAAACCGAGCCCCGGCTGCCAATGACACGGGCCCTGCTGCCAATGAACCGGGCCCCTGCTGCCAATGAACCGGGCCCCGGGTGTCAATGAACCGGGCCCTGCTGCCAATGAACCGGGCCCTGCTGCCAATGACACAGGCCCTGCTGCCAATGAACCGGGCCCCTGCTGCCAATGACACAGGCCCTGCTGCCAATGAACTGGGGCCCTGCTGCCAATGACACAGGCCCTGCTGCCAATGAACTGGGGCCCTGCTGCCAATGACACAGGCCCTGCTGCCAATGAACCGGGCCCCTGCTGCCAATGACACAGGCCCTGCTGCCAATGAACTGGGCCCCTGCTGCCAATGAACCGGGCCCCTGCTGCCAATGACACGGGCCCTGCTGCCAATGAACTGGGTCCCTGCTGCCAATGAACCGGGCCCCTGCTGCCAATGACACGGGCCCTTGCTGCCAATGAACCGGGCCCCGGCTGCCAATGACACGGGCCCTGCTGCCAATGAACCGGGCCCCTGCTGCCAATGAACCGGGCCCCGGGTGTCAATGAACCGGGCCCTGCTGCCAATGAACCGGGCCCTGCTGCCAATGACACAGGCCCTGCTGCCAATGAACCGGGCCCCTGCTGCCAATGACACAGGCCCTGCTGCCAATGAACTGGGGCCCTGCTGCCAATGACACAGGCCTTGCTGCCAATGAACTGGGGCCCTGCTGCCAATGACACAGGCCCTGCTGCCAATGAACCGGGCCCCCGTTGCCAATGACACAGGCCCTGCTGCCAATGAACTGGGGCCCTGCTGCCAATGAACCGGGCCCCTGCTGCCAATGACACAGGCCATGCTGCCAATGAACCGGGTCCCAGGTGTCAATGAACCGGGCCCTGCTGCCAATGAACCGGGCCCCTGCTGCCAATGACACGGGCCCTGCTGCCAATGACACGGGCCCTGCTGCCAATGAACCGGGCCCCTGCTGCCAATGAACCGGGCCCTTGCTGCTGATGAACCGGGCCCCGGCTGCCAATGACACGGGCCCTGCTGCCAATGAACCGGGCCCCTGCTGCCAATGAACCGGGCCCTTGCTGCTGATGAACCGGGCCCCTGCTGCCAATGAACCGGGCCCCTGCTGCCGATGAACCGGGCCCCGGCTGCCAATGAACCGGGCCCCTGCTGCCAATGAACCGGGCCCCGGGTGCCAATGAAGCGGGCCCTGCTGCCAATGAACCGGGCCCCTGCTGCCAATGACACGGGCCCTGCTGCCAATGACACGGGCCCTGCTGCCAATGAACCGGGCCCCTGCTGCCAATGAACCGGGCCCTTGCTGCTGATGAACCGGGCCCCTGCTGCCAATGATACATGCCCTGCTGCCAATGAACCGGGCCCCTGCTGCCAATGAACTGGGCCCCGGCTGCCAATGAACCGGGCCCCTGCTGCCAATGATACAGGCCCTTGCTGCCAATGAACCGGGCCCCTGCTGCCAATGAACCGGGCCCCAGCTGCCAATGAACCGGGCCCTGCTGCCAATGACACGGGCCCTGCTGCCAATGAACCGGGCCCCGCCTGCCAATGACACGGGCCATGCTGCCAATGAACCGGGCCCCTGCTGCCAATGAGCCGGGCCCCTGCTGCCAATGAGCCGGGCCCCTGCTGCTGATGAACCGGGCCCCTGCTGCCAATGAACCGGGCCCTGCTCATTGCTGCCAATGACACGGGCCCTGCTGCCAATGAACCGGGCCCCAGCTGGCAATGAACCGGGCCCCTGCTGCCAATGACACGGGCCCTGCTGCCAATGAACCGGGCCCCTGCTGCCAATGAACCGGGCCCCTGCTGCCAATGAACCAGGCCCCTGCTGCCAATGAACCAGGCCCCTGCTGCCGATGAGCCGGGCCCCTGCTGCTGATGAACTGGGCCCCTGCTGCCAATGACACGGGCCCTGCTGCCAATGACACGGGCCATGCTGACAATGAACCGGGCCCTGCTGCCAATGACACGGGCCCTTGCTGCCAATGACATGGGCCCTACTGCCAATGAACCGGGCCCCTGCTACCAATGAACCGGGCCCCTGCTGCCAATGAACTGGGCCCCGGCTGCCAATGAACCGGGCCCCTGCTGCCAATGATACAGGCCCTTGCTGCCAATTAACCGGGCCCCTGCTGCCAATGAACCGGGCCCCAGCTGCCCATGAACCGGGCCCCTGCTGCCAATGAACCGGGCCCTGCTGCCAATGACATGGGCCCTGCTGCCAATGACACGGGCCCTGCTGCCAATGAACCGGGCCCCGGCTGCCAATGAACCGGGCCCCTGCTGCTAATGAACCGGGCCCTGCTGCTAATGACACGTGCCCTGCTGCCAATGAACCGGGCCCCGGCTGCCAATGAACCGGGTCCCTGCTGCCAATGACATGGGCCCTGCTGCCAATGAACCGGGAACCTGCTGCCAATGAACCGGGCCCCTGCTGCCAATGAACTGGGCCCCGGCTGCCAATGAACCGGGCCCCTGCTGCCAATGATACAGGCCCTTGCTGCCAATCAACCGGGCCCCTGCTGCCAATGAACCGGGCCCCTGCTGCCCATGAACCGGGCCCCTGCTGCCAATGAACCGGGCCCTGCTGCCAATGACATGGGCCCTGCTGCCAATGACACGGGCCCTGCTGCCAATGAACCGGGCCCCGGCTGCCAATGAACCGGGCCCCTGCTGCCAATGACATGGGCCCTGCTGCCAATGAACCGGGAACCTGCTGCCAATGAGCCGGGCCCCTGCTGCCAATGAACTGGGACCCTGCTGCTGATGAACTGGGCCCCTGCTGCCAATGACACAGGCCCTGCTGCCAATGACACGGGCCCTGCTGCCAAAGAACCGGGCCCCTGCTGCCAATGAACCGGGCCCTGCTGCCAATGACACAGGCCCTGCTGGCAATGACACAGGCCCTGCTGCCAATTACACGGGCCCTTGCTGCCAATGACACGGGCCCTACTGCCAACGAACCGGGCCCCTGCTACCAATGAACCGGGCCCCTGCTTCCAATAATCTGGGCCCCTGATGCCAATGACACAGGCCATGCTGCCAATGAACCGGACCCCGGCCGCCAATGAACCGGGCCCCAGCTGCCAATGAACCAGGCCCCGGCTGCCAAAAACATGGGCCCTGCTTCCAATGAACTGGGCCCCTGCTGCCAATGACACGGGCCCCTGCTGCCAATGACACGGGCACTGCTGCCAATGAACCGGGCACCTGCTGCCAATGAACCGGGCCCCTGCTGCCAATGAACCGGGCCCCTGCTGCTGATGAACTGGGCCCCTGCTGCCAATGACACGGGCCCTGCCGCCAATGACACGGGCCCTGCTGCCAATGACACGGGTCCTGCTGCCAATTAACCTGGGCCCCGGCTGCCATTGACCCGGGCCCCTGCTGCCAATGAACCGGGCCCCTCCTGCTGATGAACCGGGCCCCGGCTGCCAATGAACCGGGCCCCTGCTGCCAATGACACGGGCCCCTGCTGCCAATGAACCGGGCCCCTGCTGCCAATAATCTGGGCCCCTGCTGCCAATGACACAGGCCCTGCTGCCAATGACACGGGCCCCTGCTGCCAATGAACCAGGCCCTGGCCGCCAATGAACCGGGCCCCAGCTGCCAATGAACCGGGCCCCGGCTGCCAATGAACCGGGCCCCTGCTGCCAATGACACGGGCCCCTGGTGCCAATGACACGGGCCCTGCTGCCAATGAACCGGGCCCCTGCTGCCAATGACACGGGCCCTGCTGCCAATGACACGGGCCCTTGCTGCCAATGACACGGGCCCTGCTGCCAATGAACCGGGCCCCTGCTGCCAATGAACCGGGCCCCTGCTGCCAATGACACTGGCCCCTGCTGCCAATGACACGGGCCCTGCTGCCAATGAACCGGGCCCCTGCTGCCAATGAACCGGGCCCCTGCTGCCAATGATACAGGCCCTGCAGCCAATGAACCGGGCCCCTGCTGCCAATTAACCGGGCCCCGGCTGCCAATGAACCAGGCCCCTGCTGCCAATGATACAGGCCCTTGCTGCCAATCAACCGGGCCCCTGCTGCCAATGAACCGGGCCCCAGCTGCCCATGAACCGGGCCCCTGCTGCCAATGAACCGGGCCCTGCTGCCAATGACATGGGCCCTGCTGCCAATGACATGGGCCCTGCTGCCAATGAACCGGGCCCCGGCTGCCAATGAACCAGGCCCCTGCTGCCAATGAACCGGGCCCTGCTGCCAATGACACGGGCCCTGCTGCCAATGAACCGGGCCCCGGCTGCCAATGAACCGGGCCCCTGCTGCCAATGACATGGGCCCTGCTGCCAATGAACCGGGAACCTGCTGCCAATGAGCCGGGCCCCTGCTGCCAATGAACCGGGACCCTGCTGCTGATGAACTGGGCCCCTGCTGCCAATGACACAGGCCCTGCTGCCAATGACACGGGCCCTGCTGCCAAAGAACCGGGCCCCTGCTGCCAATGAACCGGGCCCTGCTGCCAATGACACAGGCCCTGCTGGCAATGACACAGGCCCTGCTGCCAATTACACGGGCCCTTGCTGCCAATGACACGGGCCCTACTGCCAACGAACCGGGCCCCTGCTACCAATGAACCGGGCCCCTGCTGCCAATAATCTGGGCCCCTGATGCCAATGACACAGGCCATGCTGCCAATGAACCGGACCCCGGCCGCCAATGAACCGGGCCCCAGCTGCCAATGAACCAGGCCCCGGCTGCCAAAAACATGGGCCCTGCTTCCAATGAACTGGGCCCCTGCTGCCAATGACACGGGCCCCTGCTGCCAATGACACGGGCCCTGCTGCCAATGAACCGGGCACCTGCTGCCAATGAACCGGGCCCCTGCTGCCAATGAACCGGGCCCCTGCTGCTGATGAACTGGGCCCCTGCTGCCAATGACACGGGCCCTGCCGCCAATGACACGGGCCCTGCTGCCAATGACACGGGTCCTGCTGCCAATTAACCTGGGCCCCGGCTGCCATTGACCCGGGCCCCTGCTGCCAATGAACCGGGCCCCTCCTGCTGATGAACCGGGCCCCGGCTGCCAATGAACCGGGCCCCTGCTGCCAATGACACGGGCCCCTGCTGCCAATGAACCGGGCCCCTGCTGCCAATAATCTGGGCCCCTGCTGCCAATGACACAGGCCCTGCTGCCAATGACACGGGCCCCTGCTGCCAATGAACCAGGCCCTGGCCGCCAATGAACCGGGCCCCAGCTGCCAATGAACCGGGCCCCGGCTGCCAATGAACCGGGCCCCTGCTGCCAATGACACGGGCCCCTGGTGCCAATGACACGGGCCCTGCTGCCAATGAACCGGGCCCCTGCTGCCAATGACACGGGCCCTGCTGCCAATGACACGGGCCCTTGCTGCCAATGACACGGGCCCTGCTGCCAATGAACCGGGCCCCTGCTGCCAATGAACCGGGCCCCTGCTGCCAATGACACTGGCCCCTGCTGCCAATGACACGGGCCCTGCTGCCAATGAACCGGGCCCCTGCTGCCAATGAACCGGGCCCCTGCTGCCAATGATACAGGCCCTGCAGCCAATGAACCGGGCCCCTGCTGCCAATTAACCGGGCCCCGGCTGCCAATGAACCGGGCCCCTGCTGCCAATGATACAGGCCCTTGCTGCCAATCAACCGGGCCCCTGCTGCCAATGAACCGGGCCCCAGCTGCCCATGAACCGGGCCCCTGCTGCCAATGAACCGGGCCCTGCTGCCAATGACATGGGCCCTGCTGCCAATGACATGGGCCCTGCTGCCAATGAACCGGGCCCCGGCTGCCAATGAACCGGGCCCCTGCTGCCAATGAACCGGGCCCTGCTGCCAATGACACGGGCCCTGCTGCCAATGAACCGGGCCCCGGCTGCCAATGAACCGGGCTGTTGCAATGTAGAAAAGGTAATTTGTAAGGTAAGAAGATCCAGAAGTCGTAGGTATTCTTGAAATGGTGTTTATTAGTTAAAAGCTGGTAAATAGGTAAATAGGAAGGAGGAAGGAAGGTGGCCCCACCGGGAGCAGCATCCAGCTGCTCAGCCCACTCAATCAAACTGACCACACATTCAAACCATGCACACAGGAACATTCCAATGACATCACACACACAGGCTGAGCAGCAGGGAAGAGATGATCAGGATATAACACATCTCCCTCTTTTAAAACAATGGAGACAAAAGAGGGTAAGTGAAACTAAACACAGTATGTCCTGATGATGACAAAATCAGGATTTCAAATAAACAGTCAACATAGGAAATGAATAACTGTAAATAATATCATGAAATAGCAATATATCATCATGAAAGATACATAGAGAGGAAAAATATCTTCTCGCACCAAACAGAGAGAGAAATCACATACAACCATCCCCCATCTCAAAGAAAAACCCAAAATATTACCAATCATGCCAGTTGGCCAGACTGTCACGAGAAGCAATAAGAGGGAATCAAACTGAAGAAAAAGGCATCCCAATAGAATAACAATTTTAAGGATGTAGGAGTTACCACGCTGTCCAAAACCACTTGAATAAAGTATAAAGAACCAAACGCATAACACCTAGTACAAGGGTACATGGCTACCTAACGACTCTCTGTAAAACTGAACACCTCTAACTAAATAGAGCACTTGCGTGGTTCAGAAAATGAAACAAGAGTAAAAAGAACTGAGAACTCATCCTCATATAATTTGATAAACAAATGGAGCACCTCAAACCATGAGCACTAATGTGGCTCCGCACAAATTCAAAATACACATTAGCATCGAACTCCTCAAAGTTCATCAAAATACACATTACCATTGAACTCCTCAAAGTTCATCAAAATTCACACTAGCATTGAACTCCTCAAAGTTTAGCAATAAATATAGACTATGCACAACTAATCGCAATAAAGTGTGAACTCCTCTCACTATTACATAAGTGGTTCATCAAAATCAGCATAAATAAATATCAACATGTAATGAGCACCTCAAATTAATTGCGTGTGAACCCCTCTATTTAAAATAGAGCACTACTACTTAAGTGGTTCATCAAAAATCAGCATAAATAAATATCAACACGTAATGAACTCCTCAAATTAATTGAGCACAATGTGGTTCATTTCCATAAATAAATTCAAACATTGTCAGAACTCAGCATAGTAAACTTAACAATTAAAATCGACTTTAAAAGCACACAGTACAAATAAATTAATTCATCAATTTCAGCAAACAACAGTTCCATAAAATACACAGAACACAACATATACATCAATATATAAGCAAGTAGTGGCTGATGGAAAATAAGAAACTAAAATAATAAAAGTAGTCACCGTTGTCATATCAGATGTTGTGAATTGCGAGACCTGAACAGAAAACAGTACCTTGACTCTTGAAATATAAATGAAAACATCTCAGGGAACTTGCAGGGTTTAAAAAAAACTTAGCGTGCCAATCGCTGTGACACGATGATGAAAACGAAGGCGAACACCCAGAAAGGAAAAGCTTCACGTCAGAAACGCTGTTGGAAATGAAAGGCTCGATCCAGGACTACATTAGCGCATTAAATGTCTTTTACATCGGAAAACTCCTGGAAAATGACGATGGCACGCAGCAACCTTCACTCTGTCATGTCTTCGCCACGATGACTCACAGTGAAGATGTGTTTGATCTAAGACGATGACTCATAGGCTGAGAAACTGTGCTTTAACAAAGGCGGTGAGTCATAGGCTGACATCACGGAAATAGAGCACGAGGAGAGCTCCCCTTCGCCAACTCCTCGGGACACTCTGAAGACGTCATCACACAGCGTGAAGCAGGGGAAAGGCAAGGATCTCTGGAAACCAACTGACAACTCAACCGCCATCCCCAACAGGACGGTGAGTGTCAAAGTTTTACTTCAAAGGGTCGGAATTTTACATGACATGCTCCGTTAAATTGAGCGCGCTGGCACACAATTATCTGTAAACACTGCTGCAATTAACTTCTTAAATTTAATGAAAACGGAAGACTTAGGGTGGAAAAATGTCACAGCCTGTACACATGCTTGCAGACAACTTATAAAAACGCCGCACATTTGTTTCACAGTGACAATCCACTTGGAAATAGCGCAGAAATAGGTCTCTATTAACTTCAAAGTTTATGAACAGAACAGCCGCCTCAGATAAATTACTGAAAAGTTCACATCTTGGCCCTTGAAATGTAAATAGTCATTTAAATTGCTGAATTGAAATATAAATAGTCATTTTAAGTTGGGCTCTGAACATCTTGACGAAATATATTTAAGTTTTCCACCGTTTTTTTCTGACAACAGTCATAACTCGAAATCTTGACGCTCTTGCCAATAAATCTCCCAATTTAAAATTCAATAATCTGCACAAAGACCAACGCTTGAAACATACCTTTATAGATGTTTCCTGTAGGCTGTCAGATGTGACATGACACCGGTGGGGCATCAAAAGCGTTGTTTGTCTTCTTTTAAAGTTTTCATTTTCCATCTCTTCAATTCCATGTTTCAAAAGTAATTTCTGCACACGTAGTTCTTTCTCGCTCGTCGCCATTGTTGCAATGTAGAAAAGGTAATTTGTAAGGTAAGAAGATCCAGAAGTCGTAGGTATTCTTGAAATGGTGTTTATTAGTTAAAAGCTGGTAAATAGGTAAATAGGAAGGAGGAAGGAAGGTGGCCCCACCGGGAGCAGCATCCAGCTGCTCAGCCCACTCAATCAAACTGACCACACATTCAAACCATGCACACAGGAACATTCCAATGACATCACACACACAGGCTGAGCAGCAGGGAAGAGATGATCAGGATATAACACGGGCCCCTGCTGCCAATGACATGGGCCCTGCTGCCAATGAACCGGGAACCTGCTGCCAATGAACCGGGCCCCTGCTGCCAATGAACTGGGCCCCGGCTGCCAATGAACCGGGCCCCTGCTGCCAATGATACAGGCCCTTGCTGCCAATCAACCGGGCCCCTGCTGCCAATGAACCGGGCCCCAGCTGCCCATGAACCGGGCCCCTGCTGCCAATGAACCGGGCCCTGCTGCCAATGACATGGGCCCTGCTGCCAATGACACGGGCCCTGCTGCCAATGAACCGGGCCCCGGCTGCCAATGAACCAGGCCCCTGCTGCCAATGAACCGGGCCCTGCTGCCAATGACACGGGCCCTGCTGCCAATGAACCGGGCCCCGGCTGCCAATGAACCGGGCCCCTGCTGCCAATGACATGGGCCCTGCTGCCAATGAACCGGGAACCTGCTGCCAATGAGCCGGGCCCCTGCTGCTGATGAACTGGGCCCCTGCTGCCAATGACACGGGCCCTGCTGCCAATGACACGGGCCCTGCTGCCAAAGAACCGGGCCCCTGCTGCCAATGAACCGGGCCCTGCTGCCAATGACCCGGGCCCTGCTGGCAATGACACAGGCCCTGCTGCCAATTACACGGGCCCTTGCTGCCAATGACACAGGCCCTACTGCCAACGAACCGGGCCCCTCCTACCAATGAACCGGGCCCCTGCTGCCAATAATCTGGGCCCCTGCTGCCAATGACACAGGCCTTGCTGCCAATGAACCGGACCCCGGCCGCCAATGAACCGGGCCCTGCTGCCAATGAACCGGGCCCCGGCTGCCAAAAACATGGGCCCTGCTTCCAATGAACCGGGCCCCTGCTGCCAATGACACGGGCCCCTGCAGCCTATGACACGGGCCCTGCTGCCAATGAACCGGGCCCCTGCTGCCAATGAACCGGGCCCCTGCTGCCAATGAACCGGGCCCCTGCTGCTGATGAACTGGGCCCCTGCTGCCAATGACACGGGCCCTGCCGCCAATGACACGGGCCCTGCTGCCAATGACACGGGTCCTGCTGCCAATTAACCTGGGCCCCGGCTGCCATTGAACCGGGCCCCTGCTGCCAATGAACCGGGCCCCTGCTGCTGATGAACCGGGCCCCGGCTGCCAATGAACCGGGCCCCTGCTGCCAATGACACGGGCCCCTGCTGCCAATGAACCGGGCCCCTGCTGCCAATATTCTGGGCCCCTGCTGCCAATGACACAGGCCCTGCTGCCAATGACACGGGCCCCTGCTGCCAATGAACCGGGCCCTGGCCGCCAATGAACCGGGCCCCAGCTGCCAATGAACCGGGCCCCGGCTGCCAATGAACCGGGCCCCTGCTGCCAATGACACGGGCCCTGCTGCCAATGAACCGGGCCCCTGCTGCCAATGAACCGGGCCCCTGCTGCCGATGAACCGGGCCCCGGCCGCCAATGAACCGGGCACCTGCTGCCAATGACACGGGCCCCTGCTGCCAATGAACCGGGACCCGGCCTCCAATGAACCGGGCCCCAGCTGCCAATGAACCGGGCCCCTGCTGCCAATGACATGGGCCCTGCTGACAATGAACCGAGAATCTGCTGCCAATGAGCCGGGCCACTGCTACCAATGAACTGGGCCCCTGCTACGATTGAACCGGGCCCCTGCTGCCAATGAACCGGGCCCTGCTGCCAATAATCTGGGCCCCTGCTGCCAATGACACGGGCCCTGCTGCCAATGAACCGGGCCCCTGCTGCCAATGACACAGGCCCTGCTGCCAATGAACCGGGCCCCGGCAGCCAATGAACCGGGCCCCAGCTGCCAATGAACCGGGCCCCGGCTGCCAATGAACCAGGCCCCTGCTGCTGATGAACCGGGCCCCTGCTGCCAATGAACCGGGCCCCTGCTGCCAATGACACAGGCCTTTGCTGCCAATGACCACGGGCCCTGCTGCCAATGAACCGGGCCCCGGCTGTCAATGAACCGGGCCCCTGCTGCCGATGAACCGGGCCCCTGCTGCTGATGAACTGGGCCCCTGCTGTCGATGCAAGGGCCCTGCCGCCAATGACATGGGCCCTGCTGCCAATGAACCGGGCCCCTGCTGCCAATGACACGGGCCCTGCTGCCAAAGAACATGGCCCCTGCTGCAAATGAACCGGGTCCCTGCTGCCAATGAACCAGGGCCCTGCTGCCAATGACATGGGCCCTGCTGCCAATGACACGGGCCCTTGCTGCCAATGACACGGGCCCTGCTGCCAATGAACCGGGCGCCTGCTACCAATGAACCAGGCCCCTGCTGCCAATGAACAGGGCCCTGCTGCCAATGACACAGGCTCTGCTGCCAATGACAGGCTCTGCTGCCAATGAACTGGGCCCCTGCTGCCAATGAACCGGCCCCCTGCTGCCAATGACTCGGGCCCTGCTCCCAATGAACCGGGCCCCTGCTGCCAATGAAACCGGGCCCCTGCTGCCAATGAACCGGGCCCCTGCTGCCAATGACACGGGCCCTGCTGCCAATGACACAGGCCCTGCTGCCAATGAACCGGGCCCCGGTCGCCAATGAACCGGGCCCCGGCTGCCAATGAACCGGGCCCCGGCTGCCAATGAACCGGGCCCCTGCTGCCAATGAGCCGGGCCCCTGCTGCCAATGAACCGGGCCCCGGCTGCCAATGAACCGGGCCCCTGCTGCCAATGACATGGGCCCTGCTGCCAATGAACCGGGAATCTGCTGCCAATGAGCCGGGCCCCTGCTGCCAATGACACGGGCCCTTGCTGCCAATGAACCGGGCCCCTCTGCCAATGACACAGGCCCTGCTGCCAATGAACTGGGCCCCTGCTGCCAATGACACGGGCCCTTGCTGCCAATGAACCGGGCCCCTGCTGCCAATGAACCGGGCCCCGGCTGCCAATGAACCGGGCCCCGGCTGCCAATGACACGGGCCCTGCTGCCAATGAACCGGGCCCCTGCTGCCAATGAACCTGGCCCCGGGTGTCAATGAACCGGGCCCTGCTGCCAATGAACCGGGCCCCTGCTGCCAATGACACGGGCCCTGCTGCCAATGACACGGGCCCTGCTGCCAATGAACCGGGCCCCTGCTGCCAATGAACCGGGCCCCTGCTGCCAATGATACAGGCCCTGCAGCCAATGAACCGGGCCCCTGCTGCCAATGAACTGGGCCCCGGCTGCCAATGAACTGGGCCCCTGCTGCCAATGATACAGGCCCTTGCTGCCAATCAACCGGGCCCCTGCTGCCAATGAACCGGGCCCCAGCTGCCCATGAACCGGGCCCTGCTGCCAATGACATGGGCCCTGCTGCCAATGACACGGGCCCTGCTGCCAATGAACCGGGCCCCGGCTGCCAATGAACCGGGCCCCTGCTGCCAATGACACGTGCCCTGCTGCCAATGAACCGGGCCCCGGCTGCCAATGAACCGGGCCCCTGCTGCCAATGACATGGGCCCTGCTGCCAATGAACCGGGAACCTGCTGCCAATGAACCGGGCCCCTGCTGCCAATGAACTGGGCCCCGGCTGCCAATGAACCGGGCGCCTGCTGCCAATGATACAGGCCCTTGCTGCTAATCAACCGGGCCCCTGCTGCCAATGAACCGGGCCCCAGCTGCCCATGAACCGGGCCCCTGCTGCCAATGAACCGGGCCCTGCTGCCAATGACATGGGCCCTGCTGCCAATGACACGGGCCCTGCTGCCAATGAACCGGGCCCCGGCTGCCAATGAACCGGGCCCCTGCTGCCAATGAACCGGGCCCTGCTGCCAATGACACGGGCCCTGCTGCCAATGAACCGGGCCCCGGCTGCCAATGAACCGGGCCCCTGCTGCCAATGACATGGGCCCTGCTGCCAATGACCCGGTAACCTGCTGCCAATGAGCCGGGCCCCTGCTGCCAATGAACCGGGACCCTGCTGCTGATGAACAGGGCCCCTGCTGCCAATGACACGGGCCCTGCTGCCAATGACACGGGCCCTGCTGCCAAAGAACCGGGCCCCTGCTTCCAATGAACCGGGCCCTGCTGCCAATGACACGGGCCCTGCTGGCAATGACACAGGCCCTGCTGCCAATTACACTGGCCCTTGCTGCCAATGACACGGGCCCTACTGCCAACGAACCGGGCCCCTGCTACCAATGAACCGGGCCCCTGCTGCCAATAATCTGGGCCCCTGCTGCCAATGACACAGGCCATGCTGCCAATGAACCAGACCCCGGCCGCCAATGAACCGGGCCCCAGCTGCCAATGAACCGGGCCCCGGCTGCCAAAAACATGGGCCCTGCTTCCAATGAACCGGGCCCCTGCTGCCAATGACACGGGCCCCTGCTGCCAATGACACGGGCCCTGCTGCCAATGAACCGGGCACCTGCTGCCAATGAACCGGGCCCCTGCTGCCAATGAACCGGGCCCCTGCTGCTGATGAACTGGGCCCCTGCTGCCAATGACACGGGCCCTGCCGCCAATGACACGGGCCCTGCTGCCAATGACACGGGTCCTGCTGCCAATTAACCTGGGCCCCGGCTGCCATTGACCCGGGCCCCTGCTGCCAATGAACCGGGCCCCTGCTGCTGATGAACCGGGCCCCGGCTGCCAATGAACCGGGCCCCTGCTGCCAATGACACGGGCCCCTGCTGCCAATGAACCGGGCCCCTGCTGCCAATAATCTGGGCCCCTGCTGCCAATGACACAGGCCCTGCTGCCAATGACACGGGCCCCTGCTGCCAATGAACCGGGCCCTGGCCGCCAATGAACCGGGCCCCAGCTGCCAATGAACCGGGCCCCGGCTGCCAATGAACTGGGCCCCTGCTGCCAATGACACGGGCCCCTGGTGCCAATGACACGGGCCCTGCTGCCAATGAACCGGGCCCCTGCTGCCAATGACACGGGCCCTGCTGCCAATGACACGGGCCCTTGCTGCCAATGACACGGGCCCTGCTGCCAATAAACCGGGCCCCTGCTGCCAATGAACCGGGCCCCTGCTGCCAATGACACTGGCCCCTGCTGCCAATGACATGGGCCCTGCTGCCAATGAACCGGGCCCCTGCTGCCAATGAACCGGGCCCCTGCTGCCAATGATACAGGCCCTGCAGCCAATGAACCGGGCCCCTGCTGCCAATTAACCGGGCCCCGGCTGCCAATGAACCGGGCCCCTGCTGCCAATGATACAGGCCCTTGCTGCCAATCATCCGGGCCCCTGCTGCCAATGAACCGGGCCCCAGCTGCCCATGAACCGGGCCCCTGCTGCCAATGAACCGGGCCCTGCTGCCAATGACATGGGCCCTGCTGCCAATGACACGGGCCCTGCTGCCAATGAACCGGGCCCCGGCTGCCAATGAACCGGGCCCCTGCTGCCAATGAACCGGGCCCTGCTGCCAATGACACGGGCCCTGCTGCCAATGAACCGGGCCCCGGCTGCCAATGAACCGGGCCCCTGCTGCCAATGACATGGGCCCTGCTGCCAATGAACCGGGAACCTGCTGCCAATGAACCGGGCCCCTGCTGCCAATGAACTGGGCCCCGGCTGCCAATGAACCGGGCCCCTGCTGCCAATGATACAGGCCCTTGCTGCCAATCAACCGGGCCCCTGCTGCCAATGAACCGGGCCCCTGCTGCCAATGAACCGAGCCCTGCTGCCAATGACTTGGGCCCTGCTGCCAATGACACAGGCCCTGCTGCCAATGAACCGGGCCCCGGCTGCCAATGAACCGGGCCCCTGCTGCCAATGAACCGGGCCCTGCTGCCAATGACACGGGCCCTGCTGCCAATGAACCGGGCCCCGGCTGCCAATGAACCGGGCCCCTGCTGCCAATGACATGGGCCCTGCTGCCAATGAACCGGGAACCTGCTGCCAATGAGCCGGGCCCCTGCTGCTGATGAACTGGGCCCCTGCTGCCAATGACACGGGCCCTGCTGCCAATGACACGGGCCCTGCTGCCAAAGAACCGGGCCCCTGCTGCCAATGAACCGGGCCCTGCAGCCAATGACCCGGGCCCTGCTGGCAATGACACAGGCCCTGCTGCCAATTACACGGGCCCTTGCTGCCAATGACACGGGCCCTACTGCCAACGAACCGGGCCCCTCCTACCAATGAACCGGGCCCCTGCTGCCAATAATCTGGGCCCCTGCTGCCAATGACACAGGCCATGCTGCCAATGAACCGGACCCCGGCCGCCAATGAACCGGGCCCCAGCTGCCAATGAACCGGGCCCCGGCTGCCAAAAACATGGGCCCTGCTTCCAATGAACCGGGCCCCTGCTGCCAATGACACGGGCCCCTGCTGCCAATGACACGGGCCCTGCTGCCAATGAACCGGGCCCCTGCTGCCAATGAACCGGGCCCCTGCTGCCAATGAACCGGGCCCCTGCTGCTGATGAACTGGGCCCCTGCTGCCAATGACACGGGCCCTGCCGCCAATGACACGGGCCCTGCTGCCAATGACACGGGTCCTGCTGCCAATTAACCTGGGCCCCGGCTGCCATTGAACCGGGCCCCTGCTGCCAATGAACCGGGCCCCTGCTGCTGATGAACCGGGCCTCGGCTGCCAATGAACCGGGCCCCTGCTGCCAATGACACGGGCCCCTGCTGCCAATGAACCGGGCCCCTGCTGCCAATAATCTGGGCCCCTGCTGCCAATGACACAGGCCCTGCTGCCAATGACACGGGCCCCTGCTGCCAATGAACCGGGCCCTGGCCGCCAATGAACCGGGCCCCAGCTGCCAATGAACCGGGCCCCGGCTGCCAATGAACCGGGCCCCTGCTGCCAATGACACGGGCCCTGCTGCCAATGAACCGGGCCCCTGCTGCCAATGAACCGGGCCCCTGCTGCCGATGAACCGGGCCCCGGCCGCCAATGAACCGGGCACCTGCTGCCAATGACACGGGCCCCTGCTGCCAATGAACCGGGCCCCGGCCTCCAATGAACCGGGCCCCAGCTGCCAATGAACCGGGCCCCTGCTGCCAATGACATGGGCCCTGCTGACAATGAACCGGGAATCTGCTGCCAATGAGCCGGGCCCCTGCTACCAATGAACCGGGCCCCTGCTACGATTGAACCGGGCCCCTGCTGCCAATGAACCGGGCCCTGCTGCCAATAATCTGGACCCCTGCTGCCAATGACACGGGCCCTGCTGCCAATGAACCGGGCCCCTGCTGCCAATGACACAGGCCCTGCTGCCAATGAACCGGGCCCCGGCAGCCAATGAACAGGGCCCCAGCTGCCAATGAACCGGGCCCCGGCTGCCAATGAACCAGGCCCCTGCTGCTGATGAACCGGGCCCCTGCTGCCAATGAACCGGGCCCCTGCTGCCAATGACACAGGCCTTTGCTGCCAATGACCACGGGCCCTGCTGCCAATGAACCGGGCCCCGGCTGTCAATGAACCGGGCCCCTGCTGCCGATGAACCGGGCCCCTGCTGCTGATGAACTGGGCCCCTGCTGCCGATGCAAGGGCCCTGCCGCCAATGACACGGGCCCTGCTGCCAATGAACCGGGCCCCTGCTGCCAATGACCCGGGCCCTGCTGCCAAAGAACATGGCCCCTGCTGCAAATGAACCGGGTCCCTGCTGCCAATGAACCAGGGCCCTGCTGCCAATGACATGGGCCCTGCTGCCAATGACACGGGCCCTTGCTGCCAATGACACGGGCCCTGCTGCCAATGAACCGGGCGCCTGCTACCAATGAACCGGGCCCCTGCTGCCAATGAACAGGGCCCTGCTGCCAATGACATAGGCTCTGCTGCCAATGACACAGGCTCTGCTGCCAATGAACTGGGCCCCTGCTGCCAATGAACCGGGCCCCTGCTGCCAATGACTCGGGCCCTGCTCTCAATGAACCGGGCCCCTGCTGCCAATGAAACCGGGCCCCTGCTGCCAATGAACCGGGCCCCTGCTGCCAATGACACGGGCCCTGCTGCCAATGACACAGGCCCTGCTGCCAATGAACCGGGCCCCGTCGCCAATGAACCGGGCCCCGGCTGCCAATGAACCGGGCCCCGGCTGCCAATAAACCGGGCCCCTGCTGCCAATGAGCCGGGCCCCTGCTGCCAATGAACCGGGCCCCTGCTGCCGATGAACCGGGCCCCTGCTGCTGATGAACCGGGCCCCGGCTGCCAATGAACCGGGCCCCTGCTGCCAATGACACAGGCCCTGCTGTCAATGAACCAGGCCCCTGCTGCCAATGAACCGGGCCCCTGCTGCCAATGATACAGGCCCTGCTGCCAATGACACAGGCCCTGCTGCCAATGAACTGGGCCCCTGCTGCCAATGAACCGGGCCCCTGCTGCCAATGATACAGGCCCTGCTGCTAATGAACCGGGCCCCTGCTGCCAATGAGCCGGGCCCCTGCTGCCAATGAACCGGGCCCCTGCTGCCAATGATGTAGGCCCTTGCTGCCAATGAACCGGGCCCCTGCTGCCAATGAACCGGGCCCCTGCTGCCAATGAACCAGGGCCCTGCTGCCAATGACACGGGCCCTGCTGCCAATGACACGGGCCCTGCTGCCAATGACACGGGCCCTGCTGTCAATGAACCGGGCCCCTGCTGCCAATTAACCGGGCCCTGCTGCCAATGAACCGGGCCCCTGCTGCCAATGAACCGGGCCCCTGCTGCCAATGACACAGGCTTTTGCTGCCAATGACACGGGCCCCTGCTGCCAATGACCACGGGCCCTGCTGCCAATGAACCGGGCCCCTGCTGCTGATGAACTGGGTCCCTGCTGCCAATTACACGGGCCCTGCCGCCAATGACTTGGGCCCTGCTGCCAATTACACGGGCCCTGCCGCCAATGACTTGGGCCCTGCTGCCAATGATCCGGGCCCCTGCTGCCAATGAACCGGGCCCTGCTGCCAATGACACGGGCCCTGCTGCCAATGAACCGGGCCCCTGCTGCCAATGAACCGGGCCCTTGCTGCCAATGAACCGGGCCCCTGCTGCCAATGAACCGGGCCCTGCTGCCAATGACACGGGCCCAGCTGCCAATGACCCGGGCCCTGCTGCCAATGAACCGGGCCCCGGCTGCCAATGACACGGGCCCTGCTGCCAATGAACCGGGCCCCTGCTGCCAATGAACCGGGCCCTTGCTGCTGATGAACCGGGCCCCTGCTGCCAATGAACCGGGCCCCTGCTGCCGATGAACCGGGCCCCGGCTGCCAATGAACCGGGCCCCTGCTGCCAATGAACCGGGCCCCGGGTGTCAATGAAGCGGGCCCTGCTGCCAATGAACCGGGCCCCTGCTGCCAATGACACGGGCCCTGCTGCCAATGACACGGGCCCTGCTGCCAATGAACCGGGCCCCTGCTGCCAATGAACCGGGCCCTTGCTGCTGATGAACCGGGCCCCTGCTGCCAATGATACAGGCCCTGCTGCCAATGAACCGGGCCCCTGCTGCCAATGAACTGGCCCCGGCTGCCAATGAACCGGGCCCCTGCTGCCAATGATACAGGCCCTTGCTGCCAATGAACCGGGCCCCTGCTGCCAATGAACCGGGCCCCAGCTGCCAATGAACCGGGCCCTGCTGCCAATGACACGGGCCCTGCTGCCAATGAACCGGGCCCCGCCTGCCAATGAACCGGGCCCCTGCTGCCAATGAGCCGGGCCCCTGCTGCCAATGAGCCGGGCCCCTGCTGCTGATGAACCGGGCCCCTGCTGCCAATGAACCGGGCCCTGCTCATTGCTGCCAATGACACGGGCCCTGCTGCCAATGAACCGGGCCCCAGCTGGCAATGAACCGGGCCCCTGCTGCCAATGACACGGGCCCTGCTGCCAATGAACCGGGCCCCTGCTGCCAATGAACCGGGCCCCTGCTGCCAATGAACCAGGCCCCTGCTGCCAATGAACCAGGCCCCTGCTGCTGATGAGCCGGGCCCCTGCTGCTGATGAACTGGGCCCCTGCTGCCAATGACACGGGCCCTGCTGCCAATGACACGGGCCATGCTGCCAATGAACCGGGCCCTGCTGCCAATGACACGGGCCCTTGCTGCCAATGACATGGGCCCTACTGCCAATGAACCGGGCCCCTGCTACCAATGAACCGGGCCCCTGCTGCCAATAATCTTCAGAATGTTTTAAATGAGAGACTCGCACCATATCGTGTCCCTTCCGAATTCATTATTCAACTACTCACTATAGCGATGACACAACATTTCTTCACGTTTTTGGGTCAGTTCTATGTTCAAACGAAAGGAGTAGCTATGGGGGCAAGCTTTGCCCCCAGTTTAGCTATAATATACCTGAATGAATTTGAACACAGATATGTCCTTAATGTGCAAAATCCATACCGTGACCACATTGCCCTAAGGGCACGTTACATCGATGATGTGCTGTTAATTTGGCAAGGGAGCAATGAACAACTTACTGAATTCCAAAAAGGGCTTAATACCTATTCTGATGATATTCAATTTACTCTGGAATCCAATAGTACCTCGATTAACTTCTTGGATATCCAAATTAAATCAGATGAGGGTAAATTGTACACTATGCTGTATCGCAAGACTAGTGAGCGTAACACTCTGTTAAGGTATACGAGTCACCACCCCTGCAACCTCAGAGACAATTTGCCATTTGGCTAATTTCTGAGGTTGCGGAGGAACTGCTCCAAAAAAGAAGATTATTTTGAGGAATCTTCCTTACTTATTGTGAGACTTCAAGAGCGTGGATATCCTACACGACTTTTAAAAAAAGCTCGCAAGAGGGCGTGGCACAACCATCGGGAGAATCTATTGGCCCCAACCCCGAAGAAGCAAAGTGAGGATCGTCTTGTGTGTGTCACTACCTTTAACACCGAGAGTAGCGCCATCAAAAAATCCATCAACCTCCATTGGCACTTAGTAAGTGAGGAACTTGGGGGAGCACCCCCTCCACTGCATGCATTCCGCAAGGCAATGAATGTAAGGGACCATTTGGTTCGATCTCTCTTACCCATGAAACAAGTGGTGGGACAGACTACTCTTTGGGACTTGCCCCCAGTTAAGGGCCACACGAAGTGCGGATCGTGCCGCGCATGTCCCTTAACCAAAGAATGCACCACATTTAGCCACAACAACAAAACGTACATTCTAAAACAACACAGTAACTGCAATACTGCAGGGGTTATTTATGCGATCTTAAGCCCCTGTGGATTCTTATATGTAGGTCAAACTACCCAAAGAGTGAAATGTAGAATCCTCCAGCATTGCAGTCGCATTAAGTGCAAAACACCCGGAGCACCACTGGTTGACCATTTCTCTACTTTTGGCCATGATTGCAACAGCCTCAGGTGGTGGGTAATTGAGAAGGTTACAGTGCATGTACGTGGTGGTGATTTTGGAAACATACTCAACCTAAGAGAATGTAAATGGATATACTCACTTAACACCGTGAACCAGGGACTTAACGAACAGGAGGAAATAAACAGGCAGGTGTCTCTCCTGAAGGTTTAGTCTATCATGACGAGTATGACTTAATCAGACATCACAAGCAAAACCTTCTTGGTGCAATAATAATTTTTAATATGCACTGATCTATTCTGCAGATTTGAGTAGGTGGACACCGCATTACTATGTAGCTCATGAAGGTTAGTGTACCATGACATTTGAATAATGCCTAACCAGTCACCACGAGCAATACCTTTTTGATGTAATAAATTTAGACCTATTTACAAACCTGTATATCATGCACTGTATTACTATGTATCTGACACTGTGAAAGGTTTTCTGAAATATATTTTTTGAACAACTGTATAGATCTATATGAAAGTGTATAGTTTTTTTACAATTTGTTTTAGAATTTATATATATGTCCAACTTATGTAGTTCTCATATATTCTAATAGGAATTCAATGACCGGCGGTCCCAACCTAAAATGGCCGACACAGTAGGGGTAATAATACACCCCTTATCTTCAATGTAGTTATGCACCTAAATGGGCTGCCGATCACCACACAGGAAGCGCTTGATTTTAGGACACGCCCCTTAAACACGGAACTGCATAGATTTAATCCTTACAGTCCAGACATGCCGGTGGATCCTGTCCGATTTGCTCCGCATAGTCCGTCCTCTCTGTCTACGGCGGACGCCAGGCTCATTCGGAATTAGACGCCGAACGGCTCTGGGGGACTGATTACACTACTGGTGAGTGCGACCTTCAACCGCCTCGATTTCTATTAATTTGACCTCACTAGAGGCTGCAATTGACTCGATCCCCTTGCCCCGTAGGTAACTCGACCAACAGCGTGTACTGACGGGTGGCTGTACATTTCTCCCATTGACTTCGCTTTTAACTCCATTACCGGCCGATTGAAGGGCCACTTGGAAGTTATAATGGGTAAGACTACATTTAAGTTCCTTGCTTACATAAAAGGGATGACTGCTTGTTTTTAAGATTTGGGCTTCATGAACCCCCCCTTTTGTAAATAGGACCTGATTAATTTCTATGAAAATTGAGCTAGCAGAGACTTATTGCCTGCATGATTAGATAAAACTTACAACCTAGACCCACCTTGTGAATAAGGTAATTTTGGTACTAAGGAGGTTGTATGTATGAATCGCCATTAATGTAAGATTGGTCCAGTGACCATTTCTGTTATATTTTTAGGTAGTAATTCCCTATCTCTGGGTGTGAGATCGAAAACATCACCCTTCCCCTGCCACCTACACTGATTAGGTAACCCAAAATCCACTCTATAGCCCATACTTTCATTTTGGCTATGCAACAGCCTTACACATATATTTAATTTGTTTCAGGGCCTTGCTACTCTTCTGGCTGCCCACACTATTAGTCCTGATGAAGATTCGCTGGCCAAGGTTTAATTTTCCATAAGGCCTCAAAGACAAGTCGAAACGTCGACGCCATTTGAATCTTTGTCCTGGATGTTGTTATACACTTTTTCGTGTGCAATATAATTTTGGAAGCATTGTCTCCATAAGAAATTGTTTTGAAAATATTACACGCCAGGCCATTTGCAAAATTGTTCTTTGTATAAATTGATCGTTTATCTCTCCAAATTTGAAGTACTCTTCATTCTATGCTCTTTTATATCTCTCTATCCTAACACGCTATATTCAGTTTCTTGCACATACTCTAGTTTGGGCAACCGAATCTCTCTTTCTGTACACTGAGATAGCCATAATTGCAATGAATTAAAATTGCCCTGGATTTATAATTATTGCTGTTGCTCCTTTTGATTTTGATTGTATACATATTATCATTGAATGTGTTTGGGCTGAGTAATTGGACATGACTAAGTGAATGTGATCAGAAAAATCTCTGAGTAGAAATAATTGTCTGAGAACATTGTCTTTGAATAGCCAATAATCTGGGCCCCTGCTGCCAATGAACCGGGCCCTGCTGCCAATGAACCGGGCCCCTGCTACCAATGAACCGGGCCCTGCTGCCAATGACACGGGCCCTGCTGCCAATGACACGGGCCCTGCTGCCAATGAACCAGGCCCCTGCTACCAATGAACCGGGCCCCTGCTGCCAATGAACCGGGCCCCTGCTACCAATGAACCGGGCCCCTGCTGCCAATAATCTGGGCCCCTGCTGCCAATGAACCGGGCCCTGCTGCCAATGAACCGGGCCCCTGCTACCAATGAACCGGGCCCTGCTGCCAATGACACGGGCCCTGCTGCCAATGACACGGGCCCTGCTGCCAATGAACCAGGCCCCTGCTACCAATGAACCGGGCCCCTGCTGCCAATGAACCGGGCCCCTGCTACCAATGAACCGGGCCCTGCTGCCAATGACACGGGCCCTGCTGCCAATGACACGGGCCCTGCTGCCAATGAACCAGGCCCCTGCTACCAATGAACCGGGCCCCGGCTGCCAATGAACCGGGCCCCGGCTGCCAATTAACCGGGCCCCTGATGCTGATGAACTGGGCCCCTGCTGCAAATGGCACGGGCCCTGCCGCCAATGACACGGGCCCTGCTGCCAATGACACGGGCCCTGCTGCCAATGACACGGGCTCTGCTGCCAATGAACCGGGCCCCTGCTGCCAATGAACCGGGCCCCTGCTGCTGATGAACCGGGCCCCGGCTGCCAATGAACTGGGCCCCTGCTGCCAATGACACGGGCCCCTGCTGCCAATGAACCGGGCCCCTGCTGCCAATAATCTGGGCCCCTTCTGCCAATGACACAGGCCCTGCTGCCAATGAACCGGGCCCTGCTGCCAATGACATGGGCCCTGCTGCCAATGACACGGGCCCTGCTGCCAATTAACCTGGGCCCCAGCTGCCAATGAACCGGGCCCCTGCTGCCAATGACACGGGCCCTGCTGCCAATGAACCGGGCCCCTGCTGCCAATGAACCGGGCCCCTGCTGCCAATGAACCGAGCCCTGCTGCCAATGACACAGGCCCTGCTGCCAATGAACCGGGCCCCGGCCGCCAATAAACCGGGCCCTGCTTCCAATGAACCGGGCCCCTGCTGCCAATGAACCGGGCCCCTGCTGCCAATGACATGGGCCCTGCTGCCAAGGATGCGGGCCCTTGCTGCCAATGAACCGGGCCCCTGCTGCCAATGAACAGGACCCCGGCTGCCAATGAACCAGGCCCTGCTGCCAATGAACCGGGCCCCAGCTGCCAATGAACCGGGCCCTGCTGCCAATGAACCGGGCCCCGGCTGACAATGAACCGGGCCCCTGATGCCAATGAACCGGGCCCTGCTGCCAATGACACGGGCCCTGCTGCCAATGAACCGGGCCCCGGCTGACAATGAACCGGGCCCCTGCTGCCAATTACTCGGGCCCTGCTGCCAATGAACCGGGCCCCTGATGCCAATGAACCGGGCCCCTGCTGCCAATGAACTGGGCCCCTGTTGCCAATGACACGGGCCCTGCTGCCAATGACACGGGCCCTTGCTGCCAATGAACCGGGCCCTGCTGCCAATGACACGGGCCCTGCTGCCAATGACAGGGACCTGCTGCCAATGAACCGGGCCCTGCCCGCCAATGACACGGGCCCTGCTGCCAATGACACAGGCCCTGCTGCCAATGACACGGGCTCTGCTGCCAATGAACCGGGCCCCTGCTGCCAATGAACCGGGCTCCTGCTGCCAATGAACAGGGCCCCGGCTGCCAATGAACCGGGTCCTGCTGCCAATGAACCGGGCCTTTGCTGCCAATGACACGATCCCTGCTGCCAATGACACGGGCCCTGCTGCCAATGAACCGGGCCCCTGCTACCAATGAACCGGGCCCCTGCTGCCAATAATCTGGGCCCCTGCTGCCAATGAACCGGACCCCTGCTGCTGATGAACTGGGGCCCCTGCTGCCAATGGCACGGGCCCTGCCGCCAATTACACGGGCCCTGCTGCCAATGACACGGGCCCTGCTGCCAATGACACGGGCTCTGCTGCCAATGAACCGGGCCCCTGCTGCCAATGAACCGGGCCCCTGCTGCTGATGAACTGGGCCCCTGCTGCTAATGAAACGGGCCCCTGCTGCCAATGAACCGGGCCCCTGCTGCCAATAATCTGGGCCCCTGCTGCCAATGAACCGGGCCCCTGCTGCTGATGAACTGGGCCCCTGCTGCCAATGGCACGGGCCCTGCCGCCAATGACACGGGCCCTGCTGCCAATGACACGGGCCCTGCTGCCAATGACACGGGCTCTGCTGCCAATGAACCGGGCCCCTGCTGCCAATGAACCGGGCCCCTGCTGCTGATGAACCGGGCCCCTGCTGCCAATGAACCGGGCCCCTGCTGCTGATGAACCGGGCCCCGGCTGCCAATGAACTGGGCCCGTGCTGCCAATGACACGGGCCCCTGCTGCCAATGAACCGGGCCCCTGCTGCCAATAATCTGGGCCCCTTCTGCCAATGACACAGGCCCTGCTGCCAATGAACCGGGCCCTGCTGCCAATGACACGGGCCCTGCTGCCAATGACACGGGCCCTGCTGCCATTAACCTGGGCCCCGGCTGCCAATGAACCGGGCCCCTGCTGCCAATGACACGGGCCCTGCTGCCAATGAACCGGGCCCCTGCTGCCAATGAACCGGGCCCCTGCTGCCAATGAACCGGGCCCTGCTGCCAATGACACGGGCCCTGCTGCCAATGAACCGGGCCCCGGCTGCCAATAAACCGGGCCCTGCTTCCAATGAACTGGGCCCCTGCTGCCAATGAACCGGGCCCCTGCTGCCAATGACACGGGCCCTGCTGCCAAGGACGCGGGCCCTTGCTGCCAATGGACCGGGCCCCTGCTGCCAATGAACAGGGCCCCGGCTGCCAATGAACCAGGCCCTGCTGCCAATGAACCGGGCCCCTGCTGCCAATGAACCGGGCCCTGCTGCCAATGACACGGGCCCTGCTGCAAATGAACCGGGCCCCGGCTGACAATGAACCGGGCCCCTGCTGCCAATTACTCGGGCCCTGCTGCCAATGAACCGGGCCCCTGATGCCAATGACACGGGCCCTGCTGCAAATGAACCGGGCCCCGGCTGACAATGAACCGGGCCCCTGCTGCCAATTACACGGGCCCTGCTGCCAATGAACCGGGCCCCTGATGCCAATGAACCGGGCCCCTGCTGCCAATGAACCGGGCCCCTGCTGCCAATGACACGGGCCCTGCTGCCAATGACACGGGCTCTGCTGCCAATGAACCGGGCCCCTGCTGCCAATGAACCGGGCTCCTGCTGCCAATGAACAGGGCCCCGGCTGCCAATGAACCGGGTCCTGCTGCCAATGAACCGGGCCTTTGCTGCCAATGACACGATCCCTGCTGCCAATGACACGGGCCCTGCTGCCAATGAACCGGGCCCCTGCTACCAATGAACCGGGCCCCTGCTGCCAATAATCTGGGCCCCTGCTGCCAATGAACCGGACCCCTGCTGCTGATGAACTGGGGCCCCTGCTGCCAATGGCACGGGCCCTGCCGCCAATTACACGGGCCCTGCTGCCAATGACACGGGCCCTGCTGCCAATGACACGGGCTCTGCTGCCAATGAACCGGGCCCCTGCTGCCAATGAACCGGGCCCCTGCTGCTGATGAACTGGGCCCCTGCTGCTAATGAAACGGGCCCCTGCTGCCAATGAACCGGGCCCCTGCTGTCAATAATCTGGGCCCCTGCTGCCAATGAACCGGGCCCCTGCTGCTGATGAACTGGGCCCCTGCTGCCAATGGCACGGGCCCTGCCGCCAATGACACGGGCCCTGCTGCCAATGACACGGGCCCTGCTGCCAATGACACGGGCTCTGCTGCCAATGAACCGGGCCCCTGCTGCCAATGAACCGGGCCCCTGCTGCTGATGAACCGGGCCCCTGCTGCCAATGAACCGGGCCCCTGCTGCTGATGAACCGGGCCCCGGCTGCCAATGAACTGGGCCCGTGCTGCCAATGACACGGGCCCCTGCTGCCAATGAACCGGGCCCCTGCTGCCAATAATCTGGGCCCCTTCTGCCAATGACACAGGCCCTGCTGCCAATGAACCGGGCCCTGCTGCCAATGACACGGGCCCTGCTGCCAATGACACGGGCCCTGCTGCCATTAACCTGGGCCCCGGCTGCCAATGAACCGGGCCCCTGCTGCCAATGACACGGGCCCTGCTGCCAATGAACCGGGCCCCTGCTGCCAATGAACCGGGCCCCTGCTGCCAATGAACCGGGCCCTGCTGCCAATGACACGGGCCCTGCTGCCAATGAACCGGGCCCCGGCTGCCAATAAACCGGGCCCTGCTTCCAATGAACTGGGCCCCTGCTGCCAATGAACCGGGCCCCTGCTGCCAATGACACGGGCCCTGCTGCCAAGGACGCGGGCCCTTGCTGCCAATGGACCGGGCCCCTGCTGCCAATGAACAGGGCCCCGGCTGCCAATGAACCAGGCCCTGCTGCCAATGAACCGGGCCCCTGCTGCCAATGAACCGGGCCCTGCTGCCAATGACACGGGCCCTGCTGCAAATGAACCGGGCCCCGGCTGACAATGAACCGGGCCCCTGCTGCCAATTACTCGGGCCCTGCTGCCAATGAACCGGGCCCCTGATGCCAATGACACGGGCCCTGCTGCAAATGAACCGGGCCCCGGCTGACAATGAACCGGGCCCCTGCTGCCAATTACACGGGCCCTGCTGCCAATGAACCGGGCCCCTGATGCCAATGAACCGGGCCCCTGCTGCCAATGAACCGGGCCCCTGCTGCCAATGACACGGGCCCTGCTGCCAATGACACGGGCCCTTGCTGCCAATGAACCGGGCCCCTGCTGCCAATGACACGGGCCCTGCTGCCAATGACACGGGCCCTTGCTGCCAATGAACCGGGCCCTGCTGCCAATGACACGGGCCCTGCTGCCAATGACACGGGACCTGCTGCCAATGAACCGGGCCCCTGCTGCTGTAAATGAACAGGGCCCCGGCTGCCAATGAACCGGGTCCTGCTGCCAATGAACCGGGCCTTTGCTGCCAATGACACGGGCCCTGCTGCCAATGAACCGGGCCCCGGCTGCCAATGAACCGGGCCCCTGCTGCCTATGAACCGGGCCCCTGCTGCCAATGAACTGGGCCCCTGTTGCCAATGACACGGGCCCTGCTGCCAATGACACGGGCCCTTGCTGCCAATGAACCGGGCCCTGCTGCCAATGACACGGGCCCTGCTGCCAATGACAGGGACCTGCTGCCAATGAACCGGGCCCTGCCCGCCAATGACACGGGCCCTGCTACCAATGACACAGGCCCTGCTGCCAATGACACGGGCTCTGCTGCCAATGAACCGGGCCCCTGCTGCCAATGAACCGGGCCCCTGCTGCCAATGAACAGGGCCCCGGCTGCCAATGAACCGGGTCCTGCTGCCAATGAACCGGGCCTTTGCTGCCAATGACACGGGCCCTGCTGCCAATGACACGAGCCCTGATGCCAATGAACCGGGCCCCTGCTACCAATGAACCGGGCCCCTGCTGCCAATAATCTGGGCCCCTGCTGCCAATGAACCGGACCCCTGCTGCTGATGAACTGGGGCCCCTGCTGCCAATGGCACGGGCCCTGCCGCCAATTACACGGGCCCTGCTGCCAATGACACGGGCCCTGCTGCCAATGACACGGGCTCTGCTGCCAATGAACCGGGCCCCTGCTGCCAATGAACCGGGCCCCTGCTGCTGATGAACTGGGCCCCTGCTGCTAATGAAACGGGCCCCTGCTGCCAATGAACCGGGCCCCTGCTGCCAATAATCTGGGCCCCTGCTGCCAATGAACCGGGCCCCTGCTGCTGATGAACTGGGCCCCTGCTGCCAATGGCACGGGCCCTGCCGCCAATGACACGGGCCCTGCTGCCAATGACACGGGCCCTGCTGCCAATGACACGGGCTCTGCTGCCAATGAACCGGGCCCCTGCTGCCAATGAACCGGGCCCCTGCTGCTGATGAACCGGGCCCCTGCTGCCAATGAACCGGGCCCCTGCTGCTGATGAACCGGGCCCCGGCTGCCAATGAACTGGGCCCGTGCTGCCAATGACACGGGCCCCTGCTGCCAATGAACCGGGCCCCTGCTGCCAATAATCTGGGCCCCTTCTGCCAATGACACAGGCCCTGCTGCCAATGAACCGGGCCCTGCTGCCAATGACACGGGCCCTGCTGCCAATGACACGGGCCCTGCTGCCATTAACCTGGGCCCCGGCTGCCAATGAACCGGGCCCCTGCTGCCAATGACACGGGCCCTGCTGCCAATGAACCGGGCCCCTGCTGCCAATGAACCGGGCCCCTGCTGCCAATGAACCGGGCCCTGCTGCCAATGACACGGGCCCTGCTGCCAATGAACCGGGCCCCGGCTGCAAATAAACCGGGCCCTGCTTCCAATGAACTGGGCCCCTGCTGCCAATGAACCGGGCCCCTGCTGCCAATGACACGGGCCCTGCTGCCAAGGACGCGGGCCCTTGCTGCCAATGGACCGGGCCCCTGCTGCCAATGAACAGGGCCCCGGCTGCCAATGAACCAGGCCCTGCTGCCAATGAACCGGGCCCCTGCTGCCAATGAACCGGGCCCTGCTGCCAATGACACGGGCCCTGCTGCAAATGAACCGGGCCCCGGCTGACAATGAACCGGGCCCCTGCTGCCAATTACTCGGGCCCTGCTGCCAATGAACCGGGCCCCTGATGCCAATGACACGGGCCCTGCTGCAAATGACCCGGGCCCCGGCTGACAATGAACCGGGCCCCTGCTGCCAATTACTCGGGCCCTGCTGCCAATGAACCGGGCCCCTGATGCCAATGAACCGGGCCCCTGCTGCCAATGAACCGGGCCCCTGCTGCCAATGACACAGGCCCTGCTGCCAATGACACGGGCCCTTGCTGCCAATGAACCGGGCCCCTGCTGCCAATGACACGGGACCTGCTGCCAATGAACCGGGCCCCTGCTGCTGTAAATGAACAGGGCCCCGGCTGCCAATGAACCGGGTCCTGCTGCCAATGAACCGGGCCTTTGCTGCCACTGACACGGGCCCTGCTGCCAATGAACCTGGCCCCGGCTGCCAATGAACCGGGCCCCTGCTGCCTATGAACCGGGCCCCTGCTGCCAATGAACCGGGCCCCTGCTGCTGATGAACTGGGCCCCTGCTGCCAATGACACGGGACCTGCCGCCAATGACACGGGCCCTGCTGCCAATGACACGGGCACTGCTGCCAATGACACGGGCTCTGCTGCCAATGAACCGGGCCCCTGCTGCCAATTATCCGGGCCCCTGCTGCTGATGAACCGGGCCTCGGCTGCCAATGAACCGGGCCCCTGCTGCCAATGACACGGGCCCCTGCTGCCAATGAACCGGGCCCCTGCTGCCAATAATCTGGGCCCCTGCTGCCAATTACACAGGCCCTGCTGCCAATGACACGGGCCCCTGCTGCCAATGAACCAGGCCCAGGCCGCCAATGAACCGGGCCCCAGCTGCCAATGAACCGGGCCCCGGCTGCCAATGAACCGGGCCCCTGCTGCCAATGACACGGGCCCTGCTGCCAATGAACCGGGCCCCTGATGCCAATGAACCGGGCCCCTGCTGCTGATGAACTGGGCCCCGGCCGCCAATGAACCGGGCCCCTGCTGCCAATGACACGGGCCCTGCTGCTAATGAACCGGGCCCCTGCTGCCAATAATCTGGGCCCCTGCTGCCAATGACACAGGCCCCGGCCGCCAATGAACCGGGCCCCAGCTGCCAATGAACCGGGCCCCTGCTGCCAATGACACGGGCCCCTGCTGCCAATGACACGGCCCCTGCTGCCAATGAACCGGGCCCCTACTGCCAATGACACGGGCCCTGCTGCCAATGACACGGGCCCTTGCTGCCAATGACATGGGCCCTGCTGCCAATGAACCGGGCCCCTGCTGCCAATGAACCGGGCCCCTGCTGCCAATGACACGGGCCCCTGCTGCCAATGACACAGGCCCTGCTGCCAATGACACGGGCCCTGCTGCCAATGACACGGGCCCTTGCTGCCAATGACACGGGCCCTGCTGCCAATGAACCGGGCCCCTGCTGCCAATGAACCGGGCCCCTGCTGCCAATGACACGGGCCCCTGCTGCCAATGACACGGGCCCTGCTGCCAATGACACGGGCCCTGCTGCCAATGACACAGGCCCTGCTGCCAATGACATGGGCCCTGCTGCCAATTAACCTGGGCCCCTGCCGCCAATGACACGGGCCCTGCTGCCAATGACACGGGCCCTGCTGCCAATGACACGGGCTCTGCTGCCAATGAACCGGGCCCCTGCTGCCAATGAACCGGGCCCCTGCTGCTGATGAACCGGGCCCCTGCTGCCAATGAACCGGGCCCCTGCTGCTGATGAACCGGGCCCCGGCTGCCAATGAACTGGGCCCGTGCTGCCAATGACACGGGCCCCTGCTGCCAATGAACCGGGCCCCTGCTGCCAATAATCTGGGCCCCTTCTGCCAATGACACAGGCCCTGCTGCCAATGAACCGGGCCCTGCTGCCAATGACACGGGCCCTGCTGCCAATGACACGGGCCCTGCTGCCATTAACCTGGGCCCCGGCTGCCAATGAACCGGGCCCCTGCTGCCAATGACACGGGCCCTGCTGCCAATGAACCGGGCCCCTGCTGCCAATGAACCGGGCCCCTGCTGCCAATGAACCGGGCCCTGCTGCCAATGACACGGGCCCTGCTGCCAATGAACCGGGCCCCGGCTGCAAATAAACCGGGCCCTGCTTCCAATGAACTGGGCCCCTGCTGCCAATGAACCGGGCCCCTGCTGCCAATGACACGGGCCCTGCTGCCAAGGACGCGGGCCCTTGCTGCCAATGGACCGGGCCCCTGCTGCCAATGAACAGGGCCCCGGCTGCCAATGAACCAGGCCCTGCTGCCAATGAACCGGGCCCCTGCTGCCAATGAACCGGGCCCTGCTGCCAATGACACGGGCCCTGCTGCAAATGAACCGGGCCCCGGCTGACAATGAACCGGGCCCCTGCTGCCAATTACTCGGGCCCTGCTGCCAATGAACCGGGCCCCTGATGCCAATGACACGGGCCCTGCTGCAAATGACCCGGGCCCCGGCTGACAATGAACCGGGCCCCTGCTGCCAATTACTCGGGCCCTGCTGCCAATGAACCGGGCCCCTGATGCCAATGAACCGGGCCCCTGCTGCCAATGAACCGGGCCCCTGCTGCCAATGACACAGGCCCTGCTGCCAATGACACGGGCCCTTGCTGCCAATGAACCGGGCCCCTGCTGCCAATGACACGGGACCTGCTGCCAATGAACCGGGCCCCTGCTGCTGTAAATGAACAGGGCCCCGGCTGCCAATGAACCGGGTCCTGCTGCCAATGAACCGGGCCTTTGCTGCCACTGACACGGGCCCTGCTGCCAATGAACCTGGCCCCGGCTGCCAATGAACCGGGCCCCTGCTGCCTATGAACCGGGCCCCTGCTGCCAATGAACCGGGCCCCTGCTGCTGATGAACTGGGCCCCTGCTGCCAATGACACGGGACCTGCCGCCAATGACACGGGCCCTGCTGCCAATGACACGGGCACTGCTGCCAATGACACGGGCTCTGCTGCCAATGAACCGGGCCCCTGCTGCCAATTATCCGGGCCCCTGCTGCTGATGAACCGGGCCTCGGCTGCCAATGAACCGGGCCCCTGCTGCCAATGACACGGGCCCCTGCTGCCAATGAACCGGGCCCCTGCTGCCAATAATCTGGGCCCCTGCTGCCAATTACACAGGCCCTGCTGCCAATGACACGGGCCCCTGCTGCCAATGAACCAGGCCCAGGCCGCCAATGAACCGGGCCCCAGCTGCCAATGAACCGGGCCCCGGCTGCCAATGAACCGGGCCCCTGCTGCCAATGACACGGGCCCTGCTGCCAATGAACCGGGCCCCTGATGCCAATGAACCGGGCCCCTGCTGCTGATGAACTGGGCCCCGGCCGCCAATGAACCGGGCCCCTGCTGCCAATGACACGGGCCCTGCTGCTAATGAACCGGGCCCCTGCTGCCAATAATCTGGGCCCCTGCTGCCAATGACACAGGCCCCGGCCGCCAATGAACCGGGCCCCAGCTGCCAATGAACCGGGCCCCTGCTGCCAATGACACGGGCCCCTGCTGCCAATGACACGGCCCCTGCTGCCAATGAACCGGGCCCCTACTGCCAATGACACGGGCCCTGCTGCCAATGACACGGGCCCTTGCTGCCAATGACATGGGCCCTGCTGCCAATGAACCGGGCCCCTGCTGCCAATGAACCGGGCCCCTGCTGCCAATGACACGGGCCCCTGCTGCCAATGACACAGGCCCTGCTGCCAATGACACGGGCCCTGCTGCCAATGACACGGGCCCTTGCTGCCAATGACACGGGCCCTGCTGCCAATGAACCGGGCCCCTGCTGCCAATGAACCGGGCCCCTGCTGCCAATGACACGGGCCCCTGCTGCCAATGACACGGGCCCTGCTGCCAATGACACGGGCCCTGCTGCCAATGACACAGGCCCTGCTGCCAATGACATGGGCCCTGCTGCCAATTAACCTGGGCCCCGGCTGCCAATGAACCGGGCCCTGCTGCCAATTAACCTGGGCCCTGGCTGCCAATGAACCGGGCCCCTGCTGTCAATGAACAGGGCCCCTTCTGCTGATGAACCGGGGCCCTGCTGCCAATGAACCGGGCCCTGCTGCCAATGACATGGGCCCTGCTGCCAATGACACGGGCCCTGCCGCCAATGACACGGGCCCTGCTGCCAATGACACAGGCCCTTGCTGCCAATGACACGGGCCCTGTTGCCAATGAACCGGGCCCTGCTGCCAATGACACGGGCCCTTCTGCCAATGACAGGGGCCCTTGCTGCCATTGACACGGGCCCTGCTGCCAATGAACCGGGGTCCTGCTACCAATGAACCGGGCCCCTGCTACGATTGAACCGGGCCCCTGCTGCCAATGAACCGGGCCCTGCTGCCAATAATCTGGGCCCCTGCTGCCAATGACACGGGCCCTGCTGCCAATGAACCGGGCCCCTGCTGCCAATGACACAGGCCCTGCTGCCAATGAACTGGGCCCCGGCCGCCAATGAACCGGGCCCCAGCTGCCAATGAACCGGGCCCCGGCTGCCAATGAACCAGGCCCCGGCTGCCAATGAACCAGGCCCCTGCTGCTGATGAACCGGGCCCCGGCCGCCAATGAACCGGGCCTCTGCTGCCAATGACACGGGCCCTGCTGCCAATGAACCGGGCCCCTGCTGCCAATAATATGGGCCCCTGCTGCCAATGACACAGGCCCTGCTGCCAATGACACGGGCCCCTGCTGCCAATGAACCGGGCCCCGGCCGCCAATGAACCGGGCCCCAGCTGCCAATGAACCGGGCCCCTGCTGCCAATGACACGGGCCCTGCTGCCAATGAACCGGGCCCCGGCCACCAATGAACTGAGCCCCTGCTGCCAATGACACAGGCCCTGCTGCCAATGAACCGGGCCCCTGCTGCCAATGAACCGGGCCCCTGCTGCCAATGAACCGGGCCCCTGCTGCTGATGAACTGGGCCCCTGCTGCCAATGACACGGGCCCTGCTGCCAAGGACGCGGGCCCTTGCTGCCAAGGACGCGGGCCCTTGCTGCTAATGAACAGGGCCCCGGCTGCCAATGAACCAGGCCCTGCTGCCAATGAACCGGGCCCCTGCTGCCAATGATCCGGGCCCTGCTGCCAATGACACGGGCCCTGCTGCAAATGAACCGGGCCCCGGCTGACAATGAACCGGGCCCCTGCTGCCAATTACTCGGGCCCTGCTGCCAATGAACCGGGCCCCTGCTGCCAATTAACCTGGGCCCCGGCTGCCAATGAACCGGGCCCTGCTGCCAATTAACCTGGGCCCCGGCTGCCAATGAACCGGGCCCCTGCTGTCAATGAACAGGGCCCCTGCTGCTGATGAACCGGGGCCCTGCTGCCAATGAACCGGGCCCTGCTGCCAATGACATGGGCCCTGCTGCCAATGACACGGGCCCTGCCGCCAATGACACGGGCCCTGCTGCCAATGACACAGGCCCTTGCTGCCAATGACACGGGCCCTGTTGCCAATGAACCGGGCCCTGCTGCCAATGACACGGGCCCTGCTGCCAATGACAGGGGCCCTTGCTGCCATTGACACGGGCCCTGCTGCCAATGAACCGGGGCCCTGCTACCAATGAACCGGGCCCCTGCTACGATTGAACCGGGCCCCTGCTGCCAATGAACCGGGCCCTGCTGCCAATAATCTGGGCCCCTGCTGCCAATGACACGGGCCCTGCTGCCAATGAACCGGGCCCCTGCTGCCAATGACACAGGCCCTGCTGCCAATGAACTGGGCCCCGGCCGCCAATGAACCGGGCCCCAGCTGCCAATGAACCGGGCCCCGGCTGCCAATGAACCAGGCCCCGGCTGCCAATGAACCAGGCCCCTGCTGCTGATGAACCGGGCCCCGGCCGCCAATGAACCGGGCCTCTGCTGCCAATGACACGGGCCCTGCTGCCAATGAACCGGGCCCCTGCTGCCAATAATATGGGCCCCTGCTGCCAATGACACAGGCCCTGCTGCCAATGACACGGGCCCCTGCTGCCAATGAACCGGGCCCCGGCCGCCAATGAACCGGGCCCCAGCTGCCAATGAACCGGGCCCCTGCTGCCAATGACACGGGCCCTGCTGCCAATGAACCGGGCCCCGGCCACCAATGAACCGAGCCCCTGCTGCCAATGACACAGGCCCTGCTGCCAATGAACCGGGCCCCTGCTGCCAATGAACCGGGCCCCTGCTGCCAATGAACCGGGCCCCTGCTGCTGATGAACTGGGCCCCTGCTGCCAATGACACGGGCCCTGCTGCCAAGGACGCGGGCCCTTGCTGCCAAGGACGCGGGCCCTTGCTGCCAATGAACAGGGCCCCGGCTGCCAATGAACCAGGCCCTGCTGCCAATGAACTGGGCCCCTGCTGCCAATGATCCGGGCCCTGCTGCCAATGACACGGGCCCTGCTGCAAATGAACCGGGCCCCGGCTGACAATGAACCGGGCCCCTGCTGCCAATTACTCGGGCCCTGCTGCCAATGAACCGGGCCCCTGATGCCAATGAACCGGGCCCCTGCTGCCAATGAACCGGGCCCCTGCTGCCAATGACACGGGCCCTGCTGCCAATGACACTGTCCCTTGCTGCCAATGAACCGGGCCCTGCTGCCAATGACACGGGCCCTGCTGCCAATGACACGGGACCTGCTGCCAATGAACCGGGCCCCTGCTGCCAATGAACAGGGCCCCGGCTGCCAATGAACCGGGTCCTGCTGCCAATGAACCGGGCCTTTGCTGCCAATGACAAGGGCCATGCTGCCAATGAACCGGGCCCCGGCTGCCAATGAACCGGGCCCCTGCTGCCTATGAACCGGGCCCCTGCTGCCAATGAACCGGGCCCCTGCTGCTGATGAACTGGGCCCCTGTTGCCAATGACACGGGCCCTGCCGCCAATGACACGGGCCCTGCTGCCAATGACACGGGCCCTGCTGCCAATGACACGGGCTCTGCTGCCAATGAACCGGGCCCCTGCTGCCAATTAACCGGGCCCCTGCTGCTGATGAACCGGGCCTCGGCTGCCAATGAACCGGGCCCCTGCTGCCAATGACACGGGACCCTGCTGCCAATGAACCGGGCCCCTGCTGCCAATAATCTGGGCCCCTGCTGCCAATTACACAGGCCCTGCTGCCAATGACACGGGCCCCTGCTGCCAATGAACCAGGCCCAGGCTGCCAATGAACCGGGCCCCAGCTGCCAATGAACCGGGCCCCGGCTGCCAATGAACCGGGCCCCTGCTGCCAATGACACGGGCCCTGCTGCCAATGAACCGGGCCCCTGCTGCTGATGAACCGGGCCCCGGCCGCCAATGAACCGGGCCCCTGCTGCCAATGACACGGGCCCTGCTGCTAATGAACCGGGCCCCTGCTGCCAATAATCTGGGCCCCTGCTGCCAATGACACAGGCCCCGGCCGCCAATGAACCGGGCCCCAGCTGCCAATGAACCGGGCCCCTGCTGCCAATGAACCGGGCCCCTTCTGCCAATGACACGGGCCCCTGCTGCCAATGACACGGGCCCTGCTGCCAATGAACCGGGCCCCTACTGCCAATGACACGGGCCCTGCTGCCAATGACACGGGCCCTTGCTGCCAATGACACGGGCCCTGCTGCCAATGAACCAGGCCCCTGCTGCCAATGAACCGGGCCCCTGCTGCCAATGACACGGGCCCCTGCTGCCAATGACATGGGCCCTGCTGCCAATGACACGGGCCCTGCTGCCAATGACACAGGCCCTTGCTGCCAATGACACGGGCCCTGCTGCCAATGAACTGGGCCCCTGCTGCCAATGAACAGGGCCCCTGCTGCCAATGACACGGGCCCCTGCTGCCAATGACACGGGCCCTGTTGCCAATGACACGGGCCCTGCTGCCAATGACACAGGCCCTGCTGCCAATGACATGGGCCCTGCTGCCAATTAACCTGGGCCCCGGCTGCCAATGAACCGGGCCCTGCTGCCAATTAACCTGGGCCCCGGCTGCCAATGAACCGGGCCCCTGCTGTCAATGAACAGGGCCCCTGCTGCTGATGATCCGGGGCCCTGCTGCCAATGAACCGGGCCCTGCTGCCAATGACACGGGCCCTGCCGCCAATGACACGGGCCCTGCTGCCAATGACACGGGCCCTTGCTGCCAATGACACGGGCCCTGCTGCCAATGAACCGGGGCCCTGCTGCCAATGACACGGGCCCTGCTGCCAATGACAGGGGCCCTTGCTGCCATTGACACCGGCCCTGCTGCCAATGAACCGGGCCCCTGCTACCAATGAACCGGGGCTCTGCTGCCAATGAACCGGGCCCTGCTGCCAATATTCTGGGCCCCAGCTGCCAATGAACCGGGCCCCTGCTGCCAATGACACAGGCCCTGCTGCCAATGAACCGGGCCCCGGCCGCCAATGAACCGGGCCCCAGCTGCCAATGAACCGGGCCCCGGCTGCCAATGAACCGGGCCCCGGCTGCCAATGAACCAGGCCCCTGCTGCTGATGAACCGGGCCCGGCCGCCAATGAACCGGGCCTCTGCTGCCAATGACATGGGCCCTGCTGCCAATGAACAGGGCCCCTGCTGCCAATAATGTGGGCCCCTGCTGCCAATGACACAGGCCCCTGCTGCCAATGAACCGGGCCCCGGCCGCCAATGAACCGGGCCCCAGCTGCCAATGAACCGGGCCCCTGCTGCCAATGACACGGGCCCTGCTGCCAATGAACCGGGCCCCGGCCACCAATGAACCGAGCCCCTGCTGCCAATGACACAGGCCCTGCTGCCAATGAAGCGGGCCCCTGCTGCCAATGAACCGGGCCCCTGCTGCCAATGAACCGGGCCCCTGCTGCTGATGAACTGGGCCCCGGCAGCCAATGACACGGGCCCTGCCGCCAATGACACGGGCCCTGCTGCCAATGACACGGGCCCTGCTGCCAATGACACGGGCTCTGCTGCCAATGAACTGGGCCCCTGCTGCCAATGAACCGGGCCCCTGCTGCTGATGAACCGGGCCCCGGCTGCCAATGAACTGGGCCCCTGCTGCCAATGACACGGGCCCCTGCTACCAATGAACCGGGCCCCTGCTGCCAATAATCTGGGCCCCTTCTGCCAATGACACAGGCCCTGCTGCCAATGAACCGGGCCCTGCTGCCAATGACACGGGCCCTGCTGCCAATGACACGGGCCCTGCTGCTAATGAACCGGGCCCCTGCTGCCAATAATCTGGGCCCCTGCTGCCAATGACACAGGCCCCGGCCGCCAATGAACCGGGCCCCAGCTGCCAATGAACCGGGCCCCTGCTGCCAATGAACCGGGCCCCTTCTGCCAATGACACGGGCCCCTGCTGCCAATGACACGGGCCCTGCTGCCAATGAACCGGGCCCCTACTGCCAATGACACGGGCCCTGCTGCCAATGACACGGGCCCTTGCTGCCAATGACACGGGCCCTGCTGCCAATGAACCAGGCCCCTGCTGCCAATGAACCGGGCCCCTGCTGCCAATGACACGGGCCCCTGCTGCCAATGACACGGGCCCTGCTGCCAATGACACGGGCCCTGCTGCCAATGACACAGGCCCTTGCTGCCAATGACACGGGCCCTGCTGCCAATGAACTGGGCCCCTGCTGCCAATGAACAGGGCCCCTGCTGCCAATGACACGGGCCCCTGCTGCCAATGACACGGGCCCTGTTGCCAATGACACGGGCCCTGCTGCCAATGACACAGGCCCTGCTGCCAATGACATGGGCCCTGCTGCCAATTAACCTGGGCCCCGGCTGCCAATGAACTGGGCCCTGCTGCCAATTAACCTGGGCCCCGGCTGCCAATGAACCGGGCCCCTGCTGTCAATGAACAGGGCCCCTGCTGCTGATGAACCGGGGCCCTGCTGCCAATGAACCGGGCCCTGCTGCCAATGACATGGGCCCTGCTGCCAATGACACGGGCCCTGCCGCCAATGACACGGGCCCTGCTGCCAATGACACGGGCCCTTGCTGCCAATGACACGGGCCCTGCTGCCAATGAACCGGGGCCCTGCTGCCAATGACACGGGCCCTGCTGCCAATGACAGGGGCCCTTGCTGCCATTGACACCGGCCCTGCTGCCAATGAACCGGGCCCCTGCTACCAATGAACCGGGCCCCTGCTGCCAATGAACCGGGCCCTGCTGCCAATAATCTGGGCCCCAGCTGCCAATGAACCGGGCCCCTGCTGCCAATGACACAGGCCCTGCTGCCAATAAACCGGGCCCCGGCCGCCAATGAACCGGGCCCCAGCTGCCAATGAACCGGGCCCCGGCTGCCAATGAACCGGGCCCCGGCTGCCAATGAACCAGGCCCCTGCTGCTGATGAACCGGGCCCGGCCGCCAATGAACCGGGCCTCTGCTGCCAATGACATGGGCCCTGCTGCCAATGAACAGGGCCCCTGCTGCCAATAATGTGGGTCCCTGCTGCCAATGACACAGGCCCCTGCTGCCAATGAACCGGGCCCCGGCCGCCAATGAACCGGGCCCCAGCTGCCAATGAACCGGGCCCCTGCTGCCAATGACACGGGCCCTGCTGCCAATGAACCGGGCCCCTGCTGCCAATGAACCGGGCCCCTGCTGCCAATGAACCGGGCCCCTGCTGCTGATGAACTGGGCCCCGGCAGCCAATGACACGGGCCCTGCTGCCAATGACACGGGCCCTGCTGCCAATGACACGGGCTCTGCTGCCAATGAACTGGGCCCCTGCTGCCAATGAACCGGGCCCCTGCTGCTGATGAACCGGGCCCCGGCTGCCAATGAACTGGGCCCCTGCTGCCAATGACACGGGCCCCTGCTACCAATGAACCGGGCCCCTGCTGCCAATAATCTGGGCCCCTTCTGCCAATGACACAGGCCCTGCTGCCAATGAACCGGGCCCTGCTGCCAATGACACGGGCCCTGCTGCCAATGACACGGGCCCTGCTGCCATTTAACCTGGGCCCCTGCTGCCAATGAACCGGGCCCCTGCTGCTGATGAACTGGGCCCCTGCTGCCAATGGCTCGGGCCCTGCCGCCAATGACACGGGCCCTGCTGCCAATGACACGGGCCCTGCTGCCAATGACACGGGCTCTGCTGCCAATGAACCGGGCCCCTGCTGCCAATGAACCGGGCCCCTGCTGCTGATGAACCGGGCCCCGGCTGCCAATGAACTGGGCCCCTGCTGCCAATGACACGGGCCCCTGCTGCCAATGAACCAGGCCCCTGCTGCCAATAATCTGGGCCCCTTCTGCCAATGACATAGGCCCTGCTGCCAATGAACCGGGCCCTGCTGCCAATGACACGGGCCCTGCTGCCAATGACACGGGCCCTGCTGCCAATTAACCTGGGCCCCGGCTGCCAATGAACCAGGCCCCTGCTGCCAATGACACGGGCCCTGCTGCCAATGAACCGGGCCCCTGCTGCCAATGAACCGGGCCCCTGCTGCCAATGAACCGGGCCCTGCTGCCAATGACACGGGCCCTGCTGCCAATGAACCGGGATCCGGCCGCCAATAAACCGGGCCCTGCTTCCAATGAACCGGGCCCCTGCTGCCAATGAACCGGGCCCCTGCTGCCAATGACACGGGCCCTGCTGCCAAGGACGCGGGCCCTTGCTGCCAATAAACCGGGCCCCTGCTACCAATGAACAGGGCCCCGGCTGCCAATGAACCAGGCCCTGCTGCCAATGAACCGGGCCCCTGCTGCCAATGAACCGGACCCTGCTGCCAATGACACGGGCCCTGCTGCCAATGAACCGGGCCCCGGCTGACAATGAACCGGGCCCCTGCTGCCAATTACTCGGGCCCTGCTGCCAATGAACCGGGCCCCTAATGCCAATGAACCGGGCCCCTGCTGCCAATGAACCGGGACCCTGCTGCCAATGACACGGGCCTTGCTGCCAATGACACGGGCCCTTGCTGCCAATGAACCGGGCCCTGCTGCCAATGACACGGGACCTGCTGCCAATGAACCGGGTCCTGCTGCCAATGAACAGGGCCTTTGCTGCCAATGACACGGGCCCTGCTGCCAATGAACCGGGCCCCGGCTGCCAATGAACCGGGCCCCTGCTGCCTATGAACCGGGACCCTGCTGCCAATGAACCGGGCCCCTGCTGCTGATGAACTGGGCCCCTGCTGCCAATGACACGGGCCCTGCCACCAATGACACGGGCCCTGCTGCCAATGACACGGGCTCTGCTGCCAATGAACCGGGCCCCTGCTGCCAATGACACGGGCCCTGCTGCCAATGAACCGGGCCCCGGCCACCAATGAACCGAGCCCCTGCTGCCAATGACACAGGCCCTGCTGCCAATGAACCGGGCCCCTGCTGCCAATGACACGGGCCCTGCTGCCAATGACACAGGCCCTGCTGCCAATGAACCGGGCCCCGGCCGCCAAAGAACCGGGCCCCAGCTGCCAATGAACCGGGCCCCTGCTGCCAATGAACCGGGCCCCTGCTGCCAATGACACGGGCCCTTGCTGCCAATGACAAGGGCCCTGCTGCCAATGAACCGGGCCCCTGCTGCTGATGAACCGGGCCCCAGCCGCCAATGAAACGGGCCCCTGCTGCCAATGACACGGGCCCTGCTGCCAATGAACCGGGCCCCTGCTGCTGATGAACCGGGCCCCGGCCGCCAATGAACCGGGCCCCTGCTGCCAATGACACGGGCCCTGCTGCCAATGAACCGGCCCCTGCTGCCAATGACACGGGCCCCTGCTGCCAATGAACCGGGCCCCTGCTGCCAATAATCTGGGCCCCTGCTGCCAATTACACAGGCCCTGCTGCCAATGACACGGGCCCCTGCTGCCAATGAACCAGGCCCAGGCCGCCAATGAACCGGGCCCCAGCTGCCAATGAACCGGGCCCCTGCTGCCAATGACATGGGCCCCTGCTGCCAATGACACGGCCCCTGCTGCCAATGAACCGGGCCCCTACTGCCAATGACACGGGCCCTGCTGCCAATGACACGGGCCCTTGCTGCCAATGACACGGGCCCTGCTGCCAATAAACCGGGCCCCTGCTGCCAATGAACCGGGCCCCTGCTGCCAATGACACGGGCCCCTGCTGCTAATGACACGGGCCCTGCTGTCAATGACACGGGCCCTGCTGCCAATGACACGGGCCCTTGCTGCCAATGACTTGGGCCCTGCTGCCAATGAACCGGGCCCCTGCTGCCAATGAACCGGGCCCCTGCTGCCAATGACACGGGCCCCTGCTGCCAATGACATGGGCCCTGCTGCCAATGACACGGGCCCTGCTGCCAATGACACAGGCCCTGCTGCCAATGACATGGGCCCTGCTACCAATTAACCTGGGCCCCGGCTGCCAATGAACCGGGCCCTGCTGCCAATTAACCTGGGCCCCGGCTGCCAATGAACCGGGCCCCTGCTGTCAATGAACAGGGCCCCTGCTGCTGATGAACCGGGGCCCTGCTGCCAATGAACCGGGCCCTGCTGCCAATGACATGGGCCCTGCTGCCAATGACACGGGCCCTGCCGCCAATGACACGGGCCCTGCTGCCAATGACACGGGCCCTTGCTGCCAATGACACGGGCCCTGTTGCCAATGAACCCGGCCCTGCTGCCAATGACACGGGCCCTGCTGCCAATGACAGGGGCCCTTGCTGCCATTGACACGGGCCCTGCTGCCAATGAACCGGGGCCCTGCTACCAATGAACCGGGCCCCTGCTACGATTGAACCGGGCCCCTGCTGCCAATGAACCGGGCCCTGCTGCCAATAATCTGGGCCCCTGCTGCCAATGACACGGGCCCTGCTGCCAATGAACCGGGCCCCTGCTGCCAATGACACAGGCCCTGCTGCCAATGAACTGGGCACCGGCCGCCAATGAACCGGGCCCCAGCTGCCAATGAACCGGGCCCCGGCTGCCAATGAACCAGGCCCCGGCTGCCAATGAACCAGGCCCCTGCTGCTGATGAACCGGGCCCCGGCCGCCAATGAACCGGGCCTCTGCTGCCAATGACACGGGCCCTGCTGCCAATGAACCGGGCCCCTGCTGCCAATAATATGGGCCCCTGCTGCCAATGACACAGGCCCTGCTGCCAATGACACGGACCCCTGCTGCCAATGAACCGGGCCCCGGCCGCCAATGAACCGGGCCCCAGCTGCCAATGAACCGGGCCCCTGCTGCCAATGACACGGGCCCTGCTGCCAATGAACCGGGCCCCGGCCACCAATGAACCGAGCCCCTGCTGCCAATGACACAGGCCCTGCTGCCAATGAACCGGGCCCCTGCTGCCAATGAACCGGGCCCCTGCTGCCAATGAACCGGGCCCCTGCTGCTGATGAACTGGGCCCCTCCTGCTAATGACACGGGCCCTGCTGCCAAGGACGCGGGCCCTTGCTGCCAATGGACCGGGCCCCTGCTGCCAATGAACAGGGCCCCGGCTGCCAATGAACCAGGCCCTGCTGCCAATGAACCGGGCCCCTGCTGCCAATGAACCGGGCCCTGCTGCCAATGACACGGGCCCTGCTGCAAATGAACCGGGCCCCGGCTGACAATGAACCGGGCCGCTGCTGCCAATTACTCGGGCCCTGCTGCCAATGAACCGGGCCCCTGATGCCAATGAACCGGGCCCCTGCTGCCAATGAACCGGGCCCCTGCTGCCAATGACACGGGCCCTGTTGCCAATGACACAGTCCCTTGCTGCCAATGAACCGGGCCCTGCTGCCAATGACACGGGCCCTGCTGCCAATGACACGGGACCTGCTGCCAATGAACCGGGCCCCTGCTGCCAATGAACAGGGCCCCGGCTGCCAATGAACCGGGTCCTGCTGCCAATGAACCGGGCCTTTGCTGCCAATGACATGGGCCATGCTGCCAATGAACCGGGCCCCGGCTGCCAATGAACCGGGCCCCTGCTGCCTATGAACCGGGCCCTTGCTGCCAATGAACCGGGCCCCTGCTGCTGATGAACTGGGCCCCTGTTGCCAATGACACGGGCCCTGCCGCCAATGACACTGGCCCTGCTGCCAATGACACGGGCCCTGCTGCCAATGACACGGGCTCTGCTGCCAATTAACTGGGCCCCTGCTGCCAATTAACCGGGCCCCTGCTGCTGATGAACCGGGCCTCGGCTGCCAATGAACCGGGCCCCTGCTGCCAATGACACGGGCCCCTGCTGCCAATGAACCGGGCCCCTGCTGCCAATAATCTGGGCCCCTGCTGCCAATTACACAGGTCCTGCTGCCAATGACACGGGCCCCTGCTGCCAATGAACCAGGCCCAGGCCGCCAATGAACCGGGCCACAGCTGCCAATGAACCGGGCCCCTGCTGCTGTCGTAAATAATTAATTTACCATCTTAATTTCTATACAAGTAAGTACTTAATCAATAATAACTCAATCGGAAAGAAGGAAACAGAGTCTGTGGTGTTTAGAGTTCTTAGGGGTTTTATTCCTTAAAAAGGAATCGTTCTAGAACGGGATATCATGTTCCTGCAACCACAGGGGTTCAAGAAGGGATAGAGCAATATTTTATTGACAATACATAGCTTATATACTTGATTTACATTATAGACTCTAAGTCAAGAGGCGTAACAGCTGAGAGAAACGAGATAACAGCATGATAACAGTGTCCACGTGTTGCAATACGTAAGTGGAGGCGTGAACTGGGCGTGGATACAGAGGTGTGTGCTAGAAAACGTCACAAGTAGGTGGCAACAAAGCAGAATCTTGTAATGTTCAGCAGAAATCAGTGGCATGGATGCGCGCGCAGCTGCATGACGTATGATTGACGTGAAAACAGACGGGTGCAGGGGATTTGACATTTACACTGGCGGAAAGAGACAGAAGTCTGGCATGTCAGATCAACTCGTACTTCTATCATATCTGATATCTGATGTTTGGGAACCATACTATCTAGAGGAAAAGGTCTCTGGGGCAGAAGTTACTCTATACTGACTGTGTGTGCGTGTATAAGCGCCTGAGTGTCTGCATGAGATGCGGGGGGCATGGGCCTTCCATGGAAACAGAGGCTATGAATTACTTGCATAGAGACAGCGAGGCCGGGCCCTTCGCCCTGCAGCTGGGAGAATATTTACTTAAACTAGTAGGCAGGAATGCATTTTCGAGGAGCGGAACAGATAACTTCGAAGGTTGAATACAGTCTTGGCAGGCAGCAGGCTGAGCTAAACGCCATGGGCCGCACGGGAAGTAAAGCAGAGTTCACAGATACACAGACTGCCTGGGCTGAGGCTTTCGGAGTCAGAAAACAAGAAAAGGCTCGATGGCAGAATTCGGGGCCTATTTTGCCAGAGCTGAAAAACGTGTAAAGTACACCACAAAAGACGTTGGCAAGGCATACTTAGGAACTGAATTATCAATCCATTCATGGTGGATCTGAAAGAGGACATGTTAACGGTGGACGCAAATGTATTTGCGTCTTCATAGCTGGCACAGGAGGGAAGTTACATGTACTTCAGGCTGGTACACGGAAACGGTGGGGTACACGCTAGGGAACACTACTTGACCATAAAATTTATATTTCCTCATTCCCTCCTTGTTCCCTACGGACCCTTCATGATATATCGATTCTCATAAACCGATTGGTCTGTTCTTGTAACATCATTTGCTCTTCTTTCTTCTTTTCGCGTTTTGAGTGAAAACTGGAATGTTCGATACATGAAGTGACGCACAGGCCACAAATCGCTGGCCCACACTGTAGGCACAGGCAGCAACTAAATACTATGGCAAGAGCAATGCCCAGGAAGGATAGGAGCTTCCATCCCCAAGCGGTTAACGTTGTCCAGAACCAACCGGACCAAGTCCAGGTGCCTGGATTCTGATGTATCAGATTTGCAATTTTATGAAGAGGTGTAATAGCTTGATATACTGTTGGCGCGTTTTCTGGAATGAAAATGCAGCAACTTGACCCGATGACCTTACAAGCTCCGCCTCTGTCTGCCAAGATGACGTCAATAACAAGACGATTCTGAAGAACAACAATCCGCATAGCGGACTGCTCCTCTGTTAAGTTACCTAGGGCGGAGGCAGTTTCATTCACTACTGCTTCAAGTGTTCTAGTTAATCTGCGAATTAGTTTACTATTTTGGACGGGGCCTGTAGGAAGGGGGAGGCTCTAATTGGCGCAGTGCAACACTAGCGACAAGCAGGGACTCTCCTTTCCTCGTCAGGGCTGAGGGTTACCTTCCAGATAACCTCTGCTTACCCTCTAGGTAGTGTGGCTTAAGCAGTCGTAGGCTAATCTTTGGGGCACATAGGGTTAAACACTTGCAACAGTACACCTTTACAACCAACCCACCACACAACGAGACCAGACTGTATTCTTGTAAAAATATATATCTTTATATAGATTTTAAGCAGGCTTGGGAATACAGTCGACAACTTTATGAAAACGGTTGCAGGTTACTCAATTCGGGTTACCACAGTTCTTATGCAGTTCTCTTGAGGCCCGTAGGCCGGTGTTACTCAAAGTTCTTGTGGAGCCGGCGGCTTCCAGGGGATCTGTCCCACGTCGCGTTGCCTTCCCGGGGTCGCTGATCGTTGCGGCTCTTCAGCCGAGCAGGTCACTGGTCATCCGGGGCAGCGGTGTTCTGTGGCGGCAGGGTCCTCTCCTCGTCGTCCGCTCCGACCCTGGAGGCGGCGGCTGTGCGGTGGTGACAAGTGGCAGTACGGTCCCCAAGTGCAGGACGTACCCAGCCAAATGTCGGTGCAGCTGTGGGCTCACAGCTGGGCTGTCGGGCAGGCTACCGACCATGCGGATTCTCGTAGGGCAACTGTCCATCTTTGCAGGTGAGTGGCTGCTCGTTATGCAGTCACCTCGAGAGCTCGGACCGGACGGGTCCTCCTTTGCTTTGCTCTCGGGCTCCCGGTGCAGTTGCGGTCACGGTGTTCGGGCCAGCGGCGGCTGGTCCTTACTTTGCTTCCGCTGTTGCTTTGGGCCCCGGTCACGGTGGTCGGGAGGTCGTTGCCTTGGAGGAGATTCCTCCGTCGGTGCTGCGGCGATGGTCAGCACCCGCAGTCGCTTTCTTCCAAGGGGGTAGCGTCCACTGGTCCTGGGACGCTGGTCAGGGGGCAAGTTCAGTTGCAAGCCCTTGGAGATCTCTTTAGCAGAGTTTGGCACAAGTAGAGCAAAAAGTCTTTTCGTAGTCGTTTTGTCTTCCTCTCCTTCAGCAGCAAGGCACCAGACACAGGCAAGAGTCAGCACCCTTCCTTGTCTCTCACGGTCCTTCTCGTAGGGCAGAGTCCTTCTGTGGCCCAAACCGGATCTAATTTTCAAGGAGCAAGGCTCCTTCTTTTATAGGCCAATTCTTTTGTCCTCGCAGGCCAGGGGGGCCTTTGCATAGCCACTCTCCGTTCTGGGGTACCCCGGCGGGTGTACTCCGGCTTCTGCTTTCAGTGTGAGGGGCAGGCGCATCAGACGCCCCACAGGAGGTGGAGCCAGCATTGTCCGGACAGGGGCGGCCAGAGTACCTTGTTGATGGGGGCTTCGCCCTTCCTGGGCCAGGTGCCGGCAGAGTCATCCGCCGCTCCCCAGGAGGGTGGAGCCAGCATTGTGGTGGCCGAGCACAGTGACTGTTCGAGTCAAGAGGCACTCCTACCTCCCACTAAGGTGTAATCTGCGCATTCACCACCTGTCATCCCTCCAGCCCTGTCACTCACACGTCCCAGACAGTCAGATACACATACCAGCAGAGGCGGCTGAAATGGTTAAGCAAGCAAAGGCTAACTTTCTAAAAGTAGCATTTGCAAACCCAGGATATTAAAATAAACTTGACTACAAGAAATATCTTACCATCCTGAGTTCAGGCATACTAAACATGACTCACCACCATGCTCCTTGAGCCTGCGGGGGTTATAGGGTGTAATAATCCTCGCAGCTCAGTCTGGCCTAATGGAGCAGGTAGCCTTCAATAGTGAAATACGGTCTTCGTTGTAAGTCACTACTAGGACATGCCACGCACATCAGGGCTTGTCCTACCTTGCACCTACAACGCACCCTGCCCGCAGGCCTACCATAGGGGTGACTAATATGTAGTCAAGAGAAGGGTCGGTGCTGGCAAGTGGGGACACTTGCCCAGCTAGCGTGACAGTACGAGACCGCACGCGGGTTCTGCGGTCGCAGTTCCCAGACACATCTTTACGGCTGCTTCGGTGGGTGGCGCAACCAGCGCTGCAGGCCCACCAGCAGTATTGGCATCTACAAGCCCCGGCACTCTCTGGTGCGCTTTACTAGGGACTAACAGTAAATCCAATGCACCAATCAGGGATACCAATCGTAGGTACAATTTACAGTAGGGAGCACTTGCACTGCGGCACGGATTAGCCGTGGCGCAGTGCCCTGAGTATCGGAAAACCAGCAAAACATCGGAGGCACATCAGCAAAAAGTGGAAGGGAGACTCACGCCAAGGTGCCAGGTCTAACATGTGTCCCCTCCAGCTGAAATGTGGGGGGAACTACCCTTCCCCAGGGAGTTCCACATCACTAAGGCGGAAAAATCTGGACAGACCGTCAGCGTTGGCGTGATCGGTGCCAGGGCGGTGTTCCACCGTAAAGTCCATACTCTGTAGAGAAATGGACCACCTCAACAGTTTCGGGTTCTCACCCCTCATTTGCATTAACCATCTGAGGGGCCTGTGGTCCGTCTGAACTCGGAAGTGAGACCCAAACAAGTAGGGTCTTAGCTTCTTCAGCGCCCAGACCACAGCAAATGCTTCACGCTCTATTGCACTCCACCTACTTTCCCGTGGAAGTAACCTCCGACTTATGAAGGCTACGGGTTGGTCAAAGCCCTCCTCAGTCATCTGTGAAAGAACAGCCCCTACACCATGCTCTGAAGCGTCTGTTTGCACAATGAACTCCTTGGAGAAATCGGGGGCCAGGAGCACGGGCGCCGTGCACATGGCAGTCTTCAGGGTGTTGAAAGCCTTCTGACAGGTGTCAGTCCAAATCACATTCCTGGGCTGCTTTTTCGAAGTCAGCTCTGTCAAGGGGGTCACGATCGTGCCATAGCCCTTGACAAACCTCCTGTAATACCCAGTGAGCCCCAGGAAGGCTCTCACTGCAGTCTGGGTCTTGGGGGGTTCCCAAGCCAGGATGGTTTCGATTTTGGGCTGCAAGGGGGCTACCTTGCCACTCCCAACTTGGTGTCCCAAGTACACCACTGAACCCTGCCCAATCTGGCACTTGCTTGCCTTGATTGTGAGGCCTGCTCTGCGCAGGGCCATCAACACTTCCCAGAGGTGTCGCAGGTGTTCGGGCCAGGTGCCGCTGAACACCGCGATGTCATCCAGGTAGGCGGCACTGAACTCGTCCAGTCCAGCCAACACCCGGTTGACCAATCTCTGAAAGGTGGCAGGGGCATTCTTCATTCCAAATGGCATAACCCGGAACTGGAAATGCCCATCTGGTGTCGAGAATGCCGACCTCTCTTTGGCCCCATCGGTCAGGGCGATCTGCCAGTACCCAGACGTTAAATCAAACGTGCTGAGGAACCGGGCAGCCCCTAGCCGATCAATGAGCTCGTCAGCTCTGGGGATGGGGTGCGCGTCAGTCTTAGTGACTGAATTGAGTCCTCTGTAGTCCACACAGAACCGGAGTTCGGGTGTGGCTCCCGGCGCAGCAGCCTTCGGCACCAAGACCACGGGGCTGGACCAAGGACTGCTGGAAGACTCAACCACCCCGAGGGCAAGCATCTTGGAGACCTCCTCCTTGATGCAGGCCCGTACCCTGTCAGTTACCCTGTAAGCCTTATGCTTCACCGGTAAGCTGTCTCCAGCGTCCACATCATGGACGCACCAATCTGGGACACTCGGAACCAGGGCGAACAGGTCTGGAAACTGCCCCAGCAACTGGTGGCAGTCCTCCTGTTGTCCGGCGGTCAGGGAGGGTGAGAGGTTAACTCCATCCACTGACCCATCCTTCTCACAGGCCACCAAGAGGTCAGGAAGAGGCTCCGACTCCTCCTCCATTCCGTCATCGGTTGCCAACAACATGCCCACTTCGGACCTTCGTAAGTGGGGCTTGAGGCGGTTGACATGTAGGACCCGCAAAGGGTTCCTGGGCGTCTTCATGTCCACCAAGTATGTCACGGGGCTCTTGCGCTCCACAACCTCAAATGGTCCTGTCCACTTGTCCTGAAGGGCACAGGGCTCCACTGGGGCCAAGACATACACCTCCTGTCCAGGCTGAAGCTCGACCAGAGTGGCATTCTGATCGTACCACCGCTTCATTTCCTCCTGGCTCGCTTCCAGATTTGCCTCGGCAAGTTGTCTGAAGCACCTGGTTTGGTTTCTGAAGGCCAGCATGTAGCTATATACATTCTGGGGAGGTTTCCTGGGAGATTGCTCCCAGCCTTCCTTTACCAAACTCAGTGGTCCTCTCACGGGGTGGCCGTACAGCAGTTCAAAGGGGCTGAACCCTAGGGACTTCTGTGGTACCTCGCGATATGCAAAAAGCAGGCATGGCAAGAGGACGTCCCACTTATGCCTCATCGGACCTTCCAGGCCCATGATCATGCCTTTGAGGGTTCGGTTGAATCTTTCAACCAACCCGTTACCTTGGGGATGGTAGGGTGTGGTGAACTTGTACGTTACGCCACACTCCTGCCAAAGGGACTTCATATATTTCGATATGAAGTTGGTCCCCCTGTCGCTCACCACCTCTAGAGGGAATCCTACTCGTGAGAAAATTCCCATCAGTGCACGCCCCACCACAGGAGCCGTCACTGTCCTCAGAGGGATGGCTTCAGGGTACCGGGTGGCATGGTCCACCAAGACCAGGATGAACCTGTTGCCCATGGCTGTCTGGGGGTCCAGAAGCCCAACGATGTCAATACCCACTCGCTGGAATGGCGTACCGACCACAGGGAAGGGTTGGAGGGGAGCCTTGTTCTTCCCTCCCGTCTTCCCACTTGCCTGGCAAGTCGGACAGGTTCTGCAATAAGCGTCTGAGCTTTTATGCATTTGGGGCCAGTAGAAGTGGGTGACAAGCCTGTCATAGGTCTTGTCCATCCCCAAATGTCCTGCTAAAGGCACATCATGAGCCAGACCCAGTAGGAAGGCTCTGAACTTCTGGGGTACCACCAGCACACGGGCTGACCCAGGTTCAGCAGCCTTAGGCTCCGAATACAGGAGGTCGTTCTCCCAGTACACATAATGTGTTTTGGCCTGAACACCATTGGCCTGGTCTGCAGCCTGCTGCCGCATACCCATGAGAGAAGGGCATTCTTTCTGCTCCTTGCAGAATTCCTCCCTGGAGGGTCCTCCTTCTTGCTGCCAATGGGTCAGCTCAGGCAGGTCCCCCAGTTCGGCGATCTGTTCCCCCGTAGGCTCCAGGGCATCCCCCTCAAGGTCTGCCTCCTCCTGGACCGTAGGAACTTCAGGGGCCGGTTTCCCGCGCCCCCGGCGCCTTCTCCCTAAGGCCGGTTCCTGGGCCTCTCCATCAGGCCCCAGGACCTCTCGATCACCCCTACTGGCTGCCATCGACCGGGTGGTCACGCACGCCCAGTCAGGCAGACCCACCATCCGCAGGTGAGTCGTTTTCTCCACCTTTTCCCAAGGGGAGTGCTCCAAGTCGTTCCCTAGCAAACAGTCAACAGGCATGGTTTTTCTCACACAGACCTGCAGAGTACCAGAGACCCCCCCCCACTCGAAGGGAACTTGAGCCATCGGACACTGACTCTCAGAATTATCAGCGTTGATAACCCTACAGTAGGCATGGGGTACAACCTGCTCTTGAGACACCAGGTGCTGCCTTACTGCAGTCACACTGGCTCCTGTGTCTCTAAGAGCCTCGGCTTCCTTACCATTGATGATCACCACCTGCCCATATTTTTTAGTGTTAGAGGGCAGGTAGTTCGTAGGGATCATCTCGCTGTCTCCTAACGAGACCAGGGTCATGTGAACGGGATCTCCACCCCCCGGGACCATCATTTCTTCTCCCAGGTGAACGCTAGTCACTTGTCGGGGCGGAGCACGAGTGGGTGCAGGCTTTCCAAATAGGCGACACTTGGGGTCACTAGATATGTGCCCAGGCTCGCCACATTTGAAACAATTGAAGGGCCCCTTTGGAACAGGTTTACCTGTCGGGGCCCCATTCTGCTTCGGGGGTGGGGGAGGCTGAGAACCCTGCTGCGGATTCCCTTGGGAACTACTTTGGGGGCCTTTTTGGAACCCTTTCTGTTTTCCCCCCTTGTCCCCCCCACTCTTCTGCTGGGGACCCTGCCCACTCTTGGCGGAATCTCCCACGGGACCCTTGTGGACCCTGGTGCTGAGCCAGCGGTCCGCCTCCTCAGCAAGCTTCCTCGGGTTGGACAGCTTGCTATCGATCAGGTGTTGGCGTAACTCAGGAAAACAGTGATCAGACAAGTGCTCCCATGCAATTAAATCAAAGAGACCTTGAAAATCATTAACTTTGTTACCTTTCACCCAACCATCCAGTGCTCTGCAAAAGTAAGTCACATACTCCACATACGTATTCCCAGGCCGCTTAGTACATCCCCTAAACTTCTGTCTATACATTTCAGGGGTAAGCCCGTACCTGTTTAATAAAGCTTCTTTCATGTGGGCATAGGATCTCTGATTCTCAACGGGCAAATCTAGCAAGGTATCTCTCCCTTCGCTAAGGAACCTTCCCCACAACCCCGCTCCCCAATCCTTGTTAGGGACCCGGTGGGAGGACATGGCTACCTCGTATGCCCTAAACCACTGTCCTATGTCATCCCCCTTAAAGAACTCCTTAACTACGTCCTTCGGGATGTGCACTCTTGACTCTACCTGCACTGGCGATGTGCTGCCACCAGAGGGAGGCCGATCCAAGTCTCTCTCCTTGAGACTTATCTCCCTCATCTTTATTTCGTAATCCATCTGGTGCTTTCGCTCTTCCAGCGCCATTCTTTTGGTTTCAAGCTCCAGCTGGATTTTCATTTCTGCCAACTTTCTCTCGTGATTCCGGGTTTCCTTCCTGTCCGCCAGCTCCTCTGGCGACAGGCCTTTCCCAAAGCTGTGCTCGCTGTCTTGCCTCTCGAGATCGATCAGATCCCCCAGCGCATTCTGCTCCTCCGTCGTATTCTGCTCGGCGAGGACATCTTGCTCCTCCGGGGTTTTCCGGGACTCGATCCAGGCTTTCAGGGCCTTGGAGAGCTGGGTCTTGTTTTTGCAGCCAGCGTGCGGGACTTTGAGTTTCTTACAAAAGAACTTCAGTTCGTCCCTGGAATATTTATCCACTTTGGTTGGGTCCCACTCCACCTCCAACACCTCGGAGGTCGTGGACTCCGCTCCATCCAAGCTCTTTGTGCCCGGCATGGTTTCTGCGCTCGGAATCTTCCTTCGGCAAAATTCAAAAATCAAAGTCTGTGGCTAAGTAACTGGACCGTAATCCTTGTGTAGTGGTCAGAAGCTCAGGTATAACTATCGCAAGTGTAAATTCGAAATCCCACCGCTGCCACCAATGTAGGAAGGGGGAGGCTCTAATTGGCGCAGTGCAACACTAGCGACAAGCAGGGACTCTCCTTTCCTCGTCAGGGCTGAGGGTTACCTTCCAGACAACCTCTGCTTACCCTCTAGGTAGTGTGGCTTAAGCAGTCGTAGGCTAATCTTTGGGGCACATAGGGTTAAACACTTGCAACAGTACACCTTTACAACCAACCCACCACACAACGAGACCAGACTGTATTCTTGTAAAAATATATATCTTTATATAGATTTTAAGCAGGCTTGGGAATACAGTCGACAACTTTATGAAAACGGTTGCAGGTTACTCAATTCGGGTTACCACAGTTCTTATGCAGTTCTCTTGAGGCCCGTAGGCCGGTGTTACTCAAAGTTCTTGTGGAGCCGGCGGCTTCCAGGGGATCTGTCCCACGTCGCGTTGCCTTCCCGGGGTCGCTGATCGTTGCGGCTCTTCAGCCGAGCAGGTCACTGGTCATCCGGGGCAGCGGTGTTCTGTGGCGGCAGGGTCCTCTCCTCGTCGTCCGCTCCGACCCTGGAGGCGGCGGCTGTGCGGTGGTGACAAGTGGCAGTACGGTCCCCAAGTGCAGGACGTACCCAGCCAAATGTCGGTGCAGCTGTGGGCTCACAGCTGGGCTGTCGGGCAGGCTACCGACCTTGCGGATTCTCGTAGGGCAACTGTCCGTCTTTGCAGGTGAGTGGCTGCTCGTTATGCAGTCACCTCGAGAGCTCGGACCGGACGGGTCCTCCTTTGCTTTGCTCTCGGGCTCCCGGTGCAGTTGTGGTCACGGTGTTCGGGCCAGCGGCGGCTGGTCCTTACTTTGCTTCCGCTGTTGCTTTGGGCCCCGGTCACGGTGGTCGGGAGGTCGTTGCCTTGGAGGAGATTCCTCCGTCGGTGCTGCGGCGATGGTCAGCACCCGCAGTCGCTTTCTTCCAAAGGGGTAGCGTCCACTGGTCCTGGGACGCTGGTCAGGGGGCAAGTTCAGTTGCAAGCCCTTGGAGATCTCTTTAGCAGAGTTTGACACAAGTAGAGCAAAAAGTCTTTTCGTAGTCGTTTTGTCTTCCTCTCCTTCAGCAGCAAGGCACCAGACACAGGCAAGAGTCAGCACCCTTCCTTGTCTCTCACGGTCCTTCTCGTAGGGCAGAGTCCTTCTGTGGCCCAAACCGGATCTAATTTTCAAGGAGCAAGGCTCCTTCTTTTATAGGCCAATTCTTTTGTCCTCGCAGGCCAGGGGGGCCTTTGCATAGCCACTCTCCGTTCTGGGGTACCCCGGCGGGTGTACTCCGGCTTCTGCTTTCAGTGTGAGGGGCAGGCGCATCAGACGCCCCACAGGAGGTGGAGCCAGCATTGTCCGGACAAGGGCGGCCAGAGTACCTTGTTGATGGGGGCTTCGCCCTTCCTGGGCCAGGTGCCGGCAGAGTCATCCGCCGCTCCCCAGGAGGGTGGAGCCAGCATTGTGGTGGCCGAGCACAGTGACAGTTTGAGTCAAGAGGCACTCCTACCTCCCACTAAGGTGTAATCTGCGCATTCACCACCTGTCATCCCTCCAGCCCTGTCACTCACACGTCCCAGACAGTCAGATACACATACCAGAAGAGGCGGCTGAAATGGTTAAGCAAGCAAAGGCTAACTTTCTAAAAGTAGCATTTGCAAACCCAGGATATTAAAATAAACTTGACTACAAGAAATATCTTACCATCCTGAGTTCAGGCATACTAAACATGACTCACCACCATGCTCCTTGAGCCTGCGGGGGTTATAGGGTGTAATAATCCTCGCAGCTCAGTCTGGCCTAATGGAGCAGGTAGCCTTCAATAGTGAAATACGGTCTTCGTTGTAAGTCACTACTAGGACATGCCACGCACATCAGGGCTTGTCCTACCTTGCACCTACAACGCACCCTGCCCGCAGGCCTACCATAGGGGTGACTAATATGTAGTCAAGAGAAGGGTCGGTGCTGGCAAGTGGGGACACTTGCCCAGCTAGCGTGACAGTACGAGACCGCACGCGGGTTCTGCGGTCGCAGTTCCCAGACACATCTTTACGGCTGCTTCGGTGGGTGGCGCAACCAGCGCTGCAGGCCCACCAGCAGTATTGGCATCTACAAGCCCCGGCACTCTCTGGTGCGCTTTACTAGGGACTAACAGTAAATCCAATGCACCAATCAGGGATACCAATCGTAGGTACAATTTACAGTAGGGGGAACTTGCACTGCGGCACGGATTAGCCGTGGCGCAGTGCCCTGAGTATCGGAAAACCAGCAAAACATCGGAGGCACATCAGCAAAAAGTGGAAGGGAGACTCACGCCAAGGTGCCAGGTCTAACAGGGCCTATGAAGAAAAAGAAACCTTTATTGAAATCTGTGTATTGCTCCCATGCCGTTTCAGTATTGTCGACAATCGGGAGGTCTCTTCGGAGTCTGTTCTTTACTAGATTTGTGTTTCTGTGATAGTCAGGAGGAGCTAGGAAAACAGGTGGCAGAAGGAATGCAATATAACAGGTACCATCCCAATCTGGAGGTAGGCGTATGTATGCGGTATGACCACAAACAAAGTAGGAATGACGGGTAGCTTTGAAAGAAGATTTGCCTTGATCACTGAATTCGACTACGGTATTACATTTACTATGACCTAAGTGTACGGAACCTTTCTTACTGACACATAATTCACCAGTGACTGGTAGTACTGACATAGCAGGGGGAACTGGTGCAGTTTCGGATTCAACAGTGAGAATCATAAGGTTAATTGTATAATTACCTAATCCATATACTTCATTTTCTAGATCAGTTCCTACTCTAATGGGGAGTCCCTTCTTGTCAGGATAACAGGCATTAAGCAGAACTAAGTTCAAGTTTCCCCAAACCCAGCTTCCTTTAAAAACAGCAATATCAGGATCTACGGAATTTATTATTCTAAACCAGGCTCCACAGGAACCATTGTGAGTGAACGGGTACGGAAAGAGGGGCAGAACTCCCTTGTATTTCTGATAGGGAGGGAGTCGGCCACATATCCAACAGTTTGTAGCATTGTTAGTCTGGTGGGAGTGATGTAACATACTAATGAATGTGTTGTTGCGCAGCGCAAGTCTGTAAGACAATTCATGAGGAGGTAATTTACTAAAGGAATGTTCAGCAGTGACATTATAAGCAGATTGTTCACGCTTGAAGATAGGATAGTATATGGGAAGCAATATACTAGTAACAATAATCAGAAGACTTAGAAAAAACATAATTAATAATGTCACTATACAGTGACTACGTAGTGATTTACAGTATGCGTGTTTTTTAAGTTGTTTCTCTCTCTCTATATCTCGATCTAGGGGATACATGTCAGGAACTATTTAACCGATTCACCTAGGGGAGGACTTAAACAATTAAACTGTCTGACTTGCTAGATCGGAGTTTAGATTTATACTCTTCTTGGGGAGTTGTCTCTTGTTTCGGAACTTTAAAGTCACTAGGTTCGATACAGTCTTTGGAAGGGGTGGACAAGTCTTTTCCTGGCGTTAGTTCATCGCATCTCTTCACATGACTTGTGTGGATCCACCCCTTTCTGCCTTTGATCTTTACAGCGGTCCTCGTGGTGAGAAGGACGGTCTTCGGCTCTTTCCAGCGGGGCTCCAGCGGACTTTTCCTGTCAAAGTTCCTTATCAAAATCAGATCGCCGGGACGGACATCATGCGGCTTCACATCAGTGTTGTCAGGGAAAGCTGCGGCAACCTGTGAACGACATGATTGGAGTGCAGACATCAAGGAGGCAAGGTAATCTGTCAGCATATTACAGTCAACATCGGTGATTTTCTTCGGTATGGGCGTCCCCCACATATTCGGTGGCCTGCCAAAGACCACTTCATACGGAGATAGCCCTGATCGCGAGTGGGCGACCATCCTCATGTAAAACAATGCAACTGGCAGGGCGACTATCCAGTCGACCCCTTTTTCTTTACAAACTTTAGCAAGACGTGTCTTTAATGTCTGGTTATGTCTCTCTACAAGGCCGGCGGCTTCGGGGTGTCGGACACAATGGAATTTCCACTGATATCCTAGCAGTAAGGAAACCTGCTTCATTAATTCGGATGAGAATGGCTGTCCGTTATCTGAGTACACGACACGAGGCAAGCCGTATCGTGGGAAAAATTCTTGAACCAGCTGCCTGGCAGTGGTCGGGGCAGTATAATCTGGGACTGGATATGCTTCTGTCCAACGGGAAAGTGCACAAACAACTACGAGGACATATTTAAAACCTCGACAACGGTCCATCTGGATATAATCCATCTGGAGGACTTCAAAAGGGTGATCGGGAGGATGAAATCCACCTTGCTCTACAGGGACGCTTTTACCTGGATTAAACTGACAACAGATCATGCAAGTACGCACTTTCTGTTTTGCTGCTGCTCGTAAGTGTTTGTTGTACCAGAGATTCTGTATACTGTCTAACATAGCTTTTTCTCCTAGATGTGCTGGACTATGGGCTGTATTGATTATGACTTGAACCATAGAGTCGGGGAGAAACCATGTAGATTTTCCCTTTGTCATCCATCCTTGATCTGTCTGAATCCCTCCTAGTTCGGTCCATTTCTTTATTTCTTCTGCAGTAGCATGTGTCTGAATATCGATTACATCTAGTGTGGGATCCCTAACTGTCATACAATGTGTCGGTACTATTGTCTTTGTCACGTCAGTTGTCTGAGTATGAATCAATGCTGTATGTTTTGCTGTCTGGTCTGCCAGGTCGTTACCCTGGGAAACGGAATCTGTAACTTTAGTATGTGCTTTACACTTCATGACGGATATACCTGAAGGCAGATGTATTGCTTCTAACAGTGCTTGAATGAGGGGACCATGCTGGATCTTGGCACCGTGAGAGGTCAGGAAACCTCGTTCCTGCCATAACATTCCGAAGTCATGTACAACTCCGAAAGCATAGCGTGAATCAGTATATATGTTAACATTTCTGTTCTTGGCTAGTATACAGGCTCGGGTCAGAGCAATAAGCTCTGCCGCTTGAGCGGACAGTGTATCAATACGGTATGTTTCTTTTACTTCGGTTTCAGTGGTCACGGCATACGCGGCCACTAATTCTCCTGTATTTGTTCTCATACATGAACCATCCACATAAAGTGTCAGGTCTGGATTTGTCAATGGAACATCTGTTAAGTCTCGTCTGGGCTTTGTCACTGCATTAATGATCTCTATACAATCATGCGGGGCTGGATCTGTCATAATTGAAGGTAACAATGTTGGGGGTTCAGAATACTGCAGCGTCTGATTTCTATGTGTGGCTGGAATAGTGTTAATTCATAACCTGTCAGTCGTGCTATAGTCAAGTGTTGAGTTTGGGTTCTGTTTAGAAGAACCTCTACAGAATGTGGAACTTGTACTGTTAATTGATGTCCTAAAACAATTGAGTCGCTCTGTCTGATTGCTAATGCTGTTGCTGCTACTGACTTCAAGCACGCAGGGAGTGCCTGGGCTACTGAATCCAATGTACTTGAAAAATAAGCGCAAGGCTTATGTGAACCTGCTTGATCTTGAGTGAGGACAGACAACGCTGTACCATCACGTTCTGTAACAAAAAGTGTAAAAGGTTTGCTGTAACATGGTGTCGCTAAAACTGGTGCTTGACATAAAGCTTTCTTTAATTCTTCAAAGGCTTGTGTATGTTCCTGAGTCCAGGGAAGGACAGTCGAAGTCGCTGCCTCCTGTGTTGTTAACTGAATGAGTGGCTTAGCTAGAAATGCATACTGAGTAATCCATTGTCTGCAGTACGAGGTGAGGCCTATAAAGGCCCGCACTTCCTTTTGTGTCTGGGGTTGTGGCATATTCACAATTAACTGAATGCGATCGGGAGTGAGCTGTCTCCCCACTTTGGACAGCAAGTGACCCAAGTACACAACTTGCTGAACACAGAATTGTAGCTTCGAAGGAGACACCTTGTGTCCCTTGTCGGCCAGAAAATGTAAAACCGTCAGTGATGCATGCTCACATTCGGGCTCACTTCGTGCGGTGATCAGCAGATCATCGACGTATTGCAGTAAGGCGGTGTTAACTGGCATTTGAATACAATCTAGTTCTCTTTTCAGTGCTTGACTATAGATGCTGGGGCTTTCTGTGAATCCTTGAGGTGCGCGTGAAAATTTGAAACTTCGTCCATTTAAACTGAATCCGAAGAGGTATTGGCTCTCTGGGTCAATAGGTACACTGAAGAAGGCGTTCTTGAGGTCAATTACAGTAAAGAACGTTGCTTCTGAATCAATAGCAGTCAATAGGGAAGAGATGTCGGGAACCACAGGGTACTGTGGAACAATGCATTTATTCAGTTCTCGTAAATCAATCACCAGCCGATATACTGGCGGTGCATTGGGATCAGTACGTTTAAGAATCGGAATGATAGGGGAATTGCAGATATTGGAGTCGGTCTCTACGACCACTCCTTGGGCTATGAGCTCTTCAATGATTTTCAGTAAAGCCACTACAGCATCGGGTGGTAACTTGTATTGTCTGATTCTTGGTAAAACAACACCTGGTTTCAGTGTAACACGGTATGGTGTAATGTGCATGCAGCCTACATCGGTTGGGCCTTGTGCCCACAGGTGATCTGGTACATTTCTCAATCTGACATCAAACTCTCGTAATACATAGTGACCCTTAAAGTCACGCAAGAAAAGTCTAACTCCTTCCGGAGAACAGCATATCACTGCTCCTAGAGCCTTCAATGTCTTTATTCCTAGCAGATTTTCTGGACATGATTTTGTAAGTAATAGATCTGTAACACGTGATAATGGACCCACAGCCAGGGGAACTGGTTCTGATACTTCATTTACAATAGGCTGTCCTGAAAAACCAAGGGAAACATTCTGTGAGCCTGAGAGGGGTGCCCCTGGGACTTCGTCATGGCTGATTGTTGCGCGGCTTGCCCCTGTGTCAATTAAAAATTTTCTGTCCTTTCCCAATACTTGACTGTGTACATAAGGACCCTCTTGGTCTACAGGAATCTCAATAAGAGGCAAGCCAACTTCCCTCTCTAGGCTGTTTCATGTATATCGGGGATAATCGGGGTAAGCAGATTGGACATACTGGTACATCTGTTGTGAAACTTGTTGAGTCGCGGCAATGGGCTGTGGCTGTGGTACCGCTACGGTCTGTGCTGTATGTGATGAAGTATGCGTAGGCTGTGAATTCTGTGAAGTCTGTTGCTGAACCTGATCTTGTCTAGGTGGATGCGGTCTTTCCTTAGTTTTACCTGTTGCTATATTATATTGCAGGACGGGACATTCATGTACATAGTGACCTGGCTTCTTACAATAGTTGCATGTCCCTTTAACGGGAGCTGCTGAATTTCCTGTCTGTGTCGTACCTTTTCTGTGGCTGTCGGCTGGAACCGACTGGGCCACTAACATTTTCATTTTCGTGTCTTTCATACGTTTCTGTTCATGATCCTGTTCTTCTCTGATTCTGTTCTGGTGATACTGTAACATTTGTAACATTTGTGATGGCGTATTTGCTTGCCATGTACTCTCGACCTTGTATACACGGTTTTTAACTGCTATCAGGGAATTTTCTACTAATTTTGATACAAAAAGGTGCGGGTATGACTCGCTACTTGGTTTAAGACCACTATTAATAAGGAAACATTTCTCGAATCTTGAATAGAAGTCACTAGTATCTTCATCTGGTTTCTGTTTACAGGCTGAGATTGCATCCCAGTCTTCCTTTCTAGTTGTCAGTAATCTTGGCAGAACTTGTACTATTAAACCTGGTAATGCTTTAGTTTTCTCCCCAAGGCCTAGCCCTGGGGTACGTTTTTCTTCCTCGTCTTCTATTTCTGCCCATACAATCTTTTTGTCTCCCACCTCCCATTCCTTTTCCTTGAGTTTCTCGTAGATGCCCGTGGGCAGCAGTACCTTTAACATTTTCATAATATCTTCATATGTGTAATCCCCCATCAGTAACATATCTTTAAGTTCTCTGTGAAAACCTGCAGGGTCTTTATCGTGGCAGGGTACTATCTTTTTCATTTCTAATAATTCTAACTTGGTCAGAGGCGTGTGTACATACACACGTTTCAGATTATTATCGGTACCCATAACTGGATGTACTTCTCGTAAAGGGTTCTGACTTTCAATGCCATGTAAACGTTCCATATGATACATTTTTCTTTCTGGGGGTGGAGCGGAAACATATTGTGAACCTACGAAGGTATTATATCGGTGTCGTTGTTCTAGAATTATCTGTATTAACTTGGTACTCAGACCTCTCCATCTATCCATGAGCAGTGCTTCTAATGTATCGTGTAAGGGACCTGGATCCGAATGTTGGTTCCTGTATAACTTGAGGAGGTGTTGAATCATGTATACACCTGCTAATTTCTGTTCGTCTGGAGACAGGTTCAGAAATGTCTGTGCTACTGTGTCATCATTATATATATTCGGATTGTCAGCCCATAATACTGCTGACCGGGCTAATTCTTGTTCATCCATAGAATTGAGTACGTGGTACCCCATTCGTTCTTGAAGCATTTTATCAGTCTCTTGGAACTGGTGTTCCGGAGAATTCGGTTTTGATATGCCAGAGAGAAAAACTCTCTTGCTTTCTGGACGGATACCTTTCCTAAGATAAGTTCCCTTACCTACATACGCTATCGTATCTGTAGTCTTTTCAGGTTCTTCAGGTTCTTCCTCCTCCTCGGAGGTGGCTTTCTCTTTTTCTCTTTCATGTATTTCTATTACCTTTTTCCTTATTATCTTGTACATACTGGCTATGCAACCCCCCTTTGTCGTGTTTTCCTTCGGATATATTTTTGCCCCACTTATTTAGTGCTTCCATTTCATCCTGGTCTGTCTCAGGCCTATCTCGTTCTCTTATTAGACAATTTATGAAAAAACGTAATATATGTGCTTGAGTGTCAACTTTCTGATGTGCCATGGCCTCCTTAATACTGTCAGGTTTTTCCCCAGTCTGGACAAAATGATATATTCTATCTAGATGCTCATTCATTCCTGGAAACAATATTAGGTAATCTGTAGCTTGTCGCAATCGTAGTGATGCTATCAACATTCTATCATCTTTACCGGGTACTGGATCGTATCTACAAACTGGGAGCGGTTCTTTGAGTATGTCGAGACGGGGTGATTGGAACGTAAAAGAGTTCTGCCTATCCCTAAGCGATAATCTGTGTGCTGGTGGCGGGGTCTGGAAACCTCCTCTCGCACCTCCTGAAGTGGAAACTTGGACATTATCCAAGTGCGGGCCTTTATCTCTCTGTGGAGTCTGTATGTGTACTTGAACTTGTCTTTTAGTAGGATCAGGTTGAAGCGGTTTCGGTATATCAATCTTAGGTGCAGGAAGTGGTGGAGGTGGGGGAATAACAGGCTGTCGGACGGGATAACCAGACTGCAGTAACGGTGGGTTCTGGTCTGGGAGCGGGTTGCCATCTCCGTCACCGTCAGTAGGCGGGACGCGGGCACGTGGATTGGTGTAGGCGGGTGCTACATCCTCTAGATAAGAATTCAGAAATATGTCTTTAGTAGTTCTATGATTTACTTTAATTGGAACCAGTGGTGGCGGCAAATTTTTCGGTATTCCTGAAGTGGCCTCAGGCGAACCCTCGGTCACTAGATACATACCATTTACGAGATTATTTCGTGCACGGTCTACTTGTTCTGTTTTTACTCGGATTCCTTCATTAACTAATTCGTTTTCTTGGGCCTTAGCTGATTCTTTAAGTCTGTCTTCTTTACGGAGTGCCTTTTCAGCACGCTTATGTGATTCCTTACGCCAAAATTCTATGGCGTCTTTCTGAGATTGTCTGGCTTTCTTTTTCCATAATGCTTCTTCTACCTTCATGATGCACTCGGCATCCCATGTTCCGGTAACGGGCCATCTGTGTCTCTCGTCTAGATGCTTAGTATAATCGGCCCATAAATCTAGGTACAATATGGCGTCTATGCCATGTTTATGATACATAAAATTTCCAGGAGTGTCCCTAGGGGGGATCGGAATTTCTTCTTCTAGTATCCCTTTCCTAGTTCCTATCTGTTTTAACTTGTTGAAAAACGGCATCTTGTTTACTTAATACTGAATGCTCAATCCTTGCTATTTAATTCGGAATACAGCTAGTTACACAAGAACACAATAATGCACCTAAAAACAGTCACACTCATACCACGACATTAATCACATGAAAAACATTTAAGACATATATCTCTACCCTAGATAACTGATGTACTGCCGAACAGTACAGATACACTGCCTGAAAACAGTGCAGAAACTTGGAAATAACTGATATACTGCTAAACAGTACAGATACACTGTCTAAAACAGTGCAGACCGCATTTGTGTACCCAAACACGTCTTGATACGACCCAGCAATGGTACTCACCGGGAAGCACGGAAATCGGAAGGCCTCGGAAAACTCGACCGGATTGGACTCGGACTGGACTCGGCTCGACACGTGGATACTTCGGAAAACTGGTGGGCCTCTTGACACCTCGGACCTTGCTTCTTTCGGCTAGGCTCTGGTCGGGATCCTCCACACTCCTCACCGCCTCGTCTGGGTGCTAATCGCAGTCTTCGTCACCTCCGTGGGCCAGAGGGAGATACAGGAAATCCTGTCAGTACGCGTAGTTTCCGTCTAGCTGATGGCAGGGGACAGAGCTTGCAACGCACCAACGGGCGCGTGGGGTGGGGGAGGGGTCCCTGTTCGGGCGCCAAAATGTCGTAAATAATTAATTTACCATCTTAATTTCTATACAAGTAAGTACTTAATCAATAATAACTCAATCGGAAAGAAGGAAACAGAGTCCGTGGTGTTTAGAGTTCTTAGAGGTTTTATTCCTTAAAAAGGAATCGTTCTAGAACGGGATATCATGTTCCTGCAACCACAGGGGTTCAAGAAGGGATAGAGCAATATTTTATTGACAATACATAGCTTATATACTTGATTTACATTATAGACTCTAATGCAAGAGGCGTAACAGCTGAGAGAAACGAGATAACAGCATGATAACAGTGTCCACGTGTTGCAATACGTAAGTGGAGGCGTGAACTGGGCGTGGATACAGAGGTGTGTGCTAGAAAACGTCACAAGTAGGTGGCAACAAAGCAGAATCTTGTAATGTTCAGCAGAAATCAGTGGCATGGATGCGCTCGCAGCTGCATGACGTATGATTGACGTGAAAACAGACGGGTGCAGGGGATTTGACATTTACACTGGCGGAAAGAGACAGAAGTCTGGCATGTCAGATCAACTCGTACTTCTATCATATCTGATATCTGATGTTTGGGAACCATACTATCTAGAGGAAAAGGTCTCTGGGGCAGAAGTCACTCTATACTGACTGTGTGTGCGTGTATAAGCGCCTGAGTGTCTGCATGAGATGCGGGGGGCATGGGCCTTCCATGGAAACAGAGGCTATGAATTACTTGCATAGAGACAGCGAGGCCGGGCCCTTCGCCCTGCAGCTGGGAGAATATTTACTTAAACTAGTAGGCAGGAATGCATTTTCGAGGAGCGGAACAGATAACTTCGAAGGTTGAATACAGTCTTGGCAGGCAGCAGGCTGAGCTAAACGCCATGGGCCGCACGGGAAGTAAGGCAGAGTTCACAGATACACAGACTGCCTGGGCTGAGGCTTTCGGAGTCAGAAAACAAGAAAAGGCTCGATGGCAGAATTCGGGGCCTATTTTGCCAGAGCTGAAAAACGTGTAAAGTACACCACAAAAGACGTTGGCAAGGCATACTTAGGAACTGAATTATCAATCCATTCATGGTGGATCTGAAAGAGGACATGTTAACGGTGGACGCAAATGTATTTGCGTCTTCATAGCTGGCACAGGAGGGAAGTTACATGTACTTCAGGCTGGTACACGGAAACGGTGGGGTACACGCTAGGGAACACTACTTGACCATAAAATTTATATTTCCTCAATGAACCGGGTCCTGCTGCCAATGAACCGGGCCTTTGCTGCCAATGACACGGGCCATGCTGCCAATGAACCGGGCCCCGGCTGCCAATGAACCGGGCCCCTGCTGCCTATGAACCGGGCCCCTGCTGCCAATGAACCGGGCCCCTGCTGCTGATGAACTGGGCCCCTGTTGCCAATGACACGGGCCCTGCCGCCAATGACACTGGCCCTGCTGCCAATGACACGGGCCCTGCTGCCAATGACACGGGCTCTGCTGCCAATGAACCGGGCCCCTGCTGCCAATTAACCGGGCCCCTGCTGCTGATGAACCGGGCATCGGCTGCCAATGAACCGGGCCCCTGCTGCCAATGACACGGGCCCCTGCTGCCAATGAACCGGGCCCCTGCTGCCAATAATCTGGGCCCCTGCTGCCAATTACACAGGTCCTGCTGCCAATGACACGGGCCCCTGCTGCCAATGAACCAGGCCCAGGCCGCCAATGAACCTGGCCCCAGCTGCCAATGAACCGGGCCCCGGCTGCCAATGAACCGGGCCCCTGCTGCCAATGACAAAGGCCCTGCTGCCAATGAACTGGGCCCCTGCTGCCAATGAACCGGGCCCCTGCTGCTGATGAACCGGGCCCCGGCCGCCAATGAACCGGGCCCCTGCTGCCAATGACACGGGCCCTGCTGCTAATGAACCGGGCCCCTGCTGCCAATAATCTGGGCCCCTGCTGCCAATGACACAGGCCCCGGCCACCAATGAACCGGGCCCCAGCTGCCAATGAACCGGGCCCCTGCTGCCAATGAACTGGGCCCCTGCTGCCAATGACACGGGCCCCTGCTGCCAATGACACGGGCCCTGCTGCTAATGAACCGGGCCCCTACTGCCAATGACACGGGCCCTGCTGCCAATGACACGGGCCCTTGCTGCCAATGACACGGGCCCTGCTGCCAATGAACCGGGCCCCTGCTGCCAATGAACCGGGCCCCTGCTGCTAATGACACGGGCCCCTGCTGCCAATGACACGGGCCCTGCTGCCAATGACACGGGCCCTGCTGCCAATGACACGGGCCCTTGCTGCCAATGAAACGGGCCCTGCTGCCAATGAACCGGGCCCCTGCTGCCAATGAACCGGGCCCCTGCTGCCAATGACACGGGCCCCTGCTGCCAATGACACGGGCCCTGCTGCCAATGACACGGGCCCTGCTGCCAATGACACAGGCCCTGCTGCCAATGACATGGGCCCTGCTGCCAATTAACCTGGGCCCCGGCTGCCAATGAACCGGGCCCTGCTGCCAATTAACCTGGGCCCCGGCTGCCAATGAACCGGGCCCCTGCTGTCAATGAACAGGGCCCCTGCTGCTGATGAACCGGGGCCCTGCTGCCAATGAACCGGGCCCTGCTGCCAATGACATGGGCCCTGCTGCCAATGACACGGGCCCTGCCGCCAATGACACGGGCCCTGCTGCCAATGACACGGGCCCTTGCTGCCAATGACACGGGCCCTGCTGCCAATGAACCGGGGCCCTGCTGCCAATGACACGGGCCCTGCTGCCAATGACAGGGGCCCTTGCTGCCGCTGACACGGGCCCTGCTGCCAATGATCCGGGCCCCTGCTACCAATGAACCGGGCCCCTGCTGCCAATGAACCGGGCCCTGCTGCCAATAATCTGGGCCCCAGCTGCCAATGAACCGGGCCCCTGCTGCCAATGACACAGGCCCTGCTGCCAATGAACCGGGCCCCGGCAGCCAATGAACCGGGCCCCAGCTGCCAATGAACCGGGCCCCGGCTGCCAATGAACCGGGCCCCGGCTGCCAATGAACCAGGCCCCTGCTGCTGATGAACCGGGCCCCGGCCGCCAATGAACCGAGCCTCTGCTGCCAATGACATGGGCCCTGCTGCCAACGAACAGGGCCCCTGCTGCCAATAATATGGGCCCCGGCTGCCAATGACACAGGCCCCTGCTGCCAATGAACCGGGCCCCGGCCGCCAATGAACCGGGCCCCAGCTGCCAATGAACCGGGCCCCTGCTGCCAATGACACGGGCCCTGCTGCCAATGAACCGGGCCCCGGCCACCAATGAACCGAGCCCCTGCTGCCAATGACACAGGCCCTGCTGCCAATGAACCGGGCCCCTGCTGCCAATGAACCGGGCCCCTGCTGCTGATGAACTGGGCCCCGGCAGCCAATGACACGGGCCCTGCCGCCAATGACACGGGCCCTGCTGCCAATGACACGGGCCCTGCTGCCAATGACACGGGCTCTGCTGCCAATGAACTGGGCCCCTGCTGCCAATGAACCGGGCCCCTGCTGCTGATGAACCGGGCCCCGGCTGCCAATGAACTGGGCCCCTGCTGCCAATGACACGGGCCCCTGCTACCAATGAACCGGGCCCCTGCTGCCAATAATCTGGGCCCCTTCTGCCAATGACACAGGCCCTGCTGCCAATGAACCGGGCCCTGCTGCCAATGACACGGGCCCTGCTGCCAATGACACGGGCCCTGCTGCCAATTAACCTGGGCCCCTGCTGCCAATGAACCGGGCCCCTGCTGCTGATGAACTGGGCCCCTGCTGCCAATGGCTCGGGCCCTTCCGCCAATGACACGGGCCCTGCTGCCAATGACACGGGCCCTGCTGCCAATGACACGGGCTCTGCTGCCAATGAACCGGGCCCCTGCTGCCAATGAACCGGGCCCCTGCTGCTGATGAACCGGGCCCCGGCTGCCAATGAACTGGGCCCCTGCTGCCAATGACACGGGCCCCTGCTGCCAATGAACCAGGCCCCTGCTTCCAATAATCTGGGCCCCTTCAGCCAATGACACAGGCCCTGCTGCCAATGAACCGGGCCCTGCTGCCAATGACACGGGCCCTGCTGCCAATGACACGGGCCCTGCTGCCAATTAACCTGGGCCCCGGCTGCCAATGAACCGGGCCCCTGCTGCCAATGACACGGGCCCTGCTGCCAATGAACCGGGCCCCTGCTGCCAATGAACCGGGCCCCTGCTGCCAATGAACCGGGCCCTGCTGCCAATGACACGGGCCCTGCTGCCAATGAACCTGGATCCGGCCGCCAATAAACCGGGCCCTGCTTCCAATGAACCGGGCCCCTGCTGCCAATGAACCGGGCCCCTGCTGCCAATGACACGGGCCCTGCTGCCAAGGACGCGGGCCCTTGCTGCCAATGAACCGGGCCCCTGCTGCCAATGAACAGGGCCCCGGCTGCCAATGAACCAGGCCCTGCTGCCAATGAACCGGGCCCCTGCTGCCAATGAACCGGACCCTGCTGCCAATGACACGGGCCCTGCTGCCAATGAACCGGGCCCCGGCTGACAATGAACCGGGCCCCTGCTGCCAATTACTCGGGCCCTGCTGCCAATGAACCGGGCCCCTAATGCCAATGAACCGGGCCCCTGCTGCCAATGAACCGGGCCCCTGCTGCCAATGACACGGGCCTTGCTGCCAATGACACGGGCCCTTGCTGCCAATGAACCGGGCCCTGCTGCCAATGACACGGGCCCTGCTGCCAATGACACGGGACCTGCTGCCAATGAACCGGGTCCTGCTGCCAATGAACAGGGCCTTTGCTGCCAATGACACGGGCCCTGCTGCCAATGAACCGGGCCCCGGCTGCCAATGAACCGGGCCCCTGCTGCCTATGAACCGGGACCCTGCTGCCAATGAACCGGGACCCTGCTGCCAATGAACCGGGCCCCTGCTGCTGATGAACTGGGCCCCTGCTGCCAATGACACGGGCCCTGCCGCCAATGACACGGGCCCTGCTGCCAATGACACGGGCTCTGCTGCCAATGAACCGGGCCCCTGCTGCCAATGACACGGGCCCTGCTGCCAATGAACCGGGCCCCCGCCACCAATGAACCGAGCCCCTGCTGCCAATGACACAGGCCCTGCTGCCAATGAACCGGGCCCCTGCTGCCAATGACACGGGCCCTGCTGCCAATGACACAGGCCCTGCTGCCAATGAACCGGGCCCCGGCCGCCAATGAACCGGGCCCCAGCTGCCAATGAACCGGGCCCCTGCTGCCAATGAACAGGGCCCCTGCTGCCAATGACACGGGCCCTTGCTGCCAATGACAAGGGGCCTGCTGCCAATGAACCTGGCCCCTGCTGCCAATGAACCGGGCCCCTGCTGCTGATGAACCGGGCCCCGGCCGCCAATGAACCGGGCCCCTGCTGCCAATGACACGGGCCCTGCTGCCAATGAACCGGGCCCCTGCTGCTGATGAACCGGGCCCCGGTCGCCAATGAACCGGGCCCCTGCTGCCAATGACACGGCCCTGCTGCCAATGAACCGGCCCCTGCTGCCAATAATCTGGGCCCCTGCTGCCAATGACACAGGCCCTGCTGCCAATGACACGGGCCCCTGCTGCCAATAAACCGGGCCCCGGCCGCCAATGAACCGGGCCCCAGCTGCCAATGAACCCGGCCCCTGCTGCCAATGAACTGGGCCCCTGCTGCCAATGACACGGGCCCCTGCTGCCAATGACATGGGCCCTGCTGCCAATGAACCGGGCCCCTGCTGCCAATGACACGGGCCCTGCTGCCAATGACACGGGCCCTTGCTGCCAATGACACGGGCCCTGCTGCCAATGAACCAGGCCCCTGCTGCCAATGAACCGGGCCCCTGCTGCCAATGACACGGGCCCCTGCTGCCAATGACACCGGCTTGCTGCCAATGAACCGGGCCCCTGCTGCCAATGAACCGGGCCCCTGCTGCCAATGACATGGGCCCTGCTGCCAAGGACGCGGGCCCTTGCTGCCAATGAACCGGGCCCCTGCTGCCAATGAACAGGTCCCCGGCTGCCAATGAACCAGGCCCTGCTGCCAATGAACCGGGCCCCTGCTGCCAATGAACCGGGCCCTGCTGCCAATGAACCGGGCCCCGGCTGACAATGAACCGGGCCCCTGATGCCAATGACCCGGGCCCTGCTGCCAATTACACGTGCCCTGCTGCCAATGAACCGGGCCCCGGCTGCCAATGAACCGGGCCCCTGCTGCCAATTACTCGGGCCCTGCTGCCAATGAACCGGGCCCCTGATGCCAATGAACCGGGCCCCTGCTGCCAATGAACTGGGCCCCTGCTGCCAATGACACGGGCCCTGCTGCCAATGACACAGGCCCTTGCTGCCAATGAACCGGGCCCTGCTGCCAATGACACGGGCCCTGCTGCCAATGACACGGGACCTGCTGCCAATGAACCGGGCCCTGGCCGCCAATGACACGGGCCCTGCTTCCAATGACACAGGCCCTGCTGCCAATGACACGGGCTCTGCTGCCAATGAACCGGGCCCCTGCTGCCAATGAACCGGGCCCCTGCTGCCAATGAACAGGGCCCCGGCTGCCAATGAACCGGGTCCTGCTGCCAATGAACCGGGCCTTTGCTGCCAATGACACGGGCCCTGCTGCCAATGACACGGGCCCTGCTGCCAATGAACCGGGCCCCTGCTACCAATGAACCGGGCCCCTGCTGCCAATAATCTGGGCCCCTGCTGCCAATGAACCGGGCCCCTGCTGCTGATGAACTGGGCCCCTGCTGCCAATGGCACGGGCCCTGCCGCCAATGACACGGGCCCTGCTGCCAATGACACGGGCCCTGCTGCCAATGACACGGGCTCTGCTGCCAATGAACCGGGCCCCTGCTGCCAATGAACCGGGCCCCTGCTGCTGATGAACCGGGCCCCTGCTGCCAATGAACCGGGCCCCTGCTGCTGATGAACCGGGCCCCGGCTGCCAATGAACTGGGCCCCTGCTGCCAATGACACGGGCACCTGCTGCCAATGAACCGGGCCCCTGATGCCAATAATCTGGGCCCCTTCTGCCAATGACACAGGCCCTGCTGTCAATGAACCGGGCCCAGCTGCCAATGACACGGGCCCTGCTGCCAATGACACGGGCCCTGCTGCCAATTAACCTGGGCCCCGGCTGCCAATGAACCGGGCCCCTGCTGCCAATGACACGGGCCCTGCTGCCAATGAACCGGGCCCCTGCTGCCAATGAACCGGGCCCTGCTGCCAATGACACGGGCCCTGCTGCCAATGAACCGGGCCCCGGCCGCCAATAAACCGGGCCCTGCTTCCAATGAACTGGGCCCCTGCTGCCAATGAACCGGGCCCTGCTGCCAATGACACAAGCCCTGCTGCCAATGAACCGGGCCCCGGCTGCCAATGAACCGGGTCCCTGCTGCCAATTACTCGGGCCCTGCTGCCAATGAACCGGGCCCCTGATGCCAATGAACCGGGCCCCTGCTGCCAATGAACCGGGCCCCTGCTGCCAATGACACGGGCCCTGCTTACAATGACACGGGCCCTTGTTGCCAATGAACCGGGCCCTGCTGCCAATGACACGGGCCCTGCTGCCAATGACACGGGACCTGCTGCCAATGAACCGGGCCCCTGCTGCCAATGAACAGGGCCCCGGCTGCCAATGAACCGGGTCCTGCTGCCAATGAACCGGGCCTTTGCTGCCAATGACACGGGCCCTGCTGCCAATGAACCGGGCCCCGGCTGCCAATGAACCAGGCCCCTGCTGCCTATGAACCGGGCCCCTGCTGCCAATGAACCGGGCCCCTGCTGCTGATGAACTGGGCCCCTGCTGCCAATGACACGGGCCCTGCCGCCAATGACACGGGCCCTGCTGCCAATGACACGGGCCCTGCTGCCAATGACACAGGTTCTGCTGCCAATGAGCCGGGCCCCTGCTGCCAATTAACCGGGCCCCTGCTGCTGATGAACCGGGCCCCGGCTGCCAATGAACCGGGCCCCTGCTGCCAATGACACGGGCCCCTGCTGCCAATGAACCGGGCCCCTGCTGCCAATAATCTGGGCCCCTGCTGCCAATTACACAGGCCCTGCTGCCAATGACACGGGCCCCTGCTGCCAATGAACCAGGCCCAGGCCGCCAATGAACCGGGCCCCAGCTGCCAATGAACCGGGCCCCGGCTGCCAATGAACCGGGACCCTGCTGCCAATGACACGGGCCCTGCTGCCAATGAACAGGGCCCCTGCTGCCAATGAACCGGGCCCCTGCTGCTGATGAACCGGGCCCCGGCCTCCAATGAACCGGGCCCCTGCTGCCAATGACACGGGCCCTGCTGCTAATGAACCGGGCCCCTGCTGCCAATAATCTGGGCCCCTGCTGCCAATGACACAGGCCCCGGCCGCCAATGAACCGGGCCCCAGCTGCCAATGAACCGGGCCCCTGCTGCCAATGAACCGGGCCCCTGCTGCCAATGACACGGGCCCCTGCTGCCAATGACACGGGCCCTGCTGCCAATGAACCGGGCCCCTACTGCCAATGAACCGGGCCTCTGCTGCCAATGACACGGGCCCCTGCTGCCAATGACACGGGCCCTGCTGCCAATGACACGGGCCCTTGCTGCCAATGACACAGGCCCTGCTGCCAATGAACCGGGCCCCTGCTGCCAATGAACCGGGCCCATGCTGCCAATGACATGGGCCCCTGCTGCCAATGACACGGGCCCTGCTGCCAATGACACGGGCCCTGCTGCCAATGACACAGGCCCTGCTGCCAATGACACGGGCCCTGCTGCCAATTAACCTGGGCCCCGGATGCCAATGAACCGGGCCCTGCTGCCAATGAACCGGGCCCCTGCTGCCAATGAACCGGGCCCCTGCTGCCAATGGCACGGGCCCCTGCTGCCAATGAAACGGGCCCTGCTGCCAATGACACGGGCCCTGCTGCCAATGACACGGGCCCTTGCTGCCAATGACACGGGCCCTGCTGCCAATGAACCGGGCCCCTGCTGCCAATGAACCGGGCCCCTGCTGCCAATGACACGGGCCCCTGCTGCCAATGACACGGGCCCTGCTGCCAATGACACGGGCCCTGCTGCCAATGACACGGGCCCTTGCTGCCAATGACACGGGCCCTGCTGCCAATGAACCGGGCCCCTGCTGCCAATGAACCGGGCCCCTGCTGCCAATGACACGGGCCCCTGCTGCCAATGACACGGGCCCTGCTGCCAATGACACGGGCCCTGCTGCCAATGACACAGGCCCTGCTGCCAATGGCACGGGCCCTGCTGCCAATTAACCTGGGCCCCGGCTGCCAATGACCCGGGCCCTGCTGCCAATGACACAGGACCTGTTGCCAATGAACCGGGCCCCTGCTGCCAATGATCAGGGCCCCGGCTGCCAATGAACCGGGTCCTGCTGCCAATGAACAGGGCCTTTGCTGCCAATGACACGGGCCCTGCTGCCAATGAACCGGGCCCCGGCTGCCAATGAACCGGGCCCCTGCTGCCTATGAACCGGGACCCTGCTGCCAATGAACCGGGCCCCTGCTGCTGATGAACTGGGCCCCTGCTGCCAATGACATGGGCCCTGCCGCCAATGACACGGGCCCTGCTGCCAATGACACGGGCCCTGCTGCCAATGACACGGGCTCTGCTGCCAATGAACCGGGCCCCTGCTGCCAATGACACGGGCCCTGCTGCCAATGAACCGGGCCCCGGCAACCAATGAACCGAGCCCCTGCTGCCAATGACACAGGCCCTGCTGCCAATGAACCGGGCCCCTGCTGCCAATTAACCGGGACCCTGCTGCCAATGAACCGGGCCCCTGCTGCCAATGAACCGGGCCCCTGCTGCCAATGACACAGGCCCTGCTGCCAATGAACCGGGCCCCGGCCGCCAATTAACCGGGCCCCAGCTGCCAATGAACCGGGTCCCTGCTGCAAATGAACCCGGCACCTGCTGCCAATGACAAGGGCCCTGCTGCCAATGACACGGGCCCTTGCTGCCAATGACAAGGGCCCTGCTGCCAATGAACCTGGCCCCTGCTGCCAATGAACCGGGCCCCTGCTGCTGATGAACCGGGCCCCGGCCGCCAATGAACCGGGCCCCTGCTGCCAATGGCACGGGCCCTGCTGCCAATGAACCGGGCCCCTGCTGCCAATGAACCGGGCCCCTGCTGCTGATGAACCGGGCCCCGGCCGCCAATGAACCGGGCCCCTGCTGCCAATGACACCGTCCCTGCTGCCAATGACACGGGCCCTGCTGCAAATGACACGGGCCCTGCTGCCAATGAACCGGGCCCCTGCTGCCAATGAACCGGGCCCTGCTGCCAATGAACCGGGCCCCTGCTGCCAATGAACCGGGCCCCTGCTGCCAATGACACAGGCCTTTGCTGCCAATGACACGGGCCCTGCTGCCAATGACACGGGCCCTGCTGCCAATGACCCGGCCCCTGCTGCCAATGAACCGGGCCCCTGCTGCCAATGACATGGGCCCTGCTGCCGATGACACGGGCCCCTGCTGCCAATGACACGGGCCCTGCTGCCAATGAACCGGGCCCCTGCTGCCAATAATCTGGGCCCCTGCTGCCAATAATCTGGGCCCCTGCTGCCAATGACACAGGCCCTGCTGCCAATGAACCGGGCCCCGGCCGCCAATGAACCGGGCCCCAGCTGCCAATGAACCGGGCCCCGGCAGCCAATGAACAGGGCCCCTGCTGCCAATGAACCGGGCCCCTGCTGCCAATGAACCGGGCCCCTGCTGCCAATGAACCGGGCTCCTGCTGCTGATGAACCGGGCCCCGGCTGCCAATGAACCGGGCCCCTGCTGCCAATGACACGAGCCCTGCTGCCAATGACACGGGCCCTGCTGCCAATGACACGGGCCTTGCTGCCAATGACACAGGCCTTGCTGCCAATGAACCTGGCCCCTGCTGCCAATGAACCGGGCCCCTGCTAACAATAACACAGGCCCTGCTGCCAATGAACCGGGCCCCTGCTGCCAATGACACGAGCCCTGCTGCCAATGACACGGGCCCTGCTGCCAATGACACGGGTCTTGCTGCCAATGACACGGGCCTTGCTGCCAATGAACCTGGCCCCTGCTGCCCATGAACCGGGCCCCTGCTGCCAATAACACAGGCCCTGCTGCCAATGAACTGGGCCCCTGCTGCCAATGAACTGGGCCCCTGCTGCCAATTAACCAGGCCCCTGCTGCCAATGAACCGGGCCCCTGCTGCTGATGAACTGGGGCCCCTGCTGCCAATGACAGGGGCCCTGCTGCCAATGACACTGGCCCTGCTGCCAATGAACCGGGCCCCTGCTGCCAATGAACCGGGCCCTGCTGCCAATGACACGGGCCCTGCTGCCAATGAACCGGGCCCCTGCTGCCAGTGAACCAGGGCCCTGCTGCCAATGACACGGGCCCTGCTGCAAATGACACGGGCCCTTGCTGCCAATGACACAGGCCCTGCTGCCAATGAACCGGGCCCCTGCTACCAATGAACCGGGCCCCTGCTGCCAATGAACCGGGCCCTGCTGCCAATGACACGGGCCCTGCTGCCAATGACACGGGCCCTGCTGCCAATGAACCGGGCCCCTGCTGCCAATGAACCGGGCCCCTGCTGTCAATGACTCGGGCCCTGCTGCCAATGAACCGGGCCCCTGCTGCCAATGAACCGGGCCCCTGCTGTCAATGACACGGGCCCTGCTGCCAATGACACAGGCCCTGCTGCCAATGAACTGGGCCCCTGCTGCCAATGAACCGGGCCCCAGCTGCCAATGACACGGGCCCTGCTGCCAATGAACCGGGCCCCTGCTGCCAATGAACCGGGCCCTGCTGCTAATGACACGGGCCCTGCTGCCAATGACACGGGCCCTGCTGCCAATGAACCGGGCCCCTGCTGCCAATGACTCCCGCCCTGCTGCCAATGAACCGGGCCCCTGCTGCCAATGAACTGGGCCGCGGCTGCCAATGAACCGGGCCCCGGCTGCCAATGAACCGGGCCCCTGCTGCCAATGAACCGGGCCCCTGCTGCCAATGAACCGGGCCCCTGCTGCCAATGAAACGGGCCCCTACTGCCGATGAACCGGGCCCCTGCTGCTGATGAACCGGGCCCCGGCTGCCAATGAACCGGGCCCCTGCTGCCAATGACACGGGCCTTGCTGCCAATGACACGGGCCCTGCTGCCAATGAACTGGGCCCCTGCTGCCAATGAACCTGGCCCCTGCTGCCAATAACCCGGGCCCCGGCTGCCAATGAACCAGGCCCCTGCTGCCAATGACACGGGCCTTGCTGCCAATGACACGGGCCCTGCTGCCAATGAACTGGGCCCCTGCTGCCAATGAACCTGGCCCCTGCTGCCAATAACCCGGGCCCCGGCTGCCAATGAACCGGGCCCCTGCTGTCAATGACACAGGCCCTGCTGCCAATGAACCGGGCCCCTGCTGCCAATGAACCGGGCCCCTGCTGCCAATGATACAGGCCCTGCTGCCAATGACACAGGCCCTGCTGCCAATAAACTGGGCCCCTGCTGCCAATGAACCGGGCCCCTGCTGCCAATGATATAAGCCCTTGCTGCCAATGAACCGGGCCCCTGCTGCCAATGAACCGGGCCCCTGCTGCCAATGAACCGGGCCCCTGCTGCCAATGAACCAGGGCCCTGCTGCCAATGACACGGGCCCTGCTGCCAATGACACGGGCCCTGCTGCCAATGACACGGGCCCTGCGGCCAATTAACCGGGCCCCTGCTGCCAATGAACCAGGCCCTGCTGCCAATGAACCTGGCCCCTGCTGCCAATGAACCGGGCCCCTGCTGCCAATAACACAGGCCCTGCTGCCAATGAACCAGGCACCTGCTGCCAATGAACCGGGCCCCTGCTGCCAATGATATAGGCCCTGCTGCCAATGAACCGGGCCCCTGCTGCCAATTAACCGGGCCCCTGCTGCCAATGAACCGGCCCCTGCTGCTGATGAACTGGGCCCCTGCTGCCAATGACAGGGGCCCTGCCGCCAATGACACGGGCCCTGCTGCCAATGAACCGGGCCCCTGCCGCCAATGAACCGGGCCCTGCTGCCAATGACATGGGCCCTGCTGCCAATGACACGGGCCCTGCTGCCAATGACACTGGCCCTTGCTGCCAATGAACCGGGCCCCTGCTGCCAATGAACCGGGCCCCTGCTGCCAATGACACAGGTCTTTGCTGCCAATGACACGGGCCCTGCTGCCAATGAACCGGGCCCCGGCTGTCAATGAACCGGGCCCCTGCTGCCGATGAACCGGGCCCCTGCTGCTGATGAACTGGGCCCCTGCTGCCAATGACAGGGGCCCTGCCGCCAATGACACGGGCCCTGCTGCCAATGAACTGGGCCCCTGCTGCCAATGAACCGGGCCCTGCTGCCAATGACACGGGCCCTGCTGCCAATGAACCGGGCCCCTGCTGCAAATGAACCGGACCCCTGCTGCCAATGACATGGGCCCTGCTGCCAATGACACGGGCCCTTGCTGCCAATGACACGGGCCCTGCTGCCAATGAACCGGGCCCCTGCTGCCAATGAACCAGGCCCTGCTGCCAATGAACCTGGCCCCTGCTGCCAATGAACCGGGCCCCTGCTGCCAATAACACAGGCCCTGCTGCCAATGAACCAGGCCCCTGCTGCCAATGAACCGGGCCCCTGCTGCCAATGATACAGGCCCTGCTGCCAATGAACCGGGCCCCTGCTGCCAATTAACCGGGCCCCTGCTGCCAATGAACCGGCCCCTGCTGCTGATGAACTGGGCCCCTGCTGCCAATGACAGGGGCCCTGCCGCCAATGACACGGGCCCTGCTGCCAATGAACCGGGCCCCTGCCGCCAATGAACCGGGCCCTGCTGCCAATGACACGGGCCCTGCTGCCAATGACACGGGCCCTGCTGCCAATGACACGGGCCCTTGCTGCCAATGAACCGGGCCCCTGCTGCCAATGAACCGGGCCCCTGCTGCCAAAGAAACAGGCCCTGCTGCCAATGAACCGGGCCCCTGCTGCCAATTAACCGGGCCCCTGCTGCCAATGAACCGGGCCCCTGCTGCCAATGAACCGGGCCCCTGCTGCCAATGATATAGGCCCTTGCTGCCAATGAACCAGGCCCCTGCTGCCAATGAACCCGGCCCCTGCTGCCAATAAACCGGGCCCCTGCTGCCAATGAACCAGGGCCCTGCTGCCAATGACACGGGCCCTGCTGCCAATGACACGGGCCCTGCTGCAAATGACACGGGCCCTGCTGCCAACGAACCGGGCCCCTGCTGCCAATGAACCGGGCCCTGCTGCCAATGAACCGGGCCCCTGCTGCCAATGAACCGGGCCCCTGCTGCCAATGACACAGGCCTTTGCTGCCAATTACACGGGCCCTCCTGCCAATGACCACGGGCCCTGCTGCCAATGAACCGGGCCCCGGCTGTCAATGAACCGGGCCCCTGCTGCCGATGAACCGGGCCCCTGATGCTGATGAACTGGGCCCCTGCTGCCAATGACAGGGGCCCTGCCACCAATGACACGGGCCCTGCTGCCAATGAACCAGGCCCCTGCTGCCAATTAACCGGGCCCTGCTGCCAATGACACAGGCCCTGCTGATAATGAACCGGGCCCCTGCTGCCAATGAACCGGGCCCCTGCTGCCAATGACATGAGCCCTGCTGCCAATGACACGGGCCCTTGCTGCCAATGACACGGGCCCTGCTGCCAATGAACCGGGCCCCTGCTGCCAATAATCTGGGCCCCTGCTGCCAATAATCTGGGCCCCTGCTGCCAATGACACAGGCCCTGCTGCCAATGAACCGGGCCCCGGCCGCCAATGAACCGGGCCCCAGCTGCCAATGAACCGGGCCCCTGCTGCCAATGAACCAGGGCCCTGCTGCCAATGACACGGGCCCTGCTGCCAATGACACGGGCCCTGCTGCAAATGACACGGGCCCTGCTGCCAACGAACCGGGCCCCTGCTGCCAATGAACCGGGCCCTGCTGCCAATGAACCGGGCCCCTGCTGCCAATGACACAGGCCTTTGCTGCCAATGACACGGGCCCTCCTGCCAATGACCACGGGCCCTGCTGCCAATGAACCGGGCCCCGGCTGTCAATGAACCGGGCCCCTGCTGCCGATGAACCGGAACCCTGCTGCTGATGAACTGGGCCCCTGCTGCCAATGACAGGGGCCCTGCCACCAATGACACGGGCCCTGCTGCCAATGAACCGGGCCCCTGCTGCCAATGAACCGGGCCCTGCTGCCAATGACACAGGCCCTGCTGATAATGAACTGGGCCCCTGCTGCCAATGAACCGGGCCCCTGCTGCCAATGACATGAGCCCTGCTGCCAATGACACGGGCCCTTGCTGCCAATGACACAGGCCCTGCTGCCAATGAACCGGGCCCCTGCTGCCAATAATCTGGGCCCCTGCTGCCAATGACACAGACCCTGCTGCCAATGAACCGGGCCCAAGCTGCCAATGAACCGGGCCCCGGCAGCCAATGAACAGGGCCACTGCTGCCAATGAACCGGGCCCGTGCTGCCAATGAACCGGGCCCCTGCTGCCAATGAACCGGGCTCCTGCTGCTGATGAAACGGGCCCCGGCTGCCAATGAACCGGGCCCCTGTTGCCAATGACACGAGCCCTGCTGCCAATGACACGGGCCCTGCTGCCAATGACACGGGCCTTGCTGCCAATGACACGGACCCTGCTGCCAATGAACCTGGCCCCTGCTGCCAATGAACCGGGCCCCTGCTGCCAATAACACAGGCCCTGCTGCCAATGAACCGGGCCCCTGCTACCAATGAACCGGGCCCCTGCTGCCAATGATACAGGCCCTGCTGCCAATGAACCGGGCCCCTGCTGCCAATGAACCGGGCCCCTGCTGCTGATGAACTGGGCCCCTGCTGCCAATGACAGGGGCCCTGCCGCCAATGACACGGGCCCTGCTGCCAATGAACCGGGCCCCTGCTGCCAATGAACCGGGGCCCTGCTGCCAATGACACGGGCCCTGCTGCCAATGAACCGGGCCCCTGCTGCCAATGAACCAGGGCCCTGCTGCCAATGACACGGGCCCTCCTGCCAATGACACGGGCCCTTGCTGCCAATGACACGGGCCCTGCTGCCAATGAACCGGGCCCCTGCTACCAATGAACCGGGCCCCTGCTGCCAATGAAACGGGCCCTGCTGCCAATGACACTGGTCCTGCTGCCAATGACACGGGCCCTGCTGCCAATGAACCGGGCCCCTGCTGCCAATGAACCGGGCCCCTGCTGCAAATGACTCGGGCCCTGCTGCCAATGAACCGGGCCCCTGCTGCCAATGAACCGGGCCCCTGCTGCCAATGACTCGGGCCCTGCTGCCAATGAACCGGGCCCCTGCTGCCAATGAACCGGGCCCCTGCTGCCAATGACACAGGCCCTGCTGCCAATGAACTGGGCCCCTGCTGCCAATGAACCGGGCCCCAGCTGCCAATGACACGGGCCCTGCTGCCAATGAACCGGGCCCCTGCTGCCAATGAACCGGGCCCTGCTCCTAATGACACGGGCCCTGCTGCCAATGACACGGTCCCTGCTGCCAATGAACCGGGCCCCTGCTGCCAATGAACCGGGCCCCTACGGCCAATGACTCCCGCCCTGCTGCAAATGAACCAGGCCCCGGCTGCCAATGAACCGGGCCCCTGCTGCCAATGAACCGGGCCCCTGCTGCCAATGAACCGGGCCCCTGCTGCGGATAAACTGGGCCCCTGCTGCTGATGAACCGGGCCCCGGCTGCCAATGAACCGGGCCCCTGCTGCCAATGACACGGGCCTTGCTGCCAATGACATGGGCCCTGCTGCCAATGAACTGGGCCCCTGCTGCCAATCAACCTGGCCCCTGCTGCCAATGAACCGGGCCCAGGCTGCCAATGAACCGGGCCCCTGCTGCCAATGACACAGGCCCTGCTGCCAATGAACCGGGCCCCGGCTGCCAATGAACCAGGCCCCTGCTGCCAATGATACAGGCCCTGCTGCCAATGACACAGGCCCTGCTGCCAATAAACCGGGCCCCTGCTGCCAATGAACCGGGCCCCTGCTGCCAATGAACCGGGCCCCTGCTGCCAATGATACAGGCCCTGCTGCCAATGAACCGGGCCCCTGCTGCCAATTAACCGGGCCCCTGCTGCCAAAGAAACAGGCCCTGCTGCCAATGAACCGGGCCCCTGCTGCCAATTAACCGGGCCCCTGCTGCCAATGAACCGGGCCCCTGCTGCCAATGAACCGGGCCCCTGCTGCCAATGATATAGGCCCTTGCTGCCAATGAACCAGGCCCCTGCTGCCAATGAACCCGGCCCCTGCTGCCAATAAACCGGGCCCCTGCTGCCAATGAACCAGGGCCCTGCTGCCAATGACACGGGCCCTGCTGCCAATGACACGGGCCCTGCTGCAAATGACACGGGCCCTGCTGCCAACGAACCGGGCCCCTGCTGCCAATGAACCGGGCCCTGCTGCCAATGAACCGGGCCCCTGCTGCCAATGAACCGGGCCCCTGCTGCCAATGACACAGGCCTTTGCTGCCAATTACACGGGCCCTCCTGCCAATGACCACGGGCCCTGCTGCCAATGAACCGGGCCCCGGCTGTCAATGAACCGGGCCCCTGCTGCCGATGAACCGGGCCCCTGATGCTGATGAACTGGGCCCCTGCTGCCAATGACAGGGGCCCTGCCACCAATGACACGGGCCCTGCTGCCAATGAACCAGGCCCCTGCTGCCAATTAACCGGGCCCTGCTGCCAATGACACAGGCCCTGCTGATAATGAACCGGGCCCCTGCTGCCAATGAACCGGGCCCCTGCTGCCAATGACATGAGCCCTGCTGCCAATGACACGGGCCCTTGCTGCCAATGACACGGGCCCTGCTGCCAATGAACCGGGCCCCTGCTGCCAATAATCTGGGCCCCTGCTGCCAATAATCTGGGCCCCTGCTGCCAATGACACAGGCCCTGCTGCCAATGAACCGGGCCCCGGCCGCCAATGAACCGGGCCCCAGCTGCCAATGAACCGGGCCCCTGCTGCCAATGAACCAGGGCCCTGCTGCCAATGACACGGGCCCTGCTGCCAATGACACGGGCCCTGCTGCAAATGACACGGGCCCTGCTGCCAACGAACCGGGCCCCTGCTGCCAATGAACCGGGCCCTGCTGCCAATGAACCGGGCCCCTGCTGCCAATGACACAGGCCTTTGCTGCCAATGACACGGGCCCTCCTGCCAATGACCACGGGCCCTGCTGCCAATGAACCGGGCCCCGGCTGTCAATGAACCGGGCCCCTGCTGCCGATGAACCGGAACCCTGCTGCTGATGAACTGGGCCCCTGCTGCCAATGACAGGGGCCCTGCCACCAATGACACGGGCCCTGCTGCCAATGAACCGGGCCCCTGCTGCCAATGAACCGGGCCCTGCTGCCAATGACACAGGCCCTGCTGATAATGAACTGGGCCCCTGCTGCCAATGAACCGGGCCCCTGCTGCCAATGACATGAGCCCTGCTGCCAATGACACGGGCCCTTGCTGCCAATGACACAGGCCCTGCTGCCAATGAACCGGGCCCCTGCTGCCAATAATCTGGGCCCCTGCTGCCAATGACACAGACCCTGCTGCCAATGAACCGGGCCCAAGCTGCCAATGAACCGGGCCCCGGCAGCCAATGAACAGGGCCACTGCTGCCAATGAACCGGGCCCGTGCTGCCAATGAACCGGGCCCCTGCTGCCAATGAACCGGGCTCCTGCTGCTGATGAAACGGGCCCCGGCTGCCAATGAACCGGGCCCCTGTTGCCAATGACACGAGCCCTGCTGCCAATGACACGGGCCCTGCTGCCAATGACACGGGCCTTGCTGCCAATGACACGGACCCTGCTGCCAATGAACCTGGCCCCTGCTGCCAATGAACCGGGCCCCTGCTGCCAATAACACAGGCCCTGCTGCCAATGAACCGGGCCCCTGCTACCAATGAACCGGGCCCCTGCTGCCAATGATACAGGCCCTGCTGCCAATGAACCGGGCCCCTGCTGCCAATGAACCGGGCCCCTGCTGCTGATGAACTGGGCCCCTGCTGCCAATGACAGGGGCCCTGCCGCCAATGACACGGGCCCTGCTGCCAATGAACCGGGCCCCTGCTGCCAATGAACCGGGGCCCTGCTGCCAATGACACGGGCCCTGCTGCCAATGAACCGGGCCCCTGCTGCCAATGAACCAGGGCCCTGCTGCCAATGACACGGGCCCTCCTGCCAATGACACGGGCCCTTGCTGCCAATGACACGGGCCCTGCTGCCAATGAACCGGGCCCCTGCTACCAATGAACCGGGCCCCTGCTGCCAATGAAACGGGCCCTGCTGCCAATGACACTGGTCCTGCTGCCAATGACACGGGCCCTGCTGCCAATGAACCGGGCCCCTGCTGCCAATGAACCGGGCCCCTGCTGCAAATGACTCGGGCCCTGCTGCCAATGAACCGGGCCCCTGCTGCCAATGAACCGGGCCCCTGCTGCCAATGACTCGGGCCCTGCTGCCAATGAACCGGGCCCCTGCTGCCAATGAACCGGGCCCCTGCTGCCAATGACACAGGCCCTGCTGCCAATGAACTGGGCCCCTGCTGCCAATGAACCGGGCCCCAGCTGCCAATGACACGGGCCCTGCTGCCAATGAACCGGGCCCCTGCTGCCAATGAACCGGGCCCTGCTCCTAATGACACGGGCCCTGCTGCCAATGACACGGTCCCTGCTGCCAATGAACCGGGCCCCTGCTGCCAATGAACCGGGCCCCTACGGCCAATGACTCCCGCCCTGCTGCAAATGAACCAGGCCCCGGCTGCCAATGAACCGGGCCCCTGCTGCCAATGAACCGGGCCCCTGCTGCCAATGAACCGGGCCCCTGCTGCGGATAAACTGGGCCCCTGCTGCTGATGAACCGGGCCCCGGCTGCCAATGAACCGGGCCCCTGCTGCCAATGACACGGGCCTTGCTGCCAATGACATGGGCCCTGCTGCCAATGAACTGGGCCCCTGCTGCCAATCAACCTGGCCCCTGCTGCCAATGAACCGGGCCCAGGCTGCCAATGAACCGGGCCCCTGCTGCCAATGACACAGGCCCTGCTGCCAATGAACCGGGCCCCGGCTGCCAATGAACCAGGCCCCTGCTGCCAATGATACAGGCCCTGCTGCCAATGACACAGGCCCTGCTGCCAATAAACCGGGCCCCTGCTGCCAATGAACCGGGCCCCTGCTGCCAATGAACCGGGCCCCTGCTGCCAATGATATAGGCCCTTGCTGCCAATAAACCGCGCCCCTGTTGCCAATGAACCGGGCCCCTGCTGCCAATGAACCGGGCCCCTGCTGCCAATGAACCAGGGCCCTGCTGCCAATGACACGGGCCCTGCTGCCAATGACACGGGCCCTGCTGCCAATGACACGGGCCCTGCTGCCAATTAACCAGGCCCCTGCTGCCAATGAACCAGGCCCTGCTGCCAATGAACCGGGCCCCTGCTGCCAATGAACCGGGCCCTGCTGCCAATGAACCGGGCCCCTGCTGCCAATGAACCGGGCCCCTGCTGCCAATGACACAGGCCTTTGCTGCCAATGACACGGGCCCTGCTGCCAATGACCACAGGCCCTGCTGCCAATGAACCGGGCCCCTGCTGCCGATGAACCGGGCCCCTGCTGTTGATGAACTGGGCCCCTGCTGCCAATGACAGGGGCCCTGCCGCCAATGACACAGGCCCTGCTGCCAATGAACCGGGCCCCTGCTGCCAATGAACCGGGCCCTGCTGCCAATGACACGGGCCCTGCTGCCAATGAACCGGGCCCCTGCTGCCAATGAACCGGGCCCCTGCTGCCAATGACATGGGCCCTGCTGCCAATGACACGGGCCCTTGCTGCCAATGACACGGGCCCTGCTGCCAATGAACCAGGCCCCTGCTGCCAATAATCTGGGCCCCTGCTGCCAATAATCTGGGCCCCTGCTGCCAATGACACAGGCCCTGCTGCCAATGAACCGGGCCCCGGCCGCCAATGAACCGGGCCCCAGCTGCCAATGAACCGGGCCCCGGCAGCCAATGAACAGGGCCCCTGCTGCCAATGAACCGGGCCCGTGCTGCCAATGAACTGGGCCCCTGCTGCCAATGAACCAGGCTCCTGCTGCTGATGAACCGGGCCCCTGCTGCCAATGACACGAGCCCTGCTGCCAATGACACGGGCCCTGCTGCCAATGACACGGGCCTTGCTGCCAATGACACGGGCCTTGCTGCCAATGAACCTGGCCCCTGCTGCCAATGAACCGGGCCCCTGCTGCCAATGATACAGGCCCTGCTGCCAATGAACCGGGCCCTGCTGCCAATGACACGGGCCCTGCTGCCAATGACACGGGCCCTTGCTGCCAATGACACGGGCCCTGCTGCCAGTGAACCGGGCCCCTGCTACCAATGAACCGGGCCCCTGCTGCCAATGAACCGGGCCCTGCTGCCAATGACACGGGCCCTGCTGCCAATGACACGGGCCCTGCTGCCAATGAACCGGGCCCCTGCTGCCAATGAACCGGGCCCCTGCTGCCAATGACTCGGGCCCCTGCTGCCAATGAACCGGGCCCCGGCCTCCAATGAACCGGGCCCCGGCTGCCAATGAACCGGGCCCCTGCTGCCAATGACACGGGCCCTGCTGCCAATGATCCAGGCCCCGGCCACCAATGACCTGGGCCCCTGCTGCCAATGACATGGGCCCTGCTGCCAATGAACCGGGCCCCTGCTGCCAATGAACCGGGCCCCGGCTGCCAATGAACCGGGCCCCTGCTGCCAATGACATGGGCCCTGCTGCCAATGAACCGGGAATCTGCTGCCAATGAGCCGGGCCCCTGCTGCTGATGAACTGGGCCCCTGCTGCCAATGACACGGGCCCTGCTGCCAATGACTCAGGCCCTGCTGCCAATGAACTGGGCCCCTGCTGCCAATGAACCGGGCCACTGCTGCCAATGACTCGGGCCCTTGCTGCCAATGAACCGGGCCCCTGCTGCCAATGAACCGGGCCCACGGCTGCCAATGACACGGGCCCTGCTGCCAATGAACCGGGCCCCTGCTGCCAATGAACCGGGCCCCGGGTGTCAATGAACCGGGCCCTGCTGCCAATGAACCGGGCCCCTGCTGCCAATGACACGGGCCCTGCTGCCAATGACATGGGCCCTGCTGCCAATGAACCGGGCCCCTGCTGCCAATGAACCGGGCCCCTGCTGCCAATGATACAGGCCCTGCAGCCAATGAACCGGGCCCCTGCTGCCAATGAACTGGGCCCCGGCTGCCAATGAACCGGGCCCCTGCTGCCAATGATACAGGCCCTTGCTGCCAATCAACCGGGCCCCTGCTGCCAATGAACAGGGCCCCAGCTGCCTATGAACCGGGCCCCTGCTGCCAATGAACCGGGCCCTGCTGCCAATGACACGGGCTCTGCTGCCAATGACACGGGCCCTGCTGCCAATGAACCGGGCCCCTGCTGCCAATGAACCGGGCCCCTACGGCCAATGACTCCCGCCCTGCTGCCAATGAACCAGGCCCCTGCTGCCAATGAACTGGGCCGCGGCTGCAAATGAACCAGGCCCCGGCTGCCAATGAACCGGGCCCCTGCTGCCAATGAACCGGGCCCCTGCTGCCAATGAACCGGGCCCCTGCTGCCGATAAACCGGGCCCCTGCTGCCAATCAACCTGGCCCCTGCTGCCAATGAACCGGGCCCAGGCTGCCAATGAACCGGGCCCCTGCTGCCCATGACACAGGCCCTGCTGCCAATGAACCGGGCCCCAGCTGCCAATGAACCGGGCCCCTGCTGCCAATGATACAGGCCCTGCTGCCAATGACACAGGCCCTGCTGCCAATAAACCGGGCCCCTGCTGCCAATGAACCGGGCCCCTGCTGCCAATGAACCGGGCCCCTGCTGCCAATGATATAGGCCCTTGCTGCCAATAAACCGCGCCCCTGTTGCCAATGAACCGGGCCCCTGCTGCCAATGAACCGGGCCCCTGCTGCCAATGAACCAGGGCCCTGCTGCCAATGACACGGGCCCTGCTGCCAATGACACGGGCCCTGCTGCCAATTAACCAGGCCCCTGCTGCCAATGAACCAGGCCCTGCTGCCAATGAACCGGGCCCCTGCTGCCAATGAACCGGGCCCTGCTGCCAATGAACCGGGCCCCTGCTGCCAATGAACCGGGCCCCTGCTGCCAATGACACAGGCCTTTGCTGCCAATGACACAGGCCCTGCTGCCAATGACCACGGGCCCTGCTGCCAATGAACCGGGCCCCGGCTGTCAATGAATCGGGCCCCTGCTGCCGATGAACCGGGCACCTGCTGCTGATGAACTGGGCCCCTGCTGCCAATGACAGGGGCCCTGCCGCCAATGACACGGGCCCTTCTGCCAATGAACCGGGCCCCTGCTGCCAATGAACCGGGCCCTGCTGCCAATGACACGGGCCCTGCTGCCAATGAACCGGGCCCCTGCTGCCAATGAACCGGGCCCCTGCTGCCAATGACATGGGCCCTGCTGCCAATGACACGGGCCCTTGCTGCCAATGACACGGGCCCTGCTGCCAATGAACCGGGCCCCTGCTGCCAATAATCTGGGCCCCTGCTGCCAATAATCTGGGCCCATGCTGCCAATGACACAGGCCCTGCTGCCAATGAACCGGGTCCCGGCCGCCAATGAACCGGGCCCCAGCTGCCAATGAACCGGGCCCCGGCAGCCAATGAACAGGGCCCCTGCTGCCAATGAACCGGGCCCGTGCTGCCAATGAACTGGGCCCCTGCTGCCAATGAACCAGGCTCCTGCTGCTGATGAACCGGGCCCCTGCTGCCAATGACACGAGCCCTGCTGCCAATGACACGGGCCCTGCTGCCAATGACACGGGCCTTGCTGCCAATGACACGGGCCTTGCTGCCAATGAACCTGGTCCCTGCTGCCAATGAACCGGGCCCCTGCTGCCAATGATACAGGCCCTGCTGCCAATGAACCGGGCCCTGCTGCCAATGACACGGGCCCTGCTGCCAATGACACGGGCCCTTGCTGCCAATGACACGGGCCCTGCTGCCAGTGAACCGGGCCCCTGCTACCAATGAACCGGGCCCCTGCTGCCAATGAACCGGGCCCTGCTGCCAATGACACGGGCCCTGCTGCCAATGACACGGGCCCTGCTGCCAATGAACCGGGCCCCTGCTGCCAATGAACCGGGCCCCTGCTGCCAATGACTCGGGCCCTGCTGCCAATGAACCGGGCCCCTGCTGCCAATGAACCGGGCCCCTGCTGCCAATGACACGGGCCCCTGCTGCCAATGAACCGGGCCCCGGCCTCCAATGAACCGGGCCCCGGCTGCCAATGAACCGGGCCCCTGCTGCCAATGACACGGGCCCTGCTGCCAATGATCCAGGCCCCGACCACCAATGACCTGGGCCCTTGCTGCCAATGACATGGGCCCTGCTGCCAATGAACCGGGCCCCTGCTGCCAATGAACCGGGCCCCGGCTGCCAATGAACCGGGCCCCTGCTGCCAATGACATGGGCCCTGCTGCCAATGAACCGGGAATCTGCTGCCAATGAGCCGGGCCCCTGCTGCTGATGAACTGGGCCCCTGCTGCCAATGACACGGGCCCTGCTGCCAATGACTCAGGCCCTGCTGCCAATGAACTGGGCCCCTGCTGCCAATGAACCGGGCCACTGCTGCCGATGACTCGGGCCCTTGCTGCCAATGAACCGGGCCCCTGCTGCCAATGAACCGGGCCCACGGCTGCCAATGACACGGGCCCTGCTGCCAATGAACCGGGCCCCTGCTGCCAATGAACCGGGCCCCGGGTGTCAATGAACCGGGCCCTGCTGCCAATGAACCGGGCCCCTGCTGCCAATGACACGGGCCCTGCTGCCAATGACACGGGCCCTGCTGCCAATGAACCGGGCCCCTGCTGCCAATGAACCGGGCCCCTGCTGCCAATGATACAGGCCCTGCAGCCAATGAACCGGGCCCCTGCTGCCAATGAACTGGGCCCAGGCTGCCAATGAACCGGGCCCCTGCTGCCAATGATACAGGCCCTTGCTGCCAATCAACCGAGCCCCTGCTGCCAATGAACCGGGCCCCAGCTGCCTATGAACCGGGCCCCTGCTGCCAATGAACCGGGCCCTGCTGCCAATGACACGGGCTCTGCTGCCAATGACACGGGCCCTGCTGCCAATGACACGGGCCCTGCTGGCAATGACACGGGCCCTGCTGCCAATGACACGGGCCCTTGCTGCCAATGACATGTGCCCTGCTGCCAATGAACCGGGAACCTGCTGCCAATGAGCTGGGCCCCTGCTGCTGATGAACTGGGCCCCTGCTGCCAATGACACGGGCCCTGCTGCCAATGACACGGGCCCTGCTGCCAAAGAACCGGGCCCCTGCTGCCAATGAACCGGGCCCTGCTGCCAATGACACGGGCCCTGCTGGCAATGACACGGGCCCTGCTGCCAATGACACGGGCCCTTGCTGCCAATGACACGGGCCCTACTGCCAATGACACGGGTCCTGCTTCCAATAAACCGGGCCCCGGCTGCCAATGAACCGGGCCCCGGCTTCCAATGAACCGGGTCTCTCCTGCCAATGACACGGGCCCCTGCTACCAATGAACCGGGCCCCTGCTGCCAATAATCTGGGCCCCTGCTGCCAATGACACAGGCCATGCTGCCAATGAACCGGGCCCCGGCCGCTAATGAACCGGGCCCCGGCTGCCAATGACACGGGCCCTGCTGCCATTGGCACAGACCCTGCTGCCAATGAACTGGGACCCTGCTGCCAATGAACCGGGCCCCGGCTGCCAATGAATCGGGCCCTGCTGCCAATGAACCGGGCCCCTGCTGCCAATGAACCGGGCCCTGCTGCCAATGACACGGGCCCTGCTGCCAATGACACGGGCCCTTGCTGCCAATGACACGGGCCCAGCTGCCAATGACACGGGCCCTTGCTGCCAATGACACGGGCCCTGCTGCCAATGAACATGGCCCCTGCTACCAATGAACTGGGCTCCTGCTGCCAATGAACCGGCCCCCGGCTGACAATGAACCGGGCCCCGGCTGCCAATGAACCGGTCCCCTGCTGCCAATGACACGGGCCCTGCTGCCAATGACACGGGCCCTGCTGCTAATGACACGGGCCCTGCTGCCAATGAACCGGGCCCATGCTGCCAATGACACAGGCCCTGCTGCAAATGACACAGGCCTTTGCTGCCAATGACACGGGCCCTACTGCCAATGAACCGGGCCCCTGCTACCAATGAACCGGGCCCCTGCTGCCAATGACACATGCCCGGCTGTCGATGAACCGGGCCTCTGCTGCCAAAGACACGGGCCCTGCTGCCAATGACACAGGCCCTGCTGCCAATGAACCGGGCCCCTGCTGCCAATGAACCGGGCCCCGGCTGCCAATGAACCGGGCCCCTGCTGCCAATGAACGGGGCCCTGCTGCCAATGAAATGGGCCCTGCTGCCAATGACACAGCCCCTGCTACCAATGAACCGGGCCCCTGCTGCCAATAATCTGGGTCCCTGCTGCCAATGACACAGGCCATGCTGCCAATGAACCGGGCCCCGGCCGCCAATGAACCGGGCCCCGGCTGCCAATGACACGGGCCCTGCTGCCAATGGCACAGACCCTGCTGCCAATGAACTGGGACCCTGCTGCCAATGAACCGGGCCCCGGCTGCCAATGAATCGGGCCCTGCTGCCAATGAACCGGGCCACTGCTGCCAATGAACCGGGCCCTGCTGCCAATGACACGGGCCCTGCTGCCAATGACACGGGCCCTTGCTGCCAATGACATGGGCCCAGCTGCCAATGGCACGGGCCCTTGCTGCCAATGACACGGGCCCTGCTGCCAATGAACTGGGCCCCTGCTACCAATGAACCGGGCCCCTGCTGCCAATGAACCAGGCCCCGGCTGCCAATGAACCGGGCCCCGGCTGCCAATGAACCGGTCCCCTGCTGCCAATGACACAGGCCCTGCTGCCAATGACACGGGCCCTGCTGCCAATGACACGGGCCCTGCTGCCAATGAACCGGGCCCCTGCTGCCAATGAACCGGGACCTGCTGCCAATGACACGGGCCCTGCTGCCAATGACACGGGCCTTTGCTGCCAATGACACGGGCCTTGCTGCCAATGACACGGGCCTTGCTGCCAATGAACCTGGCCCCTGCTGCCAATGAACCGGGCCCCTGCTGCCAATGATACAGGCCCTGCTGCCAATGAACCGGGCCCTGCTGCCAATGAGACGGGCCCTGCTGCCAATGACACGGGCCCTTGCTGCCAATGAAACGGGCCCTGCTGCCAGTGAACCGGGCCCCTGCTACCAATTAACCGGGCCCCTGCTGCCAATGAACCGGGCCCTGCTGCCAATGACACGGGCCCTGCTGCCAATGACACTGGTCCTGCTGCCAATGACACGGGCCCTGCTGCCAATGAACCGGGCCCCTGCTGCCAATGAACCGGGCCCCTGCTGCCAATGACTCGGGCCCTGCTGCCAATGAACCGGGCCCCTGCTGCCAATGAACCGGGCCCCTGCTGCCAATGACTCGGGCCCTGCTGCCAATGAACCGGGCCCCTGCTGCCAATGAACCGGGCCCCTGCTGCCAATGACACAGGCCCTGCTGCCAATGAACTGGGCCCCTGCTGCCAATGAACCGGGCCCCAGCTGCCAATGACACGGGCCCTGCTGCCAATGAACCGGGCCCCTGCTGCCAATGAACCGGGCCCTGCTCCTAATGACACGGGCCCTGCTGCCAATGACACGGTCCCTGCTGCCAATGAACCGGGCCCCTGCTGCCAATGAACCGGGCCCCTACGGCCAATGACTCCCGCCCTGCTGCAAATGAACCAGGCCCCGGCTGCCAATGAACCGGGCCCCTGCTGCCAATGAACCGGGCCCCTGCTGCCAATGAACCGGGCCCCTGCTGCGGATAAACTGGGCCCCTGCTGCTGATGAACCGGGCCCCGGCTGCCAATGAACCGGGCCCCTGCTGCCAATGACACGGGCCTTGCTGCCAATGACATGGGCCCTGCTGCCAATGAACTGGGCCCCTGCTGCCAATCAACCTGGCCCCTGCTGCCAATGAACCGGGCCCAGGCTGCCAATGAACCGGGCCCCTGCTGCCAATGACACAGGCCCTGCTGCCAATGAACCGGGCCCCGGCTGCCAATGAACCAGGCCCCTGCTGCCAATGATACAGGCCCTGCTGCCAATGACACAGGCCCTGCTGCCAATAAACCGGGCCCCTGCTGCCAATGAACCGGGCCCCTGCTGCCAATGAACCGGGCCCCTGCTGCCAATGATATAGGCCCTTGCTGCCAATAAACCGCGCCCCTGTTGCCAATGAACCGGGCCCCTGCTGCCAATGAACCGGGCCCCTGCTGCCAATGAACCAGGGCCCTGCTGCCAATGACACGGGCCCTGCTGCCAATGACACGGGCCCTGCTGCCAATGACACGGGCCCTGCTGCCAATTAACCAGGCCCCTGCTGCCAATGAACCAGGCCCTGCTGCCAATGAACCGGGCCCCTGCTGCCAATGAACCGGGCCCTGCTGCCAATGAACCGGGCCCCTGCTGCCAATGAACCGGGCCCCTGCTGCCAATGACACAGGCCTTTGCTGCCAATGACACGGGCCCTGCTGCCAATGACCACAGGCCCTGCTGCCAATGAACCGGGCCCCTGCTGCCGATGAACCGGGCCCCTGCTGTTGATGAACTGGGCCCCTGCTGCCAATGACAGGGGCCCTGCCGCCAATGACACGGGCCCTGCTGCCAATGAACCGGGCCCCTGCTGCCAATGAACCGGGCCCTGCTGCCAATGACACGGGCCCTGCTGCCAATGAACCGGGCCCCTGCTGCCAATGAACCGGGCCCCTGCTGCCAATGACATGGGCCCTGCTGCCAATGACACGGGCCCTTGCTGCCAATGACACGGGCCCTGCTGCCAATGAACCAGGCCCCTGCTGCCAATAATCTGGGCCCCTGCTGCCAATAATCTGGGCCCCTGCTGCCAATGACACAGGCCCTGCTGCCAATGAACCGGGCCCCGGCCGCCAATGAACCGGGCCCCAGCTGCCAATGAACCGGGCCCCGGCAGCCAATGAACAGGGCCCCTGCTGCCAATGAACCGGGCCCGTGCTGCCAATGAACTGGGCCCCTGCTGCCAATGAACCAGGCTCCTGCTGCTGATGAACCGGGCCCCTGCTGCCAATGACACGAGCCCTGCTGCCAATGACACGGGCCCTGCTGCCAATGACACGGGCCTTGCTGCCAATGACACGGGCCTTGCTGCCAATGAACCTGGCCCCTGCTGCCAATGAACCGGGCCCCTGCTGCCAATGATACAGGCCCTGCTGCCAATGAACCGGGCCCTGCTGCCAATGACACGGGCCCTGCTGCCAATGACACGGGCCCTTGCTGCCAATGACACGGGCCCTGCTGCCAGTGAACCGGGCCCCTGCTACCAATGAACCGGGCCCCTGCTGCCAATGAACCGGGCCCTGCTGCCAATGACACGGGCCCTGCTGCCAATGACACGGGCCCTGCTGCCAATGAACCGGGCCCCTGCTGCCAATGAACCGGGCCCCTGCTGCCAATGACTCGGGCCCCTGCTGCCAATGAACCGGGCCCCGGCCTCCAATGAACCGGGCCCCGGCTGCCAATGAACCGGGCCCCTGCTGCCAATGACACGGGCCCTGCTGCCAATGATCCAGGCCCCGGCCACCAATGACCTGGGCCCCTGCTGCCAATGACATGGGCCCTGCTGCCAATGAACCGGGCCCCTGCTGCCAATGAACCGGGCCCCGGCTGCCAATGAACCGGGCCCCTGCTGCCAATGACATGGGCCCTGCTGCCAATGAACCGGGAATCTGCTGCCAATGAGCCGGGCCCCTGCTGCTGATGAACTGGGCCCCTGCTGCCAATGACACGGGCCCTGCTGCCAATGACTCAGGCCCTGCTGCCAATGAACTGGGCCCCTGCTGCCAATGAACCGGGCCACTGCTGCCAATGACTCGGGCCCTTGCTGCCAATGAACCGGGCCCCTGCTGCCAATGAACCGGGCCCACGGCTGCCAATGACACGGGCCCTGCTGCCAATGAACCGGGCCCCTGCTGCCAATGAACCGGGCCCCGGGTGTCAATGAACCGGGCCCTGCTGCCAATGAACCGGGCCCCTGCTGCCAATGACACGGGCCCTGCTGCCAATGACATGGGCCCTGCTGCCAATGAACCGGGCCCCTGCTGCCAATGAACCGGGCCCCTGCTGCCAATGATACAGGCCCTGCAGCCAATGAACCGGGCCCCTGCTGCCAATGAACTGGGCCCCAGCTGCCTATGAACCGGGCCCCTGCTGCCAATGAACCGGGCCCTGCTGCCAATGACACGGGCTCTGCTGCCAATGACACGGGCCCTGCTGCCAATGAACCGGGCCCCTGCTGCCAATGAACCGGGCCCCTACGGCCAATGACTCCCGCCCTGCTGCCAATGAACCAGGCCCCTGCTGCCAATGAACTGGGCCGCGGCTGCAAATGAACCAGGCCCCGGCTGCCAATGAACCGGGCCCCTGCTGCCAATGAACCGGGCCCCTGCTGCCAATGAACCGGGCCCCTGCTGCCGATAAACCGGGCCCCTGCTGCCAATCAACCTGGCCCCTGCTGCCAATGAACCGGGCCCAGGCTGCCAATGAACCGGGCCCCTGCTGCCCATGACACAGGCCCTGCTGCCAATGAACCGGGCCCCGGCTGCCAATGAACCGGGCCCCTGCTGCCAATGATACAGGCCCTGCTGCCAATGACACAGGCCCTGCTGCCAATAAACCGGGCCCCTGCTGCCAATGAACCGGGCCCCTGCTGCCAATGAACCGGGCCCCTGCTGCCAATGATATAGGCCCTTGCTGCCAATAAACCGCGCCCCTGTTGCCAATGAACCGGGCCCCTGCTGCCAATGAACCGGGCCCCTGCTGCCAATGAACCAGGGCCCTGCTGCCAATGACACGGGCCCTGCTGCCAATGACACGGGCCCTGCTGCCAATTAACCAGGCCCCTGCTGCCAATGAACCAGGCCCTGCTGCCAATGAACCGGGCCCCTGCTGCCAATGAACCGGGCCCTGCTGCCAATGAACCGGGCCCCTGCTGCCAATGAACCGGGCCCCTGCTGCCAATGACACAGGCCTTTGCTGCCAATGACACAGGCCCTGCTGCCAATGACCACGGGCCCTGCTGCCAATGAACCGGGCCCCGGCTGTCAATGAATCGGGCCCCTGCTGCCGATGAACCGGGCACCTGCTGCTGATGAACTGGGCCCCTGCTGCCAATGACAGGGGCCCTGCCGCCAATGACACGGGCCCTGCTGCCAATGAACCGGGCCCCTGCTGCCAATGAACCGGGCCCTGCTGCCAATGACACGGGCCCTGCTGCCAATGAACCGGGCCCCTGCTGCCAATGAACCGGGCCCCTGCTGCCAATGACATGGGCCCTGCTGCCAATGACACGGGCCCTTGCTGCCAATGACACGGGCCCTGCTGCCAATGAACCGGGCCCCTGCTGCCAATAATCTGGGCCCCTGCTGCCAATAATCTGGGCCCATGCTGCCAATGACACAGGCCCTGCTGCCAATGAACCGGGTCCCGGCCGCCAATGAACCGGGCCCCAGCTGCCAATGAACCGGGCCCCGGCAGCCAATGAACAGGGCCCCTGCTGCCAATGAACCGGGCCCGTGCTGCCAATGAACTGGGCCCCTGCTGCCAATGAACCAGGCTCCTGCTGCTGATGAACCGGGCCCCTGCTGCCAATGACACGAGCCCTGCTGCCAATGACACGGGCCCTGCTGCCAATGACACGGGCCTTGCTGCCAATGACACGGGCCTTGCTGCCAATGAACCTGGTCCCTGCTGCCAATGAACCGGGCCCCTGCTGCCAATGATACAGGCCCTGCTGCCAATGAACCGGGCCCTGCTGCCAATGACACGGGCCCTGCTGCCAATGACACGGGCCCTTGCTGCCAATGACACGGGCCCTGCTGCCAGTGAACCGGGCCCCTGCTACCAATGAACCGGGCCCCTGCTGCCAATGAACCGGGCCCTGCTGCCAATGACACGGGCCCTGCTGCCAATGACACGGGCCCTGCTGCCAATGAACCGGGCCCCTGCTGCCAATGAACCGGGCCCCTGCTGCCAATGACTCGGGCCCTGCTGCCAATGAACCGGGCCCCTGCTGCCAATGAACCGGGCCCCTGCTGCCAATGACACGGGCCCCTGCTGCCAATGAACCGGGCCCCGGCCTCCAATGAACCGGGCCCCGGCTGCCAATGAACCGGGCCCCTGCTGCCAATGACACGGGCCCTGCTGCCAATGATCCAGGCCCCGGCCACCAATGACCTGGGCCCTTGCTGCCAATGACATGGGCCCTGCTGCCAATGAACCGGGTCCCTGCTGCCAATGAACCGGGCCCCGGCTGCCAATGAACCGGGCCCCTGCTGCCAATGACATGGGCCCTGCTGCCAATGAACCGGGAATCTGCTGCCAATGAGCCGGGCCCCTGCTGCTGATGAACTGGGCCCCTGCTGCCAATGACACGGGCCCTGCTGCCAATGACTCAGGCCCTGCTGCCAATGAACTGGGCCCCTGCTGCCAATGAACCGGGCCACTGCTGCCAATGACTCGGGCCCTTGCTGCCAATGAACCGGGCCCCTGCTGCCAATGAACCGGGCCCACGGCTGCCAATGACACGGGCCCTGCTGCCAATGAACCGGGCCCCTGCTGCCAATGAACCAGGCCCGGGTGTCAATGAACCGGGCCCTGCTGCCAATGAACCGGGCCCCTGCTGCCAATGACACGGGCCCTGCTGCCAATGACACGGGCCCTGCTGCCAATGAACCGGGCCCCTGCTGCCAATGAACCGGGCCCCTGCTGCCAATGATACAGGCCCTGCAGCCAATGAACCGGGCCCCTGCTGCCAATGAACTGGGCCCAGGCTGCCAATGAACCGGGCCCCTGCTGCCAATGATACAGGCCCTTGCTGCCAATCAACCGGGCCCCTGCTGCCAATGAACCGGGCCCCAGCTGCCTATGAACCGGGCCCCTGCTGCCAATGAACCGGGCCCTGCTGCCAATGACACGGGCTCTGCTGCCAATGACACGGGCCCTGCTGCCAATGAACCGGGCCCCGGCTGCCAATGAGCCGGGCCCCTGCTGCCAATGACATGTGCCCTGCTGCCAATGAACCGGGAACCTGCTGCCAATGAGCTGGGCCCCTGCTGCTGATGAACTGGGCCCCTGCTGCCAATGACACGGGCCCTGCTGCCAATGACACGGGCCCTGCTGCCAAAGAACCGGGCCCCTGCTGCCAATGAACCGGGCCCTGCTGCCAATGACACGGGCCCTGCTGGCAATGACACGGGCCCTGCTGCCAATGACACGGGCCCTTGCTGCCAATGACACGGGCCCTACTGCCAATGACACGGGTCCTGCTTCCAATAAACCGGGCCCCGGCTGCCAATGAACCGGGCCCCGGCTTCCAATGAACCGGGTCTCTCCTGCCAATGACACGGGCCCCTGCTACCAATGAACCGGGCCCCTGCTGCCAATAATCTGGGCCCCTGCTGCCAATGACACAGGCCATGCTGCCAATGAACCGGGCCCCGGCCGCTAATGAACCGGGCCCCGGCTGCCAATGACACGGGCCCTGCTGCCATTGGCACAGACCCTGCTGCCAATGAACCGGGCCCCTGCTGCCAATGACACAGGCCCTGCTGCAAATGACACAGGCCTTTGCTGCCAATGACACGGGCCCTACTGCCAATGAACCGGGCCCCTGCTACCAATGAACCGGGCCCCTGCTGCCAATGACACATGCCCGGCTGTCGATGAACCGGGCCTCTGCTGCCAAAGACACGGGCCCTGCTGCCAATGACACAGGCCCTGCTGCCAATGAACCGGGCCCCTGCTGCCAATGAACCGGGCCCCGGCTGCCAATGAACCGGGCCCCTGCCGCCAATGAACGGGGCCCTGCTGCCAATGAAATGGGCCCTGCTGCCAATGACACAGCCCCTGCTACCAATGAACCGGGCCCCTGCTGCCAATAATCTGGGTCCCTGCTGCCAATGACACAGGCCATGCTGCCAATGAACCGGGCCCCGGCCGCCAATGAACCGGGCCCCGGCTGCCAATGACACGGGCCCTGCTGCCAATGGCACAGACCCTGCTGCCAATGAACTGGGACCCTGCTGCCAATGAACCGGGCCCCGGCTGCCAATGAATCGGGCCCTGCTGCCAATGAACCGGGCCACTGCTGCCAATGAACCGGGCCCTGCTGCCAATGACACGGGCCCTGCTGCCAATGACACGGGCCCTTGCTGCCAATGACATGGGCCCAGCTGCCAATGGCACGGGCCCTTGCTGCCAATGACACGGGCCCTGCTGCCAATGAACTGGGCCCCTGCTACCAATGAACCGGGCCCCTGCTGCCAATGAACCAGGCCCCGGCTGCCAATGAACCGGGCCCCGGCTGCCAATGAACCGGTCCCCTGCTGCCAATGACACAGGCCCTGCTGCCAATGACACGGGCCCTGCTGCCAATGACACGGGCCCTGCTGCCAATGAACCGGGCCCCTGCTGCCAATGAACCGGGACCTGCTGCCAATGACACGGGCCCTGCTGCCAATGACACGGGCCTTTGCTGCCAATGACACGGGCCTTGCTGCCAATGACACGGGCCTTGCTGCCAATGAACCTGGCCCCTGCTGCCAATGAACCGGGCCCCTGCTGCCAATGATACAGGCCCTGCTGCCAATGAACCGGGCCCTGCTGCCAATGAGACGGGCCCTGCTGCCAATGACACGGGCCCTTGCTGCCAATGAAACGGGCCCTGCTGCCAGTGAACCGGGCCCCTGCTACCAATGAACCGGGCCCCTGCTGCCAATGAACCGGGCCCTGCTGCCAATGACACGGGCCCTGCTGCCAATGACACGGGCCCTGCTGCCAATGAACCGGGCCCCTGCTGCCAATGAACCGGGCCCCTGCTGCCAATGACTCGGGCCCTGCTGCCAATGAACCGGGCCCCTGCTGCCAATGAACCGGGCCTCTGCTGCCAATGACACGGGCCCCTGCTGCCAATGAACCGGGCCCCGGCCTCCAATGAACCGGGCCCCGGCTGCCAATGAACCGGGCCCCTGCTGCCAATGGCACGGGCCCTGCTGCCAATGATCCAGGGTCCGGCCACCAATGACCTGGGCCCCTGCTGCCAATGACATGGGCCCTGCTGCCAATGAACCAGGCCCCTGCTGCCAATGAACCGGGCCCCGGCTGCCAATGAACCGGGCCCCGGCTGCCAATGACATGGGCCCTGCTGCCAATGAACCGGGAATCTGCTGCCAATGAGCCGGGCCCCTGCTGCTGATGAACTGGGCCCCTGCTGCCAATGACACGGGCCCTGCTGCCAATGACTCAGGCCCTGCTGCCAATGAACTGGGCCCCTGCTGCCAATGAACCGGGCCACTGCTGCCAATGACTCGGGCCCTTGCTGCCAATGAACCGGGCCCCTGCTGCCAATGAACCGGGCCCACGGCTGCCAATGACACGGGCCCTGCTGCCAATGAACCGGGCCCCTGCTGCCAATGAACCGGGCCCCGGGTGTCAATGAACCGGGCCCTGCTGCCAATGAACCGGGCCCCTGCTGCCAATGACACGGGCCCTGCTGCCAATGACACGGGCCCTGCTGCCAATGAACCGGGCCCCTGCTGCCAATGAACCGGGCCCCTGCTGCCAATGATACAGGCCCTGCAGCCAATGAACCGGGCCCCTGCTGCCAATGAACTGGGCCCAGGCTGCCAATGAACCAGGCCCCTGCTGCCAATGATACAGGCCCTTGCTGCCAATCAACCGGGCCCCTGCTGCCAATGAACCGGGCCCCAGCTGCCAATGAACCGGGCCCCGGCTGCCAATGAGCCGGGCCCCTGCTGCCAATGACATGTGCCCTGCTGCCAATGAACCGGGAACCTGCTGCCAATGAGCCGGGCCCCTGCTGCTGATGAACTGGGCCCCTGCTGCCAATGACACGGGCCCTGCTGCCAATGACACGGGCCCTGCTGCCAAAGAACCGGGCCCCTGCTGCCAATGAACCGGGCCCTGCTGCCAATGACACGGGCCCTGCTGGCAATGACACGGGCCCTGCTGCCAATTACACGGGCCCTTGCTGCCAATGACACGGGCCCTACTGCCAATGACACGGGTCCTGCTTCCAATAAACCGGGCCCCGGCTGCCAATGAACCGGGCCCCGGCTTCCAATGAACCGGGTCTCTCCTGCCAATGACACGGGCCCCTGCTACCAATGAACCGGGCCCCTGCTGCCAATAATCTGGGCCCCTGCTGCCAATGACACAGGCCATGCTGCCAATGAACCGGGCCCCGGCCGCTAATGAACCGGGCCCCGGCTGCCAATGACACGGGCCCTGCTGCCATTGGCACAGACCCTGCTGCCAATGAACTGGGACCCTGCTGCCAATGAACCGGGCCCCGGCTGCCAATGAATCGGGCCCTGCTGCCAATGAACCGGGCCCCTGCTGCCAATGAACCGGGCCCTGCTGCCAATGACACGGGCCCTGCTGCCAATGACACGGGCCCTTGCTGCCAATGACACGGGCCCAGCTGCCAATGACACGGGCCCTTGCTGCCAATGACACGGGCCCTGCTGCCAATGAACATGGCCCCTGCTACCAATGAACTGGGCTCCTGCTGCCAATGAACCGGCCCCCGGCTGACAATGAACCGGGCCCCGGCTGCCAATGAACCGGTCCCCTGCTGCCAATGACACGGGCCCTGCTGCCAATGACACGGGCCCTGCTGCTAATGACACGGGCCCTGCTGCCAATGAACCGGGCCCCTGCTGCCAATGACACAGGCCCTGCTGCAAATGACACAGGCCTTTGCTGCCAATGACACGGGCCCTACTGCCAATGAACCGGGCCCCTGCTACCAATGAACCGGGCCCCTGCTGCCAATGACACATGCCCGGCTGTCGATGAACCGGGCCTCTGCTGCCAAAGACACGGGCCCTGCTGCCAATGACACAGGCCCTGCTGCCAATGAACCGGGCCCCTGCTGCCAATGAACCGGGCCCCGGCTGCCAATGAACCGGGCCCCTGCTGCCAATGAACGGGGCCCTGCTGCCAATGAAATGGGCCCTGCTGCCAATGACACAGCCCCTGCTACCAATGAACCGGGCCCCTGCTGCCAATAATCTGGGTCCCTGCTGCCAATGACACAGGCCATGCTGCCAATGAACCGGGCCCCGGCCGCCAATGAACCGGGCCCCGGCTGCCAATGACACGGGCCCTGCTGCCAATGGCACAGACCCTGCTGCCAATGAACTGGGACCCTGCTGCCAATGAACCGGGCCCCGGCTGCCAATGAATCGGGCCCTGCTGCCAATGAACCGGGCCACTGCTGCCAATGAACCGGGCCCTGCTGCCAATGACACGGGCCCTGCTGCCAATGACACGGGCCCTTGCTGCCAATGACACGGGCCCAGCTGCCAATGACACGGGCCCTTGCTGCCAATGACACGGGCCCTGCTGCCAATGAACCGGGCCCCTGCTACCAATGAACCGGGCCCCTGCTGCCAATGAACCAGGCCCCGGCTGCCAATGAACCGGGCCCCGGCTGCCAATGAACCGGTCCCCTGCTGCCAATGACACAGGCCCTGCTGCCAATGACACGGGCCCTGCTGCTAATGACACGGGCCCTGCTGCCAATGAACCGGGCCCCTGCTGCCAATGAACCGGGACCTGCTGCCAATGACACGGGCCCTGCTGCCAATGACACGGGCCTTTGCTGCCAATGACACGGGCCTTGCTGCCAATGACACGGGCCTTGCTGCCAATGAACCTGGCCCCTGCTGCCAATGAACCGGGCCCCTGCTGCCAATGATACAGGCCCTGCTGCCAATGAACCGGGCCCTGCTGCCAATGAGACGGGCCCTGCTGCCAATGACACGGGCCCTTGCTGCCAATGAAACGGGCCCTGCTGCCAGTGAACCGGGCCCCTGCTACCAATGAACCGGGCCCCTGCTGCCAATGAACCGGGCCCTGCTGCCAATGACACGGGCCCTGCTGCCAATGACACGGGCCCTGCTGCCAATGAACCGGGCCCCTGCTGCCAATGAACCGGGCCCCTGCTGCCAATGACTCGGGCCCTGCTGCTAATGAACCGGGCCCCTGCTGCCAATGAACCGGGCCTCTGCTGCCAATGACACGGGCCCCTGCTGCCAATGAACCGGGCCCCGGCCTCCAATGAACCGGGCCCCGGCTGCCAATGAACCGGGCCCCTGCTGCCAATGACACGGGCCCTGCTGCCAATGATCCAGGGTCCGGCCACCAATGACCTGGGCCCCTGCTGCCAATGACATGGGCCCTGCTGCCAATGAACCGGGCCCCTGCTGCCAATGAACCGGGCCCCGGCTGCCAATGAACCGGGCCCCGGCTGCCAATGACATGGGCCCTGCTGCCAATGAACCGGGAATCTGCTGCCAATGAGCCGGGCCCCTGCTGCTGATGAACTGGGCCCCTGCTGCCAATGACACGGGCCCTGCTGCCAATGACTCAGGCCCTGCTGCCAATGAACTGGGCCCCTGCTGCCAATGAACCGGGCCACTGCTGCCAATGACTCGGGCCCTTGCTGCCAATGAACCGGGCCCCTGCTGCCAATGAACCGGGCCCACGGCTGCCAATGACACGGGCCCTGCTGCTAATGAACCGGGCCCCTGCTGCCAATGAACCGGGCCCCGGGTGTCAATGAACCGGGCCCTGCTGCCAATGAACCGGGCCCCTGCTGCCAATGACACGGGCCCTGCTGCCAATGACACGGGCCCTGCTGCCAATGAACCGGGCCCCTGCTGCCAATGAACCGGGCCCCTGCTGCCAATGATACAGGCCCTGCAGCCAATGAACTGGGCCCCTGCTGCCAATGAACTGGGCCCCGGCTGCCAATGAACCGGGCCCCTGCTGCCAATGATACAGGCCCTTGCTGCCAATCAACCGGGCCCCTGCTGCCAATGAACCGGGCCCCAGCTGCCTATGAACCGGGCCCCTGCTGCCAATGAACCGGGCCCTGCTGCCAATGACACGGGCTCTGCTGCCAATGACACGGGCCCTGCTGCCAATGAACCGGGCCCCGGCTGCCAATGAGCCGGGCCCCTGCTGCCAATGACATGGGCCCTGCTGCCAATGAACCGGGAACCTGCTGCCAATGAGCCGGGCCCCTGCTGCTGATGAACTGGGCCCCTGCTGCCAATGACACGGGCCCTGCTGCCAATGACACGGGCCCTGCTGCCAAAGAACCAGGCCCCTGCTGCCAATGAACCGGGCCCTGCTGCCAATGACACGGGCCCTGCTGGCAATGACAAGGGCCCTGCTGCCAATTACACGGGCCCTTGCTGCCAATGACACGGGCCCTACTGCCAATGACACGGGTCCTGCTTCCAATAAACCGGGCCCCGGCTGCCAATGAACCGGGCCCCGGCTTCCAATGAACCGGGTCTCTCCTGCCAATGACACGGGCCCCTGCTACCAATGAACCGGGCCCCTGCTGCCAATAATCTGGGCCCCTGCTGCCAATGACACAGGCCATGCTGCCAATGAACCGGGCCCCGGCCGCTAATGAACCGGGCCCCGGCTGCCAATGACACGGGCCCTGCTGCCATTGGCACAGACCCTGCTGCCAATGAACTGGGACCCTGCTGCCAATGAACCGGGCCTCGGCTGCCAATGAATCGGGCCCTGCTGCCAATGAACCGGGCCCCTGCTGCCAATGAACCGGGCCCTGCTGTTAATGACACGGGCCCTGCTGCCAATGACACGGGCCCTTGCTGCCAATGACACGGGCCCAGCTGCCAATGACACGGGCCCTTGCTGCCAATGACACGGGCCCTGCTGCCAATGAACCGGGCCCCTGCTACCAATGAACTGGGCTCCTGCTGCCAATGAACCGGCCCCCGGCTGACAATGAACCGGGCCCCGGCTGCCAATGAACCGGTCCCCTGCTGCCAATGACACGGGCCCTGCTGCCAATGACACGGGCCCTGCTGCTAATGACACGGGCCCTGCTGCCAATGAACCGGGCCCCTGCTGCCAATGACACAGGCCCTGCTGCCAATGACACAGGCCTTTGCTGCCAATGACACGGGCCCTACTGCCAATGAACCGGGCCACTACTACCAATGAACCGGGCCCCTGCTGCCAATGACACATGCCCGGCTGTCGATGAACCGGGCCTCTGCTGCCAAAGACATGGGCCCTGCTGCCAATGAACCGGGCCCCTGCTGCCAATGAACCGGGCCCCGGCTGCCCATGAACCGGGCCCCTGCTGCCAATGAACGGGGCCCTGCTGCCAATGAAATGGGCCCTGCTGCCAATGACACAGCCCCTGCTACCAATGAACCGGGCCCCTGCTGCCAATAATCTGGGTCCCTGCTGCCAATGACACAGGCCATGCTGCCAATGAACCGGGCCCCGGCTGCCAATGAACCGGGCCCCGGCTGCCAATGACACGGGCCCTGCTGCCAATGGCACAGACCCTGCTGCCAATGAACTGGGACCCTGCTGCCAATGAACCGGGCCCCGGCTGCCAATGAATCGGGCCCTGCTGCCAATGAACCGGGCCACTGCAGCCAATGAACCGGGCCCTGCTGCCAATGACACGGGCCCTGCTGCCAATGACACGGGCCCTTGCTGCCAATGACACGGGCCCAGCTGCCAATGACACGGGCCCTTGCTGCCAATGACACGGGCCCTGCTGCCAATGAACCGGGCCCCTGCTACCAATGAACCGGGCCCCTGCTGCCAATGAACCAGGCCCCGGCTGCCAATGAACCGGGCCCCGGCTGCCAATGAACCGGTCCCCTGCTGCCAATGACACAGGCCCTGCTGCCAATGACACGGGCCCTGCTGCCAATGACACGGGCCCTGCTGCCAATGAACCGGGCCCCTGCTGCCAATGAACCGGGACCTGCTGCCAATGACACGGGCCCTGCTGCCAATGACACGGGCCTTTGCTGCCAATGACACGGGCCCTACTGCCAATGAACCGGGCCCCTGCTACCAATGAACCGGGCCCCTGCTACCAATGAACCGGGCCCCTGCTGCCAATAATCTGGGCCCCTGCTGCCAATGACACAGGCCCTGCTGACAATGAACAGGGCCCCGGCCGCCAATGAACCGGGCCCCGGCTGCCAATGAACCGGGCCCCTGCTGCCAATGACACGTGCCCTGCTGCCAATGAACCGGGCCCCTCCTGCAAATGAACCATGCCCCTGCTGCTGATGAACCGGTCCCCGGCTGCCGATGAACCGGGCCTCTGCTGCCAAAGACACAGGCCCTGCTGCCAATGACACAGGCCCTGCTGCCAATGAACCGGGCCCCTGCTGCCAATGAACCAGGCCCCAGCTGCCAATGAACCGGGCCCCTGCTGCCAATGAACCGGGCCCCTGCTGCCAATGACTCGGGCCCTGCTACCAATGAACCGTGCCCCTGCTGCCAATGAACCGGGCCCCTGCTGCCAATGAACCGGGCCCCTGCTGCCAAAGACACGGGCCCTGCTGCGAATGACACGGGCCCTTGCTGCCAATGACACAGACCCTGCTGCCAATGAACCGGGCCCCTGCTGCCAATAATCTGGGTCCCTGCTGCCAATAATCTGGGCCCCTGCTGCCAATGACACAGGCCCTGCTGCCAATAAACTGGGCCCCGGCCGCCAATGAACCGGGCCCCAGCTGCCAATGAACCGGGCCCCAGCTGCCAATGAACCGGGCCCCTGCTGCCAATGAACCGGGCCCCTGCTGCCAATGAATTGGGCCCCTGCTGCTGATGAACCGGGCCCCGGCTGCCAATGAACGGGCCCCTGCTGCCAATGACACGAGCCCTGCTGCCAATGACACGGGCCCTGCTGCCAATGACACGGACCTTGCTGCCAATGACACGGGCCTTGCTGCCAATGAACCTGGCCCCTGCTGCCAATGACACAGGCCCTGCTGCCAATGAACCGGGCCCCTGCTGCCAATGAACCGGGCCCCTGCTGCCAATGATACAGGCCCTGCTGCCAATGAACCGGGCCCCTGCTGCCAATTAACCGGGCCCCTGCTGCCAATGATATAGGCCCTTGCTGCCAATGAACCAGGCCCCTGCTGCCAATGAACCGGGCCCCTGCTGCCAATGACACAGGCCTTTGCTGCCAATGACACGGGCCCTGCTGCCAATGACCACGGGCCCTGCTGCCAATGTACCGGGCCCCTGCTGCCAATGAACCGGGCCCTGCTGCCAATGACACGGGCCCTGCTGCCAATGAACCGGGCCCCTGCTGCCAATGAACCGGGCCCCTGCTGCCAATGACACGGGCCCTGCTGCCAATGACACGGGCCCTTGCTGCCAATGACACGGGCCCTGCTGCCAATGAACCGGGCCCCTGCTGCCAATAATCTGGGCCCCTGCTGCCAATAATCTGGGCCCCTGCTGCCAATGACACAGGCCCTGCTGACAATGAACAGGGCCCCGGCCGCCAATGAACCGGGCCCCGGCTGCCAATGAACCGGGCCCCTGCTGCCAATGACACGTGCCCTGCTGCCAATGAACCGGGCCCCTCCTGCAAATGAACCATGCCCCTGCTGCTGATGAACCGGTCCCCGGCTGCCGATGAACCGGGCCTCTGCTGCCAAAGACACAGGCCCTGCTGCCAATGACACAGGCCCTGCTGCCAATGAACCGGGCCCCTGCTGCCAATGAACCAGGCCCCAGCTGCCAATGAACCGGGCCCCTGCTGCCAATGAACCGGGCCCCTGCTGCCAATGACTCGGGCCCTGCTACCAATGAACCGTGCCCCTGCTGCCAATGAACCGGGCCCCTGCTGCCAATGAACCGGGCCCCTGCTGCGAATGACACGGGCCCTTGCTGCCAATGACACAGACCCTGCTGCCAATGAACCGGGCCCCTGCTGCCAATAATCTGGGTCCCTGCTGCCAATAATCTGGGCCCCTGCTGCCAATGACACAGGCCCTGCTGCCAATAAACTGGGCCCCGGCCGCCAATGAACCGGGCCCCAGCTGCCAATGAACCGGGCCCCAGCTGCCAATGAACCGGGCCCCTGCTGCCAATGAACCGGGCCCCTGCTGCCAATGAATTGGGCCCCTGCTGCTGATGAACCGGGCCCCGGCTGCCAATGAACGGGCCCCTGCTGCCAATGACACGAGCCCTGCTGCCAATGACACGGGCCCTGCTGCCAATGACACGGACCTTGCTGCCAATGACACGGGCCTTGCTGCCAATGAACCTGGCCCCTGCTGCCAATGACACAGGCCCTGCTGCCAATTAACCGGGCCCCTGCTGCCAATGAACCGGGCCCCTGCTGCCAATGATACAGGCCCTGCTGCCAATGAACCGGGCCCCTGCTGCCAATTAACCGGGCCCCTGCTGCCAATTAACCGGGCCCCTGCTGCCAATGAACCGGGCCCCTGCTGCCAATGATATAGGCCCTTGCTGCCAATGAACCAGGCCCCTGCTGCCAATGAACCGGGCCCCTGCTGCCAATGACACAGGCCTTTGCTGCCAATGACACGGGCCCTGCTGCCAATGACCACGGGCCCTGCTGCCAATGTACCGGGCCCCTGCTGCCAATGAACCGGGCCCTGCTGCCAATGACACGGGCCCTGCTGCCAATGAACCGGGCCCCTGCTGCCAATGAACCGGGCCCCTGCTGCCAATGACACGGGCCCTGCTGCCAATGACACGGGCCCTTGCTGCCAATGACACGGGCCCTGCTGCCAATGAACCGGGCCCCTGCTGCCAATAATCTGGGCCCCTGCTGCCAATAATCTGGGCCCCTGCTGCCAATGACACAGGCCCTGCTGCCAATGAACCGGGCCCCAGCCGCCAATGAACCGGGCCCCAGCTGCCAATGAACCGGGCCCCGGCAGCCAATGAACCGGGCCCCTGCTGCCAATGAACCGGGCCCCTGCTGCCAATGAACCGGGCCCCTGCTGCCAATGAACCGGGCCCCTGCTGCCAATGAACCTGGCTCCTGATGCTGATGAACTGGGGCCAGGCTGCCAATGAACCGGGCCCCTGCTGCCAATGACACGAGCCCTGCTGCCAATGACACGGGCCCTGCTGCCAATGACACAGGCCTTGCTGCCAATGACACGGGCCTTGCTGCCAATGAACCTGGCCCCTGCTGCCAATGAACCGGGCCCCTGCTGCCAATAACACAGGCCCTGCAGCCAATGAACCAGGCCCCTGCTGCCAATGAACCAGGCCCCTGCTGCCAATGATACAGGCCCTGCTGCCAATGAACCGGGCCCCTGCTGCCAATTAACCAGGCCCCTGCTGCCAATGAACCGGCCCCTGCTGCTGATGAACTGGGCCCCTGCTGCCAATGACAGGGGCCCTGCCGCCAATGAACCGGGCCCACGGCTGCCAATGACACGGGCCCTGCTGCCAATGAACCGGGCCCCTGCTGCCAATAAACCGGGCCCCGGGTGTCAATGAACCGGGCCCTGCTGCCAATGAACCGGGCCCCTGCTGCCAATGACACGGGCCCTGCTGCCAATGACACGGGCCCTGCTGCCAATGAACCGGGCCCCTGCTGCCAATGATCCGGGCCCCTGCTGCCAATGATACAGGCCCTGCAGCCAATGAACCGGGCCCCTGCTGCCAATGAACTGGGCCCAGGCTGCCAATGAACCAGGCCCCTGCTGCCAATGATACAGGCCCTTGCTGCCAATCAACCGGGCCCCTGCTGCCAATGAACCGGGCCCCAGCTGCCTATGAACCGGGCCCCTGCTGCCAAAGAACCGGGCCCTGCTGCCAATGACACGGGCTCTGCTGCCAATGACACGGGCCCTGCTGCCAATGAACCGGGCCCCGGCTGCCAATGAGCCGGGCCCCTGCTGCCAATGACATGTGCCCTGCTGCCAATGAACCGGGAACCTGCTGCCAATGAGCCGGGCCCCTGCTGCTGATGAACTGGGCCCCTGCTGCCAATGACACGGGCCCTGCTGCCAATGACACGGGCCCTGCTGCCAAAGAACCGGGCCCCTGCTGCCAATGAACCGGGCCCTGCTGCCAATGACACGGGCCCTGCTGGCAATGACACGGGCCCTGCTGCCAATTACACGGGCCCTTGCTGCCAATGACACGGGCCCTACTGCCAATGACACGGGTCCTGCTTCCAATAAACCGGGCCCCGGCTGCCAATGAACCGGGCCCCGGCTTCCAATGAACCGGGTCTCTCCTGCCAATGACACGGGCCCCTGCTACCAATGAACCGGGCCCCTGCTGCCAATAATCTGGGCCCCTGCTGCCAATGACACAGGCCATGCTGCCAATGAACCGGGCCCCGGCCGCTAATGAACCGGGCCCCGGCTGCCAATGACACGGGCCCTGCTGCCATTGGCACAGACCCTGCTGCCAATGAACTGGGACCCTGCTGCCAATGAACCGGGCCCCGGCTGCCAATGAATCGGGCCCTGCTGCCAATAAACCGGGCCCCTGCTGCCAAAGAACCGGGCCCTGCTGCCAATGACACGGGCCCTGCTGCCAATGACACGGGCCCTTGCTGCCAATGACACGGGCCCAGCTGCCAATGACACGGGCCCTTGCTGCCAATGACACGGGCCCTGCTGCCAATGAACATGGCCCCTGCTACCAATGAACTGGGCCCCGGCTGCCAATGAACCGGTCCCCTGCTGCCAATGACACAGGCCCTGCTGCCAATGACACGGGCCCTGCTGCCAATGACACGGGCCCTGCTGCCAATGAACCGGGCCCCTGCTGCCAATGAACCGGGACCTGCTGCCAATGACACAGGCCCTGCTGCCAATGACACGGGCCTTTGCTGCCAATGACACGGGCCTTGCTGCCAATGACACGGGCCTTGCTGCCAATGAACCTGGCCCCTGCTGCCAATGAACCGGGCCCCTGCTGCCAATGATACAGGCCCTGCTGCCAATGAACCGGGCCCCTGCTACCAATGAACCGGGCCCCTGCTGCCAATGACACATGCCCGGTTGTCGATGAACCGGCCCTCTGCTGCCAAAGACACGGGCCCTGCTGCCAATGACACAGGCCCTGCTGCCAATGAACCGGGCCCCTGCTGCCAATGAACCGGGCCCCGGCTGCCAATGAACCGGGCCCCTGCTGCCAATGAACGGGGCCCTGCTGCCAATGAAATGGGCCCTGCTGCCAATGACACAGCCCCTGCTACCAATGAACCGGGCCCCTGCTGCCAATAATCTGGGTCCCTGCTGCCAATGACACAGGCCATGCTGCCAATGAACCGGGCCCCTGCTACCAATGAACCGGGCCCCTGCTGCCAATGAACCAGGCCCCGGCTGCCAATGAACCGGGCCCCGGCTGCCAATGAACCGGTCCCCTGCTGCCAATGACACAGGCCCTGCTGCCAATGACACGGGCCCTGCTGCCAATGACACGGGCCCTGCTGCCAATGAACCGGGCCCCTGCTGCCAATGAACCGGGACCTGCTGCCAATGACACGGGCCCTGCTGCCAATGACACGGGCCTTTGCTGCCAATGACACGGGCCTTGCTGCCAATGACACGGGCCTTGCTGCCAATGAACCTGGCCCCTGCTGCCAATGAACCGGGCCCCTGCTGCCAATGATACAGGCCCTGCTGCCAATGAACCGGGCCCTGCTGCCAATGAGACGGGCCCTGCTGCCAATGACACGGGCCCTTGCTGCCAATGAAACGGGCCCTGCTGCCAGTGAACCGGGCCCCTGCTACCAATGAACCGGGCACCTGCTGCCAATGAACCGGGCCCTGCTGCCAATGACACGGGCCCTGCTGCCAATGACACGGGCCCTGCTGCCAATGAACCGGGCCCCTGCTGCCAATGAACCGGGCCCCTGCTGCCAATGACTCGGGCCCTGCTGCCAATGAACCGGGCCCCTGCTGCCAATGAACCGGGCCTCTGCTGCCAATGACACGGGCCCCTGCTGCCAATGAACCGGGCCCCGGCCTCCAATGAACCGGGCCCCGGCTGCCAATGAACCGGGCCCCTGCTGCCAATGACACGGGCCCTGCTGCCAATGATCCAGGGTCCGGCCACCAATGACCTGGGCCCCTGCTGCCAATGACATGGGCCCTGCTGCCAATGAACCGGGCCCCTGCTGCCAATGAACCGGGCCCCGGCTGCCAATGAACCGGGCCCCGGCTGCCAATGACATGGGCCCTGCTGCCAATGAACCGGGAATCTGCTGCCAATGAGCCGGGCCCCTGCTGCTGATGAACTGGGCCCCTGCTGCCAATGACACGGGCCCTGCTGCCAATGACTCAGGCCCTGCTGCCAATGAACTGGGCCCCTGCTGCCAATGAACCGGGCCACTGCTGCCAATGACTCGGGCCCTTGCTGCCAATGAACCGGGCCCCTGCTGCCAATGAACCGGGCCCACGGCTGCCAATGACACGGGCCCTGCTGCCAATGAACCGGGCCCCTGCTGCCAATGAACCGGGCCCCGGGTGTCAATGAACCGGGCCCTGCTGCCAATGAACCGGGCCCCTGCTGCCAATGACACGGGCCCTGCTGCCAATGACACGGGCCCTGCTGCCAATGAACCGGGCCCCTGCTGCCAATGAACCGGGCCCCTGCTGCCAATGATACAGGCCCTGCAGCCAATGAACCGGGCCCCTGCTGCCAATGAACTGGGCCCCGGCTGCCAATGAACCGGGCCCCTGCTGCCAATGATACAGGCCCTTGCTGCCAATCAACCGGGCCCCTGCTGCCAATGAACCGGGCCCCAGCTGCCTATGAACCGGGCCCCTGCTGCCAATGAACCGGGCCCTGCTGCCAATGACACGGGCTCTGCTGCCAATGACACGGGCCCTGCTGCCAATGAACCGGGCCCCGGCTGCCAATGAGCCGGGCCCCTGCTGCCAATGACATGGGCCCTGCTGCCAATGAACCGGGAACCTGCTGCCAATGAGCCGGGCCCCTGCTGCTGATGAACTGGGCCCCTGCTGCCAATGACACGGGCCCTGCTGCCAATGACACGGGCCCTGCTGCCAAAGAACCGGGCCCCTGCTGCCAATGAACCGGGCCCTGCTGCCAATGACACGGGCCCTGCTGGCAATGACACGGGCCCTGCTGCCAATTACACGGGCCCTTGCTGCCAATGACACGGGCCCTACTGCCAATGACACGGGTCCTGCTTCCAATAAACCGGGCCCCGGCTGCCAATGAACCGGGCCCCGGCTTCCAATGAACCGGGTCTCTCCTGCCAATGACACGGGCCCCTGCTACCAATGAACCGGGCCCCTGCTGCCAATAATCTGGGCCCCTGCTGCCAATGACACAGGCCATGCTGCCAATGAACCGGGCCCCGGCCGCTAATGAACCGGGCCCCGGCTGCCAATGACACGGGCCCTGCTGCCATTGGCACAGACCCTGCTGCCAATGAACTGGGACCCTGCTGCCAATGAACCGGGCCCCGGCTGCCAATGAATCGGGCCCTGCTGCCAATGAACCGGGCCCCTGCTGCCAATGAACCAGGCCCTGCTGCCAATGACACGGGCCCTGCTGACAATGACACGGGCCCTTGCTGCCAATGACACGGGCCCAGCTGCCAATGACACGGGCCCTTGCTGCCAATGACACGGGCCCTGCTGCCAATGAACCGGGCCCCTGCTACCAATGAACTGGGCTCCTGCTGCCTATGAACCGGCCCCCGGCTGACAATGAACCGGGCCCCGGCTGCCAATGAACCGGTCCCCTGCTGCCAATGACACGGGCCCTGCTGCCAATGACACGGGCCCTGCTGCTAATGACACGGGCCCTGCTGCCAATGAACCGGGCCCCTGCTGCCAATGACACAGGCCCTGCTGCCAATGACACAGGCCTTTGCTGCCAATGACACGGGCCCTACTGCCAATGAACCGGGCCCCTACTACCAATGAACCGGGCCCCTGCTGCCAATGACACATGCCCGGCTGTCGATGAACCGGGCCTCTGCTGCCAAAGACACGGGCCCTGCAGCCAATGAACCGGGCCCCTGCTGCCAATGAACCGGGCCCCGGCTGCCAATGAACCGGGCCCCTGCTGCCAATGAACGGGGCCCTGCTGCCAATGAAATGGGCCCTGCTGCCAATGACACAGCCCCTGCTACCAATGAACCGGGCCCCTGCTGCCAAAAATCTGGGTCCCTGCTGCCAATGACACAGGCCATGCTGCCAATGAACCGGGCCCCGGCCGCCAATGAACCGGGCCCCGGCTGCCAATGACACGGGCCCTGCTGCCAATGGCACAGACCCTGCTGCCAATGAACTGGGACCCTGCTGCCAATGAACCGGGCCCCGGCTGCCAATGAATCGGGCCCTGCTGCCAATGAACCGGGCCACTGCTGCCAATGAACCGGGCCCTGCTGCCAATGACACGGGCCCTGCTGCCAATGACACGGGCCCTTGCTGCCAATGACACGGGCCCAGCTGCCAATGACACGGGCCCTTGCTGCCAATGACACGGGCCCTGCTGCCAATGAACCGGGCCCCTGCTACCAATGAACCGGGCCCCTGCTGCCAATGAACCAGGCCCCGGCTGCCAATGAACCGGGCCCCGGCTGCCAATGAACCGGTCCCCTGCTGCCAATGACACAGGCCCTGCTGCCAATGACACGGGCCCTGCTGCCAATGACACGGGCCCTGCTGCCAATGAACCGGGCCCCTGCTGCCAATGAACCGGGACCTGCTGCCAATGACACGGGCCCTGCTGCCAATGACACGGGCCTTTGCTGCCAATGACACGGGCCCTACTGCCAATGAACCGGGCCCCTGCTACCAATGAACCGGGCCCCTGCTACCAATGAACCGGGCCCCTGCTGCCAATAATCTGGGCCCCTGCTGCCAATGACACAGGCCCTGCTGACAATGAACAGGGCCCCGGCCGCCAATGAACCGGGCCCCGGCTGCCAATGAACCGGGCCCCTGCTGCCAATGACACGTGCCCTGCTGCCAATGAACCGGGCCCCTCCTGCAAATGAACCATGCCCCCGCTGCTGATGAACCAGTCCCCGGCTGCCGATGAACCAGGCCTCTGCTGCCAAAGACACGGGCCCTGCTGCCAATGACACAGGCCCTGCTGCCAATGAACCGGGCCCCTGCTGCCAATGAACCAGGCCCCAGCTGCCAATGAACCGGGCCCCTGCTGCCAATGAACCGGGCCCCTGCTGCCAATGACTCGGGCCCTGCTACCAATGAACCGTGCCCCTGCTGCCAATGAACTGGGCCCCTGCTGCCAATGAACCGGGCCCCTGCTGCCAAAGACACGGGCCCTGCTGCGAATGACACGGGCCCTTGCTGCCAATGACACAGACCCTGCTGCCAATGAACCGGGCCCCTGCTGCCAATAATCTGGGTCCCTGCTGCCAATAATCTGGGCCCCTGCTGCCAATGACACAGGCCCTGCTGCCAATAAACTGGGCCCCGGCCGCCAATGAACCGGGCCCCAGCTGCCAATGAACCGGGCCCCTGCTGCCAATGAACCGGGCCCCTGCTGCCAATGATACAGGCCCTGCTGCCAATGAACCGGGCCCCTGCTGCCAATTAACCGGGCCCCTGCTGCCAATGAACCGGCCCCTGCTGCTGATGAACTGGGCCCCTGCTGCCAATGACAGGGGCCCTGCCGCCAATGACACGGGCCCTGCTGCCAATGAACCGGGCCCCTGCCGCAAATGAACCGGGCCCTGCTGCCAATGACACAGGCCCTGCTGCCAATGAACCGGGCCCCTGCTGCCAATGAACCGGGCCCCTGCTGCCAATGATACAGGCCCTGCTGCCAATGAACCGGGCCCCTGCTGCCAATTAACCGGGCCCCTGCTGCCAATTAACCGGGCCCCTGCTGCCAATGAACCGGGCCCCTGCTGCCAATGATATAGGCCCTTGCTGCCAATGAACCAGGCCCCTGCTGCCAATGAACCGGGTCCCTGCTGCCAATGACACAGGCCTTTGCTGCCAATGACACGGGCCCTGCTGCCAATGACCACGGGCCCTGCTGCCAATGAACCGGGCCCCTGCTGCCAATGAACCGGGCCCTGCTGCCAATGACACGGGCCCTGCTGCCAATGAACCGGGCCCCTGCTGCCAATGAACCGGGCCCCTGCTGCCAATGACACGGGCCCTGCTGCCAATGACACGGGCCCTTGCTGCCAATGACACGGGCCCTGCTGCCAATGAACCGGGCCCCTGCTGCCAATAATCTGGGCCCCTGCTGCCAATAATCTGGGCCCCTGCTGCCAATGACACAGGCCCTGCTGCCAATGAACCGGGCCCCAGCCGCCAATGAACCGGGCCCCAGCTGCCAATGAACCGGGCCCCGGCAGCCAATGAACCGGGCCCCTGCTGCCAATGAACCGGGCCCCTGCTGCCAATGAACCGGGCCCCTGCTGCCAATGAACCGGGCCCCTGCTGCCAATGAACCTGGCTCCTGATGCTGATGAACCGGGGCCAGGCTGCCAATGAACCGGGCCCCTGCTGCCAATGACACGAGCCCTGCTGCCAATGACACGGGCCCTGCTGCCAATGACACAGGCCTTGCTGCCAATGACACGGGCCTTGCTGCCAATGAACCTGGCCCCTGCTGCCAATGAACCGGGCCCCTGCTGCCAATAACACAGGCCCTGCAGCCAATGAACCAGGCCCCTGCTGCCAATGAACCGGGCCCCTGCTGCCAATGATACAGGCCCTGCTGCCAATGAACCGGGCCCCTGCTGCCAATTAACCGGGCCCCTGCTGCCAATGAACCGGCCCCTGCTGCTGATGAACTGGGCCCCTGCTGCCAATGACAGGGGCCCTGCCGCCAATGACACGGGCCCTGCTGCCAATGAACCGGGCCCCTGCCGCAAATGAACCGGGCCCTGCTGCCAATGACACGGGCCCTGCTGCCAATGAACCGGGCCCCTGCTGCCAATGAACCAGGGCCCTGCTGCCAATGACACGGGCCCTGCTGCCAATGACACGGGCCCTTGCTGCCAATGAACCGGGCCCCTGCTGCCAATGAACCGGGCCCCTGCTGCCAATGAAACAGGCCCTGCTGCCAATGAACCGGGCCCCTGCTGCCAATTAACCGGGCCCCTGCTGCCAATGAACCGGGCCCCTGCTGCCAATAAACCGGGCCCCTGCTGCCAATGATATAGGCTCTTGCTGCCAATGAACCGGGCCCCTGCTGCCAATAAACCGGGCCCCTGCTGCCAATGAACCAGGGCCCTGCTGCCAATGACATGGGCCCTGCTGCCAATGACACGGGCCCTGCTGCAAATGACACGGGCCCTGCTGCCAATGAACCGGGCCCCTGCTGCCAATGAACCGGGCCCTGCTGCCAATGAACCGGGCCCCTGCTGCCAATGAACCGGGCCCCTGCTGCCAATGACACAGGCCTTTGCTGCCGATGACACGGGCCCTGCTGCCAATGACACGGGCCCTGCTGCCAATGACCCGGCCCCTGCTGCCAATGAACCGGGCCCCTGCTGCCAATGACATGGGCCCTGCTGCCGATGACACGGGCCCTTGCTGCCAATGACACGGGCCCTGCTGCCAATGAACCGGGCCCCTGCTGCCAATAATCTGGGCCCCTGCTGCCAATAAACTGGGCCCCTGCTGCCAATGACACAGGCCCTGATGCCAATGAACCGGGCCCCGGCCGCCAATGAACCGGGCCCCAGCTGCCAATGAACCGGGCCCCGGCAGCAAATGAACAGGGCCCCTGCTGCCAATGAACCGGGCCCCTGCTGCCAATGAACCGGGCTCCTGCTGCTGATGAACCGGGCCCCGGCTGCCAATGAACCGGGCCCCTGCTGCCAATGACACGAGCCCTGCTGCCAATGACACGGGCCCTGCTGCCAATGACACGGGCCTGGCTGCCAATGACACGGGCCTTGCTGCCAATGAACCTGGCCCCTGCTGCCAATGAACCGTGCCCCTGCTAACAATAACACAGGCCCTGCTGCCAATGAACCGGGCCCCTGCTGCCAATGACACGAGCCCTGCTGCCAATGACACGGGCCCTGCTGCCAATGACACGGGCCTTGCTGCCAATGACACGGTGCTTGCTGCCAATGAACCTGGCCCCTGCTGCCCATGAACCGGGCCCCTGCTGCCAATAACACAGGCCCTGCTGCCAATGAACCGGGCCCCTGCTGCCAATGAATCGGGCCCTGCTGCCAATGAACCGGGCCACTGCTGCCAATGAACCGGGCCCTGCTGCCAATGACACGGGCCCTGCTGCCAATGACACGGGCCCTTGCTGCCAATGACACGGGCCCAGCTGCCAATGACACGGGCCCTTGCTGCCAATGACACGGGCCCTGCTGCCAATGAACCGGGCCCCTGCTACCAATGAACCGGGCCCCTGCTGCCAATGAACCAGGCCCCGGCTGCCAATGAACCGGGCCCCGGCTGCCAATGAACCGGTCCCCTGCTGCCAATGACACAGGCCCTGCTGCCAATGACACGGGCCCTGCTGCCAATGACACGGGCCCTGCTGCCAATGAACCGGGCCCCTGCTGCCAATGAACCGGGACCTGCTGCCAATGACACGGGCCCTGCTGCCAATGACACGGGCCTTTGCTGCCAATGACACGGGCCCTACTGCCAATGAACCGGGCCCCTGCTACCAATGAACCGGGCCCCTGCTACCAATGAACCGGGCCCCTGCTGCCAATAATCTGGGCCCCTGCTGCCAATGACACAGGCCCTGCTGACAATGAACAGGGCCCCGGCCGCCAATGAACCGGGCCCCGGCTGCCAATGAACCGGGCCCCTGCTGCCAATGACACGTGCCCTTCTGCCAATGAACCGGGCCCCTCCTGCAAATGAACCATGCCCCTGCTGCTGATGAACCGGTCCCCGGCTGCCGATGAACCGGGCCTCTGCTGCCAAAGACACGGGCCCTGCTGCCAATGACACAGGCCCTGCTGCCAATGAACCGGGCCCCTGCTTCCAATGAACCGGGCCCCAGCTGCCAATGAACCGGGCCCCTGCTGCCAATGAACCGGGCCCCTGCTGCCAATGACTCGGGCCCTGCTACCAATGAACCGGGCCCCTGCTGCCAATGAACCGGGCCCCTGCTGCCAATGAACCGGGCCCCTGCTGCCAAAGACACGGGCCCTGCTGCGAATGACACGGGCCCTTGCTGCCAATGACACAGACCCTGCTGCCAATTAACCGGGCCCCTGCTGCCAATAATCTGGGTCCCTGCTGCCAATAATCTGGGCCCCTGCTGCCAATGACACAGGCCCTGCTGCCAATAAACTGGGCCCCGGCCGCCAATGAACCGGGCCCCAGCTGCCAATGAACCGGGCCCCAGCTGCCAAAGACACGGGCCCTGCTGCGAATGACACGGGCCCTTGCTGCCAATGACACAGACCCTGCTGCCAATTAACCGGGCCCCTGCTGCCAATAATCTGGGTCCCTGCTGCCAATAATCTGGGCCCCTGCTGCCAATGACACAGGCCCTGCTGCCAATAAACTGGGCCCCGGCCGCCAATGAACCGGGCCCCAGCTGCCAATGAACCGGGCCCCAGCTGCCAATGAACCGGGCCCCTGCTGCCAATGAACCGGGCCCCTGCTGCCAATGAATTGGGCCCCTGCTGCTGATGAACCGGGCCCCGGCTGCCAATGAACGGGCCCCTGCTGCCAATGACACGAGCCCTGCTGCCAATGACACAGGCCCTGCTGCCAATGACACGGACCTTGCTGCCAATGACACGGGCCTTGCTGCCAATGAACCTGGCCCCTGCTGCCAATGAAACGGGCCCCTGCTGCCAATGACACAGGCCCTGCTGCCAATGAACCGGGCCCCTGCTGCCAATGAACCCGGCCCCTGCTGCCATTGATACAGGCCCTGCTGCCAATGAACCGGGCCCCTGCTGCCAATTAACCGGGCCCCTGCTGCCAATGAACCGGGCCCCTGCTGCCAATGATATAGGCCCTTGCTGCCAATGAACCAGGCCCCTGCTGCCAATGAACCGGGCCCCTGCTGCCAATGACACAGGCCTTTGCTGCCAATGACACGGGCCCTGCTGCCAATGACCACGGGCCCTGCTGCCAATGAACCGGGCCCCTGCTGCCAATGAACCGGGCCCTGCTGCCAATGACACGGGCCCTGCTGCCAATGAACCGGGCCCCTGCTGCCAATGAACCGGGCCCCTGCTGCCAATGACACGGGCCCTGCTGCCAATGACACGGGCCCCTGCTGCCAATGAACCGGGCCCCTGCTGCCAATGAATTGGGCCCCTGCTGCTGATGAACCGGGCCCCGGCTGCCAATGAACGGGCCCCTGCTGCCAATGACACGAGCCCTGCTGCCAATGACACAGGCCCTGCTGCCAATGACACGGACCTTGCTGCCAATGACACGGGCCTTGCTGCCAATGAACCTGGCCCCTGCTGCCAATGAAACGGGCCCCTGCTGCCAATGACACAGGCCCTGCTGCCAATGAACCGGGCCCCTGCTGCCAATGAACCGGGCCCCTGCTGCCATTGATACAGGCCCTGCTGCCAATGAACCGGGCCCCTGCTGCCAATTAACCGGGCCCCTGCTGCCAATGAACCGGGCCCCTGCTGCCAATGATATAGGCCCTTGCTGCCAATGAACCAGGCCCCTGCTGCCAATTAACCGGGCCCCTGCTGCCAATGACACAGGCCTTTGCTGCCAATGACACGGGCCCTGCTGCCAATGACCACGGGCCCTGCTGCCAATGAACCGGGCCCCTGCTGCCAATGAACCGGGCCCTGCTGCCAATGACACGGGCCCTGCTGCCAATGAACCGGGCCCCTGCTGCCAATGAACCGGGCCCCTGCTGCCAATGACACGGGCCCTGCTGCCAATGACACGGGCCCTTGCTGCCAATGACACGGGCCCTGCTGCCAATGAACTGGGCCCCTGCTGCCAATAATCTGGGCCCCTGCTGCCAATAATCTGGGCCCCTGCTGCCAATGACACAGGCCCTGCTGCCAATGAACCGGGCCCCAGCCGCCAATGAACCGGGCCCCAGCTGCCAATGAACCGGGCCCCGGCAGCCAATGAACCGGGCCCCTGCTGCCAATGAACCGGGCCCCTGCTGCCAATGAACCGGGCCCCTGCTGCCAATGAACCGGGCCCCTGCTGCCAATGAACCGGGCTCCTGATGCTGATGAACCGGGGCCAGGCTGATAATGAACCGGGCCCCTGCTGCCAATGACACGAGCCCTGCTGCCAATGACACGGGCCCTGCTGCCAATGATACAGGCCTTGCTGCCAATGACACGGGCCTTGCTGCCAATGAACCTGGCCCCTGCTGCCAATGAACCGGGCCCCTGCTGCCAATAACACAGGCCCTGCAGCCAATGAACCAGGCCCCTGCTGCCAATGAACCGGGCCCCTGCTGCCAATGATACAGGCCCTGCTGCCAATGAACCGGGCCCCTGCTGCCAATTAACCGGGCCCCTGCTGCCAATGAACCGGCCCCTGCTGCTGATGAACTGGGCCCCTGCTGCCAATGACAGGGGCCCTGCTGCCAATGACACGGGCCCTGCTGCCAATGAACCGGGCCCCTGCCGCAAATGAACCGGGCCCTGCTGCCAATGACACGGGCCCTGCTGCCAACGAACCGGGCCCCTGCTGCCAATGAACCAGGGCCCTGCTGCCAATGACACGGGCCCTGCTGCCAATGACACGGGCCCTTGCTGCCAATGAACCGGGCCCCTGCTGCCAATGAACCGGGCCCCTGCTGCCAATGAAACAGGCCCTGCTGCCAATGAACCGGGCCCCTGCTGCCAATTAACCGGGCCCCTGCTGCCAATGAACCGGGCCCCTGCTGCCAATAAACCGGGCCCCTGCTGCCAATGATATAGGCTCTTGCTGCCAATGAACCGGGCCCCTGCTGCCAATAAACCGGGCCCCTGCTGCCAATGAACCAGGGCCCTGCTGCCAATGACACGGGCCCTGCTGCCAATGACACGGGCCCTGCTGCAACTGACACGGGCCCTGCTGCCAATGAACCGGGCCCCTGCTGCCAATGAACCGGGCCCTGCTGCCAATGAACCGGGCCCCTGCTGCCAATGACACAGGCCTTTGCTGCCAATGACACGGGCCCTGCTGCCAATGACACGGGCCCTGCTGCCAATGACCCGGCCCCTGCTGCCAATGAACCGGGCCCCTGCTGCCAATGACATGGGCCCTGCTGCCGATGACACGGGCCCTTGCTGCCAATGACACGGGCCCTGCTGCCAATGAACCGGGCCCCTGCTGCCAATAATCTGGGCCCCTGCTGCCAATAATCTGGGCCCCTGCTGCCAATGACACAGGCCCTGATGCCAATGAACCGGGCCCCGGCCGCCAATGAACCGGGCCCCAGCTGCCAATGAACCGGGCCCCGGCAGCCAATGAACAGGGCCCCTGCTGCCAATGAACCGGGCCCCTGCTGCCAATGAACCGGGCTCTTGCTGCTGATGAACCGGGCCCCGGCTGCCAATGAACCGGGCCCCTGCTGCCAATGACACGAGCCCTGCTGCCAATGACACGGGCCCTGCTGCCAATGACACGGGCCTTGCTGCCAATGACACGGGCCTTGCTGCCAATGAACCTGGCCCCTGCTGCCAATGAACCGGGCCCCTGCTAACAATAACACAGGCCCTGCTGCCAATGAACCGGGCCCCTGCTGCCAATGACACGAGCCCTGCTGCCAATGACACGGGCCCTGCTGCCAATGACACGGGCCTTGCTGCCAATGACACGGGCCTTGCTGCCAATGAACCTGGCCCCTGCTGCCCATGAACCGGGCCCCTGCTGCCAATAACACAGGCCCTGCTGCCAATGAACCGGGCCCCTGCTGCCAATGAACCGGGCCCCTGCTGCCAATGATACAGGCCCTGCTGCCAATGAACCGGGCCCCTGCTGCCAATTAACCGGGCCCCTGCTGCCAATTAACCGGGCCCCTGCTGCCAATGAACCGGGCCCCTGCTGCCAATGATATAGGCCCTTGCTGCCAATGAACCAGGCCCCTGCTGCCAATGAACCGGGCCCCTGCTGCCAATGACACAGGCCTTTGCTGCCAATGACACAGGCCCTGCTGCCAATGACCACGGGCCCTGCTGCCAATGAACCGGGCCCCTGCTGCCAATGAACCGGGCCCTGCTGCCAATGACACGGGCCCTGCTGCCAATGAACCGGGCCCCTGCTGCCAATGAACCGGGCCCCTGCTGCCAATGACACGGGCCCTGCTGCCAATGACACGGGCCCTTGCTGCCAATGACACGGGCCCTGCTGCCAATGAACCGGGCCCCTGCTGCCAATAATCTGGGCCCCTGCTGCCAATAATCTGGGCCCCTGCTGCCAATGACACAGGCCCTGCTGCCAATGAACCGGGCCCCCGCCGCCAATGAACCGGGCCCCAGCTGCCAATGAACCGGGCCCCGGCAGCCAATGAACCGGGCCCCTGCTGCCAATGAACCGGGCCCCTGCTGCCAATGAACCGGGCCCCTGCTGCCAATGAACCGGGCCCCTGCTGCCAATGAACCGGGCTCCTGATGCTGATGAACCGGGGCCAGGCTGCCAATGAACCGGGCCCCTGCTGCCAATGACACGAGCCCTGCTGCCAATGACACGGGCTCTGCTGCCAATGACACGGGCCTTGCTGCTAATGACACGGGCCTTGCTGCCAATGAACCTGGCCCCTGCTGCCAATGAACCGGGCCCCTGCTGCCAATAACACAGGCCCTGCAGCCAATGAACCAGGCCCCTGCTGCCAATGAACCGGGCCCCTGCTGCCAATGATACAGGCCCTGCTGCCAATGAACCGGGCCCCTGCTGCCAATTAACCGGGCCCCTGCTGCCAATGAACCGGCCCCTGCTGCTGATGAACTGGGCCCCTGCTGCCAATGACAGGGGCCCTGCCGCCAATGACACGGGCCCTGCTGCCAATGAACCGGGCCCCTGCCGCAAATGAACCGGGCCCTGCTGCCAATGACACGGGCCCTGCTGCCATTGAACCGGGCCCCTGCTGCCAATGAACCAGGGCCCTGCTGCCAAAGACACGGGCCCTGCTGCCAATGACACGGGCCCTTGCTGCCAATGAACCGGGCCCCTGCTGCCAATGAACCGGGCCCCTGCTGCCAATGAAACAGGCCCTGCTGCCAATGAACCAGGCCCCTGCTGCCAATTAACCGGGCCCCTCCTGCCAATGAACCGGGCCCCTGCTGCCAATAAACCGGGCCCCTGCTGCCAATGATATAGGCTCTTGCTGCCAATGAACCGGGCCCCGGCTGCCAATAAACCGGGCCCCTGCTGCCAATGAACCAGGGCCCTGCTGCCAATGAACCGGGCCCCGGCAGCCAATGAACCGGGCCCCTGCTGCCAATGAACCGGGCCCCTGCTCCCAATGAACCGGGCCCCTGCTGCCAATGAACCGGGCCCCTGCTGCCAATGAACCGGGCTTCTGATGCTGATGAACCGGGGCCAGGCTGCCAATGAACCGGGCCCCTGCTGCCAATGACACGAGCCCTGCTGCCAATGACACGGGCCCTGCTGCCAATGACACGGGCCTTGCTGCTAATGACACGGGCCTTGCTGCCAATGAACCTGGCCCCTGCTGCCAATGAACCGGGCCCCTGCTGCCAATAACACAGGCCCTGCAGCCAATGAACCAGGCCCCTGCTGCCAATGAACCGGGCCCCTGCTGCCAATGATACAGGCCCTGCTGCCAATGAACCGGGCCCCTGCTGCCAATTAACCGGGCCCCTGCTGCCAATGAACCGGCCCCTGCTGCTGATGAACTGGGCCCCTGCTGCCAATGACAGGGGCCCTGCCGCCAATGACACGGGCCCTGCTGCCAATGAACCGGGCCCCTGCCGCAAATGAACCGGGCCCTGCTGCCAATGACACGGGCCCTGCTGCCAATGAACCGGGCCCCTGCTGCCAATGAACCAGGGCCCTGCTGCCAATGACACGGGCCCTGCTGCCAATGACACGGGCCCTTGCTGCCAATGAACCGGGCCCCTGCTACCAATGAACCGGGCCCCTGCTGCCAATGAAACAGGCCCTGCTGCCAATGAACCAGGCCCCTGCTGCCAATTAACCGGGCCCCTGCTGCCAATGAACCGGGCCCCTGCTGCCAATAAACCGGGCCCCTGCTGCCAATGATATAGGCTCTTGCTGCCAATGAACCGGGCCCCTGCTGCCAATAAACCGGGCCCCTGCTGCCAATGAACCAGGGCCCTGCTGCCAATGACACGGGCCCTGCTGCCAATGACACGGGCCCTGCTGCAAATGACACGGGCCCTGCTGCCAATGAACCGGGCCCCTGCTGCCAATGAACCGGGCCCTGCTGCCAATGAACCGGGCCCCTGCTGCCAATGAACCGGGCCCCTGCTGCCAATGACACAGGCCTTTGCTGCCAATGACACGGGCCCTGCTGCCAATGACACGGGCCCTGCTGCCAATGACCCGGCCCCTGCTGCCAATGAACCGGGCCCCTGCTGCCAATGACATGGGCCCTGCTGCCGATGACACGGGCCCTTGCTGCCAATGACACGGGCCCTGCTGCCAATGAACCGGGCCCCTGCTGCCAATAATCTGGGCCCCTGCTGCCAATAATCTGGGCCCCTGCTGCCAATGACACAGGCCCTGCTGCCAATGAACCGGGCCCCGGCCGCCAATGAACCGGGCCCCAGCTGCCAATGAACCGGGCCCCGGCAGCCAATGAACAGGGCCCCTGCTGCCAATGAACCGGGCCCCTGCTGCCAATGAACCGGGCCCCTGCTGCCAATGAACCGGGCTCCTGCTGCTGATGAACCGGGCCCCGGCTGCCAATGAACCGGGCCCCTGCTGCCAATGACACAAGCTCTGCTGCCAATGACACGGGCCCTGCTGCCAATGACACCCGCCTTGCTGCCAATGACACGGGCCTTGCTGCCAATGAACCTGGCCCCTGCTGCCAATGAACCGGGCCCTTGCTAACAATAACACAGGCCCTGCTGCCAATGAACCGGGCCCCTGCTGCCAATGACACGAGCCCTGCTGCCAATGACACGGGCCTTGCTGCCAATGACACGGGCCTTGCTGCCAATGAACCTGGCCCCTGCTGCCCATGAACCGGGCCCCTGCTGCCAATAACACAGGCCCTGCTGCCAATGAACCGGGCCCCTGCTGCCAATGAACTGGGCCCCTGCTGCCAATTAACCAGGCCCCTGCTGCCAATGAACCGGGCCCCTGCTGCTGATGAACTGGGGCCCCTGCTGCCAATGACAGGGGCCCTGCTGCCAATGACACGGGCCCTGCTGCCAATGAACCGGGCCCCTGCTGCCAATGAACCGGGCCCTGCTGCCAATGACACGGGCCCTGCTGCCAATGAACCGGGCCCCTGCTGCCAGTGAACCAGGGCCCTGCTGCCAATGACACGGGCCCTGCTGCCAATGACACGGGCCCTTGCTGCCAATGACTCGGGCCCTGCTGCCAATGAACCGGGCCCCTGCTGCCAATGAACCGGGCCCCTGCTGTCAATGACACGGGCCCTGCTGCCAATGACACAGGCCCTGCTGCCAATGAACTGGGCCCCTGCTGCCAATGAACCGGGCCCCAGCTGCCAATGACACGGGCCCTGCTGCCAATGAACCGGGCCCCTGCTGCCAATGAACCGGGCCCTGCTGCTAATGACACGGGCCCTGCTGCCAATGACACGGGCCCTGCTGCCAATGAACCGGGCCCCTGCTGCCAATGACTCCCGCCCTGCTGACAATGAACCGGGCCCCTGGTGCCAATGAACTGGGCCGCGGCTGCCAATGAACCGGGCCCCGGCTGCCAATGAACCGGGCCCCTGCTGCCAATGAACCGGGCCCCTGCTGCCAATGAACCGGGCCCCTGCTGCCGATGAACCGGGCCCCTGCTGCTGATGAACCGGGCCCCGGCTGCCAATGAACCGGGCCCCTGCTGCCAATGACACGGGCCTTGCTGCCAATGACACGGGCCCTGCTGCCAATGAACTGGGCCCCTGCTGCCAATGAACCTGGCCCCTGCTGCCAATAACCCGGGCCCCGGCTGCCAATGAACCGGGCCCCTGCTGTCAATGACACAGGCCCTGCTGCCAATGAACCGTGCCCCTGCTGCCAATGAACCGGGCCCCTGCTGCCAATGATACAGGCCCTGCTGCCAATGACACAGGCCCTGCTGTCAATAAACCGGGCCCCTGCTGCCAATGAACCGGGCCCCTGCTGCCAATGATATAAGCCCTTGCTGCCAATGAACCGGGCTCCTGCTGCCAATGAACCGGGCCCCTGCTGCCAATGAACCGGGCCCCTGCTGCCAATGAACCAGGGCCCTGCTGCCAATGACACGGGCCCTGCTGCCAATGACACGGGCCCTGCTGCCAATTAACTGGGCCCCTGCTGCCAATGAACCAGGCCCTGCTGCCAATGAACCTGGCCCCTGCTGCCAATGAACCGGGCCCCTGCTGCCAATAACACAGGCCCTGCTGCCAATGAACCAGGCCTCTGCTGCCAATGACACGGGCCCTACTGCCAATGACACAGGCCCTTGCTGCCAATGAACCGGGCCCCTGCTGCCAATGATATAGGCCCTGCTGCCAATGAACCGGGCCCCTGCTGCCAATTAACCGGGCCCCTGCTGCCAATGAACCTGCCCCTGCTGCTGATGAACTGGGCCCCTGCTGCCAATGACAGGGGCCCTGCCGCCAATGACACGGGCCCTGCTGCCAATGAACCGGGCCCCTGCCGCCAATGAACCGGGCCCTGCTGCCAATGACACGGGCCCTGCTGCCAATGACACGGGCCCTACTGCCAATGACACGGGCCCTTGCTGCCAATGAACCGGGCCCCTGCTGCCAATGAACGGGGCCCCTGCTGCCAAAGAAACAGGCCCTGCTGCCAATGAACCGGGCCCCTGCTGCCAATTAACCGGGCCCCTGCTGCCAATGAACCGGGCCCCTGCTGCCAATGAACCGGGCCCCTGCTGCCAATGATATAGGCCCTTGCTGCCAATGAACCGGGCCCCTGCTGCCAATGAACCCGGCCCCTGCTGCCAATAAACCGGGCCCCTGCTGCCAATGAACCAGGGCCCTGCTGCCAATGACACGGGCCCTGCTGCCAATGACACGGGCCCTGCTGCAAATGACACGGGCCCTGCTGCCAACGAACCGGGCCCCTGCTGCCAATGAACCGGGCCCTGCTGCCAATGAACCGGGCCCCTGCTGCCAATGACACAGGCCTTTGCTGCCAATGACACGGGCCCTGCTGCCAATGACCAAGGGCCCTGCTGCCAATGAACCGGGCCCCGGCTGTCAATGAACCGGGCCCCTGCTGCCGATGAACCGGGCCCCTGCTGCTGATGAACTGGGCCCCTGCTGCCAATGACAGGGGCCCTGCCGCCAATGACACGGGCCCTGCTGCCAATGAACCGGGCCCCTGCTGCCAATTAACCGGGCCCTGCTGCCAATGACACGGGCCCTGCTGCTAATGAACCGGGCCCCTGCTGCCAATGAACCGGGCCCCTGCTGCCAATGACATGAGCCCTGCTGCCAATGACACGGGCCCTTGCTGCCAATGACACGGGCCCTGCTGCCAATGAACCGGGACCCTGCTGCCAATAATCTGGGCCCCTGCTGCCAATAATCTGGGCCCCTGCTGCCAATGACACAGGCCCTGCTGCCAATGAACCGGGCCCCGGCCGCCAATGAACCAGGCCCCTGCTGCCAATGAACCGGGCCCCGGGTGTCAATGAACCGGGCCCTGCTGCCAATGACCCGGGCCCCTGCTGCCAATGACACGGGCCCTGCTGCCAATGACACGGGCCCTGCTGCCAATGAACCGGGCCCCTGCTGCCAATGAACCGGGCCCCTGCTGCCAATGATACAGGCCCTGCAGCCAATGAACCGGGCCCCTGCTGCCAATGAACTGGGCCCCGGCTGCCAATGAAGCAGGCCCCTGCTGCCAATGATACAGGCCCTTGCTGCCAATCAACCGGGCCCCTGCTGCCAATGAACCGGGCCCCAGCTGCCCATGAACCGGGCCCCTGCTGCCAATGAACCGGGCCCTGCTGCCAATGACACGGGCTCTGCTGCCAATGACACGGGCCCTGCTGCCAATGAACCGGGCCCCGGCTGCCAATGAGCCGGGCCCCTGCTGCCAATGACATGGGCCCTGCTGCCAATGAACCGGGAACCTGCTGCCAATGAGCCGGGCCCCTGCTGCTGATGAACTGGGCCCCTGCTGCCAATGACACGGGCCCTGCTGCCAATGACACGGGCCCTGCTGCCAAAGAACCGGGCCCCTGCTGCCAATGAACCGGGCCCTGCTGCCAATGACACGGGCCCTGCTGGCAATGACACGGGCCCTGCTGCCAATTACACGGGCCCTTGCTGCCAATGACACGGGCCCTACTGCCAATGACACGGGTCCTGCTTCCAATAAACCGGGCCCCGGCTGCCAATGAACCGGGCCCCGGCTTCCAATGAACCGGGTCTCTCCTGCCAATGACACGGGCCCCTGCTACCAATGAACCGGGCCCCTGCTGCCAATAATCTGGGCCCCTGCTGCCAATGACACAGGCCATGCTGCCAATGAACCGGGCCCTGGCCGCTAATGAACCAGGCCCCGGCTGCCAATGACACGGGCCCTGCTGCCATTGGCACGGACCCTGCTGCCAATGAACTGGGAACCTGCTGCCAATGAACCGGGCCCCGGCTGCCAATGAATCGGGCCCTGCTGCCAATGAACCGGGCCCCTGCTGCCAATGAACCGGCCCCTGCTGCCAATGACACGGGCCCTGTTGCCAATGACACGGGCCCTTGCTGCCAATGACACGGGCCCAGCTGCCAATGACACGGGCCCTTGCTGCCAATGACACGGGCCCTGCTGCCAATGAACTGGGCCCCTGCTACCAATGAACTGGGCCCCTGCTGCGAATGAACCGGCCCCCGGCTGACAATGAACCGGGCCCCGGCTGCCAATGAACCGGTCCCCTGCTGCCAATGACACGGGCCCTGCTGCCAATGACACGGGCCCTGCTGCTAATGACACGGGCCCTGCTGCCAATGAACCGGGCCCCTGCTGCCAATGACACAGGCCCTGCTGCCAATGACACAGGCCTTTGCTGCCAATGACACGGGCCCTACTGCCAATGAACCGGGCCCCTGCTACCAATGAACCGGGCCCCTGCTGCCAATGACACATGCCCGGCTGTCGATAAACCAGGCCTCTGCTGCCAAAGACACGGGCCCTGCTGCCAATGAACCGGGCCCCGGCCGCCAATGAACCGGGCCCCAGCTGCCAATGAACCGGGCCCCGGCAGCCAATGAACCGGGCCCTGCTGCCAATGACCCGGGCCCCTGCTGCCAATGAACCGGGCCCCGGCTGCCAATGAACCGGGCCCCTGCTGCCAATGAACGGGGCCCTGCTGCCAATGAAATGGGCCCTGCTGCCAATGACACAGCCCCTGCTACCAATGAACCGGGCCCCTGCTGCCAATAATCTGGGTCTCTGCTGCCAATGACACAGGCCATGCTGCCAATGAACCGGGCCCCGGCCGCCAATGAACCGGGCCCCGGCTGCCAATGACACGGGCCCTGCTGCCAATGGCACAGACCCTGCTGCCAATGAACTGGGACCCTGCTGCCAATGAACCGGGCCCCGGCTGCCAATGAATCGGGCCCTGCTGCCAATGAACCGGGCCACTGCTGCCAATGAACCGGGCCCTGCTGCCAATGACACAGGCCCTGCTGCCAATGACACGGGCCCTTGCTGCCAATGACACGGGCCCAGCTGCCAATGACACGGGCCCTTGCTGCCAATGACACGGGCCCTGCTGCCAATGAACCGGGCCCCTGCTACCAATGAACCGGGCCCCTGCTGCCAATGAACCAGGCCCCGGCTGCCAATGAACCGGGCCCCGGCTGCCAATGAACCGGTCCCCTGCTGCCAATGACACAGGCCCTGCTGCCAATGACACGGGCCCTGCTGCCAATGACACGGGCCCTGCTGCCAATGAACCGGGCCCCTGCTGCCAATGAACCGGGACCTGCTGCCAATGACACGGGCCCTGCTGCCAATGACACAGGCCTTTGCTGCCAATGACACGGGCCCTACTGCCAATGATCCGGGCCCCTGCTACCAATGAACCGGGCCCCTGCTACCAATGAACCGGGCCCCTGCTGCCAATAATCTGGGCCCCTGCTTCCAATGACACAGGCCCTGCTGACAATGAACAGGGCCCCGGCCGCCAATGAACCGGGCCCCGGCTGCCAATGAACCGGGCCCCTGCTGCCAATGACACGTGCCCTGCTGCCAATGAACCGGGCCCCTCCTGCAAATGAACCATGCCCCTGCTGCTGATGAACCGGTCCCCGGCTGCCGATGAACCGGGCCTCTGCTGCCAAAGACACGGGCCCTGCTGCCAATGACACAGGCCCTGCTGCCAATGAACCGGGCCCCTGCTGCCAATGAACCGGGACCCAGCTGCCAATGAACCGGGCCCCTGCTGCCAATGAACCGGGCCCCTGCTGCCAATGACTCGGGCCCTGCTACCAATGAACCGGGCCCCTGCTGCCAATGAACCGGGCCCCTGCTGCCAATGAACCGGGCCCCTGCTGCCAAAGACACGGGCCCTGCTGCGAATGACACGGGCCCTTGCTGCCAATGACACAGACCCTGCTGCCAATGAACCGGGCCCCTGCTGCCAATAATCTGGGTCCCTGCTGCCAATAATCTGGGCCCCTGCTGCCAATGACACAGGCCCTGCTGCCAATAAACTGGGCCCCGGCCGCCAATGAACCGGGCCCCAGCTGCCAATGAACCGGGCCCCAGCTGCCAATGAACCGGGCCCCTGCTGCCAATGAACCGGGCCCCTGCTGCCAATGAATTGGGCCCCTGCTGCTGATGAACCGGGCCCCGGCTGCCAATGAACGGGCCCCTGCTGCCAATGACACGAGCCCTGCTGCCAATGACACGGGCCCTGCTGCCAATGACACGGACCTTGCTGCCAATGACACGGGCCTTGCTGCCAATGAACCTGGCCCCTGCTGCAAATGAAACGGGCCCCTGCTGCCAATGACACAGGCCCTGCTGCCAATGAACCGGGCCCCTGCTGCCAATGAACCGGGCCCCTGCTGCCAATGATACAGGCCCTGCTGCCAATGAACCGGGCCCCTGCTGCCAATTAACCGGGCCCCTGCTGCCAATTAACCGGGCCCCTGCTGCCAATGAACCGGGCCCCTGCTGCCAATGATATAGGCCCTTGCTGCCAATGAACCAGGCCCCTGCTGCCAATGAACCGGGCCCCTGCTGCCAATGACACAGGCCTTTGCTGCCAATGACACGGGCCCTGCTGCCAATGACCACGGGCCCTGCTGCCAATGAACCGGGCCCCTGCTGCCAATGAACCGGGCCTTGCTGCCAATGACACGGGCCCTGCTGCCAATGAACCGGGCCCCTGCTGCCAATGAACCGGGCCCCTGCTGCCAATGACACGGGCCCTGCTGCCAATGACACGGGCCCTTGCTGCCAATGACACGGGCCCTGCTGCCAATGAACCGGGCCCCTGCTGCCAATAATCTGGGCCCCTGCTGCCAATAATCTGGGCCCCTGCTGCCAATGACACAGGCCCTGCTGCCAATGAACCGGGCCCCGGCCGCCAATGAACCGGGCCCCAGCTGCCAATGAACCGGGCCCCGGCAGCCAATGAACCGGGCCCCTGCTGCCAATGAACCGGGCCCCTGCTGCCAATGAACCGGGCCCCTGCTGCCAATGAACCGGGCTCCTGATGCTGATGAACCGGGGCCAGGCTGCCAATGAACCGGGCCCCTGCTGCCAATGACACGAGCCCTGCTGCCAATGACACGGGCCCTGCTGCCAATGACACGGGCCTTGCTGCCAATGACACGGGCCTTGCTGCCAATGAACCTGGCCCCTGCTGCCAATGAACCGGGCCCCTGCTGTCAATAACACAGGCCCTGCAGCCAATGAACCAGGCCCCTGCTGCCAATGAACCGGGCCCCTGCTGCCAATGATACAGGCCCTGCTGCCAATGAACCGGGCCCCTGCTGCCAATTAACCGGGCCCCTGCTGCCAATGAACCGGCCCCTGCTGCTGATGAACTGGGCCCCTGCTGCCAATGACAGGGGCCCTGCCGCCAATGACACGGGCCCTGCTGCCAATGAACCGGGCCCCTGCCGCAAATGAACCGGGCCCTGCTGCCAATGACACGGGCCCTGCTGCCAATGAACCGGGCCCCTGCTGCCAATGAACCAGGGCCCTGCTGCCAATGACACGGGCCCTGCTGCCAATGACTCGGGCCCTAGCTGCCAATGAACCGGGCCCCTGCTGCCAATGAACCGGGCCCCTGCTGCCAATGAAACAGGCCCTGCTGCCAATGAACCGGGCCCCTGCTGCCAATTAACCGGGCCCCTGCTGCCAATGAACCGGGCCCCTGCTGCCAATAAACCGGGCCCCTGCTGCCAATGATATAGGCTCTTGCTGCCAATGAACCGGGCCCCTGCTGCCAATAAAACGGGCCCCTGCTGCCAATGAACCAGGGCCCTGCTGCCAATGACACGGGCCCTGCTGCCAATGACACGGGCCCTGCTGCAAATGACACGGGCCCTGCTGCCAATGAACCGGGCCCCTGCTGCCAATGAACCGGGCCCCTGCTGCCAATGACACAGGCCTTTGCTGCCAATGACACGGGCCCTGCTGCCAATGACACGGGCCCTGCTGCCAATGACCCGGCCCCTGCTGCCAATGAACCGGGCCCCTGCTGCCAATGACATGGGCCCTGCTGCCGATGACACTGGCCCTTGCTGCCAATGACACGGGCCCTGCTGCCAATGAACCGGGCCCCTGCTGCCAATAATCTGGGCCCCTGCTGCCAATAATCTGGGCCCCTGCTGCCAATGACACAGGCCCTGCTGCCAATGAACCGGGCCCCGGCCGACAATGAACCGGGCCCCAGCTGCCAATGAACCGGGCCCCGGCAGCCAATGAACAGGGCCCCTGCTGCCAATGAACAGGGCCCCTGCTGCCAATGAACCGGGCCCCTGCTGCCAATGAACCGGGCTCCTGCTGCTGATGAACCGGGCCCCGGCTGCCAATGAACCGGGCCCCTGCTGCCAATGACACGAGCCCTGCTGCCAATGACACGGGCCCTGCTGCCAATGACACGGGCCTTGCTGCCAATGTCACGGGCCTTGCTGCCAATGAACCTGGCCCCTGCTGCCAATGAACCGGGCCCCTGCTAACAATAACACAGGCCCTGCTGCCAATGAACCGGGCCCCTGCTGCCAATGACACGAGCCCTGCTGCCAATGACGGGCCCTGCTGCCAATGACACGGGCCTTGCTGCCAATGACACGGGCCTTGCTGCCAATGAACCTGGCCCCTGCTGCCCATGAACCGGGCCCCTGCTGCCAATAACACAGGCCCTGCTGCCAATGAACCGGGCCCCTGCTGCCAATGAACTGGGCCCCTGCTGCCAATTAACCAGGCACCTGCTGCCAATGAACCGGGCCCCTGCTGCTGATGAACTGGGGCCCCTGCTGCCAATGACACGAGCCCTGCTGCCAATGACACGGGCCCTGCTGCCAATGACACAGGCCTTGCTGCCAATGACACGGGCCTTGCTGCCAATGAACCTGGCCCCTGCTGCCAATGAACCGGGCCCCTGCTGCCAATAACACAGGCCCTGCAGCCAATGAACCAGGCCCCTGCTGCCAATGAACCGGGCCCCTGCTGCCAATGATACAGGCCCTGCTGCCAATGAACCGGGCCCCTGCTGACAATTAACCGGGCCCCTGCTGCCAATGAACCGGGCCCTGCTGCCAATGACATGGGCCCTGCTGCCAATGACACGGGCCCTGCTGCCAATGAACCGGGCCCCTGCAGCCAATGAACCGGGCCCCTGCTGCCAATGACTCGGGCCCTGCTGCCAATGAACCGGGCCCCTGCTGCCAATGAACCGGGCCCCTGCTGTCAATGACACGGGCCCTGCTGCCAATGACACAGGCCCTGCTGCCAATGAACTGGGCCCCTGCTGCCAATGAACCGGGCCCCAGCTGCCAATGACACGGGCCCTGCTGCCAATGAACCGGGCCCTGCTGCTAATGACACGGGCCCTGCTGCCAATGACACGGGCCCTGCTGCCAATGAACCGGGCCCCTGCTGCCAATGACTCCCGCCCTGCTGCCAATGAACCGGGCCCCTGCTGCCAATGAAATGGGCCGCGGCTGCCAATGAACCGGGCCCCGGCTGCCAATGAACCGGGCCCCTGCTGCCAATGAACCGGGCCCCTGCTGCCAATGACACGGGCCTTGCTGCCAATGACACGGGCCCTGCTGCCAATGAACTGGGCCCCTGCTGCCAATGAACCTGGCCCCTGCTGCTAATAACCCGGGCCCCGGCTGCCAATGAACCGGGCCCCTGCTGTCAATGACACAGGCCCTGCTGCCAATGAACCGGGCCCCTGCTGCCAATGAACCGGGCCCCTGCTGCCAATGATACAGGCCCTGCTGCCAATGACACAGGCCCTGCTGCCAATAAACCGGGCCCCTGCTGCCAATGAACCGGGCCCCTGCTAACAATAACACAGGCCCTGCTGCCAATGAACCGGGCCCCTGCTGCCAATGACACGAGCCCTGCTGCCAATGACTGGCCCTGCTGCCAATGACACGGGCCTTGCTGCCAATGACACGGGCCTTGCTGCCAATGAACCTGGCCCCTGCTGCCCATGAACCGGGCCCCTGCTGCCAATAACACAGGCCCTGCTGCCAATGAACCGGGCCCCTGCTGCCAATGAACTGGGCCCCTGCTGCCAATTAACCAGGCACCTGCTGCCAATGAACCGGGCCCCTGCTGCTGATGAACTGGGGCCCCTGCTGCCAATGACACGAGCCCTGCTGCCAATGACACGGGCCCTGCTGCCAATGACACAGGCCTTGCTGCCAATGACACGGGCCTTGCTGCCAATGAACCTGGCCCCTGCTGCCAATGAACCGGGCCCCTGCTGCCAATAACACAGGCCCTGCAGCCAATGAACCAGGCCCCTGCTGCCAATGAACCGGGCCCCTGCTGCCAATGATACAGGCCCTGCTGCCAATGAACCGGGCCCCTGCTGACAATTAACCGGGCCCCTGCTGCCAATGAACCGGGCCCTGCTGCCAATGACACGGGCCCTGCTGCCAATGACACGGGCCCTGCTGCCAATGAACCGGGCCCCTGCAGCCAATGAACCGGGCCCCTGCTGCCAATGACTCGGGCCCTGCTGCCAATGAACCGGGCCCCTGCTGCCAATGAACCGGGCCCCTGCTGTCAATGACACGGGCCCTGCTGCCAATGACACAGGCCCTGCTGCCAATGAACTGGGCCCCTGCTGCCAATGAACCGGGCCCCAGCTGCCAATGACACGGGCCCTGCTGCCAATGAACCGGGCCCTGCTGCTAATGACACGGGCCCTGCTGCCAATGACACGGGCCCTGCTGCCAATGAACCGGGCCCCTGCTGCCAATGACTCCCGCCCTGCTGCCAATGAACCGGGCCCCTGCTGCCAATGAAATGGGCCGCGGCTGCCAATGAACCGGGCCCCGGCTGCCAATGAACCGGGCCCCTGCTGCCAATGAACCGGGCCCCTGCTGCCAATGACACGGGCCTTGCTGCCAATGACACGGGCCCTGCTGCCAATGAACTGGGCCCCTGCTGCCAATGAACCTGGCCCCTGCTGCTAATAACCCAGGCCCCGGCTGCCAATGAACCGCGCCCCTGCTGTCAATGACACAGGCCCTGCTGCCAATGAACCGGGCCCCTGCTGCCAATGAACCGGGCCCCTGCTGCCAATGATACAGGCCCTGCTGCCAATGACACAGGCCCTGCTGCCAATAAACCGGGCCCCTGCTGCCAATGAACCGGGCCCCTGCTGCCAATGATATAAGCCCTTGCTGCCAATGAACCGGGCCCCTGCTGCCAATGAACCGGGCCCCTGCTGCCAATGAACCGGGCCCCTGCTGCCAATGAACCAGGGCCCTGCTGCCAATGACACGGGCCCTGCTGCCAATGACACGGGCCCTGCTGCCAATGAACCGGGCCCCTGCTGCCAATGAACCAGGCCCTGCTGCCAATGAACCTGGCCCCTGCTGCCAATGAACCGGGCCCCTGCTGCCAATAACACAGGCCCTGCTGCCAATGAACCAGGCCCCTGCTGCCAATGAACCGGGCCCCTGCTGCCAATGATATAGGCCCTGCTGCCAATGAACCGGGCCCCTGCTGCCAATGAACCGGGCCCCTGCTGCCAATGAACCGGCCCCTGCTGCTGATGAACTGGGCCCCTGCTGCCAATGACAGGGGCCCTGCCGCCAATGACACGGGCCCTGCTGCCAATGAACCGGGCCCCTGCCGCCAATGAACCGGGCCCTGCTGCCAATGACACGGGCCCTGCTGCCAATGACACGGGCCCTGCTGCCAATGACACGGGCCCTTGCTGCCAATGAACCGGGCCCCTGCTGCCAATGAACCGGGCCCCTGCTGCCAAAGAAACAGGCCCTGCTGCCAATGAACCGGGCCCCTGCTGCCAATGAACCGGGCCCCTGCTGCCAATGATACAGGCCCTGCTGCCAATGAACCGGGCCCCTGCTGCCAATTAACCGGGCCCCTGCTGCCAATTAACCGGGCCCCTGCTGCCAATGAACCGGGCCCCTGCTGCCAATGATATAGGCCCTTGCTGCCAATGAACCAGGCCCCTGCTGCCAATGAACCGGGCCCCTGCTGCCAATGACACAGGCCTTTGCTGCCAATGACACGGGCCCTGCTGCCAATGACCACGGGCCCTGCTGCCAATGAACCGGGCCCCTGCTGCCAATGAACCGGGCACTGCTGCCAATGACACGGGCCCTGCTGCCAATGAACCGGGCCCCTGCTGCCAATGAACCGGGCCCCTGCTGCCAATGACACGGGCCCTGCTGCCAATGACACGGGCCCTTGCTGCCAATGACACGGGCCCTGCTGCCAATGAACCGGGCCCCTGCTGCCAATTATCTGGGCCCCTGCTGCCAATAATCTGGGCCCCTGCTGCCAATGACACAGGCCCTGCTGCCAATGAACCGGGCCCCGGCCGCCAATGAACCGGGCCCCAGCTGCCAATGAACCGGGCCCCGGCAGCCAATGAACCGGGCCCCTGCTGCCAATGAACCGGGCCCCTGCTGCCAATGAACCGGGCCCCTGCTGCCAATGAACCGGGCTCCTGATGCTGATGAACCGGGGCCAGGCTGCCAATGAACCGGGCCCCTGCTGCCAATGACACGAGCCCTGCTGCCAATGACACGGGCCCTGCTGCCAATGACACGGGCCTTGCTGCCAATGACACGGGCCTTGCTGCCAATGAACCTGGCCCCTGCTGCCAATGAACCGGGCCCCTGCTGTCAATAACACAGGCCCTGCAGCCAATGAACCAGGCCCCTGCTGCCAATGAACCGGGCCCCTGCTGCCAATGATACAGGCCCTGCTGCCAATGAACCGGGCCCCTGCTGCCAATTAACCGGGCCCCTGCTGCCAATGAACCGGCCCCTGCTGCTGATGAACTGGGCCCCTGCTGCCAATGACAGGGGCCCTGCCGCCAATGACACGGGCCCTGCTGCCAATGAACCGGGCCCCTGCCGCAAATGAACCGGGCCCTGCAGCCAATGACACGGGCCCTGCTGCCAATGAACCGGGCCCCTGCTGCCAATGAACCAGGGCCCTGCTGCCAATGACACGGGCCGTGCTGCCAATGCCTCGGGCCCTTGCTGCCAATGAACCAGGCCCCTGCTGCCAATGAACCGGGCCCCTGCTGCCAATGAAACAGGCCCTGCTGCCAATGAACCGGGCCCCTGCTGCCAATTAACCGGGCCCCTGCTGCCAATGAACCGGGCCCCTGCTGCCAATAAACCGGGCCCCTGCTGCCAATGATATAGGCTCTTGCTGCCAATGAACCGGGCCACTGCTGCCAATAAACCGGGCCCCTGCTGCCAATGAACCAGGGCCCTGCTGCCAATGACACGGGCCCTGCTGCCAATGACACGGGCCCTGCTGCAAATGACACGGGCCCTGCTGCCAATGAACCGGGCCCCTGCTGCCAATGAACTGGGCCCTGCTGCCAATGAACCGGGCCCCTGCTGCCAATGAACCGGGCCCCTGCTGCCAATGACACAGGCCTTTGCTGCCAATGACACGGGCCCTGCTGCCAATGACACGGGCCCTGCTGCCAATGACCCGGCCCCTGCTGCCAATGAACCGGGCCCCTGCTGCCAATGACATGGGCCCTGCTGCCGATGACACGGGCCCTTGCTGCCAATGACACAGGCCCTGCTGCCAATGAACCGGGCCCCGGCCGCCAATGAACCGGGCCCCAGCTGCCAATGAACCGGGCCCCGGCAGCCAATGAACAGGGCCCCTGCTGCCAATGAACAGGGCCCCTGCTGCCAATGAACCGGGCCCCTGCTGCCAATGAACCGGGCTCCTGCTGCTGATGAACCGGGCCCCGGCTGCCAATGAACCGGGCCCCTGCTGCCAATGACACGAGCCCTGCTGCCAATGACACGGGCCCTGCTGCCAATGACACGAGCCTTGCTGCCAATGACACGGGCCTTGCTGCCAATGAACCTGGCCCCTGCTGCCAATGAACCGGGCCCCTGCTAACAATAACACAGGCCCTGCTGCCAATGAACCGGGCCCCTGCTGCCAATGACACGAGCCCTGCTGCCAATGACGGGCCCTGCTGCCAATGACACGGGCCTTGCTGCCAATGACACGGGCCTTGCTGCCAATGAACCTGGCCCCTGCTGCCCATGAACCGGGCCCCTGCTGCCAATAACACAGGCCCTGCTGCCAATGAACCGGGCCCCCGCTGCCAATGAACTGGGCCCCTGCTGCCAATTAACCAGGCACCTGCTGCCAATGAACCGGGCCCCTGCTGCTGATGAACTGGGGCCCCTGCTGCCAATGACACGAGCCCTGCTGCCAATGACACGGGCCCTGCTGCCAATGACACAGGCCTTGCTGCCAATGACACGGGCCTTGCTGCCAATGAACCTGGCCCCTGCTGCCAATGAACCGGGCCCCTGCTGCCAATAACACAGGCCCTGCAGCCAATGAACCAGGCCCCTGCTGCCAATGAACCGGGCCCCTGCTGCCAATGATACAGGCCCTGCTGCCAATGAACCGGGCCCCTGCTGACAATTAACCGGGCCCCTGCTGCCAATGAACCGGGCCCTGCTGCCAATGACACGGGCCCTGCTGCCAATGACACGGGCCCTGCTGCCAATGAACCGGGCCCCTGCTGCCAATGAACCGGGCCCCTGCTGCCAATGACTCGGGCCCTGCTGCCAATGAACCGGGCCCCTGCTGCCAATGAACCGGGCCCCTGCTGTCAATGACACGGGCCCTGCTGCCAATGACACAGGCCCTGCTGCCAATGAACTGGGCCCCTGCTGCCAATGAACCGGGCCCCAGCTGCCAATGACACGGGCCCTGCTGCCAATGAACCGGGCCCCTGCTGCCAATGAACCGGGCCCTGCTGCTAATGACACAGGCCCTGCTGCCAATGACACGGGCCCTGCTGCCAATGAACCGGGCCCCTGCTGCCAATGACTCCCGCCCTGCTGCCAATGAACCGGGCCCCTGCTGCCAATGAACTGGGCCGCGGCTGCCAATGAACCGGGCCCCGGCTGCCAATGAACCGGGCCCCTGCTGCCAATGAACCGGGCCCCTGCTGCCAATGAACCGGGCCCCTGCTGCCGATGAACCGGGCCCCTGCTGCTGATGAACCGGGCCCCGGCTGCCAATGAACCGGGCCCCTGCTGCCAATGACACGGGCCTTGCTGCCAATGACACGGGCCCTGCTGCCAATGAACTGGGCCCCTGCTGCCAATGAACCTGGCCCCTGCTGCCAACAACCCGGGCCCCGGCTGCCAATGAACCGGGCCCCTGCTGTCAATGACACAGGCCCTGCTGCCAATAAACCGGGCCCCTGCTGCCAATGAACCGGCCCCTGCTGCCAATGATACAGGCCCTGCTGCCAATAACACAGGCCCTGCTGCCAATAAACCGGGCCCCTGCTGCCAATGAACCGGGCCCCTGCTGCCAATGATATAAGCCCTTGCTGCCAATGAACCGGGCCCCTGCTGCCAATGAACCGGGCCCCTGCTGCCAATGAACCGGGCCCCTGCTGCCAATGAACCAGGGCCCTGCTGCCAATGACACGGGCCCTGCTGCCAATGACACGGGCCCTGCTGCCAATTAACCGGACCCCTGCTGCCAATGAACCAGGCCCTGCTGCCAATGAACCTGGCCCCTGCTGCCAATGAACCGGGCCCCTGCTGCCAATAACACAGGCCCTGCTGCCAATGAACCAGGCCCCTGCTGCCAATGAACCGGGCCCCTGCTGCCAATGATATAGGCCCTGCTGCCAATGAACCGGGCCCCTGCTGCCAATTAACCGGGCCCCTGCTGCCAATGAACCGGCCCCTGCTGCTGATGAACTGGGCCCCTGCTGCCAATGACAGGGGCCCTGCCGCCAATGACACGGGCCCTGCTGCCAATGAACCGGGCCCCTGCCGCCAATGAACCGGGCCCTGCTGCCAATGACACGGGCCCTGCTGCCAATGACACGGGCCCTGCTGCCAATGACACGGGCCCTTGCTGCCAATGAACCGGGCCCCTGCTGCCAATGAACCGGGACCCTGCTGCCAAAGAAACAGGCCCTGCTGCCAATGAACCGGGCCCCTGCTGCCAATGAACCGGGCCCCTGCTGCCAATGAACCGGGCCCCTGCTGCCAATGAACGGGGCCCCTGCTGCCAATGATATAGGCCCTTGCTGCCAATGAACCGGGCCCCTGGTGCCAATGAACCCGGCCCCTGCTGCCAATAAACCGGGCCCCTGCTGCCAATGAACCAGAGCCCTGCTGCCAATGACACGGGCCCTGCTGCCAATGACACGGGCCCTGCTGCAAATGACACGGGCCCTGCTGCCAACGAACCGGGCCCCTGCTGCCAATGAACCGGGCCCTGCTGCCAATGAACCGGGCCCCTGCTGCCAATGAACCGGGCCCCTGCTGCCAATGACACAGGCCTTTGCTGCCAATGACACGGGCCCTGCTGCCAATGACCAAGGGCCCTGCTGCCAATGAACCGGGCCCCAGCTGCCAATGACACGGGCCCTGCTGCCAATGAACCGGGCCCCTGCTGCCAATGAACCGGGCCCTGCTGCTAATGACACGGGCCCTGCTGCCAATGACACGGTCCCTGCTGCCAATGAACCGGGCCCCTGCTGCCAATGAACCGGGCCCCTGCTGCCAATGACTCCCGCCCTGCTGCCAATGAACCGGGCCCCTGCTGCCAATGAACCGGGCCCCTGCTGCCAATGACACAGGCCTTTGGTGCCAATGACACGGGCCCTGCTGCCAATGACACGGGCCCTGCTGCCAATGACCCGGCCCCTGCTGCCAATGAACCGGGCCCCTGCTGCCAATGACATGGGCCCTGCTGCCGATGACACGGGCCCTTGCTGCCAATGACACGGGCCCTGCTGCCAATGAACCGGGCCCCTGCTGCCAATAATCTGGGCCCCTGCTGCCAATAATCTGGGCCCCTGCTGCCAATGACACAGGCCCTGCTGCCAATGAACCAGGCCCCGGCCGCCAATGAACCGGGCCCCAGCTGCCAATGAACCGGGCCCCGGCAGCCAATGAACAGGGCCCCTGCTGCCAATGAACCGGGCCCCTGCTGCCAATGAACCGGGCCCCTGCTGCCAATGAACCGGGCTCCTGCTGCTGATGAACCGGGCCCCGGCTGCCAATGAAACGGGCCCCTGCTGCCAATGACACGAGCCCTGCTGCCAATGACACGGGCCCTGCTGCCAATGACACGGGCCTTGCTGCCAATGACACGCGCCTTGCTGCCAATGACACGGGCCTTGCTGCCAATGAACCTGGCCCCTGCTGCCAATGAACCGGGCCCCTGCTAACAATAACACAGGCCCTGCTGCCAATGAACCGGGCCCCTGCTGCCAATGACACGAGCCCTGCTGCCAATGACACGGGCCCTGCTGCCAATGACACGGGCCTTGCTGCCAATGACACGGGCCTTGCTGCCAATGAACCTGGCCCCTGTTGCCCATGAACCGGGCCCCTGCTGCCAATAACACAGGCCCTGCTGCCAATGAACCGGGCCCCTGCTGCCAATGAACTGGGCCCCTGCTGCCAATTAACCAGGCCCCTGCTGCCAATGAACCAGGCCCCTGCTGCTGATGAACTGGGGCCCCTGCTGCCAATGACAGGGGCCCTGCTGCCAATGACACGGGCCCTGCTGCCAATGACACGGGCCCTGCTGCCAATGACACGGGCCTTGCTGCCAATGACACGGGCCTTGCTGCCAATGAACCTGGCCCCTGCTGCCCATGAACCTGGCCCCTGCTGCCAATAACACAGGCCCTGCTGCCAATGAACCGGGCCCCTGCTGCCAATGAACCGGGCCCCTGCTGTCAATGACACGGGCCCTGCTGCCAATGACACAGGCCCTGCTGCCAATGAACTGGGTCCCTGCTGCCAATGAACCGGGCCCCAGCTGCCAATGACACGGGCCCTGCTGCCAATGAACCGGGCCCCTGCTGCCAATGAACCGGGCCCTGCTGCTAATGACACGGGCCCTGCTGCCAATGACACGGGCCCTGCTGCCAATGAACCGGGCCCCTGCTGCCAATGACTCCCGCCCTGCTGCCAATGAACCGGGCCCCTGCTGCCAATGAACTGGGCCGCGGCTGCCAATGAACCGCGCCCCTGCTGCCGATGAACCGGGCCCCTGCTGCTGATGAACCGGGCCCCGGCTGCCAATGAACCGGGCCCCTGCTGCCAATGACACGGGCCTTGCTGCCAATGACACAGGCCCTGCTGCCAATGAACTGGGCCCCTGCTGCCAATGAACCTGGCCCCTGCTGCCAATAACCCGGGCCCCGGCTGCCAATGAACCGGGCCCCTGCTGTCAATGACACAGGCCCTGCTGCCAATGAACCGGGCCCCTGCTGCCAATGAACCGGGCCCCTGCTGCCAATGAACCGGGCCCCTGCTGCCAATGAACCAGGGCCCTGCTGCCAATGACACGGGCCCTGCTGCCAATGACACGGGCCCTGCTGCCAATAAACCGGGCCCCTGCTGCCAATGAACCAGGCCCCTGCTGCCAATGATATAAGCCCTTGCTGCCAATGAACTGGGCCGCGGCTGCCAATGAACCGGGCCCCGGCTGCCAATGAACCGGGCCCCTGCTGCCAATGAACCGGGCCCCTGCTGCCAATGAACCGGGCCCCTGCTGCCGATGAACCGGGCCCCTGCTGCTGATGAACCGGGCCCCGGCTGCCAATGAACCGGGCCCCTGCTGCCAATGACACGGGCCTTGCTGCCAATGACACGGGCCCTGCTGCCAATGAACTGGGCCCCTGCTGCCAATGAACCTGGCCCCTGCTGCCAATAACCCGGGCCCCGGCTGCCAATGAACCAGGCCCCTGCTGTCAATGACACAGGCCCTGCTGCCAATAAACCGGGCCCCTGCTGCCAATGAACCGGCCCCTGCTGCCAATGATACAGGCCCTGCTGCCAATAACACAGGCCCTGCTGCCAATAAACCGGGCCCCTGCTGCCAATGAACCGGGCCCCTGCTGCCAATGATATAAGCCCTTGCTGCCAATGAACCGGGCCCCTGCTGCCAATGAACCGGGCCCCTGCTGCCAATGAACCGGGCCCCTGCTGCCAATGAACCAGGGCCCTGCTGCCAATGACACGGGCCCTGCTGCCAATGACACGGGCCCTGCTGCCAATTAACCGGGCCCCTGCTGCCAATGAACCAGGCCCTGCTGCCAATGAACCTGGCCCCTGTTGCCAATGAACCGGGCCCCTGCTGCCAATAACACAGGCCCTGCTGCCAATGAACCAGGCCCCTGCTGCCAATGAACCGGGCCCCTGCTGCCAATGATATAGGCCCTGCTGCCAATGAACCGGGCCCCTGCTGCCAATTAACCGGGCCCCTGCTGCCGATGAACCGGCCCCTGCTGCTGATGAACTGGGCCCCTGCTGCCAATGACAGGGGCCCTGCCGCCAATGACACGGGCCCTGCTGCCAATGAACCGGGCCCCTGCCGCCAATGAACCGGGCCCTGCTGCCAATGACACGGGCCCTGCTGCCAATGACACGGGCCCTGCTGCCAATGACACGGGCCCTTGCTGCCAATGAACCGGGCCCCTGCTGCCAATGAACCGGGCCCCTGCTGCCAAAGAAACAGGCCCTGCTGCCAATGAACCGGGCCCCTGCTGCCAATTAACCGGGCCCCTGCTGCCAATGAACCGGGCCCCTGCTGCCAATGAACGGGGCCCCTGCTGCCAATGATATAGGCCCTTGCTGCCAATGAACCGGGCCCCTGGTGCCAATGAACCCGGCCCCTGCTGCCAATAAACCGGGCCCCTGCTGCCAATGAACCAGAGCCCTGCTGCCAATGACACGGGCCCTGCTGCCAATGACACGGGCCCTGCTGCAAATGACACGGGCCCTGCTGCCAACGAACCGGGCCCCTGCTGCCAATGAACCGGGCCCTGCTGCCAATGAACCGGGCCCCTGCTGCCAATGAACCGGGCCCCTGCTGCAAATGACACAGGCCTTTGCTGCCAATGACACGGGCCCTGCTGCCAATGACCAAGGGCCCTGCTGCCAATGAACCGGGCCCCGGCTGTCAATGAACCGGGCCCCTGCTGCCGATGAACCGGGCCCCTGCTGCTGATGAACTGGGCCCCTGCTGCCAATGACAGGGGCCCTGCCGCCAATGACACGGGCCCTGCTGCCAATGAACCGGGCCCCTGCTGCCAATGAACCGGGCCCTGCTGCCAATGACACGGGCCCTGCTGCTAATGAACAGGGCCCCTGCTGCCAATAAACCGGGCCCCTGCTGCCAATGACATGAGCCCTGCTGCCAATGACACGGGCCCTTGCTGCCAATGACACGGGCCCTGCTGCCAATGAACCGGGCCCCTGCTGCCAATAATCTGGGCCCCAGCTGCCAATGAACCGGGCCTCGGCAACCAATGAACAGGGCCCCTGCTGGCAATGAACCGGGCCCGTGCTGACAATGAACCGGGCCCCTGCTGCCAATGAACCAGGGCCCTACTGCCAATGACACGGGCCCTGCTGCCAATGACACGGGCCCTTGCTGCCAATGACACGGGCCCTGCTGCCAATGAACCGGGCCCCTGCAACCAATGAACCGGGCCCCTGCTGCCAATGAAACGGGCCCTGCTGCCAATGACACGGGCCCTGCTGCCAATGACACGGGCCCTGCTGCCAATGAACCGGGCCCCTGCTGCCAATGAACCGGGCCCCTGCTGCCTATGACTCGGGCCCTGCTGCCAATGAACGGGGCCCCTTCTGCCAATGAACCGGGCCCCTGCTGTCAATGACACGGGCCCTGCTGCCAATGACACAGGCCCTGCTGCCAATGAACTGGGCCCCTGCTGCCAATGAACCGGGCCCCAGCTGCCAATGACACGGGCCCTGCTGCCAATGAACCGGGCCCCTGCTGCCAATGAACCGGGCCCCTGCTGCCAATGACACGGGCCCTGCTGCCAATGACACGGTCCCTGCTGCCAATGAACCGGGCCCCTGCTGCCAATGAACCGGGCCCCTGCTGCCAATGACTCCCGCCCTGTTGCCAATGAACCGGGCCCCTGCTGCCAATGAACCGGGCCCCTGCTGCCAATGACACAGGCCTTTGGTGCCAATGACACGGGCCCTGCTGCCAATGACACGGGCCCTGCTGCCAATGACCCGGCCCCTGCTGCCAATGAACCGGGCCCCTGCTGCCAATGACATGGGCCCTGCTGCCGATGACACGGGCCCTTGCTGCCAATGACACGGGCCCTGCTGCCAATGAACCGGGCCCCTGCTGCCAATAATCTGGGCCCCTGCTGCCAATAATCTGGGCCCCTGCTGCCAATGACACAGGCCCTGCTGCCAATGAACCAGGCCCCGGCCGCCAATGAACCGGGCCCCAGCTGCCAATGAACCGGGCCCCGGCAGCCAATGAACAGGGCCCCTGCTGCCAATGAACCGGGCCCCTGCTGCCAATGAACCGGGCCCCTGCTGCCAATGAACCGGGCTCCTGCTGCTGATGAACCGGGCCCCGGCTGCCAATGAACCGGGCCCCTGCTGCCAATGACACGAGCCCTGCTGCCAATGACACGGGCCCTGCTGCCAATGACACGGGCCTTGCTGCCAATGACACGCGCCTTGCTGCCAATGACACGGGCCTTGCTGCCAATGAACCTGGCCCCTGCTGCCAATGAACCGGGCCCCTGCTAACAATAACACAGGCCCTGCTGCCAATGAACCGGGCCCCTGCTGCCAATGACACGAGCCCTGCTGCCAATGACACGGGCCCTGCTGCCAATGACACGGGCCTTGCTGCCAATGACACGGGCCTTGCTGCCAATGAACCTGGCCCCTGCTGCCCATGAACCGGGCCCCTGCTGCCAATAACACAGGCCCTGCTGCCATTGAACCGGGCCCCTGCTGCCAATGAACTGGGCCCCTGCTGCCAATTAACCAGGCCCCTGCTGCCAATGAACCGGGCCCCTGCTGCTGATGAACTGGGGCCCCTGCTGCCAATGACAGGGGCCCTGCTGCCAATGACACGGGCCCTGCTGCCAATGACACGGGCCCTGCTGCCAATGACACGGGCCTTGCTGCCAATGACACGGGCCTTGCTGCCAATGAACCTGGCCCCTGCTGCCCATGAACCTGGCCCCTGCTGCCAATAACACAGGCCCTGCTGCCAATGAACCGGGCCCCTGCTGCCAATGAACCGGGCCCCTGCTGTCAATGACACGGGCCCTGCTGCCAATGACACAGGCCCTGCTGCCAATGAACTGGGTCCCTGCTGCCAATGAACCGGGCCCCAGCTGCCAATGACACGGGCCCTGCTGCCAATGAACCGGGCCCCTGCTGCCAATGAACCGGGCCCTGCTGCTAATGACATGGGCCCTGCTGCCAATGACACGGGCCCTGCTGCCAATGAACCGGGCCCCTGCTGCCAATGACTCCCGCCCTGCTGCCAATGAACCGGGCCCCTTCTGCCAATGAACTGGGCCGCGGCTGCCAATGAACCGGGCCCCGGCTGCCAATGAACCGGGCCCCTGCTGCCAATGAACCGGGCCCCTGCTGCCAATGAACCGCGCCCCTGCTGCCTATGAACCGGGCCCCTGCTGCCAATGAACCGGGCCCCTGCTGCCAATGAACCGCGCCCCTGCTGCCGATGAACCGGGCCCCGGCTGCCAATGAACCTGGCCCCTGCTGCCAATAACCCGGGCCCCGGCTGCCAATGAACCGGGCCCCTGCTGTCAATGACACAGGCCCTGCTGCCAATGAACCGGGCCCCTGCTGCCAATGAACCGGGCCCCTGCTGCCAATGAACCGGGCCCCTGCTGCCAATGAACCAGGGCCCTGCTGCCAATGACACGGGCCCTGCTGCCAATGACACGGGCCCTGCTGCCAATAAACCGGGCCCCTGCTGCCAATGAACCAGGCCCCTGCTGCCAATGATATAAGCCCTTGCTGCCAATGAACCGGGCCCCTGCTGCCAATGAACCGGGCCCCTGCTGCCAATGAACCGGGCCCCTGCTGCCAATGAACCAGGGCCCTGCTGCCAATGACACGGGCCCTGCTGCCAATGACACGGGCCCTGCTGCTAATTAACCGGGCCCCTGCTGCCAATGAACCAGGCCCTGCTGCCAATGAACCTGGCCCCTGCTGCCAATGAACCGGGCCCCTGCTGCCAATAACACAGGCCCTATTGCCAATGAACCAGGCCCCTGCTGCCAATGAACCGGGCCCCTGCTGCCAATGATATAGGCCCTGCTGCCAATGAACCGGGCCCCTGCTGCCAATTAACCGGGCCCCTGCTGCCAATGAACCGGCCCCTGTTGCTGATGAACTGGGCCCCTGCTGCCAATGACAGGTGCCCTGCCGCCAATGACACAGGCCCTGCTGCCAATGAACCGGGCCCCTGCCGCCAATGAACCGGGCCCTGCTGCCAATGACACGGGCCCTGCTGCCAATGACACGGGCCCTGCTGCCAATGACACGGGCCCTTGCTGCCAATGAACCGGGCCCCTGCTGCCAATGAACCGGGCCCCTGCTGCCAAAGAAACAGGCCCTGCTGCCAATGAACCGGGCCCCTGCTGCCAATTAACCGGGCCCCTGCTGCCAATGAACCGGGCCCCTGCTGCCAATGAACCGGGCCCCTGCTGCCAATGATATAGGCCCTTGCTGCCAATGAACCGGGCCCCTGCTGCCAATGAACCCGGCCCCTGCTGCCAATAAACCGGGCCCCTGCTGCCAATGAACCAGGGCCCTGCTGCCAATGGCACGGGCCCTGCTGCCAATGACACGGGCCCTGCTGCAAATGACACGGGCCCTGCTGCCAACGAACCGGGCCCCTGCTGCCAATGAACCGGGCCCTGCTGCCAATGAACCGGGTCCCTGCTGCCAATGAACCGGGTCCCTGCTGCCAATGACACAGGCCTTTGCTGCCAATGACACAGGCCCTGCTGCCAATGACCACGGGCCCTGCTGCCGATGAACCGGGCCCCTGCTGCTGATGAACTGGGCCCCTGCTGCCAATGACAGGGGCCCTGCCGCCAATGACACGGGCCCTGCTGCCAATGAACCGGGCCCCTGCTGCCAATGAACCGGGCCCTGCTGCCAATGACACGGGCCCTGCTGCTAATGAACCGGGCCCCTGCTGCCAATGAACCGGGCCCCTGCTGCCAATGACATGAGCCCTGCTGCAAATGACACGGGCCCTTGCTGCCAATGACACGGGCCCTGCTGCCAATGAACCGGGCCCCTGCTGCCAATAATCTGGGCCCCTGCTGCCAATAATCTGGGCCCCTGCTGCCAATGACACAGGCCCTGCTGCCAATGAACCGGGCCCAGGCCGCCAATGAACCAGGCCCCAGCTGCCAATGAACCGGGCCCCGGCAGCCAATGAACAGGGCCCCTGCTGCCAATGAACCGGGCCCGTGCTGCCAATGAACCGGGCCCCTGCTGCCAATGAACCGGGCTCCTGCTGCTGATGAACCGGGCCCCGGCTGCCAATGAACCGGGCCCCTGCTGCCAATGACACGAGCCCTGCTGCCAATGACACGGGCCCTGCTGCCAATGACACGGGCCTTGCTGCCAATGACACGGGCCTTGCTGCCAATGAACCTGGCCCCTGCTGCCAATGAACCAGGCCCCTGCTGCCAATAACACAGGCCCTGCTGCCAATGAACCGGGCCCCTGCTGCCAATGAACCGGGCTCCTGCTGCCAATGATACAGGCCCTGCTGCTAATGAACCGGGCCCCTGCTGCCAATGAACCGGGCCCCTGCTGCTGATGAACTGGGCCCCTGCTGCCAATGACAGGGGCCCTGCTGCCAATGACACGGGCCCTTGCTGCCAATGGCACGGGCCCTGCTGCCAATGAACCGGGCCCCTGCTACCAATGAACTGGGCTCCTGCTGCCAATGAACCGGCCCCCGGCTGACAATGAACCGGGCCCCTGCTGCCAATGAACCGGTCCCCTGCTGCCAATGACACGGGCCCTGCTGCCAATGACACGGGCCCTGCTGCTAATGACACGGGCCCTGCTGCCAATGAACCGGGCCCCTGCTGCCAATGACACAGGCCCTGCTGCCAATGACACAGGCCTTTGCTGCCAATGACACGGGCCCTACTGCCAATGAACCGGGCCCCTGCTACCAATGAACCGGGCCCCTGCTGCCAATGACACATGCCCGGCTGTCGATGAACCGGGCCTCTGCTGCCAAAGACACGGGCCCTGCTGCCAATGACACAGGCCCTGCTGCCAATGAACCGGGCCCCTGCTGCCAATGAACCGGGCCCCGGCTGCCAATGAACCGGGCCCCTGCTGCCAATGAACGGGGCCCTGCTGCCAATGAAATGGGCCCTGCTGCCAATGACACAGCCCCTGCTACCAATGAACCGGGCCCCTGCTGCCAATAATCTGGGTCCCTGCTGCCAATGACACAGGCCATGCTGCCAATGAACCGGGCCCCGGCCGCCAATGAACCGGGCCCCGGCTGCCAATGACACGGGCCCTGCTGCCAATGGCACAGACCCTGCTGCTAATGAACTGGGACCCTGCTGCCAATGAACCGGGCCCCGGCTGCCAATGAATCGGGCCCTGCTGCCAATGAACCGGGCCACTGCTGCCAATGAACCGGGCCCTGCTGCCAATGACACGGGCCCTGCTGCCAATGACACGGGCCCTTGCTGCCAATGACACGGGCCCAGCTGCCAATGACACGGGCCCTTGCTGCCAATGACACGGGCCCTGCTGCCAATGAACCGGGCCCCTGCTACCAATGAACCGGGCCCCTGCTGCCAATGAACCAGGCCCCGGCTGCCAATGAACCGGGCCCCGGCTGCCAATGAACCGGTCCCCTGCTGCCAATGACACAGGCCCTGCTGCCAATGACACGGGCCCTGCTGCCAATGACACGGGCCCTGCTGCCAATGAACCGGGCCCCTGCTGCCAATGAACCGGGACCTGCTGCCAATGACACGGGCCCTGCTGCCAATGACACGGGCCTTTGCTGCCAATGACACGGGCCCTACTGCCAATGAACCGGGCCCCTGCTACCAATGAACCGGGCCCCTGCTACCAATGAACCTGGCCCCTGCTGCCAATAATCTGGGCCCCTGCTGCCAATGACACAGGCCCTGCTGACAATGAACAGGGCCCCGGCCGCCAATGAACCGGGCCCCGGCTGCCAATGAACCAGGCCCCTGCTGCCAATGACACGTGCCCTGCTGCCAATGAACCGGGCCCCTCCTGCAAATGAACCATGCCCCTGCTGCTGATGAACCGGTCCCTGGCTGCCGATGAACCGGGCCTCTGCTGCCAAAGACACGGGCCCTGCTGCCAATGACACAGGCCCTGCTGCCAATGAACCGGGCCCCTGCTGCCAATGACTCGGGCCCTGCTACCAATGAACCGGGCCCCTGCTGCCAATGAACCGGGCCCCTGCTGCCAATGAACCGGGCCCCTGCTGCCAAAGACACGGGCCCTGCTGCGAATGACACGGGCCCTTGCTGCCAATGACACAGACCCTGCTGCCAATGAACCTGGCCCCTGCTGCCAATAATCTGGGTCCCTGCTGCCAATAATCTGGGCCCCTGCTGCCAATGACACAGGCCCTGCTGCCAATAAACCGGGCCCCGGCCGCCAATGAACCGGGCCCCAGCTGCCAATGAACCGGGCCCCAGCTGCCAATGAACCGGGCCCCTGCTGCCAATGAACCGGGCCCCTGCTGCCAATGAATTGGGCCCCTGCTGCTGATGAACCGGGCCCCGGCTGCCAATGAACGGGCCCCTGCTGCCAATGACACGAGCCCTGCTGCCAATGACACGGGCCCTGCTGCCAATGACACGGACCTTGCTGCCAATGACACGGGCCTTGCTGCCAATGAACCTGGCCCCTGCTGCCAATGAAACGGGCCCCTGCTGCCAATGACACAGGCCCTGCTGCCAATGAACCGGGCCCCTGCTGCCAATGAACCGGGCCCCTGCTGCCAATGATACAGGCCCTGCTGCCAATGAACCGGGCCCCTGCTGCCAATTAACCGGGCCCCTGCTGCCAATGAACCGGGCCCCTGCTGCCAATGATATAGGCCCTTGCTGCCAATGAACCAGGCCCCTGCTGCCAATGAACCGGGCCCCTGCTGCCAATGACACAGGCCTTTGCTGCCAATGACACGGGCCCTGCTGCCAATGACCACGGGCCCTGCTGCCAATGAACCGGGCCCCTGCTGCCAATGAACCGGGCCCTGCTGCCAATGACACGGGCCCTGCTGCCAATGAACCGGGCCCCTGCTACCAATGAACCGGGCCCCTGCTGCCAATGACACGGGCCCTGCTGCCAATGACACGGGCCCTTGCTGCCAATGACACGGGCCCTGCTGCCAATGAACCGGGCCCCTGCTGCCAATAATCTGGGCCCCTGCTGCCAATAATCTGGGCCCCTGCTGCCAATGACACAGGCCCTGCTGCCAATGAACCGGGCCCCGGCCGCCAATGAACCGGGCCCCAGCTGCCAATGAACCGGGCCCCGGCAGCCAAAGAACCGGGCCCCTGCTGCCAATGAACCGGGCCCCTGCTGCCAATGAACCGGGCCCCTGCTGCCAATGAACCGGGCCCCTGCTGCCAATGAACCGGGCTCCTGATGCTGATGAACCGGGGCCAGGCTGCCAATGAACCGGGCCCCTGCTGCCAATGACACGAGCCCTGCTGCCAATGACACGGGCCCTGCTGCCAATGACACAGGCCTTGCTGCCAATGACACGGGCCCTGCTGCCAATGACACGGGCCCTGCTGCCAATTAACCGGGCCCCTGCTGCCAATTAACCTGGCCCCTGCTGCCAATGAACCGGGCCCCTGCTGCCAATAACACAGGCCCTGCAGCCAATGAACCAGGCCCCTGCTGCCAATGAACCGGGCCCCTGCTGCCAATGATACAGGCCCTGCTGCCAATGAACCGGGCCCCTGCTGCCAATTAACCGGGCCCCTGCTGCCAATGAACCGGCCCCTGCTGCTGATGAACTGGGCCCCTGCTGCCAATGACAGGGGCCCTGCCGCCAATGACACGGGCCCTGCTGCCAATGAACCGGGCCCCTGCCGCAAATGAACCGGGCCCTGCTGCCAATGACACGGGCCCTGCTGCCAATGAACCGGGCCCCTGCTGCCAATGAACCAGGGCCCTGCTGCCAATGACACGGGCCCTGCTGCCAATGACACGGGCCCTTGCTGCCAATGAACCGGGCCCCTGCTGCCAATGAACCGGGCCCCTGCTGCCAATGAAACAGGCCCTGCTGCCAATGAACCAGGCCCCTGCTGCCAATTAACCGGGCCCCTGCTGCCAATGAACCGGGCCCCTGCTGCCAATAAACCGGGCCCCTGCTGCCAATGATATAGGCTCTTGCTGCCAATGAACCGGGCCCCTGCTGCCAATAAACCGGGCCCCTGCTGCCAATGAACCAGGGCCCTGCTGCCAATGACACGGGCCCTGCTGCCAATGACACGGGCCCTGCTGCAAATGACACGGGCCCTGCTGCCAATGAACCGGGCCCCTGCTGCCAATGAACCGGGCCCTGCTGCCAATGAACCGGGCCCCTGCTGCCAATGAACCGGGCCCCTGCTGCCAATGACACAGGCCTTTGCTGCCAATGACACAGGCCCTGCTGCCAATGACACGGGCCCTGCTGCCAATGACCCGGCCCCTGCTGCCAATGAACCGGGCCCCTGCTGCCAATGACATGGGCCCTGCTGCCGATGACACAGGCCCTTGCTGCCAATGACACGGGCCCTGCTGCCAATGAACCGGGCCCCTGCTGCCAATAATCTGGGCCCCTGCTGCCAATAATCTGGGCCCCTGCTGCCAATGACACAGGCCCTGCTGCCAATGAACCGGGCCCCGGCCGCCAATGAACCGGGCCCCAGCTGCCAATGAACCGGGCCCTGGCAGCCAATGAACAGGGCCCCTGCTGCCAATGAACCGGGCCCCTGCTGCCAATGAACCGGGCCCCTGCTGCCAATGAACCGGGCTCCTGCTGCTGATGAACCGGGCCCCGGCTGCCAATGAACCGGGCCCCTGCTGCCAATGACACGAGCCCTGCTGCCAATGACATGGGCCCTGCTGCCAATGACACGGGCCTTGCTGCCAATGACACAGGCCTTGCTGCCAATGAACCTGGCCCCTGCTGCCAATGAACCGGGCCCCTGCTAACAATAACACAGGCCCTGCTGCCAATGAACCGGGCCCCTGCTGCCAATGACACGAGCCCTGCTGCCAATGACACGGGCCCTGCTGCCAATGACACGGGCCTTGCTGCCAATGACACGGGCCTTGCTTCCAATGAACCTGGCCCCTGCTGCCCATGAACCGGGCCCCTGCTGCCAATGACACAGGCCTTTGCTGCCAATGACACGGGCCCTGCTGCCAATGACCACGGGCCCTGCTGCCAATGAACCGGGCCCCTGCTGCCAATGAACCGGGCCCTGCTGCCAATGACACGGGCCCTGCTGCCAATGAACCGGGCCCCTGCTGCCAATGAACCGGGCCCCTGCTGCCAATGACACGGGCCCTGCTGCCAATGACACGGGCCCTTGCTGCCAATGACACGGGCCCTGCTGCCAATGAACCGGGCCCCTGCTGCCAATAATCTGGGCCCCTGCTGCCAATAATCTGGGCCCCTGCTGCCAATGACACAGGCCCTGCTGCCAATGAACCGGGCCCCGGCCGCCAATGAACCGGGCCCTAGCTGCCAATGAACCGGGCCCCGGCAGCCAATGAACCGGGCCCCTGCTGCCAATGAACCGGGCCCCTGCTGCCAATGAACCGGGCCCCTGCTGCCAATGAACCGGGCTCCTGATGCTGATGAACCGGGGCCAGGCTGCCAATGAACCGGGCCCCTGCTGCCAATGACACGAGCCCTGCTGCCAATGACACGGGCCCTGCTGCCAATGACACGGGCCTTGCTGCCAATGACACGGGCCTTGCTGCCAATGAACCTGGCCCCTGCTGCCAATAAACCGGGCCCCTGCTGCCAATGAACCGGGCCCCTGCTGCCAATGATATAAGCCCTTGCTGCCAATGAACCGGGCCCCTGCTGCCAATGAACCGGGCCCCTGCTGCCAATGAACCGGGCCCCGGCTGTCAATGAACCGGGCCCCTGCTGTCGATGAACCGGGCCCCTGCTGCTGATGAACTGGGCCCCTGCTGCCAATGACAGGGGCCCTGCCGCCAATGACACGGGCCCTGCTGCCAATGAACCGGGCCCCTGCCGCAAATGAACCGGGCCCTGCTGCCAATGACACGGGCCCTGCTGCCAATGAACCGGGCCCCTGCTGCCAATGAACCAGGGCCCTGCTGCCAATGACACGGGCCCTGCTGCCAATGACTCGGGCCCTAGCTGCCAATGAACCGGGCCCCTGCTGCCAATGAACCGGGCCCCTGCTGCCAATGAAACAGGCCCTGCTGCCAATGAACCGGGCCCCTGCTGCCAATTAACCGGGCCCCTGCTGCCAATGAACCGGGCCCCTGCTGCCAATAAACCGGGCCCCTGCTGCCAATGATATAGGCTCTTGCTGCCAATGAACCGGGCCCCTGCTGCCAATAAACCGGGCCCCTGCTGCCAATGAACCAGGGCCCTGCTGCCAATGACACGGGCCCTGCTGCCAATGACACGGGCCCTGCTGCAAATGACACGGGCCCTGCTGCCAATGAACCGGGCCCCTGCTGCCAATGAACCGGGCCCTGCTGCCAATGAACCGGGCCCCTGCTGCCAATGAACCGGGCCCCTGCTGCCAATGACACAGGCCTTTGCTGCCAATGACACGGGCCCTGCTGCCAATGACACGGGCCCTGCTGCCAATGACCCGGCCCCTGCTGCCAATGAACCGGGCCCCTGCTGCCAATGACATGGGCCCTGCTGCCGATGACACTGGCCCTTGCTGCCAATGACACGGGCCCTGCTGCCAATGAACCGGGCCCCTGCTGCCAATAATCTGGGCCCCTGCTGCCAATAATCTGGGCCCCTGCTGCCAATGACACAGGCCCTGCTGCCAATGAACCGGGCCCCGGCCGCCAATGAACCGGGCCCCAGCTGCCAATGAACCGGGCCCCGGCAGCCAATGAACAGGGCCCCTGCTGCCAATGAACAGGGCCCCTGCTGCCAATGAACCGGGCTCCTGCTGCTGATGAACCGGGCTCCTGCTGCTGATGAACCGGGCCCCGGCTGCCAATGAACCGGGCCCCTGCTGCCAATGACACGAGCCCTGCTGCCAATGACACGGGCCCTGCTGCCAATGACACGGGCCTTGCTGCCAATGTCACGGGCCTTGCTGCCAATGAACCTGGCCCCTGCTGCCAATGAACCGGGCCCCTGCTAACAATAACACAGGCCCTGCTGCCAATGAACCGGGCCCCTGCTGCCAATGACACGAGCCCTGCTGCCAATGACGGGCCCTGCTGCCAATGACACGGGCCTTGCTGCCAATGACACGGGCCTTGCTGCCAATGAACCTGGCCCCTGCTGCCCATGAACCGGGCCCCTGCTGCCAATAACACAGGCCCTGCCGCCAATGAACCGGGCCCCTGCTGCCAATGAACTGGGCCCCTGCTGCCAATTAACCAGGCACCTGCTGCCAATGAACCGGGCCCCTGCTGCTGATGAACTGGGGCCCCTGCTGCCAATGACACGAGCCCTGCTGCCAATGACACGGGCCCTGCTGCCAATGACACAGGCCTTGCTGCCAATGACACGGGCCTTGCTGCCAATGAACCTGGCCCCTGCTGCCAATGAACCGGGCCCCTGCTGCCAATAACACAGGCCCTGCAGCCAATGAACCAGGCCCCTGCTGCCAATGAACCGGGCCCCTGCTGCCAATGATACAGGCCCTGCTGCCAATGAACCGGGCCCCTGCTGACAATTAACCGGGCCCCTGCTGCCAATGAACCGGGCCCTGCTGCCAATGACACGGGCCCTGCTGCCAATGACACGGGCCCTGCTGCCAATGAACCGGGCCCCTGCTGCCAATGAACCGGGCCCCTGCTGCCAATGACTCGGGCCCTGCTGCCAATGAACCGGGCCCCTGCTGCCAATGAACCGGGCCCCTGCTGTCAATGACACGGGCCCTGCTGCCAATGACACAGGCCCTGCTGCCAATGAACTGGGCCCCTGCTGCCAATGAACCGGGCCCCAGCTGCCAATGACACGGGCCCTGCTGCCAATGAACCGGGCCCCTGCTGCCAATGAACCGGGCCCTGCTGCTAATGACACGGGCCCTGCTGCCAATGACACGGGCCCTGCTGCCAATGAACCGGGCCCCTGCTGCCAATGACTCCCGCCCTGCTGCCAATGAACCGGGCCCCTGCTGCCAATGAAATGGGCCGCGGCTGCCAATGAACCGGGCCCCGGCTGCCAATGAACCGGGCCCCTGCTGCCAATGACACGGGCCCTGCTGCCAATGAACAGGGCCCCTGCTGCCAATGACTCCCGCCCTGCTGCCAATGAACCGGGCCCCTGCTGCCAATGAAATGGGCCGCGGCTGCCAATGAACCGGGCCCCGGCTGCCAATGAACCGGGCCCCTGCTGCCAATGAACCGGGCCCCTGCTGTCAATGACACGGGCCCTGCTGCCAATGACACAGGCCCTGCTGCCAATGAACTGGGCCCCTGCTGCCAATGAACCGGGCCCCAGCTGCCAATGACACGGGCCCTGCTGCCAATGAACCGGGCCCCTGCTGCCAATGAACCGGGCCCTGCTGCTAATGACACGGGCCCTGCTGCCAATGACACGGGCCCTGCTGCCAATGAACCGGGCCCCTGCTGCCAATGACTCCCGCCCTGCTGCCAATGAACCGGGCCCCTGCTGCCAATAAAATGGGCCGCGGCTGCCAATGAACCGGGCCCCGGCTGCCAATGAACCGGGCCCCTGCTGCCAATGAACCGGGCCCCTGCTGCCAATGACACGGGCCTTGCTGCCAATGACACGGGCCCTGCTGCCAATGAACTGGGCCCCTGCTGCCAATGAACCTGGCCCCTGCTGCTAATAACCCGGGCCCCGGCTGCCAATGAACCGGGCCCCTGCTGTCAATGACACAGGCCCTGCTGCCAATGAACCGGGCCCCTGCTGCCAATGAACCGGGCCCCTGCTGCCAATGATACAGGCCCTGCTGCCAATGACACAGGCCCTGCTGCCAATAAACCGGGCCCCTGCTGCCAATGAACCGGGCCCCTGCTGCCAATGATATAAGCCCTTGCTGCCAATGAACCGGGCCCCTGCTGCCAATGAACCGGGCCCCTGCTGCCAATGAACCAGGGCCCTGCTGCCAATGACACGGGCCCTGCTGCCAATGACACGGGCCCTGCTGCCAATTAACCGGGCCCCTGCTGCCAATGAACCAGGCCCTGCTGCCAATGAACCTGGCCCCTGCTGCCAATGAACCGGGCCCCTGCTGCCAATAACACAGGCCCTGCTGCCAATGAACCAGGCCCCTGCTGCCAATGAACCGGGCCCCTGCTGCCAATGATATAGGCCCTGCTGCCAATGAACCGGGCCCCTGCTGCCAATTAACCGGGCCCCTGCTGCCAATGAACCGGCCCCTGCTGCTGATGAACTGGGCCCCTGCTGCCAATGACAGGGGCCCTGCCGCCAATGACACGGGCCCTGCTGCCAATGAACCGGGCCCCTGCCGCCAATGAACCGGGCCCTGCTGCCAATGACACGGGCCCTGCTGCCAATGACACGGGCCCTGCTGCCAATGACACAGGCCCTTGCTGCCAATGAACCAGGCCCCTGCTGCCAATGAACCGGGCCCCTGCTGCCAAAGAAACAGGCCCTGCTGCCAATGAACCGGGCCCCTGCTGCCAATGAACCGGGCCCCTGCTGCCAATGATACAGGCCCTGCTGCCAATGAACCGGGCCCCTGCTGCCAATTAACCGGGCCCCTGCTGCCAATTAACCGGGCCCCTGCTGCCAATGAACCGGGCCCCTGCTGCCAATGATATAGGCCCTTGCTGCCAATGAACCAGGCCCCTGCTGCCAATGAACCGGGCCCCTGCTGCCAATGACACAGGCCTTTGCTGCCAATGACACGGGCCCTGCTGCCAATGACCACGGGCCCTGCTGCCAATGAACCGGGCCCCTGCTGCCAATGAACCGGGCACTGCTGCCAATGACACGGGCCCTGCTGCCAATGAACCGGGCCCCTGCTGCCAATGAACCGGGCCCCTGCTGCCAATGACACGGGCCCTGCTGCCAATGACACGGGCCCTTGCTGCCAATGACACGGGCCCTGCTGCCAATGAACCGGGCCCCTGCTGCCAATTATCTGGGCCCCTGCTGCCAATAATCTGGGCCCCTGCTGCCAATGACACAGGCCCTGCTGCCAATGAACCGGGCCCCGGCCGCCAATGAACCGGGCCCCAGCTGCCAATGAACCGGGCCCCGGCAGCCAATGAACCGGGCCCCTGCTGCCAATGAACCGGGCCCCTGCTGCCAATGAACCGGGCCCCTGCTGCCAATGAACCGGGCTCCTGATGCTGATGAACCGGGGCCAGGCTGCCAATGAACCGGGCCCCTGCTGCCAATGACACGAGCCCTGCTGCCAATGACACGGGCCCTGCTGCCAATGACACGGGCCTTGCTGCCAATGACACGGGCCTTGCTGCCAATGAACCTGGCCCCTGCTGCCAATGAACCGGGCCCCTGCTGTCAATAACACAGGCCCTGCAGCCAATGAACCAGGCCCCTGCTGCCAATGAACCGGGCCCCTGCTGCCAATGATACAGGCCCTGCTGCCAATGAACCGGGCCCCTGCTGCCAATTAACCGGGCCCCTGCTGCCAATGAACCGGCCCCTGCTGCTGATGAACTGGGCCCCTGCTGCCAATGACAGGGGCCCTGCCGCCAATGACACGGGCCCTGCTGCCAATGAACCGGGCCCCTGCCGCAAATGAACCGGGCCCTGCAGCCAATGACACGGGCCCTGCTGCCAATGAACCGGGCCCCTGCTGCCAATGAACCAGGGCCCTGCTGCCAATGACACGGGCCCTGCTGCCAATGCCTCGGGCCCTTGCTGCCAATGAACCAGGCCCCTGCTGCCAATGAACCGGGCCCCTGCTGCCAATGAAACAGGCCCTGCTGCCAATGAACCGGGCCCCTGCTGCCAATTAACCGGGCCCCTGCTGCCAATGAACCGGGCCCCTGCTGCCAATAAACCGGGCCCCTGCTGCCAATGATATAGGCTCTTGCTGCCAATGAACCGGGCCCCTGCTGCCAATAAACCGGGCCCCTGCTGCCAATGAACCAGGGCCCTGCTGCCAATGACACGGGCCCTGCTGCCAATGACACGGGCCCTGCTGCAAATGACACGGGCCCTGCTGCCAATGAACCGGGCCCCTGCTGCCAATGAACCGGGCCCTGCTGCCAATGAACCGGGCCCCTGCTGCCAATGAACCGGGCCCCTGCTGCCAATGACACAGGCCTTTGCTGCCAATGACACGGGCCCTGCTGCCAATGACACGGGCCCTGCTGCCAATGACCCGGCCCCTGCTGCCAATGAACCGGGCCCCTGCTGCCAATGACATGGGCCCTGCTGCCGATGACACGGGCCCTTGCTGCCAATGACACGGGCCCTGCTGCCAATGAACCGGGCCCCTGCTGCCAATAATCTGGGCCCCTGCTGCCAATAATCTGGGCCCCTGCTGCCAATGACACAGGCCCTGCTGCCAATGAACCGGGCCCCGGCCGCCAATGAACCGGGCCCCAGCTGCCAATGAACCGGGCCCCGGCAGCCAATGAACAGGGCCCCTGCTGCCAATGAACAGGGCCCCTGCTGCCAATGAACCGGGCCCCTGCTGCCAATGAACCGGGCTCCTGCTGCTGATGAACCGGGCCCCGGCTGCCAATGAACCGGCCCCTGCTGCCAATGACACGAGCCCTGCTGTCAATGACACGGGCCCTGCTGCCAATGACACGAGCCTTGCTGCCAATGACACGGGCCTTGCTGCCAATGAACCTGGCCCCTGCTGCCAATGAACCGGGCCCCTGCTAACAATAACACAGGCCCTGCTGCCAATGAACCGGGCCCCTGCTGCCAATGACACGAGCCCTGCTGCCAATGACGGGCCCTGCTGCCAATGACACGGGCCTTGCTGCCAATGACACGGGCCTTGCTGCCAATGAACCTGGCCCCTGCTGCCCATGAACCGGGCCCCTGCTGCCAATAACACAGGCCCTGCTGCCAATGAACCGGGCCCCTGCTGCCAATGAACTGGGCCCCTGCTGCCAATTAACCAGGCACCTGCTGCCAATGAACCGGGCCCCTGCTGCTGATGAACTGGGGCCCCTGCTGCCAATGACACGAGCCCTGCTGCCAATGACACGGGCCCTGCTGCCAATGACACAGGCCTTGCTGCCAATGACACGGGCCTTGCTGCCAATGAACCTGGCCCCTGCTGCCAATGAACCAGGCCCCTGCTGCCAATAACACAGGCCCTGCAGCCAATGAACCAGGCCCCTGCTGCCAATGAACCGGGCCCCTGCTGCCAATGATACAGGCCCTGCTGCCAATGAACCGGGCCCCTGCTGACAATTAACCGGTCCCCTGCTGCCAATGAACCGGGCCCTGCTGCCAATGACACGGGCCCTGCTGCCAATGACACGGGCCCTGCTGCCAATGAACCGGGCCCCTGCTGCCAATGAACCGGGCCCCTGCTGCCAATGACTCGGGCCCTGCTGCCAATGAACCGGGCCCCTGCTGCCAATGAACCGGGCCCCTGCTGTCAATGACACGGGCCCTGCTGCCAATGACACAGGCCCTGCTGCCAATGAACTGGGCCCCTGCTGCCAATGAACCGGGCCCCAGCTGCCAATGACACGGGCCCTGCTGCCAATGAACCGGGCCCCTGCTGCCAATGAACCGGGCCCTGCTGCTAATGACAAGGGCCCTGCTGCTAATGACACGGGCCCTGCTGCCAATGAACCGGGCCCCTGCTGCCAATGACTCCCGCCCTGCTGCCAATGAACCGGGCCCCTGCTGCCAATGAACTGGGCCGCGGCTGCCAATGAACCGGGCCCCGGCTGCCAATGAACCGGGCCCCTGCTGCCAATGAACCGGGCCCCTGCTGCCAATGAACCGGGCCCCTGCTGCCGATGAACCGGGCCCCTGCTGCTGATGAACCGGGCCCCGGCTGCCAATGAACCGGGCCCCTGCTGCCAATGACACGGGCCTTGCTGCCAATGACACGGGCCCTGCTGCCAATGAACTGGGCCCCTGCTGCCAATGAACCTGGCCCCTGCTGCCAATAACCCGGGCCCCGGCTGCCAATGAACCGGGCCCCTGCTGTCAATGACACAGGCCCTGCTGCCAATAAACCGGGCCCCTGCTGCCAATGAACCGGCCCCTGCTGCCAATGATACAGGCCCTGCTGCCAATAACACAGGCCCTGCTGCCAATAAACCGGGCCCCTGCTGCCAATGAACCGGGCCCCTGCTGCCAATGATATAAGCCCTTGCTGCCAATGAACCGGGCCCCTGCTGCCAATGAACCGGGCCCCTGCTGCCAATGAACCGGGCCCCTGCTGCCAATGAACCAGGGCCCTGCTGCCAATGACACGGGCCCTGCTGCCAATGACACGGGCCCTGCTGCCAATTAACCGGGCCCCTGCTGCCAATGAACCAGGCCCTGCTGCCAATGAACCTGGCCCCTGCTGCCAATGAACCGGGCCCCTGCTGCCAATAACACAGGCCCTGCTGCCAATGAACCAGGCCCCTGCTGCCAATGAACCTGGCCCCTGCTGCCAATGATATAGGCCCTGCTGCCAATGAACCGGGCCCCTGCTGCCAATTAACCGGGCCCCTGCTGCCAATGAACCGGCCCCTGCTGCTGATGAACTGGGCCCCTGCTGCCAATGACAGGGGCCCTGCCGCCAATGACACGGGCCCTGCTGCCAATGAACCGGGCCCCTGCCGCCAATGAACCGGGCCCTGCTGCCAATGACACGGGCCCTGCTGCCAATGACACGGGCCCTGCTGCCAATGACACGGGCCCTTGCTGCCAATGAACCGGGCCCCTGCTGCCAATGAACCGGGCCCCTGCTGCCAAAGAAACAGGCCCTGCTGCCAATGAACCGGGCCCCTGCTGCCAATTAACCGGGCCCCTGCTGCCAATGAACCGGGCCCCTGCTGCCAATGAACGGGGCCCCTGCTGCCAATGATATAGGCCCTTGCTGCCAATTAACCGGCCCTGCTGCAAATGACACGGGCCCTGCTGCCAACGAACCGGGCCCCTGCTGCCAATGAACCGGGCCCTGCTGCCAATGAACCGGGCCCCTGCTGCCAATGAACCGGGCCCCTGCTGCCAATGACACAGGCCTTTGCTGCCAATGACACGGGCCCTGCTGCCAATGACCAAGGGCCCTGCTGCCAATGAACCGGGCCCCGGCTGTCAATGAACCGGGCCCCTGCTGCCGATGAACCGGGCCCCTGCTGCTGATGAACTGGGCCCCTGCTGCCAATGACAGGGGCCCTGCCGCCAATGACACGGGCCCTGCTGCCAATGAACCGGGCCCTTGCTGCCAATGAACCGGGCCCCTGCTGCCAATGAACCGGGCCCCTGCTGCCAAAGAAACAGGCCCTGCTGCCAATGAACCGGGCCCCTGCTGCCAATTAACCGGGCCCTGCTGCAAATGACACAGGCCCTGCTGCCAACGAACCGGGCCCCTGCTGCCAATGAACCGGGCCCTGCTGCCAATGAACCGGGCCCCTGCTGCCAATGAACCGGGCCCCTGCTGCCAATGACACAGGCCTTTGCTGCCAATGACACGGGCCCTGCTGCCAATGACCAAGGGCCCTGCTGCCAATGAACCAGGCCCCGGCTGTCAATGAACCGGGCCCCTGCTGCCGATGAACCGGGCCCCTGCTGCTGATGAACTGGGCCCCTGCTGCCAATGACAGGGGCCCTGCCGCCAATGACACGGGCCCTGCTGCCAATGAACCGGGCCCCTGCTGCCAATGAACCGGGCCCTGCTGCCAATGACACGGGCCCTGCTGCTAATGAACAGGGCCCCTGCTGCCAATAAACCGGGCCCCTGCTGCCAATGACATGAGCCCTGCTGCCAATGACACGGGCCCTTGCTGCCAATGACACGGGCCCTGCTGCCAATGAACCGGGCCCCTGCTGCCAATAATCTGGGCCCCAGCTGCCAATGAACCGGGCCTCGGCAACCAATGAACAGGGCCCCTGCTGGCAATGAACCGGGCCCGTGCTGCCAATGAACCGGGCCCCTGCTGCCAATGAACCAGGGCCCTACTGCCAATGACACGGGCCCTGCTGCCAATGACACGGGCCCTTGCTGCCAATGACACGGGCCCTGCTGCCAATGAACCGGGCCCCTGCAACCAATGAACCGGGCCCCTGCTGCCAATGAAACGGGCCCTGCTGCCAATGACACGGGCCCTGCTGCCAATGACACGGGCCCTGCTGCCAATGAACCGGGCCCCTGCTGCCAATGAACCGGGCCCCTGCTGCCAATGACTCGGGCCCTGCTGCCAATGAACGGGGCCCCTTCTGCCAATGAACCGGGCCCCTGCTGTCAATGACACGGGCCCTGCTGCCAATGACACAGGCCCTGCTGCCAATGAACTGGGCCCCTGCTGCCAATGAACCGGGCCCCAGCTGCCAATGACACGGGCCCTGCTGCCAATGAACCGGGCCCCTGCTGCCAATGAACCGGGCCCTGCTGCTAATGACACGGGCCCTGCTGCCAATGACACGGTCCCTGCTGCCAATGAACCGGGCCCCTGCTGCCAATGAACCGGGCCCCTGCTGCCAATGACTCCCGCCCTGCTGCCAATGAACCGGGCCCCTGCTGCCAATGAACCGGGCCCCTGCTGCCAATGACACAGGCCTTTGGTGCCAATGACACGGGCCCTGCTGCCAATGACACGGGCCCTGCTGCCAATGACCCGGCCCCTGCTGCCAATGAACCGGGCCCCTGCTGCCAATGACATGGGCCCTGCTGCCGATGACACGGGCCCTTGCTGCCAATGACACGGGCCCTGCTGCCAATGAACCGGGCCCCTGCTGCCAATATTCTGGGCCCCTGCTGCCAATAATCTGGGCCCCTGCTGCCAATGACACAGGCCCTGCTGCCAATGAACCGGGCCCCTGCTGCCAATGAACCGGGCCCCTGCTGCCAATGAACCGGGCTCCTGCTGCTGATGAACCGGGCCCCTGCTGCCAATGAACCGGGCCCCTGCTGCCAATGACACGAGCCCTGCTGCCAATGACACGGGCCCTGCTGCCAATGACACGGGCCTTGCTGCCAATGACACGCGCCTTGCTGCCAATGACACGGGCCTTGCTGCCAATGAACCTGGCCCCTGCTGCCAATGAACCGGGCCCCTGCTAACAATAACACAGGCCCTGCTGCCAATGAACCGGGCCCCTGCTGCCAATGACACGAGCCCTGCTGCCAATGACACGGGCCCTGCTGCCAATGACACGGGCCTTGCTGCCAATGACACGGGCCTTGCTGCCAATGAACCTGGCCCCTGCTGCCCATGAACCGGGCCCCTGCTGCCAATAACACAGGCCCTGCTGCCAATGAACCGGGCCCCTGCTGCCAATGAACTGGGCCCCTGCTGCCAATAACACAGGCCCTGCTGCCAATGAACCGGGCCCCTGCTGCCAATGAACTGGGCCCCTGCTGCCAATTAACCAGGCCCCTGCTGCCAATGAACCGGGCCCCTGCTGCTGATGAACTGGGGCCCCTGCTACCAATGACAGGGGCCCTGCTGCCAATGACACGGGCCCTGCTGCCAATGACACGGGCCCTGCTGCCAATGACACGGGCCTTGCTGCCAATGACACGGGCCTTGCTGCCAATGAACCTGGCCCCTGCTGCCCATGAACCTGGCCCCTGCTGCCAATAACACAGGCCCTGCTGCCAATGAACCGGGCCCCTGCTGCCAATGAACCGGGCCCCTGCTGTCAATGACACGGGCCCTGCTGCCAATGACACAGGCCCTGCTGCCAATGAACTGGGTCCCTGCTGCCAATGAACCGGGCCCCAGCTGCCAATGACACGGGCCCTGCTGCCAATGAACCGGGCCCCTGCTGCCAATGAACCGGGCCCTGCTGCTAATGACACGGGCCCTGCTGCCAATGACACGGGCCCTGCTGCCAATGAACCGGGCCCCTGCTGCCAATGACTCCCGCCCTGCTGCCAATGAACCGGGCCCCTGCTGCCAATGAACTGGGCCGCGGCTGCCAATGAACCGGGCCCCGGCTGCCAATGAACCGGGCCCCTGCTGCCAATGAACCGGGCCCCTGCTGCCAATGAACCGCGCCCCTGCTGCCGATGAACCGGGCCCCTGCTGCTGATGAACCGGGCCCCGGCTGCCAATGAACCGGGCCCCTGCTGCCAATGACACGGGCCTTGCTGCCAATGACACGGGCCCTGCTGCCAATGAACTGGGCCCCTGCTGCCAATGAACCTGGCCCCTGCTGCCAATAACCCGGGCCCCGGCTGCCAATGAACCGGGCCCCTGCTGTCAATGACACAGGCCCTGCTGCCAATGAACCGGGCCCCTGCTGCCAATGAACCGGGCCCCTGCTGCCAATGAACCGGGCCCCTGCTGCCAATGAACCAGGGCCCTGCTGCCAATGACACGGGCCCTGCTGCCAATGACACGGGCCCTGCTGCCAATAAACCGGGCCCCTGCTGCCAATGAACCAGGCCCCTGCTGCCAATGATATAAGCCCTTGCTGCCAATGAACCGGGCCCCTGCTGCCAATGAACCGGGCCCCTGCTGCCAATGAACCGGGCCCCTGCTGCCAATGAACCAGGGCCCTGCTGCCAATGACACGGGCCCTGCTGCCAATGACACGGGCCCTGCTGCCAATTAACCGGGCCCCTGCTGCCAATGAACCAGGCCCTGCTGCCAATGAACCGGGCCCCTGCTGCCAATGACACAGGCCTTTGGTGCCAATGACACGGGCCCGGCTGCCAATGACACGGGCCCTGCTGCCAATGACCCGGCCCCTGCTGCCAATGAACCGGGCCCCTGCTGCCAATGACATGGGCCCTGCTGCCGATGACACTGGCCCTTGCTGCCAATGACACGGGCCCTGCTGCCAATGAACCGGGCCCCTGCTGCCAATAATCTGGGCCCCTGCTGCCAATAATCTGGGCCCCTGCTGCCAATGACACAGGCCCTGCTGCCAATGAACCGGGCCCCGGCCGCCAATGAACCGGGCCCCAGCTGCCAATGAACCGGGCCCCGGCAGCCAATGAACAGGGCCCCTGCTGCCAATGAACAGGGCCCCTGCTGCCAATGAACCGGGCTCCTGCTGCTGATGAACCGGGCTCCTGCTGCTGATGAACCGGGCCCCGGCTGCCAATGAACCGGGCCCCTGCTGCCAATGACACGAGCCCTGCTGCCAATGACACGGGCCCTGCTGCCAATGACACGGGCCTTGCTGCCAATGTCACGGGCCTTGCTGCCAATGAACCTGGCCCCTGCTGCCAATGAACCGGGCCCCTGCTAACAATAACACAGGCCCTGCTGCCAATGAACCGGGCCCCTGCTGCCAATGACACGAGCCCTGCTGCCAATGACGGGCCCTGCTGCCAATGACACGGGCCTTGCTGCCAATGACACGGGCCTTGCTGCCAATGAACCTGGCCCCTGCTGCCCATGAACCGGGCCCCTGCTGCCAATAACACAGGCCCTGCCGCCAATGAACCGGGCCCCTGCTGCCAATGAACTGGGCCCCTGCTGCCAATTAACCAGGCACCTGCTGCCAATGAACCGGGCCCCTGCTGCTGATGAACTGGGGCCCCTGCTGCCAATGACACGAGCCCTGCTGCCAATGACACGGGCCCTGCTGCCAATGACACAGGCCTTGCTGCCAATGACACGGGCCTTGCTGCCAATGAACCTGGCCCCTGCTGCCAATGAACCGGGCCCCTGCTGCCAATAACACAGGCCCTGCAGCCAATGAACCAGGCCCCTGCTGCCAATGAACCGGGCCCCTGCTGCCAATGATACAGGCCCTGCTGCCAATGAACCGGGCCCCTGCTGACAATTAACCGGGCCCCTGCTGCCAATGAACCGGGCCCTGCTGCCAATGACACGGGCCCTGCTGCCAATGACACGGGCCCTGCTGCCAATGAACCGGGCCCCTGCTGCCAATGAACCGGGCCCCTGCTGCCAATGACTCGGGCCCTGCTGCCAATGAACCGGGCCCCTGCTGCCAATGAACCGGGCCCCTGCTGTCAATGACACGGGCCCTGCTGCCAATGACACAGGCCCTGCTGCCAATGAACTGGGCCCCTGCTGCCAATGAACCGGGCCCCAGCTGCCAATGACACGGGCCCTGCTGCCAATGAACCGGGCCCCTGCTGCCAATGAACCGGGCCCTGCTGCTAATGACACGGGCCCTGCTGCCAATGACACGGGCCCTGCTGCCAATGAACCGGGCCCCTGCTGCCAATGACTCCCGCCCTGCTGCCAATGAACCGGGCCCCTGCTGCCAATGAAATGGGCCGCGGCTGCCAATGAACCGGGCCCCGGCTGCCAATGAACCGGGCCCCTGCTGCCAATGACACGGGCCCTGCTGCCAATGAACAGGGCCCCTGCTGCCAATGACTCCCGCCCTGCTGCCAATGAACCGGGCCCCTGCTGCCAATGAAATGGGCCGCGGCTGCCAATGAACCGGGCCCCGGCTGCCAATGAACCGGGCCCCTGCTGCCAATGAACCGGGCCCCTGCTGTCAATGACACGGGCCCTGCTGCCAATGACACAGGCCCTGCTGCCAATGAACTGGGCCCCTGCTGCCAATGAACCGGGCCCCAGCTGCCAATGACACGGGCCCTGCTGCCAATGAACCGGGCCCCTGCTGCCAATGAACCGGGCCCTGCTGCTAATGACACGGGCCCTGCTGCCAATGACACGGGCCCTGCTGCCAATGAACCGGGCCCCTGCTGCCAATGACTCCCGCCCTGCTGCCAATGAACCGGGCCCCTGCTGCCAATAAAATGGGCCGCGGCTGCCAATGAACCGGGCCCCGGCTGCCAATGAACCGGGCCCCTGCTGCCAATGAACCGGGCCCCTGCTGCCAATGACACGGGCCTTGCTGCCAATGACACGGGCCCTGCTGCCAATGAACTGGGCCCCTGCTGCCAATGAACCTGGCCCCTGCTGCTAATAACCCGGGCCCCGGCTGCCAATGAACCGGGCACCTGCTGTCAATGACACAGGCCCTGCTGCCAATGAACCGGGCCCCTGCTGCCAATGAACCGGGCCCCTGCTGCCAATGATACAGGCCCTGCTGCCAATGACACAGGCCCTGCTGCCAATAAACCGGGCCCCTGCTGCCAATGAACCGGGCCCCTGCTGCCAATGATATAAGCCCTTGCTGCCAATGAACCGGGCCCCTGCTGCCAATGAACCGGGCCCCTGCTGCCAATGAACCAGGGCCCTGCTGCCAATGACACGGGCCCTGCTGCCAATGACACGGGCCCTGCTGCCAATTAACCGGGCCCCTGCTGCCAATGAACCAGGCCCTGCTGCCAATGAACCTGGCCCCTGCTGCCAATGAACCGGGCCCCTGCTGCCAATAACACAGGCCCTGCTGCCAATGAACCAGGCCCCTGCTGCCAATGAACCGGGCCCCTGCTGCCAATGATATAGGCCCTGCTGCCAATGAACCGGGCCCCTGCTGCCAATTAACCGGGCCCCTGCTGCCAATGAACCGGCCCCTGCTGCTGATGAACTGGGCCCCTGCTGCCAATGACAGGGGCCCTGCCGCCAATGACACGGGCCCTGCTGCCAATGAACCGGGCCCCTGCCGCCAATGAACCGGGCCCTGCTGCCAATGACACGGGCCCTGCTGCCAATGACACGGGCCCTGCTGCCAATGACACAGGCCCTTGCTGCCAATGAACCAGGCCCCTGCTGCCAATGAACCGGGCCCCTGCTGCCAAAGAAACAGGCCCTGCTGCCAATGAACCGGGCCCCTGCTGCCAATGAACCGGGCCCCTGCTGCCAATGATACAGGCCCTGCTGCCAATGAACCGGGCCCCTGCTGCCAATTAACCGGGCCCCTGCTGCCAATTAACCGGGCCCCTGCTGCCAATGAACCGGGCCCCTGCTGCCAATGATATAGGCCCTTGCTGCCAATGAACCAGGCCCCTGCTGCCAATGAACCGGGCCCCTGCTGCCAATGACACAGGCCTTTGCTGCCAATGACACGGGCCCTGCTGCCAATGACCACGGGCCCTGCTGCCAATGAACCGGGCCCCTGCTGCCAATGAACCGGGCACTGCTGCCAATGACACGGGCCCTGCTGCCAATGAACCGGGCCCCTGCTGCCAATGAACCGGGCCCCTGCTGCCAATGACACGGGCCCTGCTGCCAATGACACGGGCCCTTGCTGCCAATGACACGGGCCCTGCTGCCAATGAACCGGGCCCCTGCTGCCAATTATCTGGGCCCCTGCTGCCAATAATCTGGGCCCCTGCTGCCAATGACACAGGCCCTGCTGCCAATGAACCGGGCCCCGGCCGCCAATGAACCGGGCCCCAGCTGCCAATGAACCGGGCCCCGGCAGCCAATGAACCGGGCCCCTGCTGCCAATGAACCGGGCCCCTGCTGCCAATGAACCGGGCCCCTGCTGCCAATGAACCGGGCTCCTGATGCTGATGAACCGGGGCCAGGCTGCCAATGAACCGGGCCCCTGCTGCCAATGACACGAGCCCTGCTGCCAATGACACGGGCCCTGCTGCCAATGACACGGGCCTTGCTGCCAATGACACGGGCCTTGCTGCCAATGAACCTGGCCCCTGCTGCCAATGAACCGGGCCCCTGCTGTCAATAACACAGGCCCTGCAGCCAATGAACCAGGCCCCTGCTGCCAATGAACCGGGCCCCTGCTGCCAATGATACAGGCCCTGCTGCCAATGAACCGGGCCCCTGCTGCCAATTAACCGGGCCCCTGCTGCCAATGAACCGGCCCCTGCTGCTGATGAACTGGGCCCCTGCTGCCAATGACAGGGGCCCTGCCGCCAATGACACGGGCCCTGCTGCCAATGAACCGGGCCCCTGCCGCAAATGAACCGGGCCCTGCAGCCAATGACACGGGCCCTGCTGCCAATGAACCGGGCCCCTGCTGCCAATGAACCAGGGCCCTGCTGCCAATGACACGGGCCCTGCTGCCAATGCCTCGGGCCCTTGCTGCCAATGAACCAGGCCCCTGCTGCCAATGAACCGGGCCCCTGCTGCCAATGAAACAGGCCCTGCTGCCAATGAACCGGGCCCCTGCTGCCAATTAACCGGGCCCCTGCTGCCAATGAACCGGGCCCCTGCTGCCAATAAACCGGGCCCCTGCTGCCAATGATATAGGCTCTTGCTGCCAATGAACCGGGCCCCTGCTGCCAATAAACCGGGCCCCTGCTGCCAATGAACCAGGGCCCTGCTGCCAATGACACGGGCCCTGCTGCCAATGACACGGGCCCTGCTGCAAATGACACGGGCCCTGCTGCCAATGAACCGGGCCCCTGCTGCCAATGAACCGGGCCCTGCTGCCAATGAACCGGGCCCCTGCTGCCAATGAACCGGGCCCCTGCTGCCAATGACACAGGCCTTTGCTGCCAATGACACGGGCCCTGCTGCCAATGACACGGGCCCTGCTGCCAATGACCCGGCCCCTGCTGCCAATGAACCGGGCCCCTGCTGCCAATGACATGGGCCCTGCTGCCGATGACACGGGCCCTTGCTGCCAATGACACGGGCCCTGCTGCCAATGAACCGGGCCCCTGCTGCCAATAATCTGGGCCCCTGCTGCCAATAATCTGGGCCCCTGCTGCCAATGACACAGGCCCTGCTGCCAATGAACCGGGCCCCGGCCGCCAATGAACCGGGCCCCAGCTGCCAATGAACCGGGCCCCGGCAGCCAATGAACAGGGCCCCTGCTGCCAATGAACAGGGCCCCTGCTGCCAATGAACCGGGCCCCTGCTGCCAATGAACCGGGCTCCTGCTGCTGATGAACCGGGCCCCGGCTGCCAATGAACCGGCCCCTGCTGCCAATGACACGAGCCCTGCTGTCAATGACACGGGCCCTGCTGCCAATGACACGAGCCTTGCTGCCAATGACACGGGCCTTGCTGCCAATGAACCTGGCCCCTGCTGCCAATGAACCGGGCCCCTGCTAACAATAACACAGGCCCTGCTGCCAATGAACCGGGCCCCTGCTGCCAATGACACGAGCCCTGCTGCCAATGACGGGCCCTGCTGCCAATGACACGGGCCTTGCTGCCAATGACACGGGCCTTGCTGCCAATGAACCTGGCCCCTGCTGCCCATGAACCGGGCCCCTGCTGCCAATAACACAGGCCCTGCTGCCAATGAACCGGGCCCCTGCTGCCAATGAACTGGGCCCCTGCTGCCAATTAACCAGGCACCTGCTGCCAATGAACCGGGCCCCTGCTGCTGATGAACTGGGGCCCCTGCTGCCAATGACACGAGCCCTGCTGCCAATGACACGGGCCCTGCTGCCAATGACACAGGCCTTGCTACCAATGACACGGGCCTTGCTGCCAATGAACCTGGCCCCTGCTGCCAATGAACCAGGCCCCTGCTGCCAATAACACAGGCCCTGCAGCCAATGAACCAGGCCCCTGCTGCCAATGAACCGGGCCCCTGCTGCCAATGATACAGGCCCTGCTGCCAATGAACCGGGCCCCTGCTGACAATTAACCGGTCCCCTGCTGCCAATGAACCGGGCCCTGCTGCCAATGACACGGGCCCTGCTGCCAATGACACGGGCCCTGCTGCCAATGAACCGGGCCCCTGCTGCCAATGAACCGGGCCCCTGCTGCCAATGACTCGGGCCCTGCTGCCAATGAACCGGGCCCCTGCTGCCAATGAACCGGGCCCCTGCTGTCAATGACACGGGCCCTGCTGCCAATGACACAGGCCCTGCTGCCAATGAACTGGGCCCCTGCTGCCAATGAACCGGGCCCCAGCTGCCAATGACACGGGCCCTGCTGCCAATGAACCGGGCCCCTGCTGCCAATGAACCGGGCCCTGCTGCTAATGACAAGGGCCCTGCTGCCAATGACACGGGCCCTGCTGCCAATGAACCGGGCCCCTGCTGCCAATGACTCCCGCCCTGCTGCCAATGAACCGGGCCCCTGCTGCCAATGAACTGGGCCGCGGCTGCCAATGAACCGGGCCCCGGCTGCCAATGAACCGGGCCCCTGCTGCCAATGAACCGGGCCCCTGCTGCCAATGAACCGGGCCCCTGCTGCCGATGAACCGGGCCCCTGCTGCTGATGAACCGGGCCCCGGCTGCCAATGAACCGGGCCCCTGCTGCCAATGACACGGGCCTTGCTGCCAATGACACGGGCCCTGCTGCCAATGAACTGGGCCCCTGCTGCCAATGAACCTGGCCCCTGCTGCCAATAACCCGGGCCCCGGCTGCCAATGAACCGGGCCCCTGCTGTCAATGACACAGGCCCTGCTGCCAATAAACCGGGCCCCTGCTGCCAATGAACCGGCCCCTGCTGCCAATGATACAGGCCCTGCTGCCAATAACACAGGCCCTGCTGCCAATAAACCGGGCCCCTGCTGCCAATGAACCGGGCCCCTGCTGCCAATGATATAAGCCCTTGCTGCCAATGAACCGGGCCCCTGCTGCCAATGAACCGGGCCCCTGCTGCCAATGAACCGGGCCCCTGCTGCCAATGAACCAGGGCCCTGCTGCCAATGACACGGGCCCTGCTGCCAATGACACGGGCCCTGCTGCCAATTAACCGGGCCCCTGCTGCCAATGAACCAGGCCCTGCTGCCAATGAACCTGGCCCCTGCTGCCAATGAACCGGGCCCCTGCTGCCAATAACACAGGCCCTGCTGCCAATGAACCAGGCCCCTGCTGCCAATGAACCTGGCCCCTGCTGCCAATGATATAGGCCCTGCTGCCAATGAACCGGGCCCCTGCTGCCAATTAACCGGGCCCCTGCTGCCAATGAACCGGCCCCTGCTGCTGATGAACTGGGCCCCTGCTGCCAATGACAGGGGCCCTGCCGCCAATGACACGGGCCCTGCTGCCAATGAACCGGGCCCCTGCCGCCAATGAACCGGGCCCTGCTGCCAATGACACGGGCCCTGCTGCCAATGACACGGGCCCTGCTGCCAATGACACGGGCCCTTGCTGCCAATGAACCGGGCCCCTGCTGCCAATGAACCGGGCCCCTGCTGCCAAAGAAACAGGCCCTGCTGCCAATGAACCGGGCCCCTGCTGCCAATTAACCGGGCCCCTGCTGCCAATGAACCGGGCCCCTGCTGCCAATGAACGGGGCCCCTGCTGCCAATGATATAGGCCCTTGCTGCCAATTAACCGGCCCTGCTGCAAATGACACGGGCCCTGCTGCCAACGAACCGGGCCCCTGCTGCCAATGAACCGGGCCCTGCTGCCAATGAACCGGGCCCCTGCTGCCAATGAACCGGGCCCCTGCTGCCAATGACACAGGCCTTTGCTGCCAATGACACGGGCCCTGCTGCCAATGACCAAGGGCCCTGCTGCCAATGAACCGGGCCCCGGCTGTCAATGAACCGGGCCCCTGCTGCCGATGAACCGGGCCCCTGCTGCTGATGAACTGGGCCCCTGCTGCCAATGACAGGGGCCCTGCCGCCAATGACACGGGCCCTGCTGCCAATGAACCGGGCCCTTGCTGCCAATGAACCGGGCCCCTGCTGCCAATGAACCGGGCCCCTGCTGCCAAAGAAACAGGCCCTGCTGCCAATGAACCGGGCCCCTGCTGCCAATTAACCGGGCCCTGCTGCAAATGACACGGGCCCTGCTGCCAACGAACCGGGCCCCTGCTGCCAATGAACCGGGCCCTGCTGCCAATGAACCGGGCCCCTGCTGCCAATGAACCGGGCCCCTGCTGCCAATGACACAGGCCTTTGCTGCCAATGACACGGGCCCTGCTGCCAATGACCAAGGGCCCTGCTGCCAATGAACCAGGCCCCGGCTGTCAATGAACCGGGCCCCTGCTGCCGATGAACCGGGCCCCTGCTGCTGATGAACTGGGCCCCTGCTGCCAATGACAGGGGCCCTGCCGCCAATGACACGGGCCCTGCTGCCAATGAACCGGGCCCCTGCTGCCAATGAACCGGGCCCTGCTGCCAATGACACGGGCCCTGCTGCTAATGAACAGGGCCCCTGCTGCCAATAAACCGGGCCCATGCTGCCAATGACATGAGCCCTGCTGCCAATGACACGGGCCCTTGCTGCCAATGACACGGGCCCTGCTGCCAATGAACCGGGCCCCTGCTGCCAATAATCTGGGCCCCAGCTGCCAATGAACCGGGCCTCGGCAACCAATGAACAGGGCCCCTGCTGGCAATGAACCGGGCCCGTGCTGCCAATGAACCGGGCCCCTGCTGCCAATGAACCAGGGCCCTACTGCCAATGACACGGGCCCTGCTGCCAATGACACGGGCCCTTGCTGCCAATGACACGGGCCCTGCTGCCAATGAACCGGGCCCCTGCAACCAATGAACCGGGCCCCTGCTGCCAATGAAACGGGCCCTGCTGCCAATGACACGGGCCCTGCTGCCAATGACACGGGCCCTGCTGCCAATGAACCGGGCCCCTGCTGCCAATGAACCGGGCCCCTGCTGCCAATGACTCGGGCCCTGCTGCCAATGAACGGGGCCCCTTCTGCCAATGAACCGGGCCCCTGCTGTCAATGACACGGGCCCTGCTGCCAATGACACAGGCCCTGCTGCCAATGAACTGGGCCCCTGCTGCCAATGAACCGGGCACCAGCTGCCAATGACACGGGCCCTGCTGCCAATGAACCGGGCCCCTGCTGCCAATGAACCGGGCCCTGCTGCTAATGACACGGGCCCTGCTGCCAATGACACGGTCCCTGCTGCCAATGAACCGGGCCCCTGCTGCCAATGAACCGGGCCCCTGCTGCCAATGACTCCCGCCCTGCTGCCAATGAACCGGGCCCCTGCTGCCAATGAACCGGGCCCCTGCTGCCAATGACACAGGCCTTTGGTGCCAATGACACGGGCCCTGCTGCCAATGACACGGGCCCTGCTGCCAATGACCCGGCCCCTGCTGCCAATGAACCGGGCCCCTGCTGCCAATGACATGGGCCCTGCTGCCGATGACACGGGCCCTTGCTGCCAATGACACGGGCCCTGCTGCCAATGAACCGGGCCCCTGCTGCCAATATTCTGGGCCCCTGCTGCCAATAATCTGGGCCCCTGCTGCCAATGACACAGGCCCTGCTGCCAATGAACCGGGCCCCTGCTGCCAATGAACCGGGCCCCTGCTGCCAATGAACCGGGCTCCTGCTGCTGATGAACCGGGCCCCTGCTGCCAATGAACCGGGCCCCTGCTGCCAATGACACGAGCCCTGCTGCCAATGACACGGGCCCTGCTGCCAATGACACGGGCCTTGCTGCCAATGACACGCGCCTTGCTGCCAATGACACGGGCCTTGCTGCCAATGAACCTGGCCCCTGCTGCCAATGAACCGGGCCCCTGCTAACAATAACACAGGCCCTGCTGCCAATGAACCGGGCCCCTGCTGCCAATGACACGAGCCCTGCTGCCAATGACACGGGCCCTGCTGCCAATGACACGGGCCTTGCTGCCAATGACACGGGCCTTGCTGCCAATGAACCTGGCCCCTGCTGCCCATGAACCGGGCCCCTGCTGCCAATAACACAGGCCCTGCTGCCAATGAACCGGGCCCCTGCTGCCAATGAACTGGGCCCCTGCTGCCAATAACACAGGCCCTGCTGCCAATGAACCGGGCCCCTGCTGCCAATGAACTGGGCCCCTGCTGCCAATTAACCAGGCCCCTGCTGCCAATGAACCGGGCCCCTGCTGCTGATGAACTGGGGCCCCTGCTACCAATGACAGGGGCCCTGCTGCCAATGACACGGGCCCTGCTGCCAATGACACGGGCCCTGCTGCCAATGACACGGGCCTTGCTGCCAATGACACGGGCCTTGCTGCCAATGAACCTGGCCCCTGCTGCCCATGAACCTGGCCCCTGCTGCCAATAACACAGGCCCTGCTGCCAATGAACCGGGCCCCTGCTGCCAATGAACCGGGCCCCTGCTGTCAATGACACGGGCCCTGCTGCCAATGACACAGGCCCTGCTGCCAATGAACTGGGTCCCTGCTGCCAATGAACCGGGCCCCAGCTGCCAATGACACGGGCCCTGCTGCCAATGAACCGGGCCCCTGCTGCCAATGAACCGGGCCCTGCTGCTAATGACACGGGCCCTGCTGCCAATGACACGGGCCCTGCTGCCAATGAACCGGGCCCCTGCTGCCAATGACTCCCGCCCTGCTGCCAATGAACCGGGCCCCTGCTGCCAATGAACTGGGCCGCGGCTGCCAATGAACCGGGCCCCGGCTGCCAATGAACCGGGCCCCTGCTGCCAATGAACCGGGCCCCTGCTGCCAATGAACCGCGCCCCTGCTGCCGATGAACCGGGCCCCTGCTGCTGATGAACCGGGCCCCGGCTGCCAATGAACCGGGCCCCTGCTGCCAATGACACGGGCCTTGCTGCCAATGACACGGGCCCTGCTGCCAATGAACTGGGCCCCTGCTGCCAATGAACCTGGCCCCTGCTGCCAATAACCCGGGCCCCGGCTGCCAATGAACCGGGCCCCTGCTGTCAATGACACAGGCCCTGCTGCCAATGAACCGGGCCCCTGCTGCCAATGAACCGGGCCCCTGCTGCCAATGAACCGGGCCCCTGCTGCCAATGAACCAGGGCCCTGCTGCCAATGACACGGGCCCTGCTGCCAATGACACGGGCCCTGCTGCCAATAAACCGGGCCCCTGCTGCCAATGAACCAGGCCCCTGCTGCCAATGATATAAGCCCTTGCTGCCAATGAACCGGGCCCCTGCTGCCAATGAACCGGGCCCCTGCTGCCAATGAACCGGGCCCCTGCTGCCAATGAACCAGGGCCCTGCTGCCAATGACACGGGCCCTGCTGCCAATGACACGGGCCCTGCTGCCAATTAACCGGGCCCCTGCTGCCAATGAACCAGGCCCTGCTGCCAATGAACCTGGCCCCTGCTGCCAATGAACCGGGCCCCTGCTGCCAATAACACAGGCCCTATTGCCAATGAACCAGGCCCCTGCTGCCAATGAACCGGGCCCCTGCTGCCAATGATATAGGTCCTGCTGCCAATGAACCGGGCCCCTGCTGCCAATTAACCGGGCCCCTGCTGCCAATGAACCGGCCCCTGCTGCTGATGAACTGGGCCCCTGCTGCCAATGACAGGTGCCCTGCCGCCAATGACACAGGCCCTGCTGCCAATGAACCGGGCCCCTGCCGCCAATGAACCGGGCCCTGCTGCCAATGACACGGGCCCTGCTGCCAATGACACGGGCCCTGCTGCCAATGACACGGGCCCTTGCTGCCAATGAACCGGGCCCCTGCTGCCAATGAACCGGGCCCCTGCTGCCAAAGAAACAGGCCCTGCTGCCAATGAACCGGGCCCCTGCTGCCAATTAACCGGGCCCCTGCTGCCAATGAACCGGGCCCCTGCTGCCAATGAACCGGGCCCCTGCTGCCAATGATATAGGCCCTTGCTGCCAATGAACCGGGCCCCTGCTGCCAATGAACCCGGCCCCTGCTGCCAATAAACCGGGCCCCTGCTGCCAATGAACCAGGGCCCTGCTGCCAATGACACGGGCCCTGCTGCCAATGACACGGGCCCTGCTGCAAATGACACGGGCCCTGCTGCCAATGAACCGGGCCCCTGCTGCCAATGAACCAGGCCCTGCTGCCAATGAACCGGGCCCCTGCTGCCAATGAACCGGGCCCCTGCTGCCAATGACACAGGCCTTTGCTGCCAATGACACGGGCCCTGCTGCCAATGACACGGGCCCTGCTGCCAATGACCCGGCCCCTGCTGCCAATGAACCGGGCCCCTGCTGCCAATGACATGGGCCCTGCTGCCGATGACACGGGCCCTTGCTGCCAATGACACGGGCCCTGCTGCCAATGAACCGGGCCCCTGCTGCCAATAATCTGGGCCCCTGCTGCCAATAATCTGGGCCCCTGCTGCCAATGAACCGGGCCCTGCTGCCAATGAACCGGGCCCCTGCTGCCAATGAACCGGGCCCCTGCTGCCAATGACACAGGCCTTTGCTGCCAATGACACAGGCCCTGCTGCCAATGACCACGGGCCCTGCTGCCGATGAACCGGGCCCCTGCTGCTGATGAACTGGGCCCCTGCTGCCAATGACAGGGGCCCTGCCGCCAATGACACGGGCCCTGCTGCCAATGAACCGGGCCCCTGCTGCCAATGAACCGGGCCCTGCTGCCAATGACACGGGCCCTGCTGCTAATGAACCGGGCCCCTGCTGCCAATGAACCGGGCCCCTGCTGCCAATGACATGAGCCCTGCTGCCAATGACACGGGCCCTTGCTGCCAATGACACGGGCCCTGCTGCCAATGAACCGGGCCCCTGCTGCCAATAATCTGGGCCCCTGCTGCCAATAATCTGGGCCCCTGCTGCCAATGACACAGGCCCTGCTGCCAATGAACCGGGCCCAGGCCGCCAATGAACCAGGCCCCAGCTGCCAATGAACCGGGCCCCGGCAGCCAATGAACAGGGCCCCTGCTGCCAATGAACCGGGCCCGTGCTGCCAATGAACCGGGCCCCTGCTGCCAATGAACCGGGCTCCTGCTGCTGATGAACCAGGCCCCGGCTGCCAATGAACCGGGACCCTGCTGCCAATGACACGAGCCCTGCTGCCAATGACACGGGCCCTGCTGCCAATGACACGGGCCTTGCTGCCAATGACACGGGCCTTGCTGCCAATGAACCTGGCCCCTGCTGCCAATGAACCGGGCCCCTGCTGCCAATAACACAGGCCCTGCTGCCAATGAACCGGGCCCCTGCTGCCAATGAACCGGGCTCCTGCTGCCAATGATACAGGCCCTGCTGCTAATGAACCGGGCCCCTGCTGCCAATGAACCGGGCCTCTGCTGCTGATGAACTGGGCCCCTGCTGCCAATGACAGGGGCCCTGCTGCCAATGACACGGGCCCTTGCTGCCAATGGCACGGGCCCTGCTGCCAATGAACCGGGCCCCTGCTACCAATGAACTGGGCTCCTGCTGCCAATGAACCGGCCCCCGGCTGACAATGAACCGGGCCCCTGCTGCCAATGAACCGGTCCCCTGCTGCCAATGACACGGGCCCTGCTGCCAATGACACGGGCCCTGCTGCTAATGACACGGGCCCTGCTGCCAATGAACCAGGCCCCTGCTGCCAATGACACAGGCCCTGCTGCCAATGACACAGGCCTTTGCTGCCAATGACACGGGCCCTACTGCCAATGAACCGGGCCCCTGCTACCAATGAACCGGGCCCCTGCTGCCAATGACACATGCCCGGCTGTCGATGAACCGGGCCTCTGCTGCCAAAGACACGGGCCCTGCTGCCAATGACACAGGCCCTGCTGCCAATGAACCGGGCCCCTGCTGCCAATGAACCGGGCCCCGGCTGCCAATGAACCGGGCCCCTGCTGCCAATGAACGGGGCCCTGCTGCCAATGAAATGGGCCCTGCTGCCAATGACACAGCCCCTGCTACCAATGAACCGGGCCCCTGCTGCCAATAATCTGGGTCCCTGCTGCCAATGACACAGGCCATGCTGCCAATGAACCGGGCCCCGGCCGCCAATGAACCGGGCCCCGGCTGCCAATGACACGGGCCCTGCTGCCAATGGCACAGACCCTGCTGCCAATGAACTGGGACCCTGCTGCCAATGAACCGGGCCCCGGCTGCCAATGAATCGGGCCCTGCTGCCAATGAACCGGGCCACTGCTGCCAATGAACCGGGCCCTGCTGCCAATGACACGGGCCCTGCTGCCAATGACACGGGCCCTTGCTGCCAATGACACGGGCCCAGCTGCCAATGACACGGGCCCTTGCTGCCAATGACACGGGCCCTGCTGCCAATGAACCGGGCCCCTGCTACCAATGAACCGGGCCCCTGCTGCCAATGAACCAGGCCCCGGCTGCCAATGAACCGGGCCCCGGCTGCCAATGAACCGGTCCCCTGCTGCCAATGACACAGGCCCTGCTGCCAATGACACGGGCCCTGCTGCCAATGACACGGGCCCTGCTGCCAATGAACCGGGCCCCTGCTGCCAATGAAAAGGGACCTGCTGCCAATGACACGGGCCCTGCTGCCAATGACACGGGCCTTTGCTGCCAATGACACGGGCCCTACTGCCAATGAACCGGGCCCCTGCTACCAATGAACCTGGCCCCTGCTACCAATGAACCGGGCCCCTGCTGCCAATAATCTGGGCCCCTGCTGCCAATGACACAGGCCCTGCTGACAATGAACAGGGCCCCGGCCGCCAATGAACCGGGCCCCGGCTGCCAATGAACCAGGCCCCTGCTGCCAATGACACGTGCCCTGCTGCCAATGAACCGGGCCCCTCCTGCAAATGAACCATGCCCCTGCTGCTGATGAACCGGTCCCCGGCTGCCGATGAACCGGGCCTCTGCTGCCAAAGACACGGGCCCTGCTGCCAATGACACGGGCCCTGCTGCCAATGAACCGGGCCCCTGCTGCCAATGAACCGGGCCCTGCTGCCAATGACACGGGCCCTGCTGCTAATGAACAGGGCCCCTGCTGCCAATAAACCGGGCCCCTGCTGCCAATGACATGAGCCCTGCTGCCAATGACACGGGCCCTTGCTGCCAATGACACGGGCCCTGCTGCCAATGAACCGGGCCCCTGCTGCCAATAATCTGGGCCCCAGCTGCCAATGAACCGGGCCTCGGCAACCAATGAACAGGGCCCCTGCTGGCAATGAACCGGGCCCGTGCTGCCAATGAACCGGGCCCCTGCTGCCAATGAACCAGGGCCCTACTGCCAATGACACGGGCCCTGCTGCCAATGACACGGGCCCTTGCTGCCAATGACACGGGCCCTGCTGCCAATGAACCGGGCCCCTGCAACCAATGAACCGGGCCCCTGCTGCCAATGAAACGGGCCCTGCTGCCAATGACACGGGCCCTGCTGCCAATGACACGGGCCCTGCTGCCAATGAACCGGGCCCCTGCTGCCAATGAACCGGGCCCCTGCTGCCAATGACTCGGGCCCTGCTGCCAATGAACGGGGCCCCTTCTGCCAATGAACCGGGCCCCTGCTGTCAATGACATGGGCCCTGCTGCCAATGACACAGGCCCTGCTGCCAATGAACTGGGCCCCTGCTGCCAATGAACCGGGCCCCAGCTGCCAATGACACGGGCCCTGCTGCCAATGAACCGGGCCCCTGCTGCCAATGAACCGGGCCCTGCTGCTAATGACACGGGCCCTGCTGCCAATGACACGGTCCCTGCTGCCAATGAACCGGGCCCCTGCTGCCAATGAACCGGGCCCCTGCTGCCAATGACTCCCGCCCTGCTGCCAATGAACCGGGCCCCTGCTGCCAATGAACCGGGCCCCTGCTGCCAATGACACAGGCCTTTGGTGCCAATGACACGGGCCCGGCTGCCAATGACACGGGCCCTGCTGCCAATGACCCGGCCCCTGCTGCCAATGAACCGGGCCCCTGCTGCCAATGACATGGGCCCTGCTGCCGATGACACGGGCCCTTGCTGCCAATGACACGGGCCCTGCTGCCAATGAACCGGGCCCCTGCTGCCAATAATCTGGGCCCCTGCTGCCAATAATCTGGGCCCCTGCTGCCAATGACACAGGCCCTGCTGCCAATGAACCAGGCCCCGGCCGCCAATGAACCGGGCCCCAGCTGCCAATGAACCGGGCCCCGGCAGCCAATGAACAGGGCCCCTGCTGCCAATGAACCGGGCCCCTGCTGCCAATGAACCGGGCCCCTGCTGCCAATGAACCGGGCTCCTGCTGCTGATGAACCGGGCCCCTGCTGCCAATGAACCGGGCCCCTGCTGCCAATGACACGAGCCCTGCTGCCAATGACACGGGCCCTGCTGCCAATGACACGGGCCTTGCTGCCAATGACACGCGCCTTGCTGCCAATGACACGGGCCTTGCTGCCAATGAACCTGGCCCCTGCTGCCAATGAACCGGGCCCCTGCTAACAATAACACAGGCCCTGCTGCCAATGAACCGGGCCCCTGCTGCCAATGACACGAGCCCTGCTGCCAATGACACGGGCCCTGCTGCCAATGACACGGGCCTTGCTGCCAATGACACGGGCCTTGCTGCCAATGAACCTGGCCCCTGCTGCCCATGAACCGGGCCCCTGCTGCCAATAACACAGGCCCTGCTGCCAATGAACCGGGCCCCTGCTGCCAATGAACTGGGCCCCTGCTGCCAATTAACCAGGCCCCTGCTGCCAATGAACCGGGCCCCTGCTGCTGATGAACTGGGGCCCCTGCTGCCAATGACAGGGGCCCTGCTGCCAATGACACGGGCCCTGCTGCCAATGACACGGGCCCTGCTGCCAATGACACGGGCCTTGCTGCCAATGACACGGGCCTTGCTGCCAATGAACCTGGCCCCTGCTGCCCATGAACCTGGCCCCTGCTGCCAATAACACAGGCCCTGCTGCCAATGAACCGGGCCCCTGCTGCCAATGAACCGGGCCCCTGCTGTCAATGACACGGGCCCTGCTGCCAATGACACAGGCCCTGCTGCCAATGAACTGGGTCCCTGCTGCCAATGAACCGGGCCCCAGCTGCCAATGACACGGGCCCTGCTGCCAATGAACCGGGCCCCTGCTGCCAATGAACCGGGCCCTGCTGCTAATGACACGGGCCCTGCTGCCAATGACACGGGCCCTGCTGCCAATGAACCGGGCCCCTGCTGCCAATGACTCCCGCCCTGCTGCCAATGAACCGGGCCCCTGCTGCCAATGAACTGGGCCGCGGCTGCCAATGAACCGGGCCCCGGCTGCCAATGAACCGGGCCCCTGCTGCCAATGAACCGGGCCCCTGCTGCCAATGAACCGCGCCCCTGCTGCCGATGAACCGGGCCCCTGCTGCTGATGAACCGGGCCCCGGCTGCCAATGAACCGGGCCCCTGCTGCCAATGACACGGGCCTTGCTGCCAATGACACGGGCTCTGCTGCCAATGAACTGGGCCCCTGCTGCCAATGAACCTGGCCCCTGCTGCCAATAACCCGGGCCCCGGCTGCCAATGAACCGGGCCCCTGCTGTCAATGACACAGGCCCTGCTGCCAATGAACCGGGCCCCTGCTGCCAATGAACCGGGCCCCTGCTGCCAATGAACCGGGCCCCTGCTGCCAATGAACCAGGGCCCTGCTGCCAATGACACGGGCCCTGCTGCCAATGACACGGGCCCTGCTGCCAATAAACCGGGCCCCTGCTGCCAATGAACCAGGCCCCTGCTGCCAATGATATAAGCCCTTGCTGCCAATGAACCGGGCCCCTGCTGCCAATGAACCGGGCCCCTGCTGCCAATGAACCGGGCCCCTGCTGCCAATGAACCAGGGCCCTGCTGCCAATGACACGGGCCCTGCTGCCAATGACACGGGCCCTGCTGCCAATTAACCGGGCCCCTGCTGCCAATGAACCAGGCCCTGCTGCCAATGAACCTGGCCCCTGCTGCCAATGAACCGGGCCCCTGCTGCCAATAACACAGGCCCTATTGCCAATGAACCAGGCCCCTGCTGCCAATGAACCGGGCCCCTGCTGCCAATGATATAGGTCCTGCTGCCAATGAACCGGGCCCCTGCTGCCAATTAACCGGGCCCCTGCTGCCAATGAACCGGCCCCTGCTGCTGATGAACTGGGCCCCTGCTGCCAATGACAGGTGCCCTGCCGCCAATGACACAGGCCCTGCTGCCAATGAACCGGGCCCCTGCCGCCAATGAACCGGGCCCTGCTGCCAATGACACGGGCCCTGCTGCCAATGACACGGGCCCTGCTGCCAATGACACGGGCCCTTGCTGCCAATGAACCGGGCCCCTGCTGCCAATGAACCGGGCCCCTGCTGCCAAAGAAACAGGCCCTGCTGCCAATGAACCGGGCCCCTGCTGCCAATTAACCGGGCCCCTGCTGCCAATGAACCGGGCCCCTGCTGCCAATGAACCGGGCCCCTGCTGCCAATGATATAGGCCCTTGCTGCCAATGAACCGGGCCCCTGCTGCCAATGAACCCGGCCCCTGCTGCCAATAAACCGGGCCCCTGCTGCCAATGAACCAGGGCCCTGCTGCCAATGACACGGGCCCTGCTGCCAATGACACGGGCCCTGCTGCAAATGACACGGGCCCTGCTGCCAATGAACCGGGCCCCTGCTGCCAATGAACCGGGCCCTGCTGCCAATGAACCGGGCCCCTGCTGCCAATGAACCGGGCCCCTGCTGCCAATGACACAGGCCTTTGCTGCCAATGACACGGGCCCTGCTGCCAATGACACGGGCCCTGCTGCCAATGACCCGGCCCCTGCTGCCAATGAACCGGGCCCCTGCTGCCAATGACATGGGCCCTGCTGCCGATGACACGGGCCCTTGCTGCCAATGACACGGGCCCTGCTGCCAATGAACCGGGCCCCTGCTGCCAATAATCTGGGCCCCTGCTGCCAATAATCTGGGCCCCTGCTGCCAATGAACCGGGCCCTGCTGCCAATGAACCGGGCCCCTGCTGCCAATGAACCGGGCCCCTGCTGCCAATGACACAGGCCTTTGCTGCCAATGACACAGGCCCTGCTGCCAATGACCACGGGCCCTGCTGCCGATGAACCGGGCCCCTGCTGCTGATGAACTGGGCCCCTGCTGCCAATGACAGGGGCCCTGCCGCCAATGACACGGGCCCTGCTGCCAATGAACCGGGCCCCTGCTGCCAATGAACCGGGCCCTGCTGCCAATGACACGGGCCCTGCTGCTAATGAACCGGGCCCCTGCTGCCAATGAACCGGGCCCCTGCTGCCAATGACATGAGCCCTGCTGCCAATGACACGGGCCCTTGCTGCCAATGACACGGGCCCTGCTGCCAATGAACCGGGCCCCTGCTGCCAATAATCTGGGCCCCTGCTGCCAATAATCTGGGCCCCTGCTGCCAATGACACAGGCCCTGCTGCCAATGAACCGGGCCCAGGCCGCCAATGAACCAGGCCCCAGCTGCCAATGAACCGGGCCCCGGCAGCCAATGAACAGGGCCCCTGCTGCCAATGAACCGGGCCCGTGCTGCCAATGAACCGGGCCCCTGCTGCCAATGAACCGGGCTCCTGCTGCTGATGAACCAGGCCCCGGCTGCCAATGAACCGGGACCCTGCTGCCAATGACACGAGCCCTGCTGCCAATGACACGGGCCCTGCTGCCAATGACACGGGCCTTGCTGCCAATGACACGGGCCTTGCTGCCAATGAACCTGGCCCCTGCTGCCAATGAACCGGGCCCCTGCTGCCAATAACACAGGCCCTGCTGCCAATGAACCGGGCCCCTGCTGCCAATGAACCGGGCTCCTGCTGCCAATGATACAGGCCCTGCTGCTAATGAACCGGGCCCCTGCTGCCAATGAACCGGGCCTCTGCTGCTGATGAACTGGGCCCCTGCTGCCAATGACAGGGGCCCTGCTGCCAATGACACGGGCCCTTGCTGCCAATGGCACGGGCCCTGCTGCAAATGAACCGGGCCCCTGCTACCAATGAACTGGGCTCCTGCTGCCAATGAACCGGCCCCCGGCTGACAATGAACCGGGCCCCTGCTGCCAATGAACCGGTCCCCTGCTGCCAATGACACGGGCCCTGCTGCCAATGACACGGGCCCTGCTGCTAATGACACGGGCCCTGCTGCCAATGAACCAGGCCCCTGCTGCCAATGACACAGGCCCTGCTGCCAATGACACAGGCCTTTGCTGCCAATGACACGGGCCCTACTGCCAATGAACCGGGCCCCTGCTACCAATGAACCGGGCCCCTGCTGCCAATGACACATGCCCGGCTGTCGATGAACCGGGCCTCTGCTGCCAAAGACACGGGCCCTGCTGCCAATGACACAGGCCCTGCTGCCAATGAACCGGGCCCCTGCTGCCAATGAACCGGGCCCCGGCTGCCAATGAACCGGGCCCCTGCTGCCAATGAACGGGGCCCTGCTGCCAATGAAATGGGCCCTGCTGCCAATGACACAGCCCCTGCTACCAATGAACCGGGCCCCTGCTGCCAATAATCTGGGTCCCTGCTGCCAATGACACAGGCCATGCTGCCAATGAACCGGGCCCCGGCCGCCAATGAACCGGGCCCCGGCTGCCAATGACACGGGCCCTGCTGCCAATGGCACAGACCCTGCTGCCAATGAACTGGGACCCTGCTGCCAATGAACCGGGCCCCGGCTGCCAATGAATCGGGCCCTGCTGCCAATGAACCGGGCCACTGCTGCCAATGAACCGGGCCCTGCTGCCAATGACACGGGCCCTGCTGCCAATGACACGGGCCCTTGCTGCCAATGACACGGGCCCAGCTGCCAATGACACGGGCCCTTGCTGCCAATGACACGGGCCCTGCTGCCAATGAACCGGGCCCCTGCTACCAATGAACCGGGCCCCTGCTGCCAATGAACCAGGCCCCGGCTGCCAATGAACCGGGCCCCGGCTGCCAATGAACCGGTCCCCTGCTGCCAATGACACAGGCCCTGCTGCCAATGACACGGGCCCTGCTGCCAATGACACGGGCCCTGCTGCCAATGAACCGGGCCCCTGCTGCCAATGAAAAGGGACCTGCTGCCAATGACACGGGCCCTGCTGCCAATGACACGGGCCTTTGCTGCCAATGACACGGGCCCTACTGCCAATGAACCGGGCCCCTGCTACCAATGAACCTGGCCCCTGCTACCAATGAACCGGGCCCCTGCTGCCAATAATCTGGGCCCCTGCTGCCAATGACACAGGCCCTGCTGACAATGAACAGGGCCCCGGCCGCCAATGAACCGGGCCCCGGCTGCCAATGAACCAGGCCCCTGCTGCCAATGACACGTGCCCTGCTGCCAATGAACCGGGCCCCTCCTGCAAATGAACCATGCCCCTGCTGCTGATGAACCGGTCCCCGGCTGCCGATGAACCGGGCCTCTGCTGCCAAAGACACGGGCCCTGCTGCCAATGACACAGGCCCTGCTGCCAATGAACCGGGCCCCTGCTGCCAATGACTCGGGCCCTGCTACCAATGAACCGGGCCCCTGCTGCCAATGAACCGGGCCCCTGCTGCCAATGAACCGGGCCCCTGCTGCCAAAGACACGGGCCCTGCTGCGAATGACACGGGCTCTTGCTGCCAATGACACAGACCCTGCTGCCAATGAACCGGGCTCTGCTGCCAATAATCTGGGTCCCTGCTGCCAATAATCTGGGCCCCTGCTGCCAATGACACAGGCCCTGCTGCCAATAAACCGGGCCCCGGCCGCCAATGAACCGGGCCCCAGCTGCCAATGAACCGGGCCCCAGCTGCCAATGAACCGGGCCCCTGCTGCCAATGAACCGGGCCCCTGCTGCCAATGAATTGGGCCCCTGCTGCTGATGAACCGGGCCCCGGCTGCCAATGAACGGGCCCCTGCTGCCAATGACACGAGCCCTGCTGCCAATGACACGGGCCCTGCTGCCAATGACACGGACCTTGCTGCCAATGACACGGGCCTTGCTGCCAATGAACCTGGCCCCTGCTGCCAATGAAACGGGCCCCTGCTGCAGTGGCGTCACTAGGGGGGTGCGGGGGGTGCGGACCGCACCGGGTGACACCCTCACATGGGGGTGACACCATCTGTAATGAGTAATGTTTTGTTCTTTCTAAAAGCGACCCCTATGAAACGTAAAATGCCAAAATAAACCAAGCAGGTGCTCAGTTTCGAAAGCCTAAAAGGCATTCACCTTTGCCGCGTAGCTAGGGGGGGGCAGGGGGGGCGGACCGCCCCAGGCGGCACTGTTTTGGGGCGGCCATGGCCGCGCGGTACTAGTGGCCCGTTGCGGCCGCCTTTATAATTTATTTGGGGGCACTGTCAGTGTCTCCAAATAAATTATAAAGACGGCCGTAACGGTCCACTAGTGCCGCGCGCGGGGCGTCGTTTCCATTTCAACGTGCTTAGTGCTCAGATCACTGCATCCAATTGCCGCCGAGGCGTACCGCCTAATTGGCCAGTGTGTGTAAGTGCAACCGCACTGCACGCATCACCCAAGAATATGTAACAAGTTTCTTTGGGTCCCAGGGCCGTCAATCAGCGCGCAAAAGCGCTACCAATTACGGCCCTGCAGGGTCTGCAAACTTTATACTTCGGAGCCCGCCTTCGGCAGTGAACCGTGCTGAAATTGAGCGTGCACCACGCACGTCACGTGATGGTGTGTGCATGCCTCCAGGGATCAACAGGAACATAACTGATTCCCGGTTTTGGACCAGGAGTGAGTGACTTGTTTTACTTGTCACTTTAAGTGAAGGCCGGCGCAGATCATGTGAGAGAGACATTAACTCTCTCTCCTTGTGGTGATGGTGCTGATCTTTGGGTCATTGAAGCAAAACCAAGTAAGTTTTCTCCATTGATTTTGCACTGGCTTTGATGGTGGTACTTCAACTGGACGACACGTCCGTCTCTCTGCTCTCGTCTCCTCCTCGTGTGCCCTGGTATGCGAGGCTCACTCCCAGCGCCGCAATAAGCAAACATTCAGTCTGTCCGTTGCTAAAATAGACCACCATTCCCTGATTTTTAGGAACATTTCAGACGAAAAACACAGCCTCTTTTACTGTGTTTATTTTAGACATGCGAGCTTCCACTTCATTTGCCCCAAGCCTCCTCGGTGTACACGATTCTGCCCATGCAGGGAAGACACTGTGGAGGTGACAGAAGCTGTCCTCGGTGACTCAGCTGGCGCACGCCCCCATTTTCCAGCACATTTCTTCACACTGCGCTTAACTATCCCTATGCTTCTGTCCATATTCTCTTTCTCAGCACCCTGCCCCTTCCTTCCACTGTCCTTTTCTGACCACCCTTAAGCCCTCTGCCCCTCCCCCATTTGGTTTTGCAGGGTGCCTGGGAGTTTTGCATAGCCCAACTCCCACACCCCCAAAAAAACTTTAAGTGTTTTCGCACAGTGTTTGTAGTGAATGCTCTGCTTCACCGTGATCCAAGAATGGGCTGTTTAGTGGTTTGTTGCTGGATGGTGCGGGCTCGCTCAATAAATCCAGACATTACAGATCATGTAGGTGCATGTTTAGTTTTTGACATGCAGTCATGTCTCACGTGGAAACCGGAAGCACTCCCACAGCCACAGAGGAAACCCGACTGCTGGGTAAATAGAACAGGGAAAGAAAGAAGGAATGTTGGAAGAAAAGGGTGAAAAAAAGGAAGTAGGGATGATGGAGTAGGAGGATGAATGGATATGTGGATGAATGAGTGGGTGAAAGAAGAAGTGAATGATGATGGATGGACACATGAAAGTATAGTAAAGGGATGGGTGGATGGGTGAGTACGTGAATGGATAGGTGGATGTACAAGTGAAAGGAAGGCAGAACAAATGGATGAATAGTTGAGTGAATGAATAGGTGGAGGGACAGCTAAAAGGAGGATAGAGTAAAGGTCTGGATGAGTGGGCGAAAGATCTGGGAATGGAAGTCGTAGTGGATGGATGATGAATGGATGGCAGGGTGAATAGATGCGTGGCAAAGTGAATGAATGTATGGATGGATGGCAGATTGGATGGATGGCAAAGTAAATGAATGGTTGCATGTTAGCGTGAATGGATTAAAGGCAAAGTGACTGAATGCATGATTGGATAGCAGAGTGGATGGATTGATGAATGAATGGCAGGATGGATGGCAGAGTGGATAAATGGATGGATGGATGAGCAGATGGATGGCAGAATGGATAGATGGTGGAGGGGATTGATGCATGGCAGAGTGGATGAATGGGTGGTTGAATATCAGAGTGGGTGGATTGATGGATGAATGAATGGCAGAGTGGATGGGTGGTTGGATGAATAGATAGAAGAGTTGATGAATGTATGGGTGGCAGAGTGGATGGCAGAGAGGGTGAATGACAGAGTGGATTGATGGATGGATGGAAGAGAGGAGAGGAGGATGGATGGATGGCTGAGTGGATGAATGGAAGAGTTAATGAATTGATGAAAGGATGTCAGTTGATCGATGAATGGCAGAGATGATGGTAAGATAAAAGACTGGAGGATGGATGCAAAGAGAATGGATGGCAGAGTAAATAGATCAAGGGTGGCAGAGTGGATGTTTGGTTTTTAGACTGTATGGATGGGCAGATGGATGGCATAATAGATGGATGGCAAATTGGATGGATGGATAGATAGATAAATGGATAGAATGGGGAAATATTGAATGATGGATGAAAGAATGAATGAATGACAGAATCTAAAGGTGAAATAGTGGATGCCAGTAGGTGAATGGAAGGGTGAAAGAATGAATAGATAGATGCATGGATGGAAGAGATAATGAAGCTGTTCTATTGCTATAGCTTTGCTTATGTTTCCAAATACTGTCGTTGTTTGGTAGAGTGTTGGCGTAAAGTGTGACCTATGTGGGAGTTGTTTTGGTGGTGTGCTTGATGTCTAGCGGGTGGTTTTACTGCTGTGGTATTGTAGCAGCAGTTCAGTATGGAGAGGTGTAAGAGGAGGAAGGGAAGGAAGGGATACATTTACTTATGCATTTAGCTACCGTTTTAGTGCTGGTGGGCCTTCATCAACTGAGACTTGACCTTCGAGGTTTGCTCTAGGCTTACGCCGCAGTTTCACACCCTTTCTTATGCAGTGGAGTAGAGAGTGGCGTCGTAACTTAAACCCTGCCAATCCACCCCTGCTGCTCGCCAAACATTTTCCCCAGATCCACCCTCCTTGCCGCTACCTGCCATGGGCGGCAATCTGGGGGATAGCCCCGGGCGCCAGAAGCTCTAGCTACGCCCCTTTGAATTAATAAATACATTACCGATTCCGCTCGCAGGTACAGATTAGTTGTATCCATTAATTCAGTATGTGCATAAGAATGAATAAATAATGCCAACATTAGGGATTTTACAGAAACTCCGAGGCTTATGGTCTTCTTAGCGGATCTGTGGAAATCTCAGATATAACTAAACTGATTTTAATTCCACTTACATTTCAATTTATATTTTTATATCTATATAGCAGCACTAAAGTAATATATCGCATCCAGGCACTAGAACAGGAAGGAGGTTTAACAGTCGGATGCAGGAGGAGTTTTAGTAAAGTATTATTTAGGGAATAGTTGCTTTATGGCTTTTCTAAAGACAATTAGAGACGGGTGTGAACAATCATTTGAGACCTGGAAATCAACATTTTCTGTCACTTTTGGATTCACTTCGGGAGGAAGGGTGAATCAAAAGATGCCAGCCTTGGACACAGAGGCCAAGTGGGTGAACCGCGCCCAATTCTGCAGGGTACGAGAGAACAAAAGCAAACAGCAGTATAGTTAGCAAAGATGGGCTGGCGAGGCATAGTGTAAACCTTTGACCAAGCAGTCTTCTAGCTCTTTGCATTTATGGCAGGAAAAGAAAGAAACTTTGAAAGATTTCTTTCAGGGTAAGAAAATTCTTAATAGTCGGGCCAGCAATTGCCAGGTATATGAAGAGGGTGAGAAAATGGGTAATTTCCTGGCCTGGATGGCCAAGGAAAAAAACAATCAAAATCAAATTACTGGCATAAAAGATCCCGGTACGGGAGAGATAGAAAGAGACACCGGGAAGATGGGGCATATTTCTGAATTATTCTCTGTATAAGGGGCCCGAGTCAAGCACGTGACCTGATACAAGTCAAGCGACACAGGACCCGCAGGTTTAAGCAGACACCTGGGGCGTGTCACGAACAACGTTCGTCTGCGCAAACATTTGCACATATGTGCGCTGCAAGATGGTGCAGGCAGAGGGTGAGATGGTGCAGGCGGAGGGGAGATGGTGCAGGCAGAGGGTGGGATGGTGCAGGCAGAGGGTGGGATGGTGCAGGCAGAGGGAGAGATGGTGCCGGCAGAGGGAGAGATGGGGCAGGCAGAGGGAGAGATGGTGCAGGCAAGGGAGAGATGGTGCAGGCGGAGGGGAGATGGTGTGGACACAGGGAGAGATGGTGCAACCAGAGGGGAGATGGTGCAGGCAGAGGGGAGATGGTGCAGGCAGAGGGTGAGATGGTGCAGGCAGAGGGAGAGCTGGTGCAGGCAGGGGGTGAAATGGTGTAGGAGGAGGGGAGATGATGCGGACAGAGGGGGAGATGGTGCAGGCAGAGGGGACATGGTGCAGGCAGAGGGTGAGTTGGTCCATCCGGTAAATTGTGAGGGGGTGACACCATGAGTTACCCGCACCGGGTGACACCAACCCTAGTGACGCCACTGCCCTGCTGCCAATGACACAGGCCCTGCTGCCAATGAACCGGGCCCCTGCTGCCAATGAACCGGGCCCCTGCTGCCAATGATACAGGCCCTGCTGCCAATGAACCGGGCCCCTGCTGCCAATTAACCGGGCCCCTGCTGCCAATGAACCGGGCCCCTGCTGCCAATGATATAGGCCCTTGCTGCCAATGAACCAGGCCCCTGCTGCCAATGAACCGGGCCCCTGCTGCCAATGACACAGGCCTTTGCTGCCAATGACACGGGCCCTGCTGCCAATGACCACGGGCCCTGCTGCCAATGAACCGGGCCCCTGCTGCCAATGAACCGGGCCCTGCTGCCAATGACACGGGCCCTGCTGCCAATGAACCGGGCCCCTGCTGCCAATGAACCGGGCCCCTGCTGCCAATGACACGGGCCCTGCTGCCAATGACACGGGCCCTTGCTGCCAATGACACGGGCCCTGCTGCCAATGAACCGGGCCCCTGCTGCCAATAATCTGGGCCCCTGCTGCCAATAATCTGGGCCCCTGCTGCCAATGACACAGGCCCTGCTGCCAATGAACCGGGCCCCGGCCGCCAATGAACCGGGCCCCAGCTGCCAATGAACCGGGCCCCGGCAGCCAAAGAACCGGGCCCCTGCTGCCAATGAACCGGGCCCCTGCTGCCAATGAACCGGGCCCCTGCTGCCAATGAACCGGGCCCCTGCTGCCAATGAACCGGGCTCCTGATGCTGATGAACCGGGGCCCTGCTGCCAATGAACCGGGCCCCTGCTGCCAATGACACGGGCCCCAGCTGCCAATGAACCGGGCCCCGGCAGCCAATGAACAGGGCCCCTGCTGCCAATGAACCGGGCCCCTGCTGCCAATGAACCGGGCCCCTGCTGCCAATGAACCGGGCTCCTGCTGCTGATGAACCGGGCCCCGGCTGCCAATGAACCGGGCCCCTGCTGCCAATGACACGAGCCCTGCTGCCAATGACACGGGCCCTGCTGCCAATGACACGGGCCTTGCTGCCAATGACACGGGCCTTGCTGCCAATGAACCTGGCCCCTGCTGCCAATGAACCGGGCCCCTGCTAACAATAACACAGGCCCTGCTGCCAATGAACCGGGCCCCTGCTGCCAATGACACGAGCCCTGCTGCCAATGATGGGCCCCTGCTGCCAATAATCTGGGCCCCTGCTGCCAATGACACAGGCCCTGCTGACAATGAACAGGGCCCCGGCCACCAATGAACCGGGCCCCGGCTGCCAATGAACCGGGCCCCTGCTGCCAATGACACGTGCCCTGCTGCCAATGAACCGGGCCCCTCCTGCAAATGAACCATGCCCCTGCTGCTGATGAACCGGTCCTCGGCTGCCGATGAACCGGGCCTCTGCTGCCAAAGACACGGGCCCTGCTGCCAATGACACAGGCCCTGCTGCCAATGAACCGGGCCCCTGCTGCCAATGAACCGGGCCCCAGCTGCCAATGAACCGGGCCCCTGCTGCCAATGAACCGGGCCCCTGCTGCCAATGACTCGGGCCCTGCTACCAATGAACCGGGCCCCTGCTGCCAATGAACCGGGCCCCTGCTGCCAATGAACCGGGCCCCTGCTGCCAAAGACACGGGCCCTGCTGCGAATGACACGGGCCCTTGCTGCCAATGACACAGACCCTGCTGCCAATGAACCGGGCCCCTGCTGCCAATAATCTGGGTCCCTGCTGCCAATAATCTGGGCCCCTGCTGCCAATGACACAGTCCCTGCTGCCAATAAACCGGGCCCCGGCCGCCAATGAACCGGGCCCCAGCTGCCAATGAACCGGGCCCCAGCTGCCAATGAACCGGGCCCCTGCTGCCAATGAACCGGGCCCCTGCTGCCAATGAATTGGGCCCCTGCTGCTGATGAACCTGGGCCCCGGCTGCCAATGAACGGGCCCCTGCTGCCAATGACACGAGCCCTGCTGCCAATGACACGGGCCCTGCTGCCAATGACACGGCCCCTGCTGCAAATGAAACGGGCCCCTGCTGCCAATGACACAGGCCCTGCTGCCAATGAACCGGGCCCCTGCTGCCAATGACACAGGCCCTGCTGCCAAAAAACCGGGCCCCTGCTGCCAATGAACCGGGCCCCTGCTGCCAATGATACAGGCCCTGCTGCCAATGAACCGGGCCCCTGCTGCCAATTAACCGGGCCCCTGCTGCCAATTAACCGGGCCCCTGCTGCCAATGAACCGGGCCCCTGCTGCCAATGATATAGGTCCTTGCTGCCAATGAACCAGGCCCCTGCTGCCAATGAACCGGGCCCCTGCTGCCAATGACACAGGCCTTTGCTGCCAATGACACGGGCCCTGCTGCCAATGACCACGGGCCCTGCTGCCAATGAACCGGGCCCCTGCTGCCAATGAACCGGGCCCTGCTGCCAATGACACGGGCCCTGCTGCCAATGAACCGGGCCCCTGCTGCCAATGAACCGGGCCCCTGCTGCCAATGACACGGGCCCTGCTGCCAATGACACGGGCCCTTGCTGCCAATGACACGGGCCCTGCTGCCAATGAACCGGGCCCCTGCTGCCAATAATCTGGGCCCCTGCTGCCAATAATCTGGGCCCCTGCTGCCAATGACACAGGCCCTGCTGCCAATGAACCGGGCCCCGGCCGCCAATGAACCGGGCCCCAGCTGCCAATGAACCGGGCCCCGGCAGCCAATGAACCGGGCCCCTGCTGCCAATGAACCGGGCCCCTGCTGCCAATGAACCGGGCCCCTGCTGCCAATGAACCGGGCTCCTGATGCTGATGAACCGGGGCCAGGCTGCCAATGAACCAGGGCCCTGCTGCCAATGACACGGGCCTTGCTGCCAATGACACGGGCCTTGCTGCCAATGAACCTGGCCCCTGCTGCCAATGAACCGGGCCCCTGCTGTCAATAACACAGGCCCTGCAGCCAATGAACCAGGCCCCTGCTGCCAATGAACCGGGCCCCTGCTGCCAATGATATAGGCCCTGCTGCCAATGAACCGGGCCCCTGCTGCCAATTAACCGGGCCCCTGCTGCCAATGAACCGGCCTCTGCTGCTGATGAACTGGGCCCCTGCTGCCAATGACAGGGGCCCTGCCGCCAATGACACGGGCCCTGCTGCCAATGAACCGGGCCCCTGCTGCAAATGAACCGGGCCCTGCTGCCAATGACACGGGCCCTGCTGCCAATGAACCGGGCCCCTGCTGCCAATGAACCAGGGCCCTGCTGCCAATGACACGGGCCCTGCTGCCAATGACACAGGCCCTTGCTGCCAATGAACCGGGCCCCTGCTGCCAATGAACCGGGCCCCTGCTGCCAATGAAACAGGCCCTGCTGCCAATGAACCGGGCCCCTGCTGCCAATTAACCGGGCCCCTGCTGCCAATGAACCGGGCCCCTGCTGCCAATAAACCGGGCCCCTGCTGCCAATGATATAGGCTCTTGCTGCCAATGAACCGGGCCCCTGCTGCCAATAAACCGGGCCCCTGCTGCCAATGAACCAGGGCCCTGCTGCCAATGACACGGGCCCTGCTGCCAATGACACGGGCCCTGCTGCAAATGACACGGGCCCTGCTGCCAATGAACCGGGCCCCTGCTGCCAATGAACCGGGCCCTGCTGCCAATGAACCGGGCCCCTGCTGCCAATGAACTGGGCCCCTGCTGCCAATGACACAGGCCTTTGCTGCCAATGACACGGGCCCTGCTGCCAATGACACGGGCCCTGCTGCCAATGACCCGGCCCCTGCTGCCAATGAACCGGGCCCCTGCTGCCAATGACATGGGCCCTGCTGCCGATGACACGGGCCCTTGCTGCCAATGACACGGGCCCTGCTGCCAATGAACCGGGCCCCTGCTGCCAATAATCTGGGCCCCTGCTGCCAATAATCCGGGCCCCTGCTGCCAATGACAAAGGCCCTGCTGCCAATGAACCGGGCCCCGGCCGCCAATGAACCGGGCCCCAGCTGCCAATGAACCGGGCCCCGGCAGCCAATGAACAGGGCCCCTGCTGCCAATGAACCGGGCCCCTGCTGCCAATGAACCGGGCCCCTGCTGCCAATGAACCGGGCTCCTGCTGCTGATGAACCGGGCCCCGGCTGCCAATGAACCGGGCCCCTGCTGCCAATGACACGAGCCCTGCTGCCAATGACACGGGCCCTGCTGCCAATGACACGGGCCTTGCTGCCAATGACACGGGCCTTGCTGCCAATGAACCTGGCCCCTGCTGCCAATGAACCGGGCCCCTGCTAACAATAACACAGGCCCTGCTGCCAATGAACCGGGCCCCTGCTGCCAATGACACGAGCCCTGCTGCCAATGACGGGCCCTGCTGCCAATGACACGGGCCTTGCTGCCAATGACACGGGCCTTGCTGCCAATGAACCTGGCCCCTGCTGCCCATGAACCGGGCCCCTGCTGCCAATAACACAGGCCCTGCTGCCAATGAACCGGGCCCCTGCTGCCAATGAACTGGGCCCCTGCTGCCAATTAACCAGGCCCCTGCTGCCAATGAACCGGGCCCCTGCTGCTGATGAACTGGGGCCCCTGCTGCCAATGACACGAGCCCTGCTGCCAATGACACGGGCCCTGCTGCCAATGACACGGGCCTTGCTGCCAATGACACGGGCCTTGCTGCCAATGAACCTGGCCCCTGCTGCCAATGAACCGGGCCCCTGCTGCCAATAACACAGGCCCTGCAGCCAATGAACCAGGCCCCTGCTGCCAATGAACCGGGCCCCTGCTGCCAATGATACAGGCCCTGCTGCCAATTAACCGGGCCCCTGCTGACAATTAACCGGGCCCCTGCTGCCAATGAACCGGGCCCTGCTGCCAATGACACGGGCCCTGCTGCCAATGACACGGGCCCTGCTGCCAATGAACCGGGCCCCTGCTGCCAATGAACCGGGCCCCTGCTGCCAATGACTCGGGCGGCGGGCCCTGCTGCCAATGAACCGGGCCCCTGCTGCCAATGAACAGGGCCCCTGCTGTCAATGACACGGGCCCTGCTGCCAATGACACAGGCCCTGCTGCCAATGAACTGGGCCCCTGCTGCCAATGAACCGGGCCCCAGCTGCCAATGACACGGGCCCTGCTGCCAATGAACCGGGCCCCTGCTGCCAATGAACCGGGCCCTGCTGCTAATGACACGGGCCCTGCTGCCAATGACACGGGCCCTGCTGCCAATGAACCGGGCCCCTGCTGCCAATGACTCCCGCCCTGCTGCCAATGAACCGGGCCCCTGCTGCCAATGAACTGGGCCGCGGCTGCCAATGAACCAGGCCCCGGCTGCCAATGAACCGGGCCCCTGCTGCCAATGAACCGGGCCCCTGCTGCCAATGAACCGGGCCCCTGCTGCCGATGAACCAGGCCCCTGCTGCTGATGGACCGGGCCCCGGCTGCCAATGAACCGGGCCCCTGCTGCCAATGACACGGGCCTTGCTGCCAATGACACGGGCCCTGCTGCCAATGAACTGGGCCCCTGCTGCCAATGAACCTGGCCCCTGCTGCCAATAACCCGGGCCCCGGCTGCCAATGAACCGGGCCCCTGCTGTCAATGACACAGGCCCTGCTGCCAATGAACCGGGCCCCTGCTGCCAATGAACCGGGCCCCTGCTGCCAATGATACAGGCCCTGCTGCCAATGACACAGGCCCTGCTGCCAATAAACCGGGCCCCTGCTGCCAATGAACCGGGCCCCTGCTGCCAATGATATAAGCCCTTGCTGCCAATGAACCGGGCCCCTGCTGCCAATGAACCGGGCCCCTGCTGCCAATGAACCGGGCCCCTGCTGCCAATGAACCAGGGCCCTGCTGCCAATGACACGGGCCCTGCTGCCAATGACACGGGCCCTGCTGCCAATTAACCGGGCCCCTGCTGCCTATGAACCAGGCCCTGCTGCCAATGAACCTGGCCCCTGCTGCCAATGAACCGGGCCCCTGCTGCCAATAACACAGGCCCTGCTGCCAATGAACCAGGCCCCTGCTGCCAATGAACCGGGCCCCTGCTGCCAATGATATAGGCCCTGCTGCCAATGAACCGGGCCCCTGCTGCCAATTAACCGGGCCCCTGCTGCCAATGAACCGGCCCCTGCTGCTGATGAACTGGGCCCCTGCTGCCAATGACAGGGGCCCTGCCGCCAATGACACGGGCCCTGCTGCCAATGAACCGGGCCCCTGCCGCCAATGAACCGGGCCCTGCTGCCAATGACACGGGCCCTGCTGCCAATGACACGGGCCCTGCTGCCAATGACACGGGCCCTTGCTGCCAATGAACCGGGCCCCTGCTGCCAATGAACCGGGCCCCTGCTGCCAAAGAAACAGGCCCTGCTGCCAATGAACCGGGCCCCTGCTGCCAATTAACCGGGCCCCTGCTGCCAATGAACCGGGCCCCTGCTGCCAATGAACCGGGCCCCTGCTGCCAATGATATAGGCCCTTGCTGCCAATGAACCGGGCCCCTGGTGCCAATGAACCCGGCCCCTGCTGCCAATAAACCGGGCCCCTGCTGCCAATGAACCAGGGCCCTGCTGCCAATGACACGGGCCCTGCTGCCAATGACACGGGCCCTGCTGCAAATGACACGGGCCCTGCTGCCAACGAACCGGGCCCCTGCTGCCAATGAACCGGGCCCTGCTGCCAATGAACCGGGCCCCTGCTGCCAATGAACTGGGCCCCTGCTGCCAATGACACAGGCCTTTGCTGCCAATGACACGGGCCCTGCTGCCAATGACCAAGGGCCCTGCTGCCAATGAACCGGGCCCCGGCTGTCAATGAACCGGGCCCCTGCTGCCGATGAAGCGGGCCCCTGCTGCTGATGAACTGGGCCCCTGCTGCCAATGACAGGGGCCCTGCCGCCAATGACACGGGCCCTGCTGCCAATGAACCGGGCCCCTGCTGCCAATGAACCAGGCCCTGCTGCCAATGACACGGGCCCTGCTGCTAATGAACCGCGCCCCTGCTGCCAATGAACCGGGCCCCTGCTGCCAATGACATGAGCCCTGCTGCCAATGACACGGGCCCTTGCTGCCAATGACACGGGCCCTGCTGCCAATGAACCGGGCCCCTGCTGCCAATAATCTGGGCCCCTGCTGCCAATAATCTGGGCCCCTGCTGCCAATGACACAGGCCCTGCTGCCAATGAACCGGGCCCCGGCCGCCAATGAACCAGGCCCCAGCTGCCAATGAACCGGGCCCCGGCAGCCAATGAACAGGGCCCCTGCTGCCAATGAACCGGGCCCGTGCTGCCAATGAACCGGGCCCCTGCTGCCAATGAACCGGGCTCCTGCTGCTGATGAACCGGGCCCCGGCTGCCAATGAACCGGGCCCCTGCTGCCAATGACACGAGCCCTGCTGCCAATGACACGGGCCCTGCTGCCAATGACACGGGCCTTGCTGCCAATGACACGGGCCTTGCTGCCAATGAACCTGGCCCCTGCTGCCAATGAACCGGGCCCCTGCTGCCAATAACACAGGCCCTGCTGCCAATGAACCGGGCCCCTGCTGCCAATGAACCGGGCTCCTGCTGCCAATGATACAGGCCCTGCTGCCAATGAACCGGGCCCCTGCTGCCAATGAACCGGGCCCCTGCTGCTGATGAACTGGGCCCCTGCTGCCAATGACAGGGGCCCTGCCGCCAATGACACGGGCCCTGCTGCCAATGAACCGGGCCCCTGCTGCCAATGAACCGGCTCTGCTGCCAATGACATGGGCTCTGCTGCCAATGAACCGGGCCCCTGCTGCCAATGAACCAGGGCCCTACTGCCAATGACACGGGCCCTGCTGCCAATGACACGGGCCCTTGCTGCCAATGACACGGGCCCTGCTGCCAATGAACCGGGCCCCTGCAACCAATGAACCGGGCCCCTGCTGCCAATGATATAAGCCCTTGCTGCCAATGAACCGGGCCCCTGCTGCCAATGAACCGGGCCCCTGCTGCCAATGAACCGGGCCCCTGCTGCCAATGAACCAGGGCCCTGCTGCCAATGACACGGGCCCTGCTGCCAATGACACAGGCCCTGCTGCCAATAAACCGGGCCCCTGCTGCCAATGAACCGGGCCCCTGCTGCCCATGAACCGGGCCCCTGCTGCCAATAACACAGGCCCTGCTGCCAATGAACCGGGCCCCTGCTGCCAATGAACTGGGCCCCTGCTGCCAATTAACCAGGCCCCTGCTGCCAATGAACCGGGCCCCTGCTGCTGATGAACTGGGGCCCCTGCTGCCAATGACACGAGCCCTGCTGCCAATGACACGGGCCCTGCTGCCAATGACACGGGCCTTGCTGCCAATGACACGGGCCTTGCTGCCAATGAACCTGGCCCCTGCTGCCAATGAACCGGGCCCCTGCTGCCAATAACACAGGCCCTGCAGCCAATGAACCAGGCCCCTGCTGCCAATGAACCGGGCCCCTGCTGCCAATGATACAGGCCCTGCTGCCAATGAACCGGGCCCCTGCTGACAATTAACCGGGCCCCTGCTGCCAATGAACCGGGCCCTGCTGCCAATGACACGGGCCCTGCTGCCAATGACACGGGCCCTGCTGCCAATGAACCGGGCCCCTGCTGCCAATGAACCGGGCCCCTGCTGCCAATGACTCGGGCGGCGGGCCCTGCTGCCAATGAACCGGGCCCCTGCTGCCAATGAACAGGGCCCCTGCTGTCAATGACACGGGCCCTGCTGCCAATGACACAGGCCCTGCTGCCAATGAACTGGGCTCCTGCTGCCAATGAACCGGGCCCCAGCTGCCAATGACACGGGCCCTGCTGCCAATGAACCGGGCCCCTGCTGCCAATGAACCGGGCCCTGCTGCTAATGACACGGGCCCTGCTGCCAATGACACGGGCCCTGCTGCCAATGAACCGGGCCCCTGCTGCCAATGACTCCCGCCCTGCTGCCAATGAACCGGGCCCCTGCTGCCAATGAACTGGGCCGCGGCTGCCAATGAACCAGGCCCCGGCTGCCAATGAACCGGGCCCCTGCTGCCAATGAACCGGGCCCCTGCTGCCAATGAACCGGGCCCCTGCTGCCGATGAACCAGGCCCCTGCTGCTGATGAACCGGGCCCCGGCTGCCAATGAACCGGGCCCCTGCTGCCAATGACACGGGCCTTGCTGCCAATGACACGGGCCCTGCTGCCAATGAACTGGGCCCCTGCTGCCAATGAACCTGGCCCCTGCTGCCAATAACCCGGGCCCCGGCTGCCAATGAACCGGGCCCCTGCTGTCAATGACACAGGCCCTGCTGCCAATGAACCGGGCCCCTGCTGCCAATGAACCGGGCCCCCGCTGCCAATGATACAGGCCCTGCTGCCAATGACACAGGCCCTGCTGCCAATAAACCGGGCCCCTGCTGCCAATGAACCGGGCCCCTGCTGCCAATGATATAAGCCCTTGCTGCCAATGAACCGGGCCCCTGCTGCCAATGAACCGGGCCCCTGCTGCCAATGAACCGGGCCCCTGCTGCCAATGAACCAGGGCCCTGCTGCCAATGACACGGGCCCTGCTGCCAATGACACGGGCCCTGCTGCCAATTAACCGGGCCCCTGCTGCCTATGAACCAGGCCCTGCTGCCAATGAACCTGGCCCCTGCTGCCAATGAACCGGGCCCCTGCTGCCAATAACACAGGCCCTGCTGCCAATGAACCAGGCCCCTGCTGCCAATGAACCGGGCCCCTGCTGCCAATGATATAGGCCCTGCTGCCAATGAACCGGGCCCCTGCTGCCAATTAACCGGGCCCCTGCTGCCAATGAACCGGCCCCTGCTGCTGATGAACTGGGCCCCTGCTGCCAATGACAGGGGCCCTGCCGCCAATGACACGGGCCCTGCTGCCAATGAACCGGGCCCCTGCCGCCAATGAACCGGGCCCTGCTGCCAATGACACGGGCCCTGCTGCCAATGACACGGGCCCTGCTGCCAATGACACGGGCCCTTGCTGCCAATGAACCGGGCCCCTGCTGCCAATGAACCGGGCCCCTGCTGCCAAAGAAACAGGCCCTGCTGCCAATGAACCGGGCCCCTGCTGCCAATTAACCGGGCCCCTGCTGCCAATGAACCGGGCCCCTGCTGCCAATGAACCGGGCCCCTGCTGCCAATGATATAGGCCCTTGCTGCCAATGAACCGGGCCCCTGGTGCCAATGAACCCGGCCCCTGCTGCCAATAAACCGGGCCCCTGCTGCCAATGAACCAGGGCCCTGCTGCCAATGACACGGGCCCTGCTGCCAATGACACGGGCCCTGCTGCAAATGACACGGGCCCTGCTGCCAACGAACCGGGCCCCTGCTGCCAATGAACCGGGCCCTGCTGCCAATGAACCGGGCCCCTGCTGCCAATGAACTGGGCCCCTGCTGCCAATGACACAGGCCTTTGCTGCCAATGACACGGGCCCTGCTGCCAATGACCAAGGGCCCTGCTGCCAATGAACCGGGCCCTGGCTGTCAATGAACCGGGCCCCTGCTGCCGATGAAGCGGGCCCCTGCTGCTGATGAACTGGGCCCCTGCTGCCAATGACAGGGGCCCTGCCGCCAATGACACGGGCCCTGCTGCCAATGAACCGGGCCCCTGCTGCCAATGAACCAGGCCCTGCTGCCAATGACACGGGCCCTGCTGCTAATGAACCGCGCCCCTGCTGCCAATGAACCGGGCCCCTGCTGCCAATGACATGAGCCCTGCTGCCAATGACACGGGCCCTTGCTGCCAATGACACGGGCCCTGCTGCCAATGAACCGGGCCCCTGCTGCCAATAATCTGGGCCCCTGCTGCCAATAATCTGGGCCCCTGCTGCCAATGACACAGGCCCTGCTGCCAATGAACCGGGCCCCGGCCGCCAATGAACCAGGCCCCAGCTGCCAATGAACCGGGCCCCGGCAGCCAATGAACAGGGCCCCTGCTGCCAATGAACCGGGCCCGTGCTGCCAATGAACCGGGCCCCTGCTGCCAATGAACCGGGCTCCTGCTGCTGATGAACCGGGCCCCGGCTGCCAATGAACCGGGCCCCTGCTGCCAATGACACGAGCCCTGCTGCCAATGACACGGGCCCTGCTGCCAATGACACGGGCCTTGCTGCCAATGACACGGGCCTTGCTGCCAATGAACCTGGCCCCTGCTGCCAATGAACCGGGCCCCTGCTGCCAATAACACAGGCCCTGCTGCCAATGAACCGGGCCCCTGCTGCCAATGAACCGGGCTCCTGCTGCCAATGATACAGGCCCTGCTGCCAATGAACCGGGCCCCTGCTGCCAATGAACCGGGCCCCTGCTGCTGATGAACTGGGCCCCTGCTGCCAATGACAGGGGCCCTGCCGCCAATGACACGGGCCCTGCTGCCAATGAACCGGGCCCCTGCTGCCAATGAACCGGCTCTGCTGCCAATGACATGGGCTCTGCTGCCAATGAACCGGGCCCCTGCTGCCAATGAACCAGGGCCCTACTGCCAATGACACGGGCCCTGCTGCCAATGACACGGGCCCTTGCTGCCAATGACACGGGCCCTGCTGCCAATGAACCGGGCCCCTGCAACCAATGAACCGGGCCCCTGCTGCCAATGATATAAGCCCTTGCTGCCAATGAACCGGGCCCCTGCTGCCAATGAACCGGGCCCCTGCTGCCAATGAACCGGGCCCCTGCTGCCAATGAACCAGAGCCCTGCTGCCAATGACACGGGCCCTGCTGCCAATGACACAGGCCCTGCTGCCAATAAACCGGGCCCCTGCTGCCAATGAACCGGGCCCCTGCTGCCAATGATATAAGCCCTTGCTGCCAATGAACCGGGCCCCTGCTGCCAATGAACCGGGCCCCTGCTGCCAATGAACCGGGCCCCTGCTGCCAATGAACCAGGGCCCTGCTGCCAATGACACGGGCCCTGCTGCCAATGACACGGGCCCTGCTGCCAATTAACCGGGCCCCTGCTGCCAATGAACCAGGCCCTGCTGCCAATGAACCTGGCCCCTGCTGCCAATGAACCGGGCCCCTGCTGCCAATAACACAGGCCCTGCTGCCAATGAACCAGGCCCCTGCTGCCAATGAACGGGGCCCCTGCTGCCAATGATATAGGCCCTGCTGCCAATGAACCGGGCCCCTGCTGCCAATTAACCGGGCCCCTGCTGCCAATGAACCAGCCCCTGCTGCTGATGAACTGGGCCCCTGCTGCCAATGACAGGGGCCCTGCCGCCAATGACACGGGCCCTGCTGCCAATGAACCGGGCCCCTGCCGCCAATGAACCGGGCCCTGCTGCCAATGACACGGGCCCTGCTGCCAATGACACGGGCCCTGCTGCCAATGACACGGGCCCTTGATGCCAATGAACCGGGCCCCTGCTGCCAATGAACCGGGCCCCTGCTGCCAAAGAAACAGGCCCTGCTGCCAATGAACCGGGCCCCTGCTGCCAATTAACCGGGCCCCTGCTGCCAATGAACCGGGCCCCTGCTGCCAATGAACCGGGCCCCTGCTGCCAATGATATAGGCCCTTGCTGCCAATGAACCGGGCCCCTGGTGCCAATGAACCCGGCCCCTGCTGCCAATAAACCGGGCCCCTGCTGCCAATGAACCAGGGCCCTGCTGCCAATGACACGGGCCCTGCTGCCAATGACACGGGCCCTGCTGCAAATGACACGGGCCCTGCTGCCAACGAACCGGGCCCCTGCTGCCAATGAACCGGGCCCTGCTGCCAATGAACCGGGCCCCTGCTGCCAATGAACCGGGCCCCTGCTGCCAATGACACAGGCCTTTGCTGCCAATGACACGGGCCCTGCTGCCAATGACCAAGGGCCCTGCTGCCAATGAACCGGGCCCCGGCTGTCAATGAACCGGGCCCCTGCTGCCGATGAAGCGGGCCCCTGCTGCTGATGAACTGGGCCCCTGCTGCCAATGACAGGGGCCCTGCCGCCAATGACACGGGCCCTGCTGCCAATGAACCGGGCCCCTGCTGCCAATGAACCGGTCCCTGCTGCCAATGACACGGGCCCTGCTGCTAATGAACCGGGCCCCTGCTGCCAATGAACTGGGCCCCTGCTGCCAATGACATGAGCCCTGCTGCCAATGACACGGGCCCTTGCTGCCAATGACACGGGCCCTGCTGCCAATGAACCGGGCCCCTGCTGCCAATAATCTGGGCCCCTGCTGCCAATAATCTGGGCCCCTGCTGCCAATGACACAGGCCCTGCTGCCAATGAACCGGGCCCCGGCCGCCAATGAACCAGGCCCCAGCTGCCAATGAACCGGGCCCCGGCAGCCAATGAACAGGGCCCCTGCTGCCAATGAACCGGGCCCGTGCTGCCAATGAACCGGGCCCCTGCTGCCAATGAACCGGGCTCCTGCTGCTGATGAACCGGGCCCCGGCTGCCAATGAACCGGGCCCCTGCTGCCAATGACACGAGCCCTGCTGCCAATGACACGGGCCCTGCTGCCAATGACACGGGCCTTGCTGCCAATGACACGGGCCTTGCTGCCAATGAACCTGGCCCCTGCTGCCAATGAACCGGGCCCCTGCTGCCAATAACACAGGCCCTGCTGCCAATGAACCGGGCCCCTGCTGCCAATGAACCGGGCTCCTGCTGCCAATGATACAGGCCCTGCTGCCAATGAACCGGGCCCCTGCTGCCAATGAACCGGGCCCCTGCTGCTGATGAACTGGGCCCCTGCTGCCAATGACAGGGGCCCTGCCGCCAATGAACCGGGCCCCTGCTGCCAATGAACCGGCTCTGCTGCCAGTGACATGGGCTCTGCTGCCAATGAACCGGGCCCCTGCTGCCAATGAACCAGGGCCCTACTGCCAATGACACGGGCCCTGCTGCCAATGACACGGGCCCTTGCTGCCAATGACACGGGCCCTGCTGCCAATGAACCGGGCCCCTGCAACCAATGAACCGGGCCCCTGCTGCCAATGAAACGGGCCCTGCTGCCAATGACACGGGCCCTGCTGCCAATGACACGGGCCCTGCTGCCAATGAACCTGGCCCCTGCTGCCAATGACCGGGCCCCTGCTGCCAATGACTCGGGCCCTGCTGCCAATGAACGGGGCCCCTGCTGCCAATGAACCGGGCCCCTGCTGTCAATGACACGGGCCCTGCTGCCAATGACACAGGCCCTGCTGCCAATGAACTGGGCCCCTGCTGCCAATGAACCGGGCCCCAGCTGCCAATGACACGTGCCCTGCTGCCAATGAACCGGGCCCCTGCTGCCAATGAACCGGGCCCTGCTGCTAATGACACGGGCCCTGCTGCCAATGACACGGTCCCTGCTGCCAATGAACCGGGCCCCTGCTGCCAATGAACCGGGCCCCTGCTGCCAATGACTCCCGCCCTGCTGCCAATGAACCGGGCCCCTGCTGCCAATGAACCGGGCCCCTGCTGCCAATGACACAGGCCTTTGGTGCCAATGACACGGGCCCTGCTGCCAATGACACGGGCCCTGCTGCCAATGACCCGGCCCCTGCTGCCAATGAACCGGGCCCCTGCTGCCAATGACATGGGCCCTGCTGCCGATGACACGGGCCCTTGCTGCCAATGACACGGGCCCTGCTGCCAATGAACCGGGCCCCTGCTGCCAATAATCTGGGCCCCTGCTGCCAATAATCTGGGCCCCTGCTGCCAATGACACAGGCCCTACTGCCAATGAACCAGGCCCCGGCCGCCAATGAACCGGGCCCCAGCTGCCAATGAACCGGGCCCCGGCAGCCAATGAACAGGGCCCCTGCTGCCAATGAACCGGGCCCCTGCTGCCAATGAACCGGGCCCCTGCTGCCAATGAACCGGGCTCCTGCTGCTGATGAACCGGGCCCCGGCTGCCAATGAACCGGGCCCCTGCTGCCAATGACACGAGCCCTGCTGCCAATGACATGGGCCCTGCTGCCAATGACACGGGCCTTGCTGCCAATGACACGGGCCTTGCTGCCAATGACACGGGCCTTGCTGCCAATGAACTTGGCCCCTGCTGCCAATGAACCGGGCCCCTGCTAACAATAACACAGGCCCTGCTGCCAATGAACCGGGCCCCTGCTGCCAATGACACGAGCCCTGCTGCCAATGACACGGGCCCTGCTGCCAATGACACGGGCCTTGCTGCCAATGACACGGGCCTTGCTGCCAATGAACCTGGCCCCTGCTGCCCATGAACCGGGCCCCTGCTGCCAATAACACAGGCCCTGCTGCCAATGAACCGGGCCCCTGCTGCCAATGAACTGGGCCCCTGCTGCCAATTAACCAGGCCCCTGCTGCCAATGAACCGGGCCCCTGCTGCTGATGAACTGGGGCCCCTGCTGCCAATGACAGGGGCCCTGCTGCCAATGACACGGGCCCTGCTGCCAATGACACGGGCCCTGCTGCCAATGACACGGGCCTTACTGCCAATGACACGGGCCTTGCTGCCAATGAACCTGGCCCCTGCTGCCCATGAACCGGGCCCCTGCTGCCAATAACACAGGCCCTGCTGCCAATGAACCGGGCCCCTGCTGCCAATGAACCGGGCCCCTGCTGTCAATGACACGGGCCCTGCTGCCAATGACACAGGCCCTGCTGCCAATGAACTGGGTCCCTGCTGCCAATGAACCGGGCCCCAGCTGCCAATGACACGGGCCCTGCTGCCAATGAACCGGGCCCCTGCTGCCAATGAACCGGGCCCTGCTGCTAATGACACGGGCCCTGCTGCCAATGACACGGGCCCTGCTGCCAATGAACCGGGCCCCTGCTGCCAATGACTCCCGCCCTGCTGCCAATGAACCGGGCCCCTGCTGCCAATGAACTGGGCCGCGGCTGCCAATGAACCGGGCCCCGGCTGCCAATGAACCGGGCCCCTGCTGCCAATGAACCGGGCCCCTGCTGCCAATGAACCGCGCCACTGCTGCCGATGAACCGGGCCCCTGCTGCTGATGAACTGGGCCCCGGCTGCCAATGACCCGGACCCCTGCTGCCAATGACACGGGCCTTCCTGCCAATGACACGGGCCCTGCTGCCAATGAACTGGGCCCCTGCTGCCAATGAACCTGGCCCCTGCTGCCAATAACCCGGGCCCCGGCTGCCAATGAACCGGGCCCCTGCTGTCAATGACACAGGCCCTGCTGCCAATGAACCGGGCCCCTGCTGCCAATGAACCGGGCCCCTGCTGCCAATGAACCGGGCCCCTGCTGCCAATGAACCAGGGCCCTGCTGCCAATGACACGGGCCCTGCTGCCAATGACACAGGCCCTGCTGCCAATAAACCGGGCCCCTGCTGCCAATGAACCAGGCCCCTGCTGCCAATGATATAAGCCCTTGCTGCCAATGAACCGGGCCCCTGCTGCCAATGAACCGGGCCCCTGCTGCCAATGAACCGGGCCCCTGCTGCCAATGAACCAGGGCCCTGCTGCCAATGACACGGGCCCTGCTGCCAATGACACGGGCCCTGCTGCCAATTAACCGGGCCCCTGCTGCCAATGAACCAGGCCCTGCTGCCAATGAACCTGGCCCCTGCTGCCAATGAACCGGGCGCCTGCTGCCAATAACACAGGCCCTGCTGCCAATGAACCAGGCCCCTGCTGCCAATGAACCGGGCCCCTGCTGCCAATGATATAGGCCCTGCTGCCAATGAACCGGGCCCCTCCTGCCAATTAACCGGGCCCCTGCTGCCAATGAACCGGACCCTGCTGCTGATGAACTGGGCCCATGCTGCCAATGACAGGTGCCCTGCCGCCAATGACACAGGCCCTGCTGCCAATGAACCGGGCCCCTGCCGCCAATGAACCGGGCCCTGCTGCCAATGACACGGGCCCTGCTGCCAATGACACGGGCCCTTGCTGCCAATGAACCGGGCCCCTGCTGCCAATGAACTGGGCCCCTGCTGCCAAAGAAACAGGCCCTGCTGCCAATGAACCGGGCCCCTGCTGCCAATGAACCGGGCCCCTGCTGCCAATGAACCGGGCCCCTGCTGCCAATGATATAGGCCCTTGCTGCCAATGAACCGGGCCCCTGCTGCCAATGAACCCGGCCCCTGCTGCCAATAAACCGGGCCCCTGCTGCCAATGAACCAGGGCCCTGCTGCCAATGACACGGGCCCTGCTGCCAATGACACGGGCCCTGCTGCAAATGACACGGGCCCTGCTGCCAACGAACCGGGCCCCTGCTGCCAATGAACCGGGCCCTGCTGCCCATGAACCGGGCCCCTGCTGCCAATGAACCGGGCCCCTGCTGCCAATGACACAGGCCTTTGCTGCCAATGACACAGGCCCTGCTGCCAATGACCACGGGCCCTGCTGCCAATGACACGGGCCCCTGCTGCTGATGAACTGGGCCCCTGCTGCCAATGACAGGGGCCCTGCCGCCAATGACACGGGCCCTGCTGCCAATGAACCGGGCCCCTGCTGCCAATGAACCGGGCCCTGCTGCCAATGACACGGGCCCTGCTGCTAATGAACCGGGCCCCTGCTGCCAATGAACCGGGCCCCTGCTGCCAATGACTCGGGCCCTGCTGCCAATGAACGGGGCCCCTGCTGCCAATGGACCGGGCCCCTGCTGTCAATGACACGGGCCCTGCTGCCAATGACACAGGCCCTGCTGCCAATGAACTGGGCCCCTGCTGCCAATGAACCGGGCCCCAGCTGCCAATGACACGTGCCCTGCTGCCAATGAACCGGGCCCCTGCTGCCAATGAACCGGGCCCTGCTGCTAATGACACGGGCCCTGCTGCCAATGACACGGTCCCTGCTGCCAATGAACCGGGCCCCTGCTGCCAATGAACCGGGCCCCTGCTGCCAATGACTCCCGCCCTGCTGCCAATGAACTGGGCCCCTGCTGCCAATGAACCGGGCCCCTGTTGCCAATGACACAGGCCTTTGGTGCCAATGACACGGGCCCTGCTGCCAATGACACGGGCCCTGCTGCCAATGACCCGGCCCCTGCTGCCAATGAACCGGGCCCCTGCTGCCAATGACATGGGCCCTGCTGCCGATGACACGGGCCCTTGCTGCCAATGACACGGGCCCTGCTGCCAATGAACCGGGCCCCTGCTGCCAATAATCTGGGCCCCTGCTGCCAATAATCTGGGCCCCTGCTGCCAATGACACAGGCCCTGCTGCCAATGAACCAGGCCCCGGCCGCCAATGAACCGGGCCCCAGCTGCCAATGAACCGGGCCCCGGCAGCCAATGAACAGGGCCCCTGCTGCCAATGAACCGGGCCCCTGCTGCCAATGAACCGGGCCCCTGCTGCCGATGAACCGGGCTCCTGCTGCTGATGAACCGGGCCCCGGCTGCCAATGAACCGGGCCCCTGCTGCCAATGACACGAGCCCTGCTGCCAATGACACGGGCCCTGCTGCCAATGACACGGGCCTTGCTGCCAATGACACGGGCCTTGCTGCCAATGACACGGGCCTTGCTGCCAATGAACCTGGCCCCTGCTGCCAATGAACCGGGCCCCTGCTAACAATAACACAGGCCCTGCTGCCAATGAACCGGGCCCCTGCTGCCAATGACACGAGCCCTGCTGCCAATGACACGGGCCCTGCTGCCAATGACACGGGCCTTGCTGCCAATGACACGGGCCTTGCTGCCAATGAACCTGGCCCCTGCTGCCAATGAACCGGGCCCCTGCTGCCAATAACACAGGCCCTGCTGCCAATGAACCGGGCCCCTGCTGCCAATGAACTGGGCCCCTGCTGCCAATTAACCAGGCCCCTGCTGCCAATGAACCGGGCCCCTGCTGCTGATGAACTGGGGCCCCTGCTGCCAATGACAGGGGCCCTGCTGCCAATGACACGGGCCCTGCTGCCAATGACACGGGCCCTGCTGCCAATGACACGGGCCTTGCTGCCAATGACACGGGCCTTGCTGCCAATGAACCTGGCCCCTGCTGCCCATGAACCGGGCCCCTGCTGCCAATAACACAGGCCCTGCTGCCAATGAACCGGGCCCCTGCTGCCAATGAACCGGGCCCCTGCTGTCAATGACACGGGCCCTGCTGCCAATGACACAGGCCCTGCTGCCAATGAACTGGGTCCCTGCTGCCAATGAACCGGGCCCCAGCTGCCAATGACACGGGCCCTGCTGCCAATGAACAGGGCCCCTGCTGCCAATGAACCGGGCCCTGCTGCTAATGACACGGGCCCTGCTGCCAATGACACGGGCCCTGCTGCCAATGAACCGGGCCCCTGCTGCCAATGACTCCCGCCCTGCTGCCAATGAACCGGGCCCCTGCTGCCAATGAACTGGGCCGCGGCTGCCAATGAACCGGGCCCCGGCTGCCAATGAACCGGGCCCCTGCTGCCAATGAACCGGGCCCCTGCTGCCAATGAACCGCGCCCCTGCTGCAGATGAACCGGGCCCCGGCTGCCAATAACCCAGGCCCCGGCTGCCAATGAACCGGGCCCCTGCTGTCAATGACACAGGCCCTGCTGCCAATGAACCGGGCCCCTGCTGCCAATGAACCGGGCCCCTGCTGCCAATGAACCGGGCCCCTGCTGCCAATGAACCAGGGCCCTGCTGCCAATGACACGGGCCCTGCTGCCAATGACACAGGCCCTGCTGCCAATAAACCGGGCCCCTGCTGCCAATGAACCAGGCCCCTGCTGCCAATGATATAAGCCCTTGCTGCCAATGAACCGGGCCCCTGCTGCCAATGAACCGGGCCCCTGCTGCCAATGAACCGGGCCCCTGCTGCCAATGAACCAGGGCCCTGCTGCCAATGACACGGGCCCTGCTGCCAATGACACGGGCCCTGCTGCCAATTAACCGGGCCCCTGCTGCCAATGAACCAGGCCCTGCTGCCAATGAACCTGGCCCCTGCTGCCAATGAACCGGGCCCCTGCTGCCAATAACACAGGCCCTGCTGCCAATGAACCAGGCCCCTGCTGCCAATGATATAGGCCCTGCTGCCAATGAACCGGGCCCCTCCTGCCAATTAACCGGGCCCCTGCTGCCAATGAACCGGCCCCTGCTGCTGATGAACTGGGCCCCTGCTGCCAATGACAGGTGCCCTGCCGCCAATGACACAGGCCCTGCTGCCAATGAACCGGGCCCCTGCCGCCAATGAACCGGGCCCTGCTGCCAATGACACGGGCCCTGCTGCCAATGACACGGGCCCTGCTGCCAATGACACGGGCCCTTGCTGCCAATGAACCGGGCCCCTGCTGCCAATGAACCGGGCCCCTGCTGCCAAAGAAACAGGCCCTGCTGCCAATGAACCGGGCCCCTGCTGCCAATGAACCGGGCCCCTGCTGCCAATGAACCGGGCCCCTGCTGCCAATGATATAGGCCCTTGCTGCCAATGAACCGGGCCCCTGCTGCCAATGAACCCGGCCCCTGCTGCCAATAAACCGGGCCCCTGCTGCCAATGAACCAGGGCCCTGCTGCCAATGACACGGGCCCTGCTGCCAATGACACGGGCCCTGCTGCAAATGACACGGGCCCTGCTGCCAACGAACCGGGCCCCTGCTGCCAATGAACCGGGCCCTGCTGCCCATGAACCGGGCCCCTGCTGCCAATGAACCGGGCCCCTGCTGCCAATGACACAGGCCTTTGCTGCCAATGACACAGGCCCTGCTGCCAATGACCACGGGCCCTGCTGCCGATGAACCGGGCCCCTGCTGCTGATGAACTGGGCCCCTGCTGCCAATGACAGGGGCCCTGCCGCCAATGACACGGGCCCTGCTGCCAATGAACCGGGCCCCTGCTGCCAATGAACCGGGCCCTGCTGCCAATGACACGGGCCCTGCTGCTAATGAACCGGGCCCCTGCTGCCAATGAACCGGGCCCCTGCTGCTAATGACATGAGCCCTGCTGCCAATGACACGGGCCCTTGCTGCCAATGACACGGGCCCTGCTGCCAATGAACCGGGCCCCTGCTGCCAATAATCTGGGCCCCTGCTGCCAATAATCTGGGCCCCTGCTGCCAATGACACAGGCCCTGCTGCCAATGAACCGGGCCCCGGCCGCCAATGAACCAGGCCCCAGCTGCCAATGAACCGGGCCCCGGCAGCCAATGAACAGGGCCCCTGCTGCCAATGAACCGGGCCCGTGCTGCCAATGAACCGGGCCCCTGCTGCCAATGAACCGGGCTCCTGCTGCTGATGAACCGGGCCCTGCTGCCAATGACACGGGCCTTGCTGCCAATGACACGGGCCTTGCTGCCAATGAACCTGGCCCCTGCTGCCCATGAACCGGGCCCCTGCTGCCAATAACACAGGCCCTGCTGCCAATGAACCGGGCCCCTGCTGCCAATGAACCGGGCCCCTGCTGTCAATGACACGGGCCCTGCTGCCAATGACACAGGCCCTGCTGCCAATGAACTGGGTCCCTGCTGCCAATGAACCGGGCCCCAGCTGCCAATGACACGGGCCCTGCTGCCAATGAACAGGGCCCCTGCTGCCAATGAACCGGGCCCTGCTGCTAATGACACGGGCCCTGCTGCCAATGACACGGGCCCTGCTGCCAATGAACCGGGCCCCTGCTGCCAATGACTCCCGCCCTGCTGCCAATGAACCGGGCCCCTGCTGCCAATGAACTGGGCCGCGGCTGCCAATGAACCGGGCCCCGGCTGCCAATGAACCGGGCCCCTGCTGCCAATGAACCGGGCCCCTGCTGCCAATGAACCGCGCCCCTGCTGCAGATGAACCGGGCCCCTGCTGCTGATGAACCGGGCCCCGGCTGCCAATGACCCGGGCCCCTGCTGCCAATGACACGGGCCTTCCTGCCAATGACACGGGCCCTGCTGCCAATGAACTGGGCCCCTGCTGCCAATGAACCTGGCCCCTGCTGCCAATAACCCAGGCCCCGGCTGCCAATGAACCGGGCCCCTGCTGTCAATGACACAGGCCCTGCTGCCAATGAACCGGGCCCCTGCTGCCAATGAACCGGGCCCCTGCTGCCAATGAACCGGGCCCCTGCTGCCAATGAACCAGGGCCCTGCTGCCAATGACACGGGCCCTGCTGCCAATGACACAGGCCCTGCTGCCAATAAACCGGGCCCCTGCTGCCAATGAACCAGGCCCCTGCTGCCAATGATATAAGCCCTTGCTGCCAATGAACCGGGCCCCTGCTGCCAATGAACCGGGCCCCTGCTGCCAATGAACCGGGCCCCTGCTGCCAATGAACCAGGGCCCTGCTGCCAATGACACGGGCCCTGCTGCCAATGACACGGGCCCTGCTGCCAATTAACCGGGCCCCTGCTGCCAATGAACCAGGCCCTGCTGCCAATGAACCTGGCCCCTGCTGCCAATGAACCGGGCCCCTGCTGCCAATAACACAGGCCCTGCTGCCAATGAACCAGGCCCCTGCTGCCAATGAACCGGGCCCCTGCTGCCAATGATATAGGCCCTGCTGCCAATGAACCGGGCCCCTCCTGCCAATTAACCGGGCCCCTGCTGCCAATGAACCGGCCCCTGCTGCTGATGAACTGGGCCCCTGCTGCCAATGACAGGTGCCCTGCCGCCAATGACACAGGCCCTGCTGCCAATGAACCGGGCCCCTGCCGCCAATGAACCGGGCCCTGCTGCCAATGACACGGGCCCTGCTGCCAATGACACGGGCCCTGCTGCCAATGACACGGGCCCTTGCTGCCAATGAACCGGGCCCCTGCTGCCAATGAACCGGGCCCCTGCTGCCAAAGAAACAGGCCCTGCTGCCAATGAACCGGGCCCCTGCTGCCAATGAACCGGGCCCCTGCTGCCAATGAACCGGGCCCCTGCTGCCAATGATATAGGCCCTTGCTGCCAATGAACCGGGCCCCTGCTGCCAATGAACCCGGCCCCTGCTGCCAATAAACCGGGCCCCTGCTGCCAATGAACCAGGGCCCTGCTGCCAATGACACGGGCCCTGCTGCCAATGACACGGGCCCTGCTGCAAATGACACGGGCCCTGCTGCCAACGAACCGGGCCCCTGCTGCCAATGAACCGGGCCCTGCTGCCCATGAACCGGGCCCCTGCTGCCAATGAACCGGGCCCCTGCTGCCAATGACACAGGCCTTTGCTGCCAATGACACAGGCCCTGCTGCCAATGACCACGGGCCCTGCTGCCGATGAACCGGGCCCCTGCTGCTGATGAACTGGGCCCCTGCTGCCAATGACAGGGGCCCTGCCGCCAATGACACGGGCCCTGCTGCCAATGAACCGGGCCCCTGCTGCCAATGAACCGGGCCCTGCTGCCAATGACACGGGCCCTGCTGCTAATGAACCGGGCCCCTGCTGCCAATGAACCGGGCCCCTGCTGCTAATGACATGAGCCCTGCTGCCAATGACACGGGCCCTTGCTGCCAATGACACGGGCCCTGCTGCCAATGAACCGGGCCCCTGCTGCCAATAATCTGGGCCCCTGCTGCCAATAATCTGGGCCCCTGCTGCCAATGACACAGGCCCTGCTGCCAATGAACCGGGCCCCGGCCGCCAATGAACCAGGCCCCAGCTGCCAATGAACCGGGCCCCGGCAGCCAATGAACAGGGCCCCTGCTGCCAATGAACCGGGCCCGTGCTGCCAATGAACCGGGCCCCTGCTGCCAATGAACCGGGCTCCTGCTGCTGATGAACCGGGCCCCGGCTGCCAATGAACCGGGCCCCTGCTGCCAATGACACAAGCCCTGCTGCCAATGACACGGGCCCTGCTGCCAATGACACGGGCCTTGCTGCCAATGACACGGGCCTTGCTGCCAATGAACCTGGCCCCTGCTGCCAATGAACCGGGCCCCTGCTGCCAATGAACCGGGCCCCTGCTGCCAATAACACAGGCCCTGCTGCCAATGAACCGGGCCCCTGCTGCCAATGAACCGGGCTCCTGCTGCCAATGATACAGGCCCTGCTGCTAATGAACCGGGCCCCTGCTGCCAATGAACCGGGCCCCTGCTGCCAATGACATGAGCCCTGCTGCCAATGACACGGGCCCTTGCTGCCAATGACACGGGCCCTGCTGCCAATGAACCGGGCCCCTGCTGCCAATAATCTGGGCCCCTGCTGCCAATAATCTGGGCCCCTGCTGCCAATGACACAGGCCCTGCTGCCAATGAACCGGGCCCCGGCCGCCAATGAACCAGGCCCCAGCTGCCAATGAACCGGGCCCCGGCAGCCAATGAACAGGGCCCCTGCTGCCAATGAACCGGGCCCGTGCTGCCAATGAACCGGGCCCCTGCTGCCAATGAACCGGGCTCCTGCTGCTGATGAACCGGGCCCCGGCTGCCAATGAACCGGGCCCCTGCTGCCAATGACACGAGCCCTGCTGCCAATGACACGGGCCCTGCTGCCAATGACACGGGCCTTACTGCCAATGACACGGGCCTTGCTGCCAATGAACCTGGCCCCTGCTGCCAATGAACCGGGCCCCTGCTGCCAATAACACAGGCCCTGCTGCCAATGAACCGGGCCCCTGCTGCCAATGAACCGGGCTCCTGCTGCCAATGATACAGGCCCTGCTGCCAATGAACCGGGCCCCTGCTGCCAATGAACCGGGCCCCTGCTGCTGATGAACTGGGCCCCTGCTGCCAATGACAGGGGCCCTGCCGCCAATGAACCGGGCCCCTGCTGCCAATGAACCGGCTCTGCTGCCAGTGACATGGGCTCTGCTGCCAATGAACCGGGCCCCTGCTGCCAATGAACCAGGGCCCTACTGCCAATGACACGGGCCCTGCTGCCAATGACACGGGCCCTTGCTGCCAATGACACGGGCCCTGCTGCCAATGAACCGGGCCCCTGCAACCAATGAACCGGGCCCCTGCTGCCAATGAAACGGGCCCTGCTGCCAATGACACGGGCCCTGCTGCCAATGACACGGGCCCTGCTGCCAATGAACCGGGCCCCTGCTGCCAATGACAGGGCCCCTGCTGCCAATGACTCGGGCCCTGCTGCCAATGAACGGGGCCCCTGCTGCCAATGAACCGGGCCCCTGCTGTCAATGACACGGGCCCTGCTGCCAATGACACAGGCCCTGCTGCCAATGAACTGGGCCCCTGCTGCCAATGAACCGGGCCCCAGCTGCCAATGACACGTGCCCTGCTGCCAATGAACCGGGCCCCTGCTGCCAATGAACCGGGCCCTGCTGCTAATGACACGGGCCCTGCTGCCAATGACACGGTCCCTGCTGCCAATGAACCGGGCCCCTGCTGCCAATGAACCGGGCCCCTGCTGCCAATGACTCCCGCCCTGCTGCCAATGAACCGGGCCCCTGCTGCCAATGAACCGGGCCCCTGCTGCCAATGACACAGGCCTTTGGTGCCAATGACACGGGCCCTGCTGCCAATGACACGGGCCCTGCTGCCAATGACCCGGCCCCTGCTGCCAATGAACCGGGCCCCTGCTGCCAATGACATGGGCCCTGCTGCCGATGACACGGGCCCTACTGCCAATGAACCAGGCCCCGGCCGCCAATGAACCGGGCCCCAGCTGCCAATGAACCGGGCCCCGGCAGCCAATGAACAGGGCCCCTGCTGCCAATGAACCGGGCCCCTGCTGCCAATGAACCGGGCCCCTGCTGCCAATGAACCGGGCTCCTGCTGCTGATGAACCGGGCCCCGGCTGCCAATGAACCGGGCCCCTGCTGCCAATGACACGAGCCCTGCTGCCAATGACATGGGCCCTGCTGCCAATGACACAGGCCTTGCTGCCAATGACACGGGCCTTGCTGCCAATGACACGGGCCTTGCTGCCAATGAACTTGGCCCCTGCTGCCAATGAACCGGGCCCCTGCTAACAATAACACAGGCCCTGCTGCCAATGAACCGGGCCCCTGCTGCCAATGACACGAGCCCTGCTGCCAATGACACGGGCCCTGCTGCCAATGACACGGGCCTTGCTGCCAATGACACGGGCCTTGCTGCCAATGAACCTGGCCCCTGCTGCCCATGAACCGGGCCCCTGCTGCCAATAACACAGGCCCTGCTGCCAATGAACCGGGCCCCTGCTGCCAATGAACTGGGCCCCTGCTGCCAATTAACCAGGCCCCTGCTGCCAATGAACCGGGCCCCTGCTGCTGATGAACTGGGGCCCCTGCTGCCAATGACAGGGGCCCTGCTGCCAATGACACGGGCCCTGCTGCCAATGACACGGGCCCTGCTGCCAATGACACGGGCCTTACTGCCAATGACACAGGCCTTGCTGCCAATGAACCTGGCCCCTGCTGCCCATGAACCGGGCCCCTGCTGCCAATAACACAGGCCCTGCTGCCAATGAACCGGGCCCCTGCTGCCAATAAACCGGGCCCCTGCTGCCAATGAACCGGGCCCCTGCTGCCAATGATATAAGCCCTTGCTGCCAATGAACCGGGCCCCTGCTGCCAATGAACCGGGCCCCTGCTGCCAATGAACCGGGCCCCTGCTGCCAATGAACCAGGGCCCTGCTGCCAATGACACGGGCCCTGCTGCCAATGACACGGGCCCTGCTGCCAATTAACCGGGCCCCTGCTGCCAATGAACCAGGCCCTGCTGCCAATGAACCTGGCCCCTGCTGCCAATGAACCGGGCCCCTGCTGCCAATAACACAGGCCCTGCTGCCAATGAACCAGGCCCCTGCTGCCAATGAACGGGGCCCCTGCTGCCAATGATATAGGCCCTGCTGCCAATGAACCGGGCCCCTGCTGCCAATTAACCGGGCCCCTGCTGCCAATGAACCAGCCCCTGCTGCTGATGAACTGGGCCCCTGCTGCCAATGACAGGGGCCCTGCCGCCAATGACACGGGCCCTGCTGCCAATGAACCGGGCCCCTGCCGCCAATGAACCGGGCCCTGCTGCCAATGACACGGGCCCTGCTGCCAATGACACGGGCCCTGCTGCCAATGACACGGGCCCTTGATGCCAATGAACCGGGCCCCTGCTGCCAATGAACCGGGCCCCTGCTGCCAAAGAAACAGGCCCTGCTGCCAATGAACCGGGCCCCTGCTGCCAATTAACCGGGCCCCTGCTGCCAATGAACCGGGCCCCTGCTGCCAATGAACCGGGCCCCTGCTGCCAATGATATAGGCCCTTGCTGCCAATGAACCGGGCCCCTGGTGCCAATGAACCCGGCCCCTGCTGCCAATAAACCGGGCCCCTGCTGCCAATGAACCAGGGCCCTGCTGCCAATGACACGGGCCCTGCTGCCAATGACACGGGCCCTGCTGCAAATGACACGGGCCCTGCTGCCAACGAACCGGGCCCCTGCTGCCAATGAACCGGGCCCTGCTGCCAATGAACCGGGCCCCTGCTGCCAATGAACCGGGCCCCTGCTGCCAATGACACAGGCCTTTGCTGCCAATGACACGGGCCCTGCTGCCAATGACCAAGGGCCCTGCTGCCAATGAACCGGGCCCCGGCTGTCAATGAACCGGGCCCCTGCTGCCGATGAAGCGGGCCCCTGCTGCTGATGAACTGGGCCCCTGCTGCCAATGACAGGGGCCCTGCCGCCAATGACACGGGCCCTGCTGCCAATGAACCGGGCCCCTGCTGCCAATGAACCGGTCCCTGCTGCCAATGACACGGGCCCTGCTGCTAATGAACCGGGCCCCTGCTGCCAATGAACTGGGCCCCTGCTGCCAATGACATGAGCCCTGCTGCCAATGACACGGGCCCTTGCTGCCAATGACACGGGCCCTGCTGCCAATGAACCGGGCCCCTGCTGCCAATAATCTGGGCCCCTGCTGCCAATAATCTGGGCCCCTGCTGCCAATGACACAGGCCCTGCTGCCAATGAACCGGGCCCCGGCCGCCAATGAACCAGGCCCCAGCTGCCAATGAACCGGGCCCCGGCAGCCAATGAACAGGGCCCCTGCTGCCAATGAACCGGGCCCGTGCTGCCAATGAACCGGGCCCCTGCTGCCAATGAACCGGGCTCCTGCTGCTGATGAACCGGGCCCCGGCTGCCAATGAACCGGGCCCCTGCTGCCAATGACACGAGCCCTGCTGCCAATGACACGGGCCCTGCTGCCAATGACACGGGCCTTGCTGCCAATGACACGGGCCTTGCTGCCAATGAACCTGGCCCCTGCTGCCAATGAACCGGGCCCCTGCTGCCAATAACACAGGCCCTGCTGCCAATGAACCGGGCCCCTGCTGCCAATGAACCGGGCTCCTGCTGCCAATGATACAGGCCCTGCTGCCAATGAACCGGGCCCCTGCTGCCAATGAACCGGGCCCCTGCTGCTGATGAACTGGGCCCCTGCTGCCAATGACAGGGGCCCTGCCGCCAATGAACCGGGCCCCTGCTGCCAATGAACCGGCTCTGCTGCCAGTGACATGGGCTCTGCTGCCAATGAACCGGGCCCCTGCTGCCAATGAACCAGGGCCCTACTGCCAATGACACGGGCCCTGCTGCCAATGACACGGGCCCTTGCTGCCAATGACACGGGCCCTGCTGCCAATGAACCGGGCCCCTGCAACCAATGAACCGGGCCCCTGCTGCCAATGAAACGGGCCCTGCTGCCAATGACACGGGCCCTGCTGCCAATGACACGGGCCCTGCTGCCAATGAACCTGGCCCCTGCTGCCAATGACCGGGCCCCTGCTGCCAATGACTCGGGCCCTGCTGCCAATGAACGGGGCCCCTGCTGCCAATGAACCGGGCCCCTGCTGTCAATGACACGGGCCCTGCTGCCAATGACACAGGCCCTGCTGCCAATGAACTGGGCCCCTGCTGCCAATGAACCGGGCCCCAGCTGCCAATGACACGTGCCCTGCTGCCAATGAACCGGGCCCCTGCTGCCAATGAACCGGGCCCTGCTGCTAATGACACGGGCCCTGCTGCCAATGACACGGTCCCTGCTGCCAATGAACCGGGCCCCTGCTGCCAATGAACCGGGCCCCTGCTGCCAATGACTCCCGCCCTGCTGCCAATGAACCGGGCCCCTGCTGCCAATGAACCGGGCCCCTGCTGCCAATGACACAGGCCTTTGGTGCCAATGACACGGGCCCTGCTGCCAATGACACGGGCCCTGCTGCCAATGACCCGGCCCCTGCTGCCAATGAACCGGGCCCCTGCTGCCAATGACATGGGCCCTGCTGCCGATGACACGGGCCCTTGCTGCCAATGACACGGGCCCTGCTGCCAATGAACCGGGCCCCTGCTGCCAATAATCTGGGCCCCTGCTGCCAATAATCTGGGCCCCTGCTGCCAATGACACAGGCCCTACTGCCAATGAACCAGGCCCCGGCCGCCAATGAACCGGGCCCCAGCTGCCAATGAACCGGGCCCCGGCAGCCAATGAACAGGGCCCCTGCTGCCAATGAACCGGGCCCCTGCTGCCAATGAACCGGGCCCCTGCTGCCAATGAACCGGGCTCCTGCTGCTGATGAACCGGGCCCCGGCTGCCAATGAACCGGGCCCCTGCTGCCAATGACACGAGCCCTGCTGCCAATGACATGGGCCCTGCTGCCAATGACACGGGCCTTGCTGCCAATGACACGGGCCTTGCTGCCAATGACACGGGCCTTGCTGCCAATGAACTTGGCCCCTGCTGCCAATGAACCGGGCCCCTGCTAACAATAACACAGGCCCTGCTGCCAATGAACCGGGCCCCTGCTGCCAATGACACGAGCCCTGCTGCCAATGACACGGGCCCTGCTGCCAATGACACGGGCCTTGCTGCCAATGACACGGGCCTTGCTGCCAATGAACCTGGCCCCTGCTGCCCATGAACCGGGCCCCTGCTGCCAATAACACAGGCCCTGCTGCCAATGAACCGGGCCCCTGCTGCCAATGAACTGGGCCCCTGCTGCCAATTAACCAGGCCCCTGCTGCCAATGAACCGGGCCCCTGCTGCTGATGAACTGGGGCCCCTGCTGCCAATGACAGGGGCCCTGCTGCCAATGACACGGGCCCTGCTGCCAATGACACGGGCCCTGCTGCCAATGACACGGGCCTTACTGCCAATGACACGGGCCTTGCTGCCAATGAACCTGGCCCCTGCTGCCCATGAACCGGGCCCCTGCTGCCAATAACACAGGCCCTGCTGCCAATGAACCGGGCCCCTGCTGCCAATGAACCGGGCCCCTGCTGTCAATGACACGGGCCCTGCTGCCAATGACACAGGCCCTGCTGCCAATGAACTGGGTCCCTGCTGCCAATGAACCGGGCCCCAGCTGCCAATGACACGGGCCCTGCTGCCAATGAACCGGGCCCCTGCTGCCAATGAACCGGGCCCTGCTGCTAATGACACGGGCCCTGCTGCCAATGACACGGGCCCTGCTGCCAATGAACCGGGCCCCTGCTGCCAATGACTCCCGCCCTGCTGCCAATGAACCGGGCCCCTGCTGCCAATGAACTGGGCCGCGGCTGCCAATGAACCGGGCCCCGGCTGCCAATGAACCGGGCCCCTGCTGCCAATGAACCGGGCCCCTGCTGCCAATGAACCGCGCCACTGCTGCCGATGAACCGGGCCCCTGCTGCTGATGAACTGGGCCCCGGCTGCCAATGACCCGGGCCCCTGCTGCCAATGACACGGGCCTTCCTGCCAATGACACGGGCCCTGCTGCCAATGAACTGGGCCCCTGCTGCCAATGAACCTGGCCCCTGCTGCCAATAACCCGGGCCCCGGCTGCCAATGAACCGGGCCCCTGCTGTCAATGACACAGGCCCTGCTGCCAATGAACCGGGCCCCTGCTGCCAATGAACCGGGCCCCTGCTGCCAATGAACCGGGCCCCTGCTGCCAATGAACCAGGGCCCTGCTGCCAATGACACGGGCCCTGCTGCCAATGACACAGGCCCTGCTGCCAATAAACCGGGCCCCTGCTGCCAATGAACCAGGCCCCTGCTGCCAATGATATAAGCCCTTGCTGCCAATGAACCGGGCCCCTGCTGCCAATGAACCGGGCCCCTGCTGCCAATGAACCGGGCCCCTGCTGCCAATGAACCAGGGCCCTGCTGCCAATGACACGGGCCCTGCTGCCAATGACACGGGCCCTGCTGCCAATTAACCGGGCCCCTGCTGCCAATGAACCAGGCCCTGCTGCCAATGAACCTGGCCCCTGCTGCCAATGAACCGGGCGCCTGCTGCCAATAACACAGGCCCTGCTGCCAATGAACCAGGCCCCTGCTGCCAATGAACCGGGCCCCTGCTGCCAATGATATAGGCCCTGCTGCCAATGAACCGGGCCCCTCCTGCCAATTAACCGGGCCCCTGCTGCCAATGAACCGGACCCTGCTGCTGATGAACTGGGCCCATGCTGCCAATGACAGGTGCCCTGCCGCCAATGACACAGGCCCTGCTGCCAATGAACCGGGCCCCTGCCGCCAATGAACCGGGCCCTGCTGCCAATGACACGGGCCCTGCTGCCAATGACACGGGCCCTTGCTGCCAATGAACCGGGCCCCTGCTGCCAATGAACCGGCCCCTGCTGCTGATGAACTGGGCCCCTGCTGCCAATGACAGGTGCCCTGCCGCCAATGACACAGGCCCTGCTGCCAATGAACCGGGCCCCTGCCGCCAATGAACCGGGCCCTGCTGCCAATGACACGGGCCCTGCTGCCAATGACACGGGCCCTGCTGCCAATGACACGGGCCCTTGCTGCCAATGAACCGGGCCCCTGCTGCCAATGAACCGGGCCCCTGCTGCCAAAGAAACAGGCCCTGCTGCCAATGAACCGGGCCCCTGCTGCCAATGAACCGGGCCCCTGCTGCCAATGAACCGGGCCCCTGCTGCCAATGATATAGGCCCTTGCTGCCAATGAACCGGGCCCCTGCTGCCAATGAACCCGGCCCCTGCTGCCAATAAACCGGGCCCCTGCTGCCAATGAACCAGGGCCCTGCTGCCAATGACACGGGCCCTGCTGCCAATGACACGGGCCCTGCTGCAAATGACACGGGCCCTGCTGCCAACGAACCGGGCCCCTGCTGCCAATGAACCGGGCCCTGCTGCCCATGAACCGGGCCCCTGCTGCCAATGAACCGGGCCCCTGCTGCCAATGACACAGGCCTTTGCTGCCAATGACACAGGCCCTGCTGCCAATGACCACGGGCCCTGCTGCCGATGAACCGGGCCCCTGCTGCTGATGAACTGGGCCCCTGCTGCCAATGACAGGGGCCCTGCCGCCAATGACACGGGCCCTGCTGCCAATGAACCGGGCCCCTGCTGCCAATGAACCGGGCCCTGCTGCCAATGACACGGGCCCTGCTGCTAATGAACCGGGCCCCTGCTGCCAATGAACCGGGCCCCTGCTGCTAATGACATGAGCCCTGCTGCCAATGACACGGGCCCTTGCTGCCAATGACACGGGCCCTGCTGCCAATGAACCGGGCCCCTGCTGCCAATAATCTGGGCCCCTGCTGCCAATAATCTGGGCCCCTGCTGCCAATGACACAGGCCCTGCTGCCAATGAACCGGGCCCCGGCCGCCAATGAACCAGGCCCCAGCTGCCAATGAACCGGGCCCCGGCAGCCAATGAACAGGGCCCCTGCTGCCAATGAACCGGGCCCGTGCTGCCAATGAACCGGGCCCCTGCTGCCAATGAACCGGGCTCCTGCTGCTGATGAACCGGGCCCTGCTGCCAATGACACGGGCCTTGCTGCCAATGACACGGGCCTTGCTGCCAATGAACCTGGCCCCTGCTGCCCATGAACCGGGCCCCTGCTGCCAATAACACAGGCCCTGCTGCCAATGAACCGGGCCCCTGCTGCCAATGAACCGGGCCCCTGCTGTCAATGACACGGGCCCTGCTGCCAATGACACAGGCCCTGCTGCCAATGAACTGGGTCCCTGCTGCCAATGAACCGGGCCCCAGCTGCCAATGACACGGGCCCTGCTGCCAATGAACAGGGCCCCTGCTGCCAATGAACCGGGCCCTGCTGCTAATGACACGGGCCCTGCTGCCAATGACACGGGCCCTGCTGCCAATGAACCGGGCCCCTGCTGCCAATGACTCCCGCCCTGCTGCCAATGAACCGGGCCCCTGCTGCCAATGAACTGGGCCGCGGCTGCCAATGAACCGGGCCCCGGCTGCCAATGAACCGGGCCCCTGCTGCCAATGAACCGGGCCCCTGCTGCCAATGAACCGCGCCCCTGCTGCAGATGAACCGGGCCCCTGCTGCTGATGAACCGGGCCCCGGCTGCCAATGACCCGGGCCCCTGCTGCCAATGACACGGGCCTTCCTGCCAATGACACGGGCCCTGCTGCCAATGAACTGGGCCCCTGCTGCCAATGAACCTGGCCCCTGCTGCCAATAACCCAGGCCCCGGCTGCCAATGAACCGGGCCCCTGCTGTCAATGACACAGGCCCTGCTGCCAATGAACCGGGCCCCTGCTGCCAATGAACCGGGCCCCTGCTGCCAATGAACCGGGCCCCTGCTGCCAATGAACCAGGGCCCTGCTGCCAATGACACGGGCCCTGCTGCCAATGACACAGGCCCTGCTGCCAATAAACCGGGCCCCTGCTGCCAATGAACCAGGCCCCTGCTGCCAATGATATAAGCCCTTGCTGCCAATGAACCGGGCCCCTGCTGCCAATGAACCGGGCCCCTGCTGCCAATGAACCGGGCCCCTGCTGCCAATGAACCAGGGCCCTGCTGCCAATGACACGGGCCCTGCTGCCAATGACACGGGCCCTGCTGCCAATTAACCGGGCCCCTGCTGCCAATGAACCAGGCCCTGCTGCCAATGAACCTGGCCCCTGCTGCCAATGAACCGGGCCCCTGCTGCCAATAACACAGGCCCTGCTGCCAATGAACCAGGCCCCTGCTGCCAATGAACCGGGCCCCTGCTGCCAATGATATAGGCCCTGCTGCCAATGAACCGGGCCCCTCCTGCCAATTAACCGGGCCCCTGCTGCCAATGAACCGGCCCCTGCTGCTGATGAACTGGGCCCCTGCTGCCAATGACAGGTGCCCTGCCGCCAATGACACAGGCCCTGCTGCCAATGAACCGGGCCCCTGCCGCCAATGAACCGGGCCCTGCTGCCAATGACACGGGCCCTGCTGCCAATGACACGGGCCCTGCTGCCAATGACACGGGCCCTTGCTGCCAATGAACCGGGCCCCTGCTGCCAATGAACCGGGCCCCTGCTGCCAAAGAAACAGGCCCTGCTGCCAATGAACCGGGCCCCTGCTGCCAATGAACCGGGCCCCTGCTGCCAATGAACCGGGCCCCTGCTGCCAATGATATAGGCCCTTGCTGCCAATGAACCGGGCCCCTGCTGCCAATGAACCCGGCCCCTGCTGCCAATAAACCGGGCCCCTGCTGCCAATGAACCAGGGCCCTGCTGCCAATGACACGGGCCCTGCTGCCAATGACACGGGCCCTGCTGCAAATGACACGGGCCCTGCTGCCAACGAACCGGGCCCCTGCTGCCAATGAACCGGGCCCTGCTGCCCATGAACCGGGCCCCTGCTGCCAATGAACCGGGCCCCTGCTGCCAATGACACAGGCCTTTGCTGCCAATGACACAGGCCCTGCTGCCAATGACCACGGGCCCTGCTGCCGATGAACCGGGCCCCTGCTGCTGATGAACTGGGCCCCTGCTGCCAATGACAGGGGCCCTGCCGCCAATGACACGGGCCCTGCTGCCAATGAACCGGGCCCCTGCTGCCAATGAACCGGGCCCTGCTGCCAATGACACGGGCCCTGCTGCTAATGAACCGGGCCCCTGCTGCCAATGAACCGGGCCCCTGCTGCTAATGACATGAGCCCTGCTGCCAATGACACGGGCCCTTGCTGCCAATGACACGGGCCCTGCTGCCAATGAACCGGGCCCCTGCTGCCAATAATCTGGGCCCCTGCTGCCAATAATCTGGGCCCCTGCTGCCAATGACACAGGCCCTGCTGCCAATGAACCGGGCCCCGGCCGCCAATGAACCAGGCCCCAGCTGCCAATGAACCGGGCCCCGGCAGCCAATGAACAGGGCCCCTGCTGCCAATGAACCGGGCCCGTGCTGCCAATGAACCGGGCCCCTGCTGCCAATGAACCGGGCTCCTGCTGCTGATGAACCGGGCCCCGGCTGCCAATGAACCGGGCCCCTGCTGCCAATGACACAAGCCCTGCTGCCAATGACACGGGCCCTGCTGCCAATGACACGGGCCTTGCTGCCAATGACACGGGCCTTGCTGCCAATGAACCTGGCCCCTGCTGCCAATGAACCGGGCCCCTGCTGCCAATGAACCGGGCCCCTGCTGCCAATAACACAGGCCCTGCTGCCAATGAACCGGGCCCCTGCTGCCAATGAACCGGGCTCCTGCTGCCAATGATACAGGCCCTGCTGCTAATGAACCGGGCCCCTGCTGCCAATGAACCGGGCCCCTGCTGCCAATGACATGAGCCCTGCTGCCAATGACACGGGCCCTTGCTGCCAATGACACGGGCCCTGCTGCCAATGAACCGGGCCCCTGCTGCCAATAATCTGGGCCCCTGCTGCCAATAATCTGGGCCCCTGCTGCCAATGACACAGGCCCTGCTGCCAATGAACCGGGCCCCGGCCGCCAATGAACCAGGCCCCAGCTGCCAATGAACCGGGCCCCGGCAGCCAATGAACAGGGCCCCTGCTGCCAATGAACCGGGCCCGTGCTGCCAATGAACCGGGCCCCTGCTGCCAATGAACCGGGCTCCTGCTGCTGATGAACCGGGCCCCGGCTGCCAATGAACCGGGCCCCTGCTGCCAATGACACGAGCCCTGCTGCCAATGACACGGGCCCTGCTGCCAATGACACGGGCCTTACTGCCAATGACACGGGCCTTGCTGCCAATGAACCTGGCCCCTGCTGCCAATGAACCGGGCCCCTGCTGCCAATAACACAGGCCCTGCTGCCAATGAACCGGGCCCCTGCTGCCAATGAACCGGGCTCCTGCTGCCAATGATACAGGCCCTGCTGCCAATGAACCGGGCCCCTGCTGCCAATGAACCGGGCCCCTGCTGCTGATGAACTGGGCCCCTGCTGCCAATGACAGGGGCCCTGCCGCCAATGAACCGGGCCCCTGCTGCCAATGAACCGGCTCTGCTGCCAGTGACATGGGCTCTGCTGCCAATGAACCGGGCCCCTGCTGCCAATGAACCAGGGCCCTACTGCCAATGACACGGGCCCTGCTGCCAATGACACGGGCCCTTGCTGCCAATGACACGGGCCCTGCTGCCAATGAACCGGGCCCCTGCAACCAATGAACCGGGCCCCTGCTGCCAATGAAACGGGCCCTGCTGCCAATGACACGGGCCCTGCTGCCAATGACACGGGCCCTGCTGCCAATGAACCGGGCCCCTGCTGCCAATGACAGGGCCCCTGCTGCCAATGACTCGGGCCCTGCTGCCAATGAACGGGGCCCCTGCTGCCAATGAACCGGGCCCCTGCTGTCAATGACACGGGCCCTGCTGCCAATGACACAGGCCCTGCTGCCAATGAACTGGGCCCCTGCTGCCAATGAACCGGGCCCCAGCTGCCAATGACACGTGCCCTGCTGCCAATGAACCGGGCCCCTGCTGCCAATGAACCGGGCCCTGCTGCTAATGACACGGGCCCTGCTGCCAATGACACGGTCCCTGCTGCCAATGAACCGGGCCCCTGCTGCCAATGAACCGGGCCCCTGCTGCCAATGACTCCCGCCCTGCTGCCAATGAACCGGGCCCCTGCTGCCAATGAACCGGGCCCCTGCTGCCAATGACACAGGCCTTTGGTGCCAATGACACGGGCCCTGCTGCCAATGACACGGGCCCTGCTGCCAATGACCCGGCCCCTGCTGCCAATGAACCGGGCCCCTGCTGCCAATGACATGGGCCCTGCTGCCGATGACACGGGCCCTACTGCCAATGAACCAGGCCCCGGCCGCCAATGAACCGGGCCCCAGCTGCCAATGAACCGGGCCCCGGCAGCCAATGAACAGGGCCCCTGCTGCCAATGAACCGGGCCCCTGCTGCCAATGAACCGGGCCCCTGCTGCCAATGAACCGGGCTCCTGCTGCTGATGAACCGGGCCCCGGCTGCCAATGAACCGGGCCCCTGCTGCCAATGACACGAGCCCTGCTGCCAATGACATGGGCCCTGCTGCCAATGACACAGGCCTTGCTGCCAATGACACGGGCCTTGCTGCCAATGACACGGGCCTTGCTGCCAATGAACTTGGCCCCTGCTGCCAATGAACCGGGCCCCTGCTAACAATAACACAGGCCCTGCTGCCAATGAACCGGGCCCCTGCTGCCAATGACACGAGCCCTGCTGCCAATGACACGGGCCCTGCTGCCAATGACACGGGCCTTGCTGCCAATGACACGGGCCTTGCTGCCAATGAACCTGGCCCCTGCTGCCCATGAACCGGGCCCCTGCTGCCAATAACACAGGCCCTGCTGCCAATGAACCGGGCCCCTGCTGCCAATGAACTGGGCCCCTGCTGCCAATTAACCAGGCCCCTGCTGCCAATGAACCGGGCCCCTGCTGCTGATGAACTGGGGCCCCTGCTGCCAATGACAGGGGCCCTGCTGCCAATGACACGGGCCCTGCTGCCAATGACACGGGCCCTGCTGCCAATGACACGGGCCTTACTGCCAATGACACAGGCCTTGCTGCCAATGAACCTGGCCCCTGCTGCCCATGAACCGGGCCCCTGCTGCCAATAACACAGGCCCTGCTGCCAATGAACCGGGCCCCTGCTGCCAATAAACCGGGCCCCTGCTGTCAATGACACGGGCCCTGCTGCCAATGACACAGGCCCTGCTGCCAATGAACTGGGTCCCTGCTGCCAATGAACCGGGCCCCAGCTGCCAATGACACGGGCCCTGCTGCCAATGAACCGGGCCCCTGCTGCCAATGAACCGGGCCCTGCTGCTAATGACACGGGCCCTGCTGCCAATGACACGGGCCCTGCTGCCAATGAACCGGGCCCCTGCTGCCAATGACTCCCGCCCTGCTGCCAATGAACCGGGCCCCTGCTGCCAATGAACTGGGCCGCGGCTGCCAATGAACCGGGCCCCAGCTGCCAATGAACCGGGCCCCTGCTGCCAATGAACCGGGCCCCTGCTGCCAATGAACCGCGCCACTGCTGCCGATGAACCGGGCCCCTGCTGCTGATGAACTGGGCCCCGGCTGCCAATGACCCGGGCCCCTGCTGCCAATGACACGGGCCTTCCTGCCAATGACACGGGCCCTGCTGCCAATGAACTGGGCCCCTGCTGCCAATGAACCTGGCCCCTGCTGCCAATAACCCGGGCCCCGGCTGCCAATGAACCGGGCCCCTGCTGTCAATGACACAGGCCCTGCTGCCAATGAACCGGGCCCCTGCTGCCAATGAACCGGGCCCCTGCTGCCAATGAACCGGGCCCCTGCTGCCAATGAACCAGGGCCCTGCTGCCAATGACACGGGCCCTGCTGCCAATGACACAGGCCCTGCTGCCAATAAACCGGGCCCCTGCTGCCAATGAACCAGGCCCCTGCTGCCAATGATATAAGCCCTTGCTGCCAATGAACCGGGCCCCTGCTGCCAATGAACCGGGCCCCTGCTGCCAATGAACCGGGCCCCTGCTGCCAATGAACCAGGGCCCTGCTGCCAATGACACGGGCCCTGCTGCCAATGACACGGGCCCTGCTGCCAATTAACCGGGCCCCTGCTGCCAATGAACCAGGCCCTGCTGCCAATGAACCTGGCCCCTGCTGCCAATGAACCGGGCGCCTGCTGCCAATAACACAGGCCCTGCTGCCAATGAACCAGGCCCCTGCTGCCAATGAACCGGGCCCCTGCTGCCAATGATATAGGCCCTGCTGCCAATGAACCGGGCCCCTCCTGCCAATTAACCGGGCCCCTGCTGCCAATGAACCGGACCCTGCTGCTGATGAACTGGGCCCCTGCTGCCAATGACAGGTGCCCTGCCGCCAATGACACAGGCCCTGCTGCCAATGAACCGGGCCCCTGCCGCCAATGAACCGGGCCCTGCTGCCAATGACACGGGCCCTGCTGCCAATGACACGGGCCCTTGCTGCCAATGAACCGGGCCCCTGCTGCCAATGAACCGGGCCCCTGCTGCCAAAGAAACAGGCCCTGCTGCCAATGAACCGGGCCCCTGCTGCCAATGAACCGGGCCCCTGCTGCCAATGAACCGGGCCCCTGCTGCCAATGATATAGGCCCTTGCTGCCAATGAACCGGGCCCCTGCTGCCAATGAACCCGGCCCCTGCTGCCAATAAACCGGGCCCCTGCTGCCAATGAACCAGGGCCCTGCTGCCAATGACACGGGCCCTGCTGCCAATGACACGGGCCCTGCTGCAAATGACACGGGCCCTGCTGCCAACGAACCGGGCCCCTGCTGCCAATGAACCGGGCCCTGCTGCCCATGAACCGGGCCCCTGCTGCCAATGAACCGGGCCCCTGCTGCCAATGACACAGGCCTTTGCTGCCAATGACACAGGCCCTGCTGCCAATGACCACGGGCCCTGCTGCCAATGACACGGGCCCCTGCTGCTGATGAACTGGGCCCCTGCTGCCAATGACAGGGGCCCTGCCGCCAATGACACGGGCCCTGCTGCCAATGAACCGGGCCCCTGCTGCCAATGAACCGGGCCCTGCTGCCAATGACACGGGCCCTGCTGCTAATGAACCGGGCCCCTGCTGCCAATGAACCGGGCCCCTGCTGCCAATGACTCGGGCCCTGCTGCCAATGAACGGGGCCCCTGCTGCCAATGAACCGGGCCCCTGCTGTCAATGACACGGGCCCTGCTGCCAATGACACAGGCCCTGCTGCCAATGAACTGGGCCCCTGCTGCCAATGAACCGGGCCCCAGCTGCCAATGACACGTGCCCTGCTGCCAATGAACCGGGCCCCTGCTGCCAATGAACCGGGCCCTGCTGCTAATGACACGGGCCCTGCTGCCAATGACACGGTCCCTGCTGCCAATGAACCGGGCCCCTGCTGCCAATGAACCGGGCCCCTGCTGCCAATGACTCCCGCCCTGCTGCCAATGAACTGGGCCCCTGCTGCCAATGAACCGGGCCCCTGTTGCCAATGACACAGGCCTTTGGTGCCAATGACACGGGCCCTGCTGCCAATGACACGGGCCCTGCTGCCAATGACCCGGCCCCTGCTGCCAATGAACCGGGCCCCTGCTGCCAATGACATGGGCCCTGCTGCCGATGACACGGGCCCTTGCTGCCAATGACACGGGCCCTGCTGCCAATGAACCGGGCCCCTGCTGCCAATAATCTGGGCCCCTGCTGCCAATAATCTGGGCCCCTGCTGCCAATGACACAGGCCCTGCTGCCAATGAACCAGGCCCCGGCCGCCAATGAACCGGGCCCCAGCTGCCAATGAACCGGGCCCCGGCAGCCAATGAACAGGGCCCCTGCTGCCAATGAACCGGGCCCCTGCTGCCAATGAACCGGGCCCCTGCTGCCGATGAACCGGGCTCCTGCTGCTGATGAACCGGGCCCCGGCTGCCAATGAACCGGGCCCCTGCTGCCAATGACACGAGCCCTGCTGCCAATGACACGGGCCCTGCTGCCAATGACACGGGCCTTGCTGCCAATGACACGGGCCTTGCTGCCAATGACACGGGCCTTGCTGCCAATGAACCTGGCCCCTGCTGCCAATGAACCGGGCCCCTGCTAACAATAACACAGGCCCTGCTGCCAATGAACCGGGCCCCTGCTGCCAATGACACGAGCCCTGCTGCCAATGACACGGGCCCTGCTGCCAATGACACGGGCCTTGCTGCCAATGACACGGGCCTTGCTGCCAATGAACCTGGCCCCTGCTGCCAATGAACCGGGCCCCTGCTGCCAATAACACAGGCCCTGCTGCCAATGAACCGGGCCCCTGCTGCCAATGAACTGGGCCCCTGCTGCCAATTAACCAGGCCCCTGCTGCCAATGAACCGGGCCCCTGCTGCTGATGAACTGGGGCCCCTGCTGCCAATGACAGGGGCCCTGCTGCCAATGACACGGGCCCTGCTGCCAATGACACGGGCCCTGCTGCCAATGACACGGGCCTTGCTGCCAATGACACGGGCCTTGCTGCCAATGAACCTGGCCCCTGCTGCCCATGAACCGGGCCCCTGCTGCCAATAACACAGGCCCTGCTGCCAATGAACCGGGCCCCTGCTGCCAATGAACCGGGCCCCTGCTGTCAATGACACGGGCCCTGCTGCCAATGACACAGGCCCTGCTGCCAATGAACTGGGTCCCTGCTGCCAATGAACCGGGCCCCAGCTGCCAATGACACGGGCCCTGCTGCCAATGAACAGGGCCCCTGCTGCCAATGAACCGGGCCCTGCTGCTAATGACACGGGCCCTGCTGCCAATGACACGGGCCCTGCTGCCAATGAACCGGGCCCCTGCTGCCAATGACTCCCGCCCTGCTGCCAATGAACCGGGCCCCTGCTGCCAATGAACTGGGCCGCGGCTGCCAATGAACCGGGCCCCGGCTGCCAATGAACCGGGCCCCTGCTGCCAATGAACCGGGCCCCTGCTGCCAATGAACCGCGCCCCTGCTGCAGATGAACCGGGCCCCTGCTGCTGATGAACCGGGCCCCGGCTGCCAATGACCCGGGCCCCTGCTGCCAATGACACGGGCCTTCCTGCCAATGACACGGGCCCTGCTGCCAATGAACTGGGCCCCTGCTGCCAATGAACCTGGCCCCTGCTGCCAATAACCCAGGCCCCGGCTGCCAATGAACCGGGCCCCTGCTGTCAATGACACAGGCCCTGCTGCCAATGAACCGGGCCCCTGCTGCCAATGAACCGGGCCCCTGCTGCCAATGAACCGGGCCCCTGCTGCCAATGAACCAGGGCCCTGCTGCCAATGACACAGGCCCTGCTGCCAATAAACCGGGCCCCTGCTGCCAATGAACCAGGCCCCTGCTGCCAATGATATAAGCCCTTGCTGCCAATGAACCGGGCCCCTGCTGCCAATGAACCGGGCCCCTGCTGCCAATGAACCGGGCCCCTGCTGCCAATGAACCAGGGCCCTGCTGCCAATGACACGGGCCCTGCTGCCAATGACACGGGCCCTGCTGCCAATTAACCGGGCCCCTGCTGCCAATGAACCAGGCCCTGCTGCCAATGAACCTGGCCCCTGCTGCCAATGAACCGGGCCCCTGCTGCCAATAACACAGGCCCTGCTGCCAATGAACCAGGCCCCTGCTGCCAATGAACCGGGCCCCTGCTGCCAATGATATAGGCCCTGCTGCCAATGAACCGGGCCCCTCCTGCCAATTAACCGGGCCCCTGCTGCCAATGAACCGGCCCCTGCTGCTGATGAACTGGGCCCCTGCTGCCAATGACAGGTGCCCTGCCGCCAATGACACAGGCCCTGCTGCCAATGAACCGGGCCCCTGCCGCCAATGAACCGGGCCCTGCTGCCAATGACACGGGCCCTGCTGCCAATGACACGGGCCCTGCTGCCAATGACACGGGCCCTTGCTGCCAATGAACCGGGCCCCTGCTGCCAATGAACCGGGCCCCTGCTGCCAAAGAAACAGGCCCTGCTGCCAATGAACCGGGCCCCTGCTGCCAATGAACCGGGCCCCTGCTGCCAATGAACCGGGCCCCTGCTGCCAATGATATAGGCCCTTGCTGCCAATGAACCGGGCCCCTGCTGCCAATGAACCCGGCCCCTGCTGCCAATAAACCGGGCCCCTGCTGCCAATGAACCAGGGCCCTGCTGCCAATGACACGGGCCCTGCTGCCAATGACACGGGCCCTGCTGCAAATGACACGGGCCCTGCTGCCAACGAACCGGGCCCCTGCTGCCAATGAACCGGGCCCTGCTGCCCATGAACCGGGCCCCTGCTGCCAATGAACCGGGCCCCTGCTGCCAATGACACAGGCCTTTGCTGCCAATGACACAGGCCCTGCTGCCAATGACCACGGGCCCTGCTGCCGATGAACCGGGCCCCTGCTGCTGATGAACTGGGCCCCTGCTGCCAATGACAGGGGCCCTGCCGCCAATGACACGGGCCCTGCTGCCAATGAACCGGGCCCCTGCTGCCAATGAACCGGGCCCTGCTGCCAATGACACGGGCCCTGCTGCTAATGAACCGGGCCCCTGCTGCCAATGAACCGGGCCCCGGCTGCTAATGACATGAGCCCTGCTGCCAATGACACGGGCCCTTGCTGCCAATGACACGGGCCCTGCTGCCAATGAACCGGGCCCCTGCTGCCAATAATCTGGGCCCCTGCTGCCAATAATCTGGGCCCCTGCTGCCAATGACACAGGCCCTGCTGCCAATGAACCGGGCCCCGGCCGCCAATGAACCAGGCCCCAGCTGCCAATGAACCGGGCCCCGGCAGCCAATGAACAGGGCCCCTGCTGCCAATGAACCGGGCCCGTGCTGCCAATGAACCGGGCCCCTGCTGCCAATGAACCGGGCTCCTGCTGCTGATGAACCGGGCCCCGGCTGCCAATGAACCGGGCCCCTGCTGCCAATGACACAAGCCCTGCTGCCAATGACACGGGCCCTGCTGCCAATGACACGGGCCTTGCTGCCAATGACACGGGCCTTGCTGCCAATGAACCTGGCCCCTGCTGCCAATGAACCGGGCCCATGCTGCCAATGAACCGGGCCCCTGCTGCCAATAACACAGGCCCTGCTGCCAATGAACCGGGCTCCTGCTGCCAATGAACCGGGCTCCTGCTGCCAATGATACAGGCCCTGCTGCTAATGAACCGGGCCCCTGCTGCCAATGAACCGGGCCCCTGCTGCTGATGAACTGGGCCCCTGCTGCCAATGACAGGGGCCCTGCCGCCAATGACACGGGCCCTGCTGCCAATGAACCGGGCCCCTGCTGCCAATGAACCGGGCTCTGCTGCCAATGACACGGGCCCTGCTGCCAATGAACCGGGCCCCTGCTGCCAATGAACCAGGGCCCTGCTGCCAATGACACGGGCCCTGCTGCCAATGACACGGGCCCTTGCTGCCAATGACACGGGCCCTGCTGCCAATGAACCGGGCCCCTGCTACCAATGAACCGGGCCCCTGCTGCCAATGAAACGGGCCCTGCTGCCAATGACACGGGCCCTGCTGCCAATGACATGGGCCCTGCTGCCAATGAACCGGGCCCCTGCTGCCAATGAACCGGGCCCCTGCTGCCAATGACTCGGGCCCTGCTGCCAATGAACGGGGCCCCTGCTGCCAATGAACCGGGCCCCTGCTGTCAATGACACGGGCCCTGCTGCCAATGACACAGGCCCTGCTGCCAATGAACCGGGCCCCTGCTGCCAATGAACCGGGCCCCTGCTGCCAATGAACCGGGCCCCAGCTGCCAATGACACGGGCCCTGCTGCCAATGAACCAGGCCCCTGCTGCCAATGAACCGGGCCCTGCTGCTAATGACACTGGCCCTGGTGCCAATGACACGGTCCCTGCTGCCAATGAACCGGGCCCCTGCTGCCAATGAACCGGGCCCCTGCTGCCAATGACTCCCGCCGTGCTGCCAATGAACCGGGCCCCGGCCGCCAATGAACCAGGCCCCAGCTGCCAATGAACCGGGCCCCGGCAGCCAATGAACAGGGCCCCTGCTGCCAATGAACCGGGCCCGTGCTGCCAATGAACCGGGCCCCTGCTGCCAATGAACCGGGCTCCTGCTGCTGATGAACCGGGCCCCGGCTGCCAATGAACCGGGCCCCTGCTGCCAATGACACAAGCCCTGCTGCCAATGACACGGGCCCTGCTGCCAATGACACGGGCCTTGCTGCCAATGACACGGGCCTTGCTGCCAATGAACCTGGCCCCTGCTGCCAATGAACCGGGCCCCTGCTGCCAATGAACCGGGCCCCTGCTGCCAATAACACAGGCCCTGCTGCCAATGAACCGGGCTCCTGCTGCCAATGAACCGGGCTCCTGCTGCCAATGATACAGGCCCTGCTGCTAATGAACCGGGCCCCTGCTGCCAATGAACCGGGCCCCTGCTGCTGATGAACTGGGCCCCTGCTGCCAATGACAGGGGCCCTGCCGCCAATGACACGGGCCCTGCTGCCAATGAACCGGGCCCCTGCTGCCAATGAACCGGGCTCTGCTGCCAATGACACGGGCCCTGCTGCCAATGAACCGGGCCCCTGCTGCCAATGAACCAGGGCCCTGCTGCCAATGACACGGGCCCTGCTGCCAATGACACGGGCCCTTGCTGCCAATGACACGGGCCCTGCTGCCAATGAACCGGGCCCCTGCTACCAATGAACCGGGCCCCTGCTGCCAATGAAACGGGCCCTGCTGCCAATGACACGGGCCCTGCTGCCAATGACATGGGCCCTGCTGCCAATGAACCGGGCCCCTGCTGCCAATGAACCGGGCCCCTGCTGCCAATGACTCGGGCCCTGCTGCCAATGAACGGGGCCCCTGCTGCCAATGAACCGGGCCCCTGCTGTCAATGACACGGGCCCTGCTGCCAATGACACAGGCCCTGCTGCCAATGAACCGGGCCCCTGCTGCCAATGAACCGGGCCCCTGCTGCCAATGAACCGGGCCCCAGCTGCCAATGACACGGGCCCTGCTGCCAATGAACCAGGCCCCTGCTGCCAATGAACCGGGCCCTGCTGCTAATGACACTGGCCCTGGTGCCAATGACACGGTCCCTGCTGCCAATGAACCGGGCCCCTGCTGCCAATGAACCGGGCCCCTGCTGCCAATGACTCCCGCCGTGCTGCCAATGAACCGGGCCCCTGCTGCCAATGAACTGGGCCGCGGCTGCCAATGAACCAGGCCCCGGCTGCCAATGAACCGGGCCCCTGCTGCCAATGAACCGGGCCCCTGCTGCCAATGAACCGGGCCCCTGCTGCCGATAAACCGGGCCCCTGCTGCTGATGAACCGGGCCCCGGCTGCCAATGAACCGGGCCCCTGCTGCCAATGACACGGGCCTTGCTGCCAATGACATGGGCCCTGCTGCCAATGAACTGGGCCCCTGCTGCCAATCAACCTGGCCCCTGCTGCCAATGAACCGGGCCCCGGCTGCCAATGAACCGGGCCCCTGCTGCCAATGACACAGGCCCTGCTGCCAATGAACCGGGCCCCTGCTGCCAATGAACCGGGCCCCTGCTGCCAATGATACAGGCCCTGCTGCCAATGACACAGGCCCTGCTGCCAATAAACCGGGCCCCTGCTGCCAATGAACCGGGCCCCTGCTGCCAATGAACCGGGCCCCTGCTGCCAATGATATAGGCCCTTGCTGCCAATAAACTGCGCCCCTGTTGCCAATGAACCGGGCCCCTGCTGCCAATTGTTGGACTTGGCCCGTAGGGCAGGTTCACCCCTAGACTTTTTGCCTTATTTGTGACCCTGTGTCAGTGATTTTTGGGTCTCTGCGCACTTTCCCCTGAGTCCCAGAGTGAAAGTGCGTGCGTGTAGTATGGCTGGCCTGCCCTCCCATAGGAATGCATGGGGAATGTGTGTGTCCCTGGTAGTTCCTGATGCGTGGGGAGTGCAGGCTTGAGTTTAGTATGTATAAACTCGTGAGAGTGAATGCTGCGAGATGGTGTCTGCGGCATGTGTGTGTCTAGTTGGGAAGTGCTACTTCTGGACATTGAGATATGTGTGCATGTGCTGTGAGGGTGCTGGAGCGTGATTGGCTGGAGCTGGCTGGCATGCCAGGCTCCAGGAAGTCTGGATGGGTCTGCCCGGTGGTGAGTGGGAGATTAGCATGAGTGATGTGTGGGAGGAGTGTACCTGTGTCCTGGATGGGCTGGGTTTTCCCCACACAATGCTGGCTCCGCCCCCCTGTGGTGTGTCTAACGACCCTAGCCTCCCCAGTGAAAGGAATGGGTGGTTGGGCCATCAAGAGTGCTCCAGCACCAGCTGCGACTGGTTTTCCCCCCACCCTGCACATTGTAACAAAGGAATTTACAGTATAAGAAGGGGCTGTGTCCCCACTGAAATTGTTCTACTCTTGGATCCTGCCAGAGGGGGCTTTTGCTGCTGCTGGGGCCAGGAGGACCGCCACTTGGGGAGTCTCCCTGCCTGGAGACCCAGTGTGCTGGCTCTGGCCCAGCCTTGCCCCCCTGCCTGCCTTCAGCCCTGCTGGAGCCTTGTCCTGTCCTCCAGTGCTGGGGAGCACTGAGGACTTCTTTGCCTGCAGCCTGAGAGCGCTGCTCTCTGCCCTTCAGCACTGGGAGCGCTGAGATCGCCTGCCTGGCGCTTGGAGTGCACTGGATTGTGCCCGAGCGCTGTGAGCGCTACATTTTGCCCGCCCTGTGTGGTGGTTTGACGGCGCGGGTGCCACCCCGCTCATTGCCGTATTGTTTTGCCGGTTTTGGATCGATCTACGAGGGAGCCCACTCCTCTGATCATCTGGGAGCCTGCCTGCCTGCCTAAAGCGAGCCGCCGCGCTGACCGCGGTGACCCGGAAGTAGTGAGGAGGCCCGGCCAATCACAGCGCGGCCCAGGAAAGGCCGACCGGAAGTCCCGCCTCCCTCGCCGAGCCGCGAGAGAGCCTGCCGAGGCTCCCCGAGAGGAAAGGAGAGCCCCGGGACCAGCGGGAGAGACCCGCCGCCGCTGGAGAGCCCAGCGCTAGACCGGTGAGTGCCGGCGCCTGCAGAGGAGGGGGGGGAGCGTCGGGACACATTGCCGGTGTCCGCCCCCTCTCTGTAGCGCGACCTCGCGTCTGGGTGTTTGGAGCCTGAGGGCTCTGGGGGCATTTCCTCCTGATGCAGAGTCCCCCGTGAGGGACTCCAACGCCCCACATTTGTGCCTAGAGCCCTGAGGGAGGCTCTAGGCGCGCCAAGTGTTCCTGGGTCCCCCGTGAGGGACCCCACAGCCCAGTGAGGCTGCACCTTTGCTTTGAGAGCCCAGAGAGGCTCTAGGGGGCACATCTTTGTTCTGGGGCACAGAGCCCAGCGAGGCTCCCACGTTGGCCCCAGTATTGTCTCACACAGCTGCCCAGCACTTCGTGGGCAGCTGCCACGTTTAGGCCCTGACATTGGGACACAGGGACAGTCACAGGTGGTGACGTGAGTTTGGCGCAATTGTTCATTTCCTTACACCTCTGAATGGGTAGATTATTCATCATGTGTTCTCCTTTTGCTGCACCTCTAAATGTGTTTTTATGCGTCATGTGCCTTGTCTTTTGCACCTCTGAATGTATTGCTGATGCATCATGTGTTTTCCTCCCTTACACCTCTGAATGAATGTTATGCATTGCATCATGTGTTATGTTCTTACACCCCTACGGGTATTGTGATACATAGGTGGTTGTTTTCTCCCTAGTACAGGTGGTGCTAGTGAGGTCCTGATTACCAGTGATTACTGGTTGTGTTATATTCTATGTGCTATGTTCTAAAGTGCTATTTCAAAAAGTGCTGATTCCTGACAGTGGTCCAGGTGGCCCTGTCTTGTAAATATCCCCTGTAAATTCTGCCCGTGCCTCTGGCACATTGTAAAGTGTGTGTTTTATCTAATGTATTTTGGTGTAATACAAAGGCTACTTTTTATATAACCTTGTGTGGAGTTTCCTTTGTGGTGGGCCTTGGGTGTTGTTGCTGGGGTGCGTGCGCAAATACTTAGCCTACATCGCCTCCAAGTTTAGCCTTGCTGCTCGCGCCACGTTACCTAGAGGGCGAGTAGGGGTTATCTTGGCGTGTAACTCCCTTGCCCTGACCTTAGGAATGGTGATCCCTGACTGACCTTGACGCGAGTCTTGGCCAGCCAGGATCCCGTTTCTAACATTGGCGGCAAGCGGTGAGGATAAGGATTTGTGTTTGCGTTGTACCACAGTAGTAACTGGCCACACTACAAAACTCTGCATTTTAGATGACCACATTTTAGGGGATTGTTTTTTGAAGTTGCATTATTTTCTTCTCCTGAAGGTATCATTGTGCAATTGTGTCCAGTGCATTTGTTCCCCCGCCCCGCGCCCAGAGTCTGGTACCTGTGTCACATGTGGTCAGGTTGAGAAGTCAGGGGTGGTAGAAACTGCCTTACTAGTCCGAGGGGGGGGTTGTGTGTGGATGATTGGTGTGTGGCACTAGGCAAGTGAGTGTGAGTTCCCTGGGATAGAGAGCTTGCTGATACCTTGTGAATTGTGTACTCCTGTGTTAGCTCAGACCCCTAGGTTCCCTGTGTGATCTCTTCTCTAGAACGTCCGCCAGAATGGAGCCTGCTTTTGATTTCTGTGTTCTGTTTGGATACAGTATGAGAGAGTTGGTAAGGTTCTGTGAAGAGAGAGACATAGGGGTGGATGAGTCAGACACTCAGTCCGAACTTAGGAGCAGCCTGATCCTGTGGCAAAAGGGTCAGTGGGATCTTGCGCGCAGTGAGGAAAGGGCCCGGGTCTCCCGCCAGGAGGGTGGTGGGTCTGTGGGGAGCCCTGAAGATTCAGAAGAGGAGGGAGAAGATGCCAGTACCTGGATGCCAGTAGAGAGTGAAGACCCCATAGGTAGGGAGTCCCTTGCTGGGTCCAGCGTAGGAGGCAGCGCCTCATCCTTTTCCCTGTCCCCAGAGGCGAATAGGAGATTAGCCTTAGAGGAGAAAATGGCATTATGGGCTCATGAGTTGAGTCTTAGGACGTTGGCCCTTGAGCAAGAAAAGATAGAGGAGGCTGAGAGGGCCTTTACCCTCCAGAGCTAACTTCTCTCTGGTGGACTATCCCCTGCGCGCAGCTTTAATTTTCTGGACTCCCCGGGGAGGGTTGAGTCCAGTGGTGGCAGCTATTTAGATTTCAGTGTAGGAAATCCCAGTCCCAGTTCCCCCAGTATGGTACCTGTTTCCCAGGAAGAGGAGTATAGGTTGAAATTCAGGGGCAGTAGGAAGCTGCCTCACCAGTCGTGGGAGACGTTTGAGGATGAATGTCATGGAGCACTGTGGGCTTGGGTAGAGGTTCACACTGACTCTGATTTTGATAAACTGTTTGATATGATTGTCAAAGAGCAGGTGCTCAGTGGTTGTTGTCCAGAGTTGCGCCAACACCTGTTGGAATATGGGTTTCCTAGCTCAGAGCAGCTTGCCGCGGAAGCAGACCGCTGGGAGAGGGCCAGAGGTTCTTTACAGTCATTAGAGAGTGAGTCCAACAGTAGTGGTACAGGGAGCTTCCAGCCCAGCGTGGTGGAAGAGGCTCAGTGTAGCCCAGCTAGGTCCCAGTATAGTGAGAAGGGTGAACGGGCTGACTGCCTGGCTCAGTGGAGCAGGAGTCAGTGGGTGGCTGAGAGCCCCCAGAGGCCCGAAGCCCTGTCTCAGAACTTGGGTGGTTTCTTGAGGGAACACCAGGTTGGGGACCTAGGCTGTCCTGTTAGTACACTTGAGGAGGATCCCCTAGTGTCTAGGGAACCTGGAGCGTCTGTAACTAGAGCTCCAGGGGTTCCAGTGTCCGGCAGTGCTACTCCAGGAGGGAGTGCACAGAAGTCCAAAGTGAGGAGTGATTGGGGGATGTGTTTCCCAGTGGATGCACCAGTGGACCAGAGACTAGCCAGTTGGGCTAGATCTTCTTGGGGGGACCCGGGTGGCGCCACTTCTGTGCTGGGGGATCTTTGCGCACTGTCAGGTGGACAGGAGGCGGGAGATCTGCGCCAGGCAGACACTCACACGACACATGGGTCATGTGTCAGCCTCAGGGGGATTGTGTGTGAGTCCCCAGAAGTCCTGGAGTGCCAGGCAATTGTTCCACCAAAGGTTTTAGACCGGAGGTTGGATGGCCAGGTTCAGGATCAGCCTGACCTGAAGGGTAGGACGACTGTAAGCAGTGTCCTGACCGGTTCTTCCAGAGGAACCTCTCCAGTTGGTAGAGGGCAGACCTCTGGAAGGGGGTGCAGAGGGTGGGAAAGCCCACCTCTGACCCCGGTGCAACCTGAGGGGTTAAACCCTGGGTTGGAGTGGCGTTGTAAGGGTACCCCTCGCAGGAGGAGGAGGAACCCTAGAAGAAGAGGTAGGGGGAGGAGAGCCTTCCCTGAGACTCCTGGTCCGCCTGAGGTTGTAGACCAAAGGCTGGTGAACCAGTGGCAGTCTAGTCCTGTCTTGCAGACAGGGAGAGTGGAGAATGGCTACTATGTGCCAGGGGTTACTACCCCCCGCTCTGCGAATTGGCAAGGACCGGTGGCACCTGGGTGGCCCAGGGCCTGGTCCTGGCCGCGGACAGCTTGGGAGTACCAGTGGGGTAGCCCAGTTGGTCCAGACAGTGTGTTGAGAAGGAATCCCATGGGTTCACCGTGGCGTAGAACAGGAGGGTGTCCCTGCAGTTGCGGGCCCGCGTCCGTGTTCTATCGCCCCAAGCAGGGAAGTCCATCACGGTGGTGATTGTTCTCCCCTGCGTTTTGGCTGGAAGGGGGTTGTGTTGGACTTGGCCCGCAGGGCAGGTTCACCCCTAGACTTTTTGCCTTATGTGTGACCCTGTGTCAGTGATTTTTGGGTCTCTGCGCACTTTCCCCTGAGTCCCAGAGTGAAAGTGCGTGCGTGTAGTATGGCTGGCCTGCCCTCCCATAGGAATGCATGGGGAATGTGTGTGTCCCTGGTAGTTCCTGATGCGTGGGGAGTGCAGGCTTGAGTTTAGTATGTATAAACTCGTGAGAGTGAATGCTGCGAGATGGTGTCTGCGGCATGTGTGTGTCTAGTTGGGAAGTGCTACTTCTGGACATTGAGATATGTGTGCATGTGCTGTGAGGGTGCTGGAGCGTGATTGGCTGGAGCTGGCTGGCATGCCAGGCTCCAGGAAGTCTGGATGGGTCTGCCCGGTGGTGAGTGGGAGATTAGCATGAGTGATGTGTGGGAGGAGTGTACCTGGGTCCTGGATGGGCTGGGTTTTCCCCACACAATGCTGGCTCCGCCCCCCTGTGGTGTGTCTAATGACCCTAGCCTCCCCAGTGAAAGGAATGGGTGGTTGGGCCATCAAGAGTGCTCCAGAACCAGCTGCGACTGGTTTTCCCCCCACCCTGCACATTGTAACAAAGGAATTTACAGTATAAGAAGGGGCTGTGTCCCCACTGAAATTGTTCTACTCTTGGATCCTGCCAGAGGGGGCTTTTGCTGCTGCTGGGGCCAGGAGGACCGCCACTTGGGGAGTCTCCCTGCCTGGAGACCCAGTGTGCTGGCTCTGGCCCAGCCTTGCCCCCCTGCCTGCCTTCAGCCCTGCTGGAGCCTTGTCCTGTCCTCCAGTGCTGGGGAGCACTGAGGACTTCTTTGCCTGCAGCCTGAGAGCGCTGCTCTCTGCCCTTCAGCGCTGGGAGCGCTGAGATCGCCTGCCTGGCGCTTGGAGTGCACTGGATTGTGCCCGAGCGCTGTGAGCGCTACATTTTGCCCGCCCTGTGTGGTGGTTTGACGGCACGGGTGCCACCCCGCTCATTGCCGTATTGTTTTGCCGGTTTTGGATCGATCTACGAGGGAGCCCACTCCTCTGATCATCTGGGAGCCTGCCTGCCTGCCTAAAGCGAGCCGCCGCGCTGCCCGCGGCAACCCGGAAGTAGTGAGAAGGCCCGGCCAATCACAGCGCGGCCCAGGAAAGGCCGACCGGAAGTCCCGCCTCCCTCGCCGAGCCGCGAGAGAGCCTGCCGAGGCTCCCCGAGAGGAAAGGAGAGCCCCGGGACCAGCGGGAGAGACCCGCCGCCGCTGGAGAGCCCAGCGCTAGACCGGTGAGTGCCGGCGCCTGCAGAGGAGGGGGGGGAGCGTCGGGACACATTGCCGGTGTCCGCCCCCTCTCTGTAGCGCGACCTCGCGTCTGGGTGTTTGGAGCCTGAGGGCTCTGGGGGCATTTCCTCCTGATGCAGAGTCCCCCGTGAGGGACTCCAACGCCCCACATTTGTGCCTAGAGCCCTGCGGGAGGCTCTAGGTGCGCCAAGTGTTCCTGGGTCCCCCGTGAGGGACCCCACAGCCCAGTGAGGCTGCACCTTTGCTTTGAGATCCCAGAGAGGCTCTAGGGGGCACATCTTTGTTCTGGGGCACAGAGCCTAGCGAGGCTCCCACATTGGCCCCAGTATTGTCTCACACAGCTGCCCAGCACTTCGTGGGCAGCTGCCACGTTTAGGCCCTGACATTGGGACACAGGGACAGTCACAGGTGGTGACGTGAGTTTGGCGCAATTGTTCATTTCCTTACACCTCTGAATGGGTAGATTATTCATCATGTGTTCTCCTTTTGCTGCACCTCTGAATGTGTTTTTATGCGTCATGTGCCTTGTCTTTTGCACCTCTGAATGTATTGCTGATGCATCATGTGTTTTCCTCCCTTACACCTCTGAATGAATGTTATGCATTGCATCATGTGTTATGTTCTTACACCCCTACGGGTATTGTGATACATAGGTGGTTGTTTTCTCCCTAGTACAGGTGGTGCTAGTGAGGTCCTGATTACCAGTGATTACTGGTTGTGTTATATTCTATGTGCTATGTTCTAAAGTGCTATTTCTAAAAGTGTTACTTCAAAAAGTGCTGATTCCTGACAGTGGTCCAGGTGGCCCTGTCTTGTAAATATCCCCTGTAAATTCTGCCCGTGCCTCTGGCACATTGTAAAGTGTGTGTTTTATCTAATGTATTTTGGTGTAATACAAAGGCTACTTTTTTATATAACCTTGTGTGGAGTTTCCTTTGTGGTGGGCCTTGGGTGTTGTTGCTGGGGTGCGTGCGCAAATACTTAGCCTACATCGCCTCCAAGTTTAGCCTTGCTGCTCGCGCCACGTTACCTAGAGGGCGAGTAGGGGTTATCTTGGCATGTAACTCCCTTGCCCTGACCTTAGGAATGGTGATCCCTGACTGACCTTGACGCGAGTCTTGGCCAGCCAGGATCCCGTTTCTAACACCAATGAACCGGGCCCCTGCTGCCAATGAACCAGGGCCCTGCTGCCAATGACACGGGCCCTGCTGCCAATGACACGGGCCCTGCTGCCAATGACACGGGCCCTGCTGCCAATGAACCAGGCCCCTGCTGCCAATGAACCAGGCCCTGCTGCCAATGAACCGGGCCCCTGCTGCCAATGAACTGGGCCCTGCTGCCAATGAACCGGGCCCCTGCTGCCAATGAACCGGGCCCCTGCTGCCAATGACACAGGCCTTTGCTGCCAGTGACACGGGCTCTGCTGCCAATGAACCGGGCCCCGGCTGTCAATGAACCGGGCCCCTGCTGCCGATGAACCGGGCCCCTGCTGCTGATGAACTGGGCCCCTGCTGCCAATGACAGGGGCCCTGCCGCCAATGACACGGGCCCTGCTGCCAATGAACTGGGCCCCTGCTGCCAATGAACCGGGCCCTGCTGCCAATGACACGAGCCCTGCTGCCAATGAACCGGGCCCCTGCTGCCAATGAACCGGGCCCTTGCTGCCAATGACATGGGCCCTGCTGCCAATGACACGGGCCCTTGCTGCCAATGACACGTGCCCTGCTGCCAATGAACCGGGCCCCTGCTGCCAATGAACCAGGCCCTGCTGCCAATGAACCTGGCCCCTGCTGCCAATGAACCTGGCCCCTGCTGCCAATAACACAGGCCCTGCTGCCAATGAACCAGGCCCTGCTGCCAATGAACCTGGCCCCTGCTGCCAATGAACCGGCCCCTGCTGCTGATGAACTGGGCCCCTGCTGCCAATGACAGGGGCCCTGCTGCCAATGACACGGGCCCTGCTGCCAATGAACCGGGCCCCTGCCGCCAATGACCCGGGCCCTGCTGCCAATGACACGGGCCCTGCTGCCAATGACACGGGCCCTGCTGCCAATGACACGGGCCCTTGCTGCCAATGAACCGGGCCCCTGCTGCCAATGATATAGGCCCTTGCTGCCAATGAACCGGGCCCCTGCTGCCAATGAACCCGGCCCCTGCTGCCAATAAACCGGGCCCCTGCTGCCAATGACATGAGCCCTGCTGCCAATGACACGGGCCCTTGCTTCCAATGACACGGGCCCTGCTGCCAATGAACCGGGCCCCTGCTGCCAATAATCTGGGCCCCTGCTGCCAATAATCTGGGCCCCTGCTGCCAATGACACAGGCCCTGCTGCCAATGAACCGGGCCCCGGCCGCCAATGAACCGGGCCCCAGCTGCCAATGAACCGGGCCCCGGCAGCCAATGAACAGGGCCCCTGCTGCCAATGAACCGGGCCCGTGCTGCCAATGAACCGGGCCCCTGCTGCCAATGAACATGGCTCCTGCTGCTGATGAACCGGGCCCCGGCTGCCAATGAACCGGGCCCCTGTTGCCAATGACACGAGCCCTGCTGCCAATGACACGGGCCCTGCTGCCAATGACACGGGCCTTGCTGCCAATGACACGGGCCCTGCTGCCAATGAACCTGGCCCCTGCTGCCAATGAACCGGGCCCCTGATGCCAATAACACAGGCCCTGCTGCCAATGAACCGGGCCCCTGCTGCCAATGAACCGGGCCCCTGCTGCCAATGATACAGGCCCTGCTGCCAATGAACCGGGCCCCTGCTGCCAATGAACCGGGCCCCTGCTGCTGATGAACTGGGCCCCTGCTGCCAATGACAGGGGCCCTGCCGCCAATGACACGGGCCCTGCTGCCAATGAACCGGGCCCCTGCTGCCAATGAACCGGGCTCTGCTGCCAATGACACGGGCCCTGCTGCCAATGAACCGGGCCCCTGCTGCCAATGAACCAGGGCCCTGCTGCCAATGACACGGGCCCTGCTGCCAATGACACGGGCCCTTGCTGCCAATGACACGGGCATTGCTGCCAATGAACCGGGCCCCTGCTACCAATGAACCGGGCCCCTGCTGCCAATGAAACGGGCCCTGCTGCCAATGACACTGGCCCTGCTGCCAATGACACGGGTCCTGCTGCCAATGAACCGGGCCCCTGCTGCCAATGAACCGGGCCCCTGCTGCCAATGACTCGGGCCCTGCTGCCAATGAACCGGGCCCCTGCTGCCAATGAACCGGGCCCCTGCTGTCAATGACACGGGCCCTGCTGCCAATGACACAGGCCCTGCTGCCAATGAACTGGGCCCCTGCTGCCAATGAACCGGGCCCCAGCTGCCAATGACACGGGCCCTGCTGCCAATGAACCGGGCCCCTGCTGCCAATGAACTGGGCCCTGCTTCTAATGACACGGGCCCTGCTGCCAATGACACGGTCCCTGCTGCCAATGAACGGGCCCCTGCTGCCAATGAACCGGGCCCCTGCTGCCAATGAACTGGGCCGCGGCTGCAAATGAACCAGGCCCCGGCTGCCAATGAACCGGGCCCCTGCTGCCAATGAACCGGGCCCCTGCTGCCAATGAACCGGGCCCCTGCTACCAATGACACGGGCCTTGCTGCCAATGACATGGGCCCTGCTGCCAATGAACTGGGCCCCTGCTGCCAATAAACCTGGCCCCTGCTGCTAATGAACCGGGCCCCGGCTGCCAATGAACCGGGCCCCTGCTGCCAATGACACAGGCCCTGCTGCCAATAAACCGGGCCCCTGCTGCCAATGAACCGGGCCCCTGCTGCCAATGATACAGGCCCTGCTGCCAATGACACAGGCCCTGCTGCCAATAAACCGGGCCCCTGCTGCCAATGAACCGGGCCCCTGCTGCCAATGAACCGGGCCCCTGCTGCCAATGATATAGGCCCTTGCTGCCAATAAACCGCGCCCCTGTTGCCAATGAACCGGGCCCCTGCTGCCAATGAACCGGGCCCCTGCTGCCAATGACACGGGCCCTGCTGCCAATGACACGGGCCCTGCTGCCAATGACACGGGCCCTGCTGCCAATGAACCAGGCCCCTGCTGCCAATGAACCAGGCCCTGCTGCCAATGAACCGGGCCCCTGCTGCCAATGAACCGGGCCCTGCTGCCAATGAACCGGGCCCCTGCTGCCAATGAACCGGGCCCCTGCTGCCAATGACACAGGCCTTTGCTGCCAATGACACGGGCCCTGCTGCCAATGACCACGGGCCCTGCTGCCAATGAACCGGGCCCCGGCTGTCAATGAACCGGGCCCCTGCTGCCGATGAACCGGGCCCCTGCTGCTGATGAACTGGGCCCCTGCTGCCAATGACAGGGGCCCTGCCGCCAATGACACGGGCCCTGCTGCCAATGAACCGGGCCCCTGCTGCCAATAAACCGGGCCCTGCTGCCAATGACACGGGCCCTGCTGTCAATGAACCGGGCCCTGCTGCCAATGACACGGGCCCTGCTGCCAATGACACGGGCCCTTGCTGCCAATGACACGGGCCCTGCTGCCAATGAACCGGGCCCCTGCTGCCAATAATCTGGGCCCCTGCTGCCAATAATCTGGGCCCCTGCTGCCAATGACACAGGCCCTGCTGCCAATGAACCGGGCCCCGGCCGCCAATGAACCGGGCCCCAGCTGCCAATGAACCGGGCCCCGGCAGCCAATGAACAGGGCCCCTGCTGCCAATGAACCGGGCCCGTGCTGCCAATGAACTGGGCCCCTGCTGCCAATGAACCAGGCTCCTGCTGCTGATGAACCGGGCCCCTGCTGCCAATGACACGAGCCCTGCTGCCAATGACACGGGCCCTGCTGCCAATGACACGGGCCTTGCTGCCAATGACACGGGCCTTGCTGCCAATGAACCTGGCCCCTGCTGCCAATGAACCGGGCCCCTGCTGCCAATAACACAGGCCCTGCTGCCAATGAACCGGGCCCCTGCTGCCAATGAACCGGGCCCCTGCTGCCAATGAACCAGGCCCTGCTGCCAATGAACCTGGCCCCTGCTGCCAATGAACCGGGCCCCTGCTGCCAATAACACAGGCCCTGCTGCCAATGAACCAGGCCCCTGCTGCCAATTAACCGGGCCCCTGCTGCCAATGATACAGGCCCTGCTGCCAATGAACCGGGCCCCTGCTGCCAATTAACCGGGCCCCTGCTGCCAATGAACCGGCCCCTGCTGCTGATGAACTGGGCCCCTGCTGCCAATGACAGGGGCCCTGCTGCCAATGACACGGGCCCTGCTGCCAATGAACCAGGCCCCTGCCGCCAATGAACCGGGCCCTGCTGCCAATGACACGGGCCCTGCTGCCAATGACACGGGCCCTGCTGCCAATGACACGGGCCCTTGCTGCCAATGAACCGGGCCCCTGCTGCCAATGATATAGGCCCTTGCTGCCAATGAACCGGGCCCCTGCTGCCAATGAACCCGGCCCCTGCTGCCAATAAACCGGGCCCCTGCTGCCAATGAACCAGGGCCCTGCTGCCAATGACACGGGCCCTGCTGCCAATGACACGGGCCCTGCTGCAAATGACACGGGCCCTGCTGCCAACGAACCGGGCCCCTGCTGCCAATGAACCGGGCCCTGCTGCCAATGAACCGGGCCCCTGCTGCCGATGAACCGGGCCCCTGCTGCCAATGACACAGGCCTTTGCTGCCAATGACACGGGCCCTCCTGCCAATGACCACGGGCCCTGCTGCCAATGAACCGGGCCCCGGCTGTCAATGAACCGGGCCCCTGCTGCCGATGAACCGGGCCCCTGCTGCTGATGAACTGGGCCCCTGCTGCCAATGACAGGGGCCCTGCCACCAATGACACGGGCCCTGCTGCCAATGAACCGGGCCCCTGCTGCCAATGAACCGGGCCCTGCTGCCAATGACACAGGCCCTGCTGATAATGAACCGGGCCCCTGCTGCCAATGACATGAGCCCTGCTGCCAATGACACGGGCCCTTGCTTCCAATGACACGGGCCCTGCTGCCAATGAACCGGGCCCCTGCTGCCAATAATCTGGGCCCCTGCTGCCAATAATCTGGGCCCCTGCTGCCAATGACACAGGCCCTGCTGCCAATGAACCGGGCCCCGGCCGCCAATGAACCGGGCCCCAGCTGCCAATGAACCGGGCCCCGGCAGCCAATGAACAGGGCCCCCGCTGCCAATGAACCGGGCCCGTGCTGCCAATGAACTGGGCCCCTGCTGCCAATGAACATGGCTCCTGCTGCTGATGAACCGGGCCCCGGCTGCCAATGAACCGGGCCCCTGTTGCCAATGACACGAGCCCTGCTGCCAATGACACGGGCCCTGCTGCCAATGACACGGGCCTTGCTGCCAATGACACGGGCCCTGCTGCCAATGAACCTGGCCCCTGCTGCCAATGAACCGGGCCCCTGATGCCAATAACACAGGCCCTGCTGCCAATGAACCGGGCCCCTGCTGCCAATGAACCGGGCCCCTGCTGCCAATGATACAGGCCCTGCTGCCAATGAACCGGGCCCCTGCTGCCAATGAACCGGGCCCCTGCTGCTGATGAACTGGGCCCCTGCTGCCAATGACAGGGGCCCTGCCGCCAATGACACGGGCCCTGCTGCCAATGAACCGGGCCCCTGCTGCCAATGAACCGGGCTCTGCTGCCAATGACACGGGCCCTGCTGCCAATGAACCGGGCCCCTGCTGCCAATGAACCAGGGCCCTGCTGCCAATGACACGGGCCCTGCTGCCAATGACACGGGCCCTTGCTGCCAATGACACGGGCATTGCTGCCAATGAACCGGGCCCCTGCTACCAATGAACCGGGCCCCTGCTGCCAATGAAACGGGCCCTGCTGCCAATGACACTGGCCCTGCTGCCAATGACACGGGTCCTGCTGCCAATGAACCGGGCCCCTGCTGCCAATGAACCGGGCCCCTGCTGCCAATGACTCGGGCCCTGCTGCCAATGAACCGGGCCCCTGCTGCCAATGAACCGGGCCCCTGCTGTCAATGACACGGGCCCTGCTGCCAATGACACAGGCCCTGCTGCCAATGAACTGGGCCCCTGCTGCCAATGAACCGGGCCCCAGCTGCCAATGACACGGGCCCTGCTGCCAATGAACCGGGCCCCTGCTGCCAATGAACTGGGCCCTGCTTCTAATGACACGGGCCCTGCTGCCAATGACACGGTCCCTGCTGCCAATGAACGGGCCCCTGCTGCCAATGAACCGGGCCCCTGCTGCCAATGAACTGGGCCGCGGCTGCAAATGAACCAGGCCCCGGCTGCCAATGAACCGGGCCCCTGCTGCCAATGAACCGGGCCCCTGCTGCCAATGAACCGGGCCCCTGCTACCAATGACACGGGCCTTGCTGCCAATGACATGGGCCCTGCTGCCAATGAACTGGGCCCCTGCTGCCAATAAACCTGGCCCCTGCTGCCAATGAACCGGGCCCCGGCTGCCAATGAACCGGGCCCCTGCTGCCAATGACACAGGCCCTGCTGCCAATAAACCGGGCCCCTGCTGCCAATGAACCGGGCCCCTGCTGCCAATGATACAGGCCCTGCTGCCAATGACACAGGCCCTGCTGCCAATAAACCGGGCCCCTGCTGCCAATGAACCGGGCCCCTGCTGCCAATGAACCGGGCCCCTGCTGCCAATGATATAGGCCCTTGCTGCCAATAAACCGCGCCCCTGTTGCCAATGAACCGGGCCCCTGCTGCCAATGAACCGGGCCCCTGCTGCCAATGACACGGGCCCTGCTGCCAATGACACGGCCCTGCTGCCAATGACACGGGCCCTGCTGCCAATGAACCAGGCCCCTGCTGCCAATGAACCAGGCCCTGCTGCCAATGAACCGGGCCCCTGCTGCCAATGAACCGGGCCCTGCTGCCAATGAACCGGGCCCCTGCTGCCAATGAACCGGGCCCCTGCTGCCAATGACACAGGCCTTTGCTGCCAATGACACGGGCCCTGCTGCCAATGACCACGGGCCCTGCTGCCAATGAACCGGGGCCCGGCTGTCAATGAACCGGGCCCCTGCTGCCGATGAACCGGGCCCCTGCTGCTGATGAACTGGGCCCCTGCTGCCAATGACAGGGGCCCTGCCGCCAATGACACGGGCCCTGCTGCCAATGAACCGGGCCCCTGCTGCCAATAAACCGGGCCCTGCTGCCAATGACACGGGCCCTGCTGTCAATGAACCGGGCCCTGCTGCCAATGACACGGGCCCTGCTGCCAATGACACGGGCCCTTGCTGCCAATGACACGGGCCCTGCTGCCAATGAACCGGGCCCCTGCTGCCAATAATCTGGGCCCCTGCTGCCAATAATCTGGGCCCCTGCTGCCAATGACACAGGCCCTGCTGCCAATGAACCGGGCCCCGGCCGCCAATGAACCGGGCCCCAGCTGCCAATGAACCGGGCCCCGGCAGCCAATGAACAGGGCCCCTGCTGCCAATGAACCGGGCCCGTGCTGCCAATGAACTGGGCCCCTGCTGCCAATGAACCAGGCTCCTGCTGCTGATGAACCGGGCCCCTGCTGCCAATGACACGAGCCCTGCTGCCAATGACACGGGCCCTGCTGCCAATGACACGGGCCTTGCTGCCAATGACACGGGCCTTGCTGCCAATGAACCTGGCCCCTGCTGCCAATGAACCGGGCCCCTGCTGCCAATAACACAGGCCCTGCTGCCAATGAACCGGGCCCCTGCTGCCAATGAACCGGGCCCCTGCTGCCAATGATACAGGCCCTGCTGCCAATGAACCGGGCCCCTGCTGCCAATTAAACGGGCCCCTGCTGCCAATGAACCGGGCCCTGCTGCCAATGAACCGGGGCCCTGCTGCCAATGAACCAGGGCCCTGCTGCCAATGAACCGGGCCCTGCTGCTAATGACACGGGGCCTGCTGCCAATGAACGGGGCCCCTGCTGCCAATGAACCGGGCCCTGCTGCCAATGACACGGGCCCTGCTGCCAATGAACCGGGGCCCTGCTGCCAATGAACCAGGGCCCTGCTGCCAATGACACGGGCCCTGCTGCCAGTGAACCGGGCCCCTGCTACTAATGAACCGGGCCCCTGCTGCCAATGAACCTGGGCCCTGGTGCCAATGACACGGGCCCTGCTGCCAATGACACGGGCCCTGCTGCCAATGAACCGGGCCCCTGCTGCCAATGAACCGGGCCCCTGCTGCCAATGACTCGGGCCCTGCTGCCAATGAACCGGGCCCCCGCTGCCAATGAACCGGGCCCCTGCTGTCAATGACACGGGCCCTGCTGCCAATGACACAGGCCCTGCTGGCAATGAACTGGGCCCCTGCTGCCAATGAACCGGGCCCCAGCTGCCAATGACACGGGCCCTGCTGCCAATGAACCGGGCCCCTGCTGCCAATGAACCGGGCCCTGCTGCTAATGACACGGGGCCTGCTGCCAATGACACGGGCCCTGCTGCCAATGAACCGGGCCCCTGCTGCCAATGAACCGGGCCCCTGCTGTCAATGACTCCCGCCCTGCTGCCAATGAACCGGGCCCCTGCTGCCAATGAACTGGGCTGCGGCTGCCAATGAACCGGGCCCAGGCTGCCAATGAACCGGGCCCCTGCTGCCAATGAACCGGGCCCCTGCTGCCAATGAGCCGGGCCCCTGCTGCTGATAAACCGGGCCCCTGCTGCTGATGAACCGGGCCCCGGCTGCCAATGAACCGGGCCCCTGCTGCCAATGACACGGGCCTTGCTGCCAATGACACGGGCCCTGCTGCCAATGAACTGGGCCCCTGCTGCCAATGAACCTGGCCCCTGCTGCCAATGAACCGGGCCCCTGCTGCCAATGACACAGGCCCTGCTGCCAATGAACTGGGCCCCTGCTGCCAATGAACCGGGCCCCTGCTGCCAATGATACAGGCCCTGCTGCCAATGACACAAGCCCTGCTGCCAATAAACCGAGCCCCTGCTGCCAATGAACTGGGCCCCTGCTGCCAATTAACCGGGCCCCTGCTGCCAATGATATAGGCCCTTGCTGCCAATAAACCGGGCCCCTGCTGCCAATGAACCGGGCCCCTGCTGCCAATGAACCGGGCCCCTGCTGCCAATGAACCAGGGCCCTGCTGCGAATGACACGGGCCCTGCTGCGAATGACACGGGCCCTGCTGCCAATGACACGGGCCCTGCTGCCAATGAACCGGGCCCCTGCTGCCAATGAACCAGGCCCTGCTGCCAATGAACCGGGCCCCTGCTGCCAATGACACAGGCCTTTGCTGCCAATGGCACGGGCCCTGCTGCCAATGACCACGGGCCCTGCTGCCAATGAACCGGGCCCCGGCTGCCAATGAACCTGGCCCCTGCTGCCAATGAACTGGGCCCCTGCTGCTGATGAACTGGGCCCCTGCTGCCGATGACACGGGCCCTGCCGCCAATGACACGGGCCCTGCTGCCAATGAACCGGGCCCCTGCTGCCAATGAACCAGGCCCTGCTGCCAATGACACGGGCCCTGCTGTCAATGAACCAGGCCCCTGCTGCCAATGAACCAGGTCCCTGCTGCCAATGAACCAGGGCCCTGCTGCAAATGACACGGGCCCTGCTGCCAATGACCCGGGCCCTGCTGCCAATGACCCGGGCCGTGCTGCCATTGAACCGGGCCCCTGCTGCCAATGAACCGGGCCCTGCTGCCAATGAACCGGGCCCCTGCTGCAAATGAACCGGGCCTTTGCTGCCAATGACACGGGCCCTGCTGCCAATGACACGGGCCCTGCTGCAAATGACACGGGCCCTGCTGCCAATGAACCGGGCCCCTGCTGCCAATGAACCGGGCCCTGCTGCCAATGAACCGGGCCCCTGCTGCCAATGAACCGGGCCCCTGCAGCCAATGACACAGGCCTTTGCTGCTAATGACACAGGCCCTGCTGCCAATGACCACGGGCCCTGCTGCCAATGAACCGGGACCCTGCTGCCAATTAACCGGGCCCCTGCTGCCAATGAACCGGGCCCCTGCTGCTGATGAACTGGGCCCCTGCTGCCAATGACAGGGGCCCTGCCGCCAATGACACGGGCCCTGCTGCCAATGAACCGGGCCCCTGCTGCCAATGAACCGGGCCCTGCTGCCAATGACACGGGCCCTGCTGCCAATGAACCGGGGCCCTGCTGCCAATGAACCAGGGCCCTGCTGCCAATGACATGGGCCCTGCTGCCAATGACACGGGCCCTTGCTGCCAATGACATGGGCCCTGCTGCCAATGAACCGGGCCCCTGCTACCAATGAACCGGGCCACTGCTGCCAATGCACCAGGCCCTGCTGCCAATGACACGGGCCCTGCTGCCAATGACACGGGCCCTGCTGCCAATGAACCGGGCCCCTGCTGCCAATGAACCGTGCCCCTGCTGTCAATGACTCGGGCCCTGCTGCCAATAAACCGGGCCCCTGCTGCCAATGAACCGGGCCCCTGCTGTCAATGACACGGGCCCTGCTGCCAATGACACAGGCCCTGCTGGCAATGAACAGGGCCCCTGCTGCCAATGAACCGGGCCCCAGCTGCCAATGACACGGGCCCTGCTGCCAATGAACCGGGCCCCTGCTGCCAATGAACCGGGCCCTGCTGCTAATGACACGGGCCCTGCTGCCAATGACACGGGCCCTGCTGCCAATGAACCGGGCCCCTGCTGCCAATGAACCGGGCCCCTGCTGCCAATGACTCCTGCCCTGCTGTCTATGAACCGGGCCCCTGCTGCCAATGAACTGGGCCGCGGCTGCCAATGAACCGGGCCCCGGCTGCCAATGAACCGGGCCCCTGCTGCCAATGAACCGGGCCCCTGCTGCCAATGAGCCGGCCCCTGCTGCCGATAAACCGGGCCCCCGCTGCTGATGAACCGGGCCCGGCTGCCAATGAACCGGGCCCCTGCTGCCAATGACACGGGCCTTGCTGCCAATGACACGGGCCCTGCTGCCAATGAACTGGGCCCCTGCTGCCAATGAACCTGGCCCCTGCTGCCAATGAACCGAGCCCCGGCTGCCAATGAACCGGGCCCCTGCTGCCAATGACACAGGCCCTGCTGCCAATGAACCGGGCCCCTGCTGCCAATGAACCGGGCCCCTGCTGCCAATGATACAGGCCCTGCTGCCAATGACACAGGCCCTGCTGCCAATAAACCGAGCCCCTGCTGCCAATGAACCGGGCCCCTGCTGCCAATTAACCGGGCCCCTGCTGCCAATGATATAGGCCCTTGCTGCCAATAAACAGGGCCCCTGCTGCCAATGAACCGGGCCCCTGCTGCCAATGAACCAGGCCCTGCTGCCAATGACACGGGCCCTGCTGCCAATGAACCGGGCCCCTGCTGCCAATGAACCAGGTCCCTGCTGCCAATGAACCGGGCCCCGGCTGCCAATGAACCTGGCCCCTGCTGCCAATGAACTGGGCCCCTGCTGCTGATGAACTGGGCCCCTGCTGCCGATGACACGGGCCCTGCCGCCAATGACACGGGCCCTGCTGCCAATGAACCGGGCCCCTGCTGCCAATGAACCAGGCCCTGCTGCCAATGACACGGGCCCTGCTGCCAATGAACCGGGCCCCTGCTGCCAATGAACCAGGTCCCTGCTGCCAATGAACCAGGGCCCTGCTGCAAATGACACGGGCCCTGCTGCCAATGACCCGGGCCCTGCTGCCAATGACCCGGGCCGTGCTGCCAATGAACCGGGCCCCTGCTGCCAATGAACCGGGCCCCTGCTGCCAATGAACCGGGCCCCTGCTGCCAATGACACAGGCTTTTGCTGCCAATGACACGGGCCCTGCTGCCAATGACCACGGGCCCTGCTGCCAATGAACCGGGCCCCGGCTGCCAATGAACCAGGGCCCCGCTGCCAATGAACAGGGCCCCTGCTGCAGATGAACTGGGCCCCTGCTGCCAATGACACGGGCCCTGCCGCCAATGACTTGGGCCCTGCTGCCAATGATCCGGGCCCCTGCTGCCAATGAACCGGGCCCTGCTGCCAATGACACCGGCCCTGCTCCCAATGAACCAGGCCCCTGCTGCCAATGAACCGGGCCCCTGCTGCCAATGAACCAGGGCCCTGCTGCCAATGACACGGGCCCTGCTGCCAATGACCCGGGCCCTGCTGCCAATGAACCGGGCCCCTGCTGCCAATGAACCGGGCCCCTGCTGCCAATGACACAGGCTTTTGCTGCCAATGACACGGGCCCTTGCTGCCAATGAACCGGGCCCCTGCTGCCAATGAACTGGGCCCTGCTGCCAATGACCCGGGCCCCGGCTGCCAATGAACCAGGCCCCTGCTGCCAATGAACCGGGTCACTGCTGCCAATGAACCAGGCCCCTGCTGCTGATGAACTGGGCCCCTGCTGCCAATGACTCGGGCCCTGCTGCCAATGAACCGGGCCCCTGCTGCCAATGAACCGGGCCCCTGCTGCCAATGAACCGGGCCCCGGCTGCCAATGAACCGGGCCCCTGCTGCCAATGACACGGGCCTTGCTGCCAATGACACGGGCCCTGCTGCCAATGAACTGGGCCCTTGCTGCCAATGAACCTGGCCCCTGCTGCCAATGAACTGGGCCCCGGCTGCCAATGAACCGGGCCCCTGCTGCCAATGACACAGGCCCTGCTGCCAATGAACCGGGCCCCTGCTGCCAATGAACAGGGCCCCTGCTGCCAATGATACAGGCCCTGCTGCCAATGACACAGGCCCTGCTGCCAATGAACCGGGCCCCTGCTGCCAATGAACCGGGCCCCTGCTGCCAATGATACAGGCCCTGCTGCCAATGAACCGGGCCCCTGCTGCCAATGAACCGGGCCTTTGCTGCCAATGAACCGGGCCCCTGCTGCCAATGAACCGGGTCCCTGCTGCCAATGAACCGGGCCCTGCTGCCAATGACACGGGCCCTGCTGCCAATGAACCGGGCCCTGCTGCCAATGAACCGGGCCCCTGCTGCTAGTGACACAGGCCTTTGCTGCCAATGACACGGGACCTTGCTGCCAATGAACCGGGCCTCTGCTGCTGATGAACTGGGCCCCTGCTGCCAATGACACGGGCCCTGCTGACAATGACCCGGGCCCTGCTGCCAATGAACCGGGCCCCTGCTGCCAATGAACCGGGCCCCTGACTGCCAATGACACAGGCCTTTGCTGCCAATGACACGGGCCCTTGCTGCCAATGAACCGGGCCCCTGCTGCCAATGAACTGGGCCCTGCTGCCAATGAACCGGGCCCCTGCTGCCAATGAACCGGGCCTTTGCTGCCAATGACACGGGCCTTGCTGCCAATGAACCGGGCCCCAGCTGCCAATGAACCGGGCCGCTGCTGCCAATGAACCATGCCCCTGCTGCTGATGAACTGGGCCCCTGCTGCCAATGACTCGGGCCCTGCTGCCAATGAACCGGGCCCCTGCTGCCAATGAACCGGGCCCCTGCTGCCAATTAACCGGGCCCCGGCTGCCAATGAACCGGGCCCCTGCTGCCGATGAACCGGGCCCCTGCTGCTGATGAACTGGGCCCCTGCTGCCAATGACACGGGCCCTGCTACCAATGAACCGGGCCCCTGCTGCCAATGAACCGGGCCCTGCTGCCAATGACACGGGCCCTGCTGTCAATGAACCGGGCCCCTGCTGCCAATGAACCGGGCCCCTGCTGCCAATGACTTGGGCCCTGCTCCCTATAAACCGGGCCCCTGCTGCCAATGAAACTGGGCCCCTGCTGCCAATGAACCGGGCCCCTGCTGCCAATGACACGGGCCCTGCTGCCATTGACACAGGCCCTGCTGCCAATGAACCGGGCCCCGGTCGCCAATAAACCGGGCCCCTGCTGCCAATGAACCGGGCCCCTGCTGCCAATGATACAGGCCCTGCTGCCAATGAACCCGGCCCCTGCTGCCAATGAACCGGGACCCTGCTGCCAATGACACAGGCCCTGCTGCCAATGAACCAGGCCCCTGCTGCCAATGAACCGGGCCCCTGCTGCCAATGATACAGGCCCTGCTGCCAATGACACGGGCCCTGCTGCCAATGACACAGGCCCTGCTGCCAATGAACTGGGCCCCTGCTGCCAATGAACCCGGCCCCTGCTGCCAATGATACAGGCCCTGCTGCCAATGAACCCGGCCCCTGCTGCCAATGAACCCGGCCCCTGCTGCCAATGATATAGGCCCTTGCTGTCAATGAACCGGGCCTCTGCTGCCAATGAACCGGGCCCCTGCTGCCAATTAACCAGGGCCCTGCTGCCAATGACACGGGCCCTGCTGCCAATGACACGGGCCCTGCTGCCAATGACACGGGCCCTGCTGCCAATGACACAGGCCCTGCTGCCAATAAACCGGGCCCCTGCTGCCAATTAACCGGGCCCTGCTGCCAATGAACCGGGCCCCTGCTGCCAATGAACCGGGCCCCTGCTGCCAATGACACAGGCCTTTGCTGCCAATGACACGGGCCCTGCTGCCAATGACCACGGGCCCTGCTGCCAATGAACCGGGCCCCGGCTGCCAATGAACCAGGCCCCTGCTGCCAATGAACAGGGCCCCTGCTGCTGATGAACTGGGCCCCTGCTGCCAATGACACGGGCCCTGCCGCCAATGACTTGGGCCCTGCTGTCAATGATCCGGGCCCCTGCTGCCAATGAACCGGGCCCTGCTGCCAATGACACGGGCCCTGCTGCCAATGAACCGGGCCCCTGCTGCCAATGAACCGGGCTCCTGCTGCCAATGAACCAGGGCCCTGCTGCCAATGACACGGGCCCTGCTACCAATGACCCGGGCCCTGCTGCCAATGAACCGGGCCCCTGCTGCCAATGAACCGGGCCCCTGCTGCCAATGACACAGGCCTTTGCTGCCAATGACACGGGCCCTTGCTGCCAATGAACCGGGCCCCTGCTGCCAATGAACTGGGCCCTGCTGCCAATGACCCGGGCCCCGGCTGCCAATGAACCGGGCCCCTGCTGCCAATGAACCGGGCCACTGCTGCCAATGAACCAGGCCCCTGCTGCTGATGAACTGGGCCCCTGCTGCCAATGACTCGGGCCCTGCTGCCAATGAACCGGGCCCCTGCTGCCAATGAACCGGGCCCCTGCTGCCAATGAACCGGGCCCCGGCTGCCAATGAACCGGGCCCCTGCTGCCGATGAACCGGGCCCCTGCTGCTGATGAACTAGGCCCCTGCTGCCTATGACACGGGCCCTGCCGCCATTGAACCGGGCCCCTGCTGCCAATGAACCTGGCCCTGCTGCCAATGAACTGGGCCCCTGCTGCCAATGAACCGGGCCCTGATGCCAATGACATGGGCCCTGCTGCCAATGAACCGGGCCCCTGCTGCCAATGAACCAGGGCCCGGCTGTCAATGAACCTGGCCCCGGCTGCCAATGAACCGGGCCCCTGCTGCCAATGAACCGGGCCCCTGCTGCCAATGAACCGGGCCCCTGCTGCTGATGAACCGGGCCCCTGCTGCTGATGAACCGGGCCCCAGCTTACAATGAACCGTGCCCCTGCTGCCAATGACACGGGCCTTGCTGCCAATGACACGGGCCCTGCTGCCAATGAACTGGGCCCATGCTGCCAATGAACCTGGCCCCTGCTGCCAATGAACTGGGCCCCAGCTTCCAATGAACCGGGCCCCTGCTGCCAATGAACAGGGACCCTGCTGCCAATGATACAGGCCCTGCTGCCAATGACACGGCCCTGCTGCCAATGAACCGGGCCCCTGCTGCCAATGAACCGGGCCCCTGCTGCCAATGATACAGGCCCTGCTGCCAATGAACCGGGCCCCTGCTGCCAATGAACCGGGCCTCTGCTGCCAATGAACCGGGCCCCTGCTGCCAATGAACCGGGCCCCTGCTGCCAATGACATGGGCCCTGCTGCCAATGAACCGGGCCCTGCTGCCAATGAACCGGGCCCCTGCTGCCAATGAACCGGGCCCCTGCTGCCAGTGACACAGGCCTTTGCTGCCAATGACACGGGCCCTTGCTGCCACTGAACCGGGCCCCTGCTGCTGATGAACTGGGCCCCTGCTGCCAATGACACGGGCCCTGCTGCCAATGACCCGGGCCATGCTGCCAATGAACCGGGCCCCTGCTTCCAATGAACCGGGCCCCTGCTGCCAATGACACAGGCCTTTGCTGCCAATGACACGGGCCCTTGCTGCCAATGAACCGGGCCCCTGCTGCCAATGAACTGGGCCCTGCTGCCAATGAACCGGGCCCCTGCTGCCAATGAACCGGGCCTTTGCTGCCAATGACACGGGCCCTGCTGCCAATGAACCGGGCCCCAGCTGCCAATGAATTGGGCCCCTGCTGCCAATGAACCGGGCCCCTGCTGCCAATGAATTAGGCCCCTGCTGCTGATGAACTGGGCCCCTGCTGCCAATGACTCGGGCCCTGCTGCCAATTGAGGTTCCGTGACGATTTGAACCCGTGTTTTCAACATTGTCGTAAATACATAATTTTGGTATCAGTGAACCGCAAATGATCCATTTAGCATATCCTGGTGTTTCCGCTATGCTACGAGCAAGAGCACTCCTGTTATAAACACATTTCTGATTTACCCATGGCATCCATCTTAGATTACGGCAGCCATTTTGTATTCTTGCCCTCACATAGTCAATGGACACGCAGTGACCTCTTTCACTTAAGGACACGTAAGCTTTAGCCGGCGATTCACCTTGCTAGTGACACGTGCACCTTAGGACAGAAAACGCTATGGCCGCATGACTCGGCAGAAACTGCCTCCCCAGCCTGAGGCCAGTCCTGCTATACTGGTTCTCGTGCTCGTTGGCCTGATCATGATTAGGCGGCCGAAGCTGGTAGCCTTGCCCATTTACGACCCCCAAACATCTTTTATCCTGCTTTCCTATCTTCTGCACCTGGCTCTGCTCCTTTCCTTCTGGGCCTTTATTAGGGGGAGGTAACGAAATTTACGATGAGGCGGTCCGGCTCTTGAATGAAAAGTTGACATGGGATTATGATGGAACAGTGGGAACCCCTCGTTCGTAATGTTTTGACATCAGATATTGTTGACGATTCTTGTGTAACGCCAAATATTTATTGTTTAGGACATAAAGGTTTAGAAATATACTAGCATGTAAAGAATTTGCCCCAAGCTGAAAATTTAGTATTTAAGGAGCAAACCACTTTGTACAAATCGAACAGTCTCCTAGAACCTGCCCGTGTGTAGTTTCTGTGACTTCTGTGTCCCTGTAGTAATAAACCTTTGGTCTTTGACGCCACCATCGAGAAGCCCGTGTTTCTGTTTATTTGTGCACCGAGACAGGTAGAACTCCGGGGTCTTCGGGTGTTGTCCCTGACACCTCTGGACGGAACCAAAAAGTCCAGAACTCCACAATGAACCGGGCCCCGGCTGCCAATGAACCGGGCCCCTGCTGCCAATTAACCGGGCCCCGGCTGCCAATGAACCGGGCCCCTGCTGCCGATGAACCGGGCCCCTGCTGCTGATGAACTGGGCCCCTGCTGCCAATGACAGGGGCCCTGCCGCCAATGACACGGGCCCTGCTGCCAATGAACTGGGCCCCTGCTGCCAATGAACCGGGCCCTGCTGCCAATGACACGGGCCCTGCTGCCAATGAACCGGGCCCCTACTGCCAATGAACCGGGCCCCTGCTGCCAATGAACCAGGGCCCTGCTGCCAATGACACGGGCCCTGCTGCCAATGACACGGGCCCTTGCTGCCAATGACACGGGCCCTGCTGCCAATGAACCGGGCCCCTGCTACCAATGAACCGGGCCCCTGCTGCTAATAATCTGGGACGCTGCTGCCAATGACACGGGCCCTGCTGCCAATGAACTGGGCCCCTGCTGCCAATGAACCGGGCCCCTGCTGCTGATGAACTGGTCCCCGGCTGCCAATGAACCGGGCCTCTGCTGTCAATGACACGGGCCCTGATGCCAATGACACAGGCCCTGCTGCCAATGAACCGGGCCCCTGCTGCCAATGAACCGGGCCCCTTCTGCCAATGAACTGGGCCCCGGCTGTCAATGACACGGGCCCTGCTGCCAATGACACAGGCCCTGCTGCCAATGAACTGGGCCCCTGCTGCCAATGAACCGGGCCCCGGCTGCCAATGACACGGGCCCTGCTGCCAATGAACCGGGCCCCTGCTGCCAATGACCGAGCCCTGCTGCCAATGACACGGGCCCTGCTGCCAATGAACCGGGCCCCTGCTGCCAATGAACCGGGCCCCTGCTGCCAATGACTCGGGCCCTGCTGCCAATGAACCAGGCCCCTGCTGCCAATGAACCGGGCCCGTGCTGCCAATGAACCGGGCCCCTGCTGCCAATGACACGGGCCCTGCTGCCAATGACACGGGCCCTGCTGCCAATGACACAGGCCCTGCTGCCAATGAACGGGGCCCTGCTGTTAATGAACCGGGCCCCTGCTGCCAATGAACCGGGCCCCTGCTGCCAATGAACCGGGCCCCTGCTGCCAATGAACCGGGCCCCTACTGCCAATGAACCGGGCCCCTGCTGCCAATGACACGGGCCCTGCTGCCAATGAACCGGGCCCCGGCTGCCAATGACACGGGCCCTGCTGCCAATGAACCGGGCCCCTGCTGCCAATGAACACGGGCCCTTGCTGCCAATGAACCGGGCCCCTGCTGCCAATGAACCGGGCCCCTGCTGCCAATGAACCGGGCCCCTGCTGCCAATGACTCGGGCCCTGCTGCCAATGAACCAGGCCCCTGCTGCCAATGAACCGGGCCCCGGCTGCCAATGAACCGGGCCCCGGCTGCCAATGAACCGGGCCCCTGCTGCCAATGAACCGGGCCCCTACTGCCGATGAACCGGGCCCCTGCTGCTGATGAACCGGGCCCCGGCTGCCAATGAACCGGGCCCCTGCTGCCAATGACCTAGGCCTTGCTGCCAATGACACGGGCCCTGCTGCCAATGACACGGGCCCTGCTGCCAATGAACCGGGCCCCTGCTGCCAATGAACCGGGCCCTGCTGCCAATGAACTGGGCCCCTGCTGCCAATGAACCTGGCCCCGGCTGCCAATGAACCGGGCCCCGGCTGCCAATGAACCGGGCCCCTGCTGCCAATGACACAGGCCCTGCTGACAATGAACCGGGCTCCTGCTGCCAATGAACCGGGCCCCTGCTGCCAATGATACAGGCCCTGCTGCCAATGACACAGGCCCTGCTGCCAATAAACCGGGCCCCTGCTGCCAATGAACCGGGCCCCTGCTGCCAATGATATAGGCCCTTGCTGCCAATGAACCGGGCCCCTGCTGCCAATGAACCGGGCCCCTGCTGCCAATGAACCGGGCCCCTGCTGCCAATGAACCAGGGCCCTGCTGCCAATGACACGGGCCCTGCTGCCAATGACACGGTCGCTGCTGCCAATGAACCGGGCCCCTGCTGCCAATGAACCGGGCCCTGCTGCCAATTAACCGGGCCTCTGCTGCCAATGAACCGGGCCCCTGCTGCCAATGACACAGGCCTTTGCTGCCAATGACATGGGCCCTTGCTGCCAATGAACCGGGCCCCTGCTGCCAATGAACCGGGCCCTGCTGCCAATGAACCGGGCCCCTGCTGCCAATGAACTGGGCCCCTGCTGCCAATGAACCGGGCCCCTGCTGCTGATGAACTGGGCCCCGGCTGCCAATGACACGGGCCCTGCCTCCAATGACACGGGCCCTGCTGCCAATGAACCGGGCCCTGCTGCCAATGAACCGGGCCCTGCTGCCAATGACACGGGCCCCTGCTGCCAATGAACCGAGCCACTGCTGCCAATGAACCGGGCCCCTGCTGCCAATGAACCAGGGCCCTGCTGCCAATGACACGGGCCCTGATGCCAATGACACGGGCCCTGCTGCCAATGACCAGGGTCCTGCTGCCAATGAACCGGGCCCCTGCTGCCAATGAACCGGGCCCCTGCTGCCAATGACACAGGCCTTTGCTGCCAATGACACGGGCCCTTGCTGCCAATGAACCGGGCCCCTGCTGCCAATGAACCGGGCCCTGATGCCTATGAACCGGGCCCCTGCTGCCAATGATATAGGCCCTTGCTGCCAATGAACCGGGCCCCTGCTGCCAATGAACCGGGCCCTGGCTGCCAATGAACCGGGCCCCTGCTGCCAATGAACCGGGCCCCTGCTGCCAATGAACCGGGCCCCTGCTGCCAATGAACCGGGCCCCTGCTGCCAATGAACCGGGCCCCTGCTGTCAATGAACCGGGCCCCGGCCGCCAATGAACCGGGCCCCTGCTGCCAATGAACCGGGCCCCTGCTGCCAATGAACCAGGGCCCTGCTGCCAATGACACGGGCCCTGCTGCCAATGACAAGGGCCCCTGCTGCCAATGAACCGGGCCCTGCTGCCAATTAACCAGGCCCCTGCTGCCAATGAACCGTGCCCCTGCTGCCAATGACACAGGCCATTGCTGCCAATGACACGGGCCTTGCTGCCAATGAACCGGGCCCTTGCTGCCAATGAACCGGGCCCCTGCTGCCAATGAACCGGGCCCTGCTGCCAATGAACCGGGCCCCTGCTGCCAATGAACCGGGCCTTTGCTGCCAATGACACGGGCTACACCCTCCTCCCAGCGTTGACCCTCTGCCGGGCTCGAGCCCCGGGTACGACTGCACCGGAGACACTCACTCTAGAGCCCCCCCCCGCTGCCCCCCTCACCACATACGGCCGGTGAGCCACCGTGTGTGTGCAGCACCCCCCCTCCTGGTGTTTACAATATCCCACTCTCTCCTGAGCGGGGCTCCCCGCCGAGGGGGGCTCGGCCCGGTCTGACTAATGCAGAGACTGGACTAAACCCCCCCACCCCGCCCCCTCCCATCAACCACAGACAGGCTCAGAGGGGCAGTGTAGGAAGGGGGAGGCTCTAGTTGGCCCAGTGCAACACTAGCGACAAGCAGGGACTCTCTCTTCCTCGTCAGGGCTGAGGGTTACCTTCCAGACAACCTCTGCTTACCCTCTAGGTAGTGTGGCTTAAGCAGTCGTAGGCTAATCTTTGGGGCACATAGGGTTAAACACTTGCAACAGTACACCTTTACGACCAACCCACCACACAACGAGACCAGACTGTATTCTTGTAAAAATATATATCTTTATATAGACTTTAAGCAGGCTGGTGAATACAGTCAATAACTTTATGAAGACGGTTGCAAGTTACGTAATTCGGGTTTCCACCGTTCTTATGGAAGTTCTCTTGAGGCCCGTAGGCCGGTGTTACTCAATGTTCTTGTGGAGCCGGCGGCTTCCAAGGGATCTGTCCCACGTCGCTTTGCCTTCCCGGGGTCACTGTTCGTTGCGGCTCTTCGGCCGAGCAGGTCAATGGTCGTCCGGGGCAGCGGTGTTCTGTGGCGGCAGGGTCCTTTCCTTGTCGTCCGCTCTGACCCTGGAGGCGGCGGCTGTGCGGTGGTGACAAGTGGCAGTACGGTCCCCAAGTGCAGGACGTACCCAGCCAAATGTCGGTGCAGCTGTGGGCTCACAGCTGGGCTGTCGGGCAGGCTTACCGACCTTGCGGATTCTCGTAGGGCAACTGTCCGTCTTTGCAGGTGAGTGACTGCTCGCTATGCAGTCCCCTCGGTAGCTCGGACCGGACGGGTCCTCCTTCGCTTTGCTCTCGGGCTCCCGGTGCAGTTGCGGTCACGGTGTTCGGGCCAGCGGCGGCTGGTCCTCACTTTGCTTTCGCTGTTGCTTTGGGCCCCGGTCACGGTGGTCGGGAGGTGGTTGATGCCTTAGAGGAGATTCCTTCGTCAGTGCCGCGGCGAGGGTCAGCACCCGCAGTCGCTTTCTTCCAAGGGGGTAGCGTCCACTGGTCCTGGGACGCTGGTCAGGGGGCAAGTTCAGTTGCAAGCCCTTGGAGATCTCTTTGCAGAGTTTGGCACAAGTAGAGCAAAAGTCTTTTCGTAGTCTTTTTGTCTTCCTCTCCTTCAGCAGCAAGGCACCAGACACAGGCAAGAGTCAGCACCCTTCCTTGTCTCTCACGGTCCTTCTCGTCGGGCAGAGTCTTTCTGTGGCCCAAACCGGATCTAATTTTCAAGGAGCAGGGCTCCGTCTTTTATAGGCCAATTCTTTTGTTCTCGCAGGCCAGGGGGGCCTTTGCATAGCCACTCTCAGTTCTGGAGTACCCCCGCGGGTGTACTCCGGCTTCTGCTTTCAGTGTGAGGGGCAGGCGCATCCGACGCCCCACAGGAGGTGGAGCCAACATTGTCCGGACAGGAGTGGTCAGAGTACCTTGTTGATGGGGGCTTCGCCCTTCCCGGGCCAGGTGCCGGCAGAGTCATCCGCCGCTCCCCAGGAGGGTGGAGCCAGCATTGTGGAGGTCGAGCACAGCTACAGTTCGAGTCAAGAGGCACTCCTACCTCCCACTAAGGTGTAATCTGCGCATTCACCACCTGTCATCCCTCCAGCCCTGTCACTCACACATCCCAGACAGCCAGATACACATACCAGCAGAGGCGGCTGAAATGGTTAAGCAAGCAAATGCTAACTTTCTAAAAGTAGCATTTGCAAACCCAGGATACTGAAATAAACTTGACTACAAGAAATATCGCATTATCCTGAGTTCAGGCATACTAAACATGACTCACTACCATGCTCCGTGAGCCTGCGGGGATTATAGGGTGGAATAACCCTCGCAGCTCAGTCTGGCCTAATGGAGCAGGTAGCCTTCAGTAGTGAAATACAGTCTCTGGGGTAAATCACTACTAGGACATGCCATGCACATCAGGGCTTGTCCTACCTTGCACCTACAACGCACCCTGCCCGCAGGCCTACCATAGGGGTGACTAATATGTAGTCAAGGGAAGGGTCGGTGCTGGCAAGTGGGGACACTTGCCCAGCTAGCGTGACAGTACGAGACCGCACGCGGGTTCTGCGGTCGCAGTTCCCAGACACATCTTTACGGCTGCTTCGGTGGGTGGCGCAACCAGCGCTGCAGGCCCACCAGCAGTATTGGCATCTACAAGCCCCGGCACTCTCTCGTGCGCTTTACTAGGGACTAACAGTAAATCCAATGCACCAATCATGGATACCAATCGTATATACAGTTTACAGTAGGGAGCACTTGCACTGCGGCACGGATCAGCCGTGGCGCAGTGCCCTGAGTATCGGAAAACCAGCAAAACATCGGAGGCACATCAGCAAAAAGTGGAAGGGAGACTCACGCCAAGGTGCCAGGTCTAACATGTGTCCCCTCCAGCTGAAATGTGGGGGGAACTACCCTTCCCCAGGGAATTCCACATCACTAAGGCGGAAAAATCTGGACAGACCGTCAGCGTTGGCGTGATCGGTGCCAGGGCGGTGTTCCACCGTAAAGTCCATACTCTGTAGAGAAATGGACCACCTCAACAGTTTCGGGTTCTCACCCCTCATTTGCATCAACCATCTGAGGGGCCTGTGGTCTGTCTGAACTCGGAAGTGAGACCCAAACAAGTAGGGTCTTAGCTTCTTCAGCGCCCAGACCACAGCAAATGCTTCACGCTCTATTGCACTCCACCTACTTTCCCGTGGAAGTAACCTCCGACTTATGAAGGCTACGGGTTGGTCAAAGCCCTCCTCAGTCATCTGTGAAAGAACAGCCCCTACACCATGCTCTGAAGCGTCTGTTTGCACAATGAACTCCTTGGAGAAATCTGGGGCCAGGAGCACGGGCGCCGTGCACATGGCAGTCTTCAGGGTGTCGAAAGCCTTCTGACAGGTGTCAGTCCAAATCACATTCCTGGGCTGCTTCTTCGAAGTCAGCTCTGTCAAGGGGGTCACGATCGTGCCATAGCCCTTGACAAACCTCCTGTAATACCCAGTGAGCCCCAGGAAGGCTCTCACTGCAGTCTGGGTCTTGGGGGGTTCCCAAGCCAGGATGGTTTCGATTTTGGGCTGCAAGGGTGCGACCTTGCCACTCCCAACTTGGTGTCCCAAGTACACCACTGAACCCTGCCCAATCTGGCACTTGCTTGCCTTGATTGTGAGGCCTGCTCTGCGCAGGGCCATCAACACTTCCCAGAGGAGTCGCAGGTGTTCGGGCCAGGTGCCGCTGAACACCGCGATGTCATCCAGGTAGGCGGCACTGAACTCGTCCAGTCCCGCCAACACCTGGTTGACCAATCTCTGAAAGGTGGCAGGGGCATTCTTCATTCCAAATGGCATAACCCGGAACTGGAAATGCCCATCTGGTGTCGAGAATGCCGACCTCTCCTTTGCCCCATCGGTCAAGGCGATCTGCCAGTACCCAGACGTCAAATCAAACGTGCTGAGGAACCGGGCAGCCCCTAGCCGATCAATGAGCTCGTCAGCTCTGGGGATGGGGTGCGCGTCAGTCTTCGTGACTGAATTGAGTCCTCTGTAGTCCACACAGAACCGGAGTTCGGGTTTGGCTCCCGGCGCAGCAGCCTTCGGAACCAAGACCACGGGGCTGGACCAAGGACTGCTGGAAGACTCAACCACCCCGAGGGCAAGCATCTTGGAGACCTCCTCCTTGATGCAGGCCCGTACCCTGTCAGTTACCCGGTAAGCCTTGTGCTTCACCGGTAAGCTGTCTCCAGTGTCCACATCATGGACGCACCAATCTGTGACACTCGGAACCAGGGAGAACAGGTCTGGAAACTGTCCCAGCAACTGGCGGCAGTCCTCCTGTTGTTCGGCGGTCAGGGAGGGTGAGAGGTTAACTCCATCCACTGACCCGTCCTTCTCACAGGCCACCAAGAGGTCAGGAAGAGGCTCCGACTCCTCCTCCATCCCGTCATCGGTTGCCAACAACATGCCCACTTCGGACCTCCGCAAGTGGGGCTTGAGGCGGTTGACATGTAGGACCCGCAAAGGGTTCCTGGGCGTCTTCATGTCCACCAAGTACGTCACGGGGCTCTTGCGCTCCACAACCTCAAATGGTCCTGTCCACTTATCTTGAAGGGCACAGGGCTCCACTGGGGCCAAGACATACACCTCCTGTCCAGGCTGAAGCTCGACCAGAGTGGCATTCTGATCGTACCACCGCTTCATTTCTTCCTGGCTCGCTTCCAGATTTGCCTCGGCAAGTTGTCTGAAGCGTCTGGTCTGGTTTCTGAAGGCCAGCATGTAGCTATATACATTCTGGGGAGGTTTCCTGGGAGATTGCTCCCAGCCTTCCTTTACCAAACTCAGTGGTCCTCTCACGGGGTGACCGTACAGCAGTTCAAAGGGGCTGAACCCTAGGGACTTCTGTGGTACCTCGCGATACGCAAACAGCAGGCATGGCAAGAGGACGTCCCACTTACGCCTCATCGGACCTTCCAGGCCCATTATCATGCCTTTGAGGGTTCGGTTGAATCTTTCCACCAACCCGTTACCTTGGGGATGGTAGGGTGTGGTGAACTTGTACGTTACGCCACACTCCTGCCAAAGGGACTTCATATATTTCGATATGAAATTGGTCCCCCTGTCGCTCACCACCTCTAGAGGGAATCCTACTCGTGAGAAAATTCCCATCAGTGCACGCCCCACCACGGGAGCCGTCACTGTCCTCAGAGGGATGGCTTCAGGGTACCGGGTGGCATGGTCCACCAAGACCAGGATGAACCTGTTGCCCATGGCTGTCTTGGGGTCCAGAGGCTCAACGATGTCAATACCCACTCGCTGGAATGGCGTACCGACCACAGGGAAGGGTTGGAGGGGAGCCTTGTTCTTCCCTCCCGTCTTCCCACTTGCCTGGCAAGTCGGACAGGTTCTGCAATAAGCGTCTGAGCTTTTGTGCATTTGGGGCCAGTAGAAGTGGGTGACAAGCCTGTCATAGGTCTTGTCCATCCCCAAATGTCTTGCTAAAGGCACATCATGAGCCAGACCCAGTAGGAAGGCTCTGAATTTCTGGGGTACCACCAGCACACGGGCTGACCCAGGTTCAGCAGCCTTAGGCTCCGAATATAGGAGGTCGTTCTCCCAGTACACGTAATGTGTTTTGGCCTGAACACCATTGGCCTGGTCTGCAGCCTGCTGCCGCATACCCACGAGAGAAGGGCACTCTTTCTGCTCCCTGCAGAATTCCTCCCTGGAGGGTCCTCCTTCTTGCTGCCAATGGGTCAGCTCAGGCAGGTCCCCCAGTTCGGCGATCTGTTCCCCTGTAGGCTCCAGGGCATCCCCCTCAGGGTCTGCCTCCTCCTGGACCGTAGGAACGTCAGGGGCCGGTTTCCCGCGCCCCCTGCGCCTTCTCCCTAAAGCCGGTTCCTGGGCCTCTCCATCAGGCCCCAGGACCTCTCGATCACCCTTACTGGCTGCCATCGACCGGGTGGTCACGCACGCCCAGTCAGGCAGACCCACCATCCGCAGGTGAGTCGCTTTCTCCACCTTTTCCCAAGGGGAGTGCTCCAAGTCGTTCCCTAGCAAACAGTCAACAGGCATGGTTTTCCTCACACAGACCTGCAGAGTACCAGAGACCCCCCCCACTCGAAGGGAACTTGAGCCATCGGACACTGACTCTCAGAATTATCAGCGTTGATAACCCTACAGTAGGCATGGGGTACAACCTGCTCTTGAGACACCAGGTGCTGCCTCACTGCAGTCACACTGGCTCCTGTGTCTCTAAGAGCCTCAGCTTCCTTTCCATTGATGATCACCACCTGCCCATATTTCTTAGTGTTAGAGGGCAGGTAGTTTGTCGGGATCATCTCACTGTCTCCTAGCGAGACTAGGGTCATGTGAACGGGATCTCCACCCCCCGGGACCATCATTTCTTCTCCCAGGTGAACGCTAGTCACTTGTCGGGGCGGAGCACCAGTGGGTGCAGGTTTTCCAAATAGGCGACACTTGGGGTCACTGGATATGTGCCCAGGCTCGCCACATTTGAAACAATTGAAGGGCCCCTTTGGAACAGGTTTACCTGTCGGGGCCCCATTCTGCTTCGGGGGTGGGGGAGGCTGAGAACCCGGCTGCGGATTCCCTTGGGAACTACTTTGGGGGCCTTTTTGGAACCCTTTCTGTTTTCCCCCTTTGTCCCCCCCACTCTTCTGCTGGGGACCCTGCCCACTCTTGGCGGAATCTCCCACGGGACCCTTGTGGACCCTGGTGCTGAGCCAGCGGTCCGCCTCCTCAGCAAGCTTCCTGGGGTTGGACAGCTTGCTATCGATCAGGTGTTGGCGTAACTCAGGAAAACAGTGATCAGACAAGTGCTCCCATGCAATTAAATCAAAGAGACCTTGAAAATCATTCACTTTGTTACCTTTCACCCAACCATCCAGTGCTCTGCAAAAGTAAGTCACATACTCCACATACGTATTCCCAGGCCGTTTAGTACATCCCCTAAACTTCTGTCTATACATTTCAGGGGTAAGCCCGTACCTGTTTAATAAAGCTTCTTTCATGTGGGCATAGGATCTCTGATTCTCAACGGGCAAATCTAGCAAGGTATCTCTCCCTTCGCTAAGGAACCTTCCCCACAACCCCGCTCCCCAATCCTTGTCAGGGACCCGGTGGGAGGACATGGCTACCTCGTATGCCCTAAACCACTGTCCTATGTCATCCCCCTTAAAGACCTCCTTAACTACGTCCTTCGGGATGTGCACTCTTGACTCTACCTGCACTGGCGATGTGCTGCCACCAGAGGGAGGCCGATCCAAGTCTCTCTCCTTGAGACTTATCTCCCTCATTTTCACCTCGTAATCCATCTGGTGCTTTCGCTCTTCCAGCGCCATTCTTTTCGTTTCAAGCTCCAGCTGAATTTTCAATTCTGCCAACTTTCTTTCGTGATTCCGGGTTTCCTTCCTGTCCGCCAGCTCCTCTGGCGACAGGCCTTTTCCAAAGCTGTGCTCGCTGTCTTGCCTCTCGAGATCGATCAGATCCCCAAGCGCATTCTGCTCCTCCGTCGCATTCTGCTCGGCGAGGACATTCTGCTCTTCCGGGGTTTTCCGGGACTCGATCCAGGCTTTCAGGGCCTTGGAGAGCTGGGTCTTGTTTTTGCAGCCAGCGTGCGGGACCTTGAGTTTCTTGCAAAAGAACTTCAGTTCGTCCCTGGAATATTTATCCACTTTGGTGGGGTCCCACTCCACCTCCAACACCTCGGAGGTCGTGGACTCCGCTCCATCCAGGCTCTTTGTGCCCGGCATGGTTTCTGCACTCGGAATCTTCTTTCAAAAGCAAAGTCTGTGGTTTTGTAACTGTACCGTAATCCTTGTGTAGTGGTCAGAAGCTCAGGTATAACTATCGCAAGTGTAAATTCGAAAATCCTCACCGCTGCGTCCAATGTAGGAAGGGGGAGGCTCTAGTTGGCGCAGTGCAACACTAGCGACAAGCAGGGACTCTCTCTTCCTCGTCAGGGCTGAGGGTTACCTTCCAGACAACCTCTGCTTACCCTCTAGGTAGTGTGGCTTAAGCAGTCGTAGGCTAATCTTTGGGGCACATAGGGTTAAACACTTGCAACGGTACACCTTTACGACCAACCCACCACACAACGAGACCAGACTGTATTCTTGTAAAAATATATATCTTTATATAGACTTTAAGCAGGCTGGTGAATACAGTCAATAACTTTATGAAGACGGTTGCAAGTTACGTAATTCGGGTTTCCACCGTTCTTATGGAAGTTCTCTTGAGGCCCGTAGGCCGGTGTTACTCAATGTTCTTGTGGAGCCGGCGGCTTCCAAGGGATCTGTCCCACGTCGCTTTGCCTTCCCGGGGTCACTGTTCGTTGCGGCTCTTCGGCCGAGCAGGTCACTGGTCGTCCGGGGCAGCGGTGTTCTGTGGCGGCAGGGTCCTTTCCTTGTCGTCCGCTCCGACCCTGGAGGCGGCGGCTGTGCGGTGGTGACAAGTGGCAGTACGGTCCCCAAGTGCAGGACGTACCCAGCCAAATGTCGGTGCAGCTGTGGGCTCACAGCTGGGCTGTCGGGCAGGCTTACCGACCTTGCGGATTCTCGTAGGGCAACTGTCCGTCTTTGCAGGTGAGTGACTGCTCGCTATGCAGTCCCCTCGGTAGCTCGGACCGGACGGGTCCTCCTTCGCTTTGCTCTCGGGCTCCCGGTGCAGTTGCGGTCACGGTGTTCGGGCCAGCGGCGGCTGGTCCTCACTTTGCTTTCGCTGTTGCTTTGGGCCCCGGTCACGGTGGTCGGGAGGTGGTTGATGCCTTAGAGGAGATTCCTTCGTCAGTGCCGCGGCGAGGGTCAGCACCCGCAGTCGCTTTCTTCCAAGGGGGTAGCGTCCACTGGTCCTGGGACGCTGGTCAGGGGGCAAGTTCAGTTGCAAGCCCTTGGAGATCTCTTTGCAGAGTTTGGCACAAGTAGAGCAAAAGTCTTTTCGTAGTCTTTTTGTCTTCCTCTCCTTCAGCAGCAAGGCACCAGACACAGGCAAGAGTCAGCACCCTTCCTTGTCTCTCACGGTCCTTCTCGTCGGGCAGAGTCTTTCTGTGGCCCAAACCGGATCTAATTTTCAAGGAGCAGGGCTCCGTCTTTTATAGGCCAATTCTTTTGTTCTCGCAGGCCAGGGGGGCCTTTGCATAGCCACTCTCAGTTCTGGAGTACCCCCGCGGGTGTACTCCGGCTTCTGCTTTCAGTGTGAGGGGCAGGCGCATCCGACGCCCCACAGGAGGTGGAGCCAACATTGTCCGGACAGGAGTGGTCAGAGTACCTTGTTGATGGGGGCTTCGCCCTTCCCGGGCCAGGTGCCGGCAGAGTCATCCGCCGCTCCCCAGGAGGGTGGAGCCAGCATTGTGGAGGTCGAGCACAGCTACAGTTCGAGTCAAGAGGCACTCCTACCTCCCACTAAGGTGTAATCTGCGCATTCACCACCTGTCATCCCTCCAGCCCTGTCACTCACACATCCCAGACAGCCAGATACACATACCAGCAGAGGCGGCTGAAATGGTTAAGCAAGCAAATGCTAACTTTCTAAAAGTAGCATTTGCAAACCCAGGATACTGAAATAAACTTGACTACAAGAAATATCGCATTATCCTGAGTTCAGGCATACTAAACATGACTCACTACCATGCTCCGTGAGCCTGCGGGGATTATAGGGTGGAATAACCCTCGCAGCTCAGTCTGGCCTAATGGAGCAGGTAGCCTTCAGTAGTGAAATACGGTCTCTGGGGTAAATCACTACTAGGACATGCCATGCACATCAGGGCTTGTCCTACCTTGCACCTACAACGCACCCTGCCCGCAGGCCTACCATAGGGGTGACTAATATGTAGTCAAGGGAAGGGTCGGTGCTGGCATGTGGGGACACTTGCCCAGCTAGCGTGACAGTACGAGACCGCACGCGGGTTCTGCGGTCGCAGTTCCCAGACACATCTTTACGGCTGCTTCGGTGGGTGGCGCAACCAGCGCTGCAGGCCCACCAGCAGTATTGGCATCTACAAGCCCCGGCACTCTCTCGTGCGCTTTACTAGGGACTAACAGTAAATCCAATGCACCAATCATGGATACCAATCGTATATACAGTTTACAGTAGGGAGCACTTGCACTGCGGCACGGATCAGCCGTGGCGCAGTGCCCTGAGTATCGGAAAACCAGCAAAACATCGGAGGCACATCAGCAAAAAGTGGAAGGGAGACTCACGCCAAGGTGCCAGGTCTAACAGGCAGGGTCTGTGTGACTCCGAGGGTGTGTGGAGACAGACCTACAGACAGGGTGTGAGAAGTTGGCCCGATATGCAGTGTTCACTATTCTAGCGACCACTATGCATCGGTCCAAACGACCCTTATGGTGATTGGTTGTAAGTCAACCTTAGACCAGCTATCCTAGTATCGTGGATACGAGCAGTCTTCGGGCTAAACTCTAGAGGGCGTGTTAAGCCAGCTGTTATACCATCACATACCCCTTGAACACCAAGTGAAAGGACACCACACAAGTGTTATGAAAATAAACAGTATATTTATTAGAATCACAACAGCCATGTACTCTTTATCAATCAATCAGTGACACTTATAAAGCGCGCTACATACCCGTAGGGTCTCAAGGCGCTGGGGGGGGGGGGGTGCCGCTACTGCTCGAACAGCCAGGTCTTCAGCTTGTTCCTGAAGGAGAGGTGGTCTTGGGTCAGGCGCAGGTCGGTCGGGAGGGAGTTCCAGGTCTTGGCGGCCAGGTAGGAGAAGGACCTTCCTCCTGTAGTCGCTCTTCGGATGCGGGGGACGGCGGCGAGGGCGTGGTTGGCTGATCGGAGGTGGCGTTTGGGAGCGTAGAAGTTGATCCGGCTGTTGAGGTAGCTCGGGCCTTGGTCGTGTAGGGCTTTGTGTGCGTGGGTGAGGAGGCGGAAGGTGATTCTTTTGTTGACGGGGAGCCAGTGAAGGTCTCTCAGATGTCCGGTGATGTGGCTGGTTCGTGGGATGTCGAGGATAAGTCTGGCTGAGGCGTTCTGGATCCATTGGAGTCTCTTCTGGATCTTGGCGGTGGTACCGGCGTAGAGGGCGTTGCCGTAGTCCAGTCGGCTGGTGACGAGGGCCTGGGTGACGGTCTTCCTGGTCTCGGTGGGGATCCACCAGAAGATCTTCCGTAGCATGCGTAGGATGTTGAAGCATGCCGAGGAGACGTTGTTGACTTGCCTGGTCATGGAGAGGGAGGAGTCCAGGATGAAGCCCAGGTTGCGTGCATGGTCTGTCGGTTTGGGTGCGGTGCCCAGGGCGGGAGGCCACCAGGAGTCGTCCCAGGCGGAGGGTGAAGAGCCCAGGATGAGGACCTCCGTCTTGTCAGAGTTCAGTTTCAGGCGGCTGGTCGTCATCCACTCGGCTACCTCTTTCATCCCTTCGTGCAGGTTGGCTCTGGCGGAGGCGGGGTCGTTGGTCAGGGAGAGGATCAGCTGGGTGTCGTCGGCGTAGGAGATTATGCTGAGGTTGTGTTTGCGTACGATGGCCGCGAGGGGGCTCATGTAGACGTTGAAGAGGGTGGGGCTCAGAGATGATCCTTGAGGGACGCCGCAGATGACTTCGGAGGCCTCTGATTTGTACGGTGGTAGGCGGACTCTCTGTGTTCTTCCGTCGAGGAAGGAGATGATCCATTCCAGTGCCTTGTCCTGGATTCCGATGTTGCTGAGGCGCCGTACTAGGGTGCGGTGGCAGACCGTGTCGAATGCCACGGAGAGGTCTAGGAGGATGAGGGCCGCTGTTTCTCCATTGTCCATCAGGGCTCGGATGTCATCGGTGGCGGCGATGAGGGCGGTCTCGGTGCTGTGATTGGCTCGGAAGCCGGACTGTGAGGGGTCGAGGGATCCGTTCGTCTCGAGGAAGGCGGCCATCTGCTTGTTGACGGTCTTCTCGATGACTTTGGCTGGAAACGGGAGGAGCGAGATGGGGCGGTAGTTCTTGAGGTCGGTGGGGTCCGCTGTTGGTTTCTTGAGTAGAGCGCTGAGTTCGGCGTGTTTCCAGCTCTCAGGGAAGATGGTGGTGTCGAAGGATGTGTTGATGATGTCTCGCAAGTGGGGTGCGATGACAGCGTCGGCCTTGTTGAATACGTGGTGAGGGCAGGGGTCGGTCGGTGATCCGGAGTGGATGGAGTTCATCGTGCGGATGAGGACAGGGTACTAAGCACAGAACAAAACTCTTAGGAAAATACTTCAAGTGCGCAATCAAAACAAGTGCCCGAGGGCACGGAAAGTTTAGTGGTCTCGGGCGGACCCGATAAGGCAAGTCGGAAGCGAGGGACTCGGGACCCTTAAGTAAGGAGTCTATGCGGGCACCGAAATGCCGAAGTTACCTAGCCACAAGGGCTGCGGCTGCACAAGTCTTACAGGCGTCGGGGGTCTTCGCTGACGAGCCGCGACCCGGAAGAAAGGAGTTGCTGGCTGGCGACCAGTGGTGAATAGTTCGTAGAGATCCAAGCCTGGATCAGAGATCGATGATACCTGAAAGCAGAGGGGACCAAGTTCGTACAACTAGCCAGTAGTCAGAGGGTACCAGGAGGGCACCGGATGATCGTCACCTCGACTAGGTGAGTGGGCGACGCTAGGCTCGGCAGTCTCACGGACCAGGAGGCATTGTCGGCGACCAGGATGGAGGTGCGAGCTGTCCCACGAAGATTGATGCTGTCGGAGTCGCTGGGCCCAGGATTGGGGCAACAAGCCTTGGCAGATTTCAGGGCCACGTGGTGGGCCTAAAATGGCGTCTTGAGTGGACCAGGAGGGTCCGGGTGCTCCTCTCGCAGAAGGGAGCAAAGGCCAGTCTGGAGCAACCAGACCAGCAGCGTTGGTTGTCGGTTGTCGTCAAAAGAGTCACAAGCTAGCGGCTAGTGATCGGACAACGGGCTGAACAGCGAGCAGAAGGGCCCCACGCAGATCGTGGAGATGCTGGGAGGCTGTGCTTCGGTGCTGGAGCTGCTCAGGGTCGGTGTTTCTCGGACCCCAGAGCACTCACCAGAGGATTCCTTCGGTGGTTGTGCTGGTTAAGAAAGCGTGCAGGTTTTGATGATGGCCGGTCCCTCGAGGTCTCGTCGCACCCACAGATCTCAGCTGAGCTGACGATGTGGGTAGAGGTCAGAGGTGCCAGGGAAGCCGGTTCTCGTCGAGCTGGGCCGTCGGATTCCTGAGGAAGGACTTGCAGCAAACCGCAGAGTTCTTAGATGGTGCCTGCGGATGCAGGGTGACTACTCCTTAGCCACAAGGGAGAAATCTTAAGAAGAGTCTCGAAGTCCTTTCGTAGAAAGTATTCTTGATTCAAAGATGATCTAATTTGGAAGGGTCCCGCTCCGGCCTTTATCCTAAAGAAAGGGGTGGGTACATGACTAAGTCTTGCCCTAGGGGTGGGACCAGGAAGGGGGGTAGTTACACCCCTCTCCCCTGCCGGGCTTTCCCCAGGTCAGGGGCTGCGCGCCCCTGGAACTGGTTCTAACCGGCAGATGCGTAGTGAGCACCGGGGTGCCACTCCGCAGTCACCTTCTTGCAAAGCCCTGCCTACCCAGGATACACAAAACCCTGTCTGGGATGGTGCGAACACCGCCCCGGACAGGAAACCCTTTGTCCAAGCTCTCCTCGCTGGAAGGACTCCCAGCAGCAGGAGGTCAGACTCGTGTCTGTGGTGGCAGCGTCCATTTTGTGGAGCTGAGGCTTCAGTTAACTTTAACCGGGGTTCACGGTTACGTACATGTCGTGCCCCTCTAGAAGGGCGGAACGCTAACCTCATCGCCAGCATTGGTGAGGGGGCAGCATCCCGATTCGTATGACACCTTACTCGACATGTCTTGTTAACGCGATACCGAAGTTACAGTTATGGTACGCGTTATCATGGAACAGCCATTGGGTCTTGGTTCCGCAAGCTGCAACAGGGCTCGGCTCGTGCCAGAGCCCAATTCACACGGGTCCACGCACTCTGCCTTCAGGATTGTTAAGGCCTGCCATAGGAGTGACTGATAGGAACCTGGGTGTCCATTTTAGGGTTAGATATAGGGATACTATACCTAAAGCAATGGGCGAGTACGCCACGTTGCCCCAGCTGTCGTGCAGCCAGTTGTGTCAGATTTATATGGCCATCCAGGGGTGGCATAATACATGCTTCAGCCCCTGGTAGGCCCTGGGTGCACCGATGCCCTGAGTTACAGGGTCTGACAGGGTGGCCCAGTTCCAATTGGGTAATGCACCTAAGGTACACACATCAATTTAGTGAGAGAACAGCTAGGCTGTGGGTCTGATTGGCAGGCCCACAGCCCGAGAAAGTCGTAAACCAGTAAAACAAAGGCAAAAAATCTGGGTGATCATAGGATTGCAGACCCTACTCTCCTACACAGGGGCCCTCCACCACCAGACATGCCAATAGAGGGTCTGTTTGACACAGAGACAGGCAGGGTCTTACCCCTCACAGTTTCAGACCACCTCCGAGGGTGTGAGGAGACAGACCTACAGACAGGGGCCCTCCACCACCAGACATGCCAATAGAGGGTCTGTGTGACACACAGACAGGCAGGGTCTCACCCCTCACAGTCTCAGACCACCTCCGAGGGTGTGAGGAGACAGACCTACAGACAGGGGCCATCCACCACCAGACATGCCCAGAGGGTCTGTGTGACACAGAGACAGGCAGGGTCCCACCCCTCACAGTCTCAGACTGCCTCCGAGGGTGTGTGGAGACAGACCTACAGACAGGGGCCCTCCCCCACCAGACATGCCCAGAGGGTCTGTGTGACACAGAGACAGGCAGGGTCTCACCCCTCATAGTCTCAGACCGCCTCCGAGGGTGTGTGGAGACAGACCTACAGACAGGGGCCCTCCACCACCAGACATGCCCAGAGGGTCTGTGTGACACAGAGACAGGCAGGGTCTCACCCCTCACAGCCTCAGACCGCCTCCGAGGGTGTGTAGAGGCAGACCTACAGACAGGGGCCCTCCACCACCAGACATGCCCAGAGGGTCTGTGTGACAGGGAGACAGGCAGGGTCTCACCCCTCACAGCCTCAGACCGCCTTCGAGGGTGTGTGGAGACAGACCTACAGACAGGGGCCCTCAACCACCAGACATGACAATAGAGGGTCTGTGTGACACAGAGACAGCAGGGTCTCACCACTTACAGTATCAGACTGCCTCCGAGGGTGTGGGGAGACAGACCTACAGACAGGGGCCTTCCACCACCAGACATGCCCAGAGGGTCTGTGTGACACAGAGACAGGCAGAGTCTCTCCCCTCACATTCTCAGACCGCCTCCGAGGGTGTGTGGAAACAGACCTACAGACAGGGGCCCTCCACCACCAGACATGCCAGTAGAGGGTCTGTGTGACACAGAGACAGGCAGGGTCTCACCCCTCACAGTCTCAGACCACCTCAGAGGGTGTGTGGAGACAGACCTACAGACAGGGGCCCTCCACCACCAGACATGCCCAGAGGGTCTGTGTGACAGAGAGACAGGCAGGGTCTCACCCCTCACAGCCTCAGACCACCTCCGAGGGTGTGTGGAGACAGACCTACAGACAGGGGCCCTCCACCACCAGACATGCCAATAGAGGGTCTGTGTGACACAGAGACAGGCAGGGCCTCACCCCTCACAGTCTCAGACCACCTCCGAGGGTGTCTGAAGACAGACCTACAGACAGGGGCCCTCCACCACCAGACATGCCCAGAGGGTCTGTGTGACACGGAGACAGGCAGGGTCTCACCCCTCACAGTCTCCGACCGCCTCCGAGGGTGTGTGGAGACAGACCTACAGACAGGGGCCCTCCATCACCAGACATGCCCAGAGGGTCTGTATGACACAGACAGGCAGGGTCTCACCCCTCACAGTCTCAGACCGCCTCCGAGGGTGTGGGGAGACAGACCTACAGACAGGGGCCTTCCACCACCAGACATGCACAGAGGGTCTGTGTGACACAGAGACAGGCAGAGTCTCTCCCCTCACATTCTCAGACCGCCTCTGAGGGTGTGTGGAAACAGACCTACAGACAGGGGCCTTCCACCACCAGACATGCCCAGAGGGTCTGTGTGACACAGACAGGCGGGGTCTCACCCCTCACAGTCTCAGGCCGCCTCCGAGGGTGTGTGGAGACAGACCTACAGACAGGGGCCCTCCACCACTAGACATGCCCAGAGGGTCTGTGTGACACAGAGACAGGCAGGGTCTCACCCCTCACAGTCTCAGACCGGCTCCGAGGGTGTGTGGAGAAGGAAGGTGGCTACCTGACTATGGTTACCTGACTATGGTTAACCCAGATTTTGTGCCTTGTGTTTAGCTGGTTTTCGACTTAGTTGGCCTTGTTCCCTGCTAATCAGGGCCCCAGGCTATCTGCTCTCTCTGTAAAATGGATTCCATGTACCCTAGGTGCATAACTAGATTGGCTTGGGTCACCTTATCAGCCCCAGTACAGAGCACTATAGGTGCCCAGGGCATAGGTGCATCCAAGGCCTACCAGGGGCTGCAGCATATCTTTTGCCACCCCTGGCTGGCTATCTAAAATTGACACAACTGGCTGATCACTCATCTGGGGCAAGGTGGTGTAATCAGCCCTTGCTTAGATATAGTATGCCTATATCTAAACCTATCTGGACACATATAAACCTGTGAGCCACTCCTATGGCAGGCCTTAACAATCCTGAAGGCAGAGTGCGTGGATTAATGTGAGATGGTGCTCTAGCATGAGCTGAGCCTATCTGCAGCTGTCGGGACCAATTCCCTTTGCTGTTCCGGGATAATGCCAAACTATATACTATTAAGTGCATTATAATCCTCGCGGTTATATGTCAACTTTGGTTTGGCTTTATCAAAACATGTCGTGTAAGGTGTCATACAAATTGGAATACTACCCGCTCGCCAGTCCTGGCGATGGGGGTAGAATTCCACCCCTCTAGAGGGGACGCCATGTTACTTTTGCTAAATCGCGGTTGATTTTTAAAAGAGCCTCAGATCCACAAAATGGATGCTTCTGCCACAGACACATGTCTGACCTCCTGCTGCCGACCGAAACTCAGCAGAGGAGGCCTGGACAAAGGGTTTCCTGTCGCAGGGAGGTGTCACACCACCCCAGACAGGAGATAGTGGATTGTAGCAGGGAGGTTTGAAAGAAACCAGACAGTGCCTGGGGAGCACAAGGCTTCCCCTTGCATAATCCGGTCAAACCGGTTCTGGGGCACACCAGCCCCAGCTCCAGTGTGACCTGGACAAAGGAAAGGGAGTGTAACCGCTCCCCTTCCTGGTCCCCCCCATAGGGAGGGACCTAGCAGGAGATCCACCCCTCAGATTGGAATAAGAGTGGAAGCAGTGCCCTAGCACAGCAGATCATCCTGAAATCACCTTTAAACTAAGAAGACGACTGGACTTCGACATTCTGATGATAGAAGACTGAAGAGCATCTCCCTTGTGGCCTAGGAGGGGCCACCCTGTGAACACAGGCACCATCCAGCACCTCGACATCTGCTTTGCCGCCACCTCCCGCCGGAGCCCGAGTGCAGAGCCTGACAAGACTCAGACTCCCAGACTTCTCACAGCCCAATCCACAGTCCCTGCAAAGAAGGGACCCGTGGAGGCACCGAGAGACGTGGGACCGGACATCTTGAAAGACCCTTGAGACGCTGACTGCGCAGCACTCGAGGCACCCTCGACTCTGTGCTTTGGGGTTTGAGAAGCCCCACAAGAGAGCAACATTGCATCAAAGATCGGCCCTCCAGCATCTCCACGATCTGCGTGGGGCCCTTTTGATTTGTGCCACTCGACTCGCCATCCCGGCCACTTGCCACGTGGTAAGCGGCCATCTTGGCAACGAAACCTACAATTTACACTGCGGGTCTGGTTGCACCAGACATGCCCTCGCTCCTTTAGAAAGGAGTACCCGCTCTGACCTTGCTGGTCCTAGTAAAAAGCCTTTTTCACTTTCTGCGTGGCTTGCATTAGCCAAGTTTTGTTTGCTTCAATCGAGTTGCCGACACCGCCATCAGCTAGAACCTTTGTGGGACAGCTCGTGATCGACTCCTGGACGTCCTTGACCTCTTCGTGTCCAAGTGGCTGCAGAGAGATGCAACATCTCATCACCTGTTTGCACCCGACTTTGCCTGGTTCCAATCTGGTTCCACGGTGGTCACTGGTCAGTGACTTTGAACATTGTCCTCTCTGCTTTCAGGTCTTCACCACTTCAGATCCACCCTTGGATCCACCGGACACTTCTCCTTCACATCGCCTGCAGCATCTTCAGCTTCAAGCGCCAAGAACCTGCGTGTCAAAACCCGACGCCAATTCGACCCTGTGCACCCACTTCCTGTGGGTGAGGTAACATTTCAACGCCGGTGTCCCTACACTGGTACACACCTCTAGGGTCTGTGTCTTAAGTTTTGTTCCTCTAGGTTCAGCGGAAGTATCTTTAAACTAACTTTGTGTAACTTTTACGCACCATTGACTTTGCATTGGTGCAAGCCGCACTTTACGTGCTGCACCCGAATCCTGCGGGCTTTTCCCGACTTCAGCATTGCTAGTCCCGACTGCTCCCAGCAATTCCCTAGGCCCTAGGCCTAACCACTGTTCGATTGGTATCTATTATACCACTTTTTTGATATATGGTTTGAGTGGCCACCCGCCCTCATCCATAATTGTGCAACTTTGTATGTTATACTGTGCTTTTGATTTAACGCGTGTGCCCCTTTGCTCATAAAGAGTACTGGGGATTATTTTAGAAATAAACACATATATTTTTATAATATATACTTGTGTGGTGTCCTATCATTTGATATTACAGGATTGTATGTGGTAAAACAGCTGGCTTAACATGACCTCTTAAGTTAAGCCTTTAAGGCTGCTTAGTCCATGCTACCCCTAGGATAGCTTGTCTAAAAGGTTGACTTACAACCTGACACCATAAGGAATTGTTTGGACTGATACAAGGTGGTTCCAGAATTGGAAACATCATATATCAGGCCAACTTCTCACATACAGGCAGGGGCCTCCCACCACCAGACATGCCCAGAGGGTCTGTGTGACACAGAGACAGGCAGGGTCTCACCCCTCACAGTCTCAGACCGCCCCCGAGGGTGTGTGTATACAGACCTACAGACAGGGGCCCTCCACCACCAGACATGCCCAGAGGGTCTGTGTGACACAGAGACAGGCAGGGTCTCACCCCTCACAGTCTCCGACCGCCTCCGAGGGTGTGTGGAGACAGACCTACAGACATGGGCCCTCCACCACCAGACATGCCCAGAGGGTCTGTGTGACACCGAGACAGGCAGGGTCTCACCCCTCACAGCCTCAGACCGCCTCCGAGGATGTGTGGAGACAGACCTACAGACAGGGGCCCTTCACCACCAGACATGCCCAGAGGGTCTCTGCGACACAGAGACAGGCAGGGTGTTAGACGGAGACCCGGAGGGTCGGCCGAGTACAGGGGGGAGAGGCCTCCGGTGCGGGCCCTCTCCGGTAATCGTACAGACAGGCAACTTCCCCCCCACGGACAAAAACCACACAGAGATGAGTTATACACACTTTTATATATATCTTGAGGCAAGGTGATAAGCGATACAGCTGGACTAGGATACGAGGATCCCGTCAATTCTAGTCTCTTTGGGGGAAGAGGGGTAGCGGGACAGTCTGAGTACCGGTCCGGTACAGAAGCAGCAAGAGATGTAGCTCACAATCCTCGAGCTGGAGGGTTCGCAAGGATGGGCCGCGGCAGCGCCAGCAGGCTTCGAAGATGGTTCACGATGAGGAGGGCCGCGGCAGCGCCAGCAGGCTTCGAGGATGGTTCACGATGAGGAGGGCCGCGGCAGCACCAGCAGGCTTCGAGGATGGTTCACGATGAGGAGGGCCGCGGCAGCGCCAGCAGGCTTCGAAGATAGTTCACGATGAGGAGGGCCGCGGCAGTGCCAGCAGGCTTCGAAGATGGTTCACGATGAGGGGGGCCGCGGCAGTGCCAGCAGGCTTCGAAGATGGTTCACAAAGAGGGGCCGCGGCAGCGCCAGCAGGCCTTCAAGGATGAGTTTGTCTCGGTGTCTCTCGACTCCAGGATACAACTCCCTTCCTGTTCTGGAGCTGCCTCAGTTATAGGTCTGGTGCCCTTTGATGTCCGGACCCTCGCACTTGGAGGTCGGGAGGTCCGGGATGAGGGAGTCCAGACACCCAGAAGGGGGGTGGAGCCAGCGCCCGGGGAGGCTGGGGGCGATCGACACCTGGCGGAGGGGAGCCATTGACACTCCTTCTCCCATTGACCTGCCAAGTGGTCTCTTCACCCCCTGGGCGGATGGTGGTTCCTCGATGTCGGGGCCTGGCCAGGCCCGAGGCCGAGTTCGACCCGAGGCCATGAGGCCTGGTCGTGTAGTGTCCAAGATGGCGGCTGGGCCGGGGGCAGTGGTTCTGGAAGGGGTCCGGGCCAGCCGATAGCGGGGTGTTCAGGAGCTTGGGTTCCGTCGGGGACGGGCCGTGGGTTGCCCCGGGGGGCTGTCGGGATAGTTCTTGTCTAGGAAACAGGAGGAGCAGAGGTCCGTGCCCCGCCATGCGGGGAGGGATCGGGCCTTCCGCGAGGCCTGTCCAACATGCGTCCCCCCCAGCTGAAGGCAGGGAGAGTCACCCATCCTCTTGGGTACTCTCCTCGCGGAGGCGGAAGAAGCGGGACAGGCCGTCTGCGTTGGTGTGGTCTTGGCCGGGGCGGTGCTCCACAGTAAAGTCCATCCCCTGCAGGGAGATGGACCAACGCAACAGCTTTGGGTTTTCTCCCCGCATCTGCATCAGCCATTGCAGGGGTCGGTGATCTGTTTGCACCCGGAAGTGGGTACCGAACCACACTATGGCGAAGGCCTCCCGCTCGATGGTGCTCCAGCGCTGCTCTCGGGCCAGCAGGCGCAGGCTGATGAAAGCCACTGGCTGATCAACTCCCTCGGTGTTGAGTTGGGAGAGGATGGCCCCAACGCCATGATCTGAGGCGTCCGTCTGTACTATGAATTCCTGGCTGTAGTCGGGGGCCTGGAGCACGGGGGCTGTGCACATGGCGGACTTCAATTTCTCAAAGGCCGCCTGACATTCAGGAGTCCAGTTGACTGTCTTGGGGTTCTTTTTGGACGTGAGTTCTGTGAGGGGCCCCACAATGCTGCCATAGTCTTTCACAAAACGCCGGTAGTACCCGGTGAGCCCCAAGAAGGCTCGGACCTCTGTTTGGGTGACTGGAGGTTCCCAGGCCTGGATGGCAGCGATCTTGAGCTGGAGGGGGGCCACCAGACCGCTTCCCACTTGGTGTCCCAGATAGGTCACGGACCCTTGGCCAATCTGGCACTTGCTGGCTCTGATGGTGAGCCCGGCCTGCCGGAGGGCGTTCAGGACCTCCCGGAGGTGGTGGAGGTGTTCTGCCCAGTGGCGACTGTACACAGCGATATCGTCCAGATAGGCGGCGCTGAATTCCTCGAGCCCCGCCAGTACCTTGTTCACGAGTCTCTGGAAGGTGGCGGGGCGTTTTTCATGCCGAATGGCATCACCTTGAAGTGGTAGTGGCCATCCAGGGTAGAGAAGGCGGATCGCTCCTGGGCCCCTGGGGTGAGGCCGATCTGCCAATAGCCCGCTGTCAAGTCGAAGATGCTCAGGTAGCGGGCAGCCCCCATGCGGTCAATCAGCTCATCTGCCCGGGGAATGGGATGAGCATCGGTCCTGGTGACGGCGTTCAGACCCCTGTAGTCCACACAGAACCTGAGCTCGGGGGCGGCGCCCGGGGCGGCGGCCTTGGGGACCAGAACGACCGGGCTGGCCCAGGGGCTGTCAGATGGCTCGATCACTCCCAGAGCCAGCATTTTTGGAGACTTCCGTCTGGATGCAGGCGCGTACTCGAGCCGGTACTTGGTACGCCCTGTGTCGGATAGGGGGGCTATCCCCAGTATCCACGTCGTGAAGGCACCAGGGGGTGACCCCTGGGATGAGGGAAAACAGGCCGGCAAATTGGAGCAGAAGGTCTTGACAGTCTTGACGTTGCTCTGGGGACAAGGCATCGGAGAGGTTGACCCCTTCCACGGAGCCGTCCTTCTCAAGCGTTTTCAGCAGGTCCGGGAGGGGCTCGGAGTCTTCTTCAGTCCCACTGTCAGTAGCCATCAGGAGGCTAAGTTCCGCACGCACAAAGTGGGGCTTGAGTCTATTGGCGTGGAGGACCCGTAGGGGGTTCCGAGGTGACTCCATGTCGATCAGGTAGGTGACTGGTCCCTTGCGCTCTACTACTTTGAAGGGTCCCATCCATTTGTCCTGGAGGGCGCAAGGTTCAACCGGGGACATCACCCAGACCTGTTGTCCCGGTTCGAACTCGATGGATGAGGCATGCTGATCATACCATCGCTTCATGTCCTCTTGGCTGGCTTCAAGGTTGGCCTTGGCAAGTTCCCTAAATCGCCGGGTCTGGTTACGGAGAGTCAAGAGGTACTTGTATACATCTGGGGGAGTCTTCTGAGGGGCCACCTCCCACCCTTCTTTGACCAGGCTGAGGGGGCCCCGGACGGGGTGTCCATACAATAGTTCGAACAGACTGAAGCCCAGGGATTTCTGGGGGACTTCCCTGTAAGCGAACAGGAGGCACGGGAGCAGCACGTCCCATTGGCGACATAGGGGTTCCTCCAAGCCCATGATCATCCCCTTGAGGGTGCGGTTAAACCGCTCTACCAGTCCGTTTCCTTGCGGGTGATAGGGGGTCGTGAATTTGTAGGTGACCCCGCACTGTTGCCATAGGGACTTCATGTACTTGGAGATAAAGTTTGTGCCCCTGTCACTGACGACTTCCCGGGGGAAGCCCACCCGCGAGAAGATCCCCATCAGGGCTCGGCCCACCACCGGGGCCGTCACGGTCCGAAGAGGAATGGCCTCGGGATAGCGGGTGGCGAGGTCCACCAGGACTAGGATGAACCGGTGTCCTTGGGCTGTCCGGGGCTCCAGGGGCCCCACAATGTCTATTCCCACCCGCTCAAATGGGGTGGTGACGATGGGAAAAGGTTGCAGGGGTACTTTGAGTTTTCGGCCGCTCTTCCCGCTGGCCTGGCAGGTGGGGCAGGCTCGGCAGTGATTTGCTACATCGTTCCGCATCTTCGGCCAGTAGAAGTGGGTCACCAGGCGGCTGTATGTTTTGTCTTGTCCCAGGTGCCCGGCAAGAGGCACATCGTGGGCCAGGTTCAAGAGGAAGTCTCTGAAGCGGAGGGGGACCACCAGCACCCGGCTGGCTCCCAGCTCGGAAATCTTTTGCTCGCTGTAGAGCAGTTCATTGTCCCAATAAATCCAGTGGGCCCCTGAGGTATCTCCGGCGCTCTGGGTTAAGGCTTGCTGTCGGAGTCCCTCGAGGGAGGGACACATTCTTTGCTCCTGTCTGAATTGTTCCTGAGTAGGGCCACCCTCTTGACGCCACTGGGTAGCTCTGGGAGGTCCCGGAGCCGATCACGTTCTTCCTCACTGGACTCCGGGGGACCGGGCTCCGGGGTTGTTTCTTCGGTGACGTTCGGCGGCGGGGGTTCTGGCCATTCCGGTTCTTTGGTGCTGGAGATGGCGCGGGCGGCCATGGACCGGGTCGTTACGCAGACCCATTCAGGGAGGCCCAGCATCCCCAGGTGCTCCCTTCGCTCAACGGCTGACCAGGGGGAACTTTCGAGGTCGTTCCCCAGGAGGCAGTCTACTGGGGCATCGTCGCGGACAGTCACTTTTAGCATGCCGGACACCCCTCCCCACTCGAAGGGGACGCAGGCCATCTGGCACAGGCTTTCCGAGTTGTCGGCCGACCGCACTGGACAAAGTACATTTGGTAAGATCTGGTCAGGGGTCACCAGATGGCAGCGGACTGCGGTCACACTGGCCCCTGTGTCGCGGAGGGCTTCAGCCCGGTGTCCATTAATGGTGACCCACTGGCTGTACTTCCACGTGTTGGCGGGGAGGGGCGCCCGCGGAACCATGTCTCTTTCCCCTAGACAGACCAGGGACATGGCGGCGGGTTCCCACTCAGCCTAGTACGGCTCGTACTCTTCGGTGTCTTCTTGGGCCGGTTCTTCCCCCAGGGCGGCGGCAGCGACCTGGGGGGCATGGGACTCTGGTTTTTCAGGCAGTTGGGATCATTGGCGTAGTGCCCGAGTCGTTGGCATCGGTGGCAGGTAGCGTTGGCGCGGAACCCTGGTCGCGTTGGAGGGCTTCCTCTCCCGGCCGGGGGCGGGGTGTTGTTGGTGGTGGCCGCCGGGACAGTGTGTCTCTGCCCCGACCCTGGCCTCCTCCTCCCCCCCGGGGGAGGTGGGACCCTTGGGAGGTCCTGTTTTGTTCGCTGGGCCAGCTTCGAGGAACTCGTGTGCTCTCCCATCGGTCTGCTTCGAGGGCGAGTTTCCGAGGTTCAGTCAGTTTACTGTCAAGGAGGTGCTGCCTGAGTTCGACGAAGCAATTATTGGAGAGATGCTCCCATACAATAAGGTCGAATAACTGCTCATAGGTGGTCACCTGGCTGCCCTTGATCCACCCCTCGAAGGCTCGGCTAAAGAAGTTCACGTACTCCACCCAAGTTGTACCCGGGATTCGTTTGCAGTCTCGAAACCTCTGGCGGTACATCTCGGGCGTCAGCCCATACCGAGTGAGGAGGGCGGCCTTCATGTGGTCGTAGGATGTCATCTGATGGTCGGGCAGTTGCAGCAGGGCGTCTCGCCCTTCGTTGACGAACCTCCCCCATAACCCGGCTCCCCAGTCGCTCCGTGGGATTCTGTGGGAGGTCATTGCTACTCCGTAGGCTTTAAACCACTGCTGGATGTCATCGTTCCGGTAATATTCCCTGACGACATCCTTGGGGATGTGGACCTTGGGGTCCGTAGGAGCAGGGGGGTCTGGTGCCCGGAGACTCCGAGGTCTTTGTTCTGCCTCCGAATTTCTAGTTCCTTCAAGTTGCGCTCATGCTCGTAGGCTAGTCTTTTCTCTTCCAGCTCCCTCTGACTCTTTTTTTCTTCTCGCTCCTCTCGGAGCCGTAAGTGTTCCAGTGTTATTTTTTGTTCTGCCAATTTGAGTTCTCCATCTAAGTGAAGTCGAGCCAGTTCAAATTCGTGGAGTCGGCTCTTTTCCCGTTCTCGGGCCTCCTCGGACGAGAGGCCCGGTCTTCTTTCTTCTGTGGGAGCGGTACTTGTTTCGGTGGTCTCAAGGCTTTGATTTTGGGGTAAGGGTGTTTCCGTCTCCACCCAAGATTCTAAGGCGTGTTTGAGGTCATCTTTCGTGCTCAGTCCTGTGGTAGCAATGCCTAGTTCTATACAGAATTGTTTCAGTTCCTTGTGGCTGTATGCGTCTAGCTTCTCCATCAGGAATTTTTCGGTTGTTCCACTCTCCTTTGTCGTCATGGTGGCTGTGTGTCGTGGGGTGAGTTACTCTCTGTACGATTATGCGTCGGCTCGGATCGCACCGCTGGCCACCAATGTTAGACGGAGACCCGGAGGGTCGGCCGAGTACAGGGGGGAGAGGCCTCCGGTGCGGGCCCTCTCCGGTAATCGTACAGACGGGTAACTTCCCCCCCACAGACGAACACCACACAGAGATGAGTTCTACACACTTTTATATATATCTTGAGGCACGGTGATAAGCGATACAGCTGGACCAGGATACGAGGATCCCGTCAATTCTAGTCTCTGTTGGGGAAGAGGGGTAGTGGGACAGTCTGAGTACCGGTCCGGTACAGAAGCAGCAAGAGATGTAGCTCACAATCCTCGAGCTGGAGGGTTCGCAAGGATGGGCCGCGGCAGCGCCAGCAGGCTCCGAAGATGGTTCACGATGAGGAGGACCAGTTACAAAGGAAAGAGGAGCACTCAAATATATTACAGTCATATGTAATAGGGTGAACCAAGGGTGCAAGCTGCTAAGCTATGTTGGCTACATAGTAAGTGAAAACAGCAAGAAAATGCAAGCAGAGCCTACATGCAGGATGCACTGTTCCTAGGAGAATAAATATTCTCACACGGTGAAATAATTAACCAACTATGTTAAATCAATAGTCTTTGAATTTATATTGCCAACATTGATTTTATTGTGCAATGTTGCTATTCCAGAACAATACCATGTTCTTAGATTATCTTTTAAATCATACACCAAGAACACATTATATGTCTATACTATTCATAGCATGAGAGAAAATAAAATGTATACATATATACATGTAAATCGCTGTAGTTCGTAGTTATTCATTTAGAACAGTAACAATGTGTATGTCGACATCAATTAACCATTAATACAATTAATACATTTTATTTTCTTTCATGCCATGAATAGTATAGACATATGATGTGTTCTTGGTGTATGATTTAAAAGATAATCTAAGAACATGGTATTGTTCTGGAATAGCAACATTGCACAATAAAATCAATGTTGGCAATATAAATTCAAAGACTATTGATTTAACATAGTTGGTTAATTATTTCACCGTGTGAGAATATTTATTCTCCTAGGAACAGTGCATCCTGCTTGTAGGCTCTGCTTGCATTTTCTTGCTGTTTTCACGATGAGGAGGGCCACAACAGCGCCAGCAGGTTTCGAGGATGGTTCACGATGAGGAGGGCCGCGGCAGCGCCAGCAGGCTTCGAAGATGGTTCACGATGAAGAGGGCCGTGGCAGCGCCAGCAGGCTTTGACGATGGTTCACGATGAAGAGGGCCGCGGCAGCGCCAGCAGGCTTTGACGATGGTTTCACGATGATGAGGGCCGCGGCAGTGCCAGCAGGCTTCGAAGGTGGTTCACAAGAAGGAGCCGCAGCAGCGCCAGCAGGCCTCCATGGATGATTTCCTCACGGTGTCTCTCGACTCCAAGATACAACTGCCTTCCTGTTCTGGAGCTGCCCCAGTTATAGGTCTGGTGCCCTTTGATGTCCGGACCCTCGCACTTGGAGGTCGGGAGGTCCGGGATGAGGGAGTCCAGACACCCAGCAGGGGGGTGGAGCCAGCGCCCGGGAAGGCTGGGGGCGATCGACACCTGGCGGAGGAGAGCCATCGACACTCCTTCTCCCATTGACCTGCCAAGTGGTCTCTTCACCCCCTGGGTGGATGGTGGTGCCTCGATGTCGGGGCCTGGCCAGGCCCGGGTTTGGGGTCGATCTGAGGCCACGCGGCCTTGTCGTGTAGTGTCCAAAATGGTGGCTGGGCCGGGGGCAGGGGTGCTGAAAGAGGCCCGGGCCAGCTGATACCGGGGTGTTCAGGAGCTGGGGTTCCGTTGGTGATGGGCCGTGGGTTGCCGGGATGGTTCTTGTGGAGGACATAGGAGGAGCAGGGATCCGGGCCCCGCCATGCGGGAAGGGACCGGGCCTTCCATGAGGCCTGTCCAAAATCCAGACACCCAGCAGGGGGGTGGAGCCAGCGCCCGGGGAGGCTGGGGGCGATAGACACCTGGCGGAGGGGAGCCATCGACACTCCTTCTCCCATTGACCTGCCAAGTGGTCTCTTCACCCCCTGGGCGGATGGTGGTGCCTCGATGTCGGGGCCTGGCCAGGCCCGAGGCCGAGGTCAACCCGAGGACACGAGGCCTGGTCGTGTAGTGTCCAAGATGGCGGCTGGGCCGGGGGCAGTGGTTCTGGAAGGGGTCCGGGCCAGCCGATACCGGGGTGTTCAGGAGCTGGGGTTCCGTCGGGGACGGGCCGTGGGTTGCCCCGGGGGGTTGTCGGGATAGTTCTTGTCTAGGAAACAGGAGGAGCAGAGGTCCGTGCCCCGCCATGCGGGGAGGGATCGGGCTTCCCGCGAGGCCTGTCCAACACAGGGTCTCACTTCTCACAGTCTCAGACCGCCTCCGAGGGTGTGTGGAGACAGACCTACAGACAGGGGCCCTCCACCACCAGACATGCCAATAGAGGGTCTGTGTGACACAGAGACAGGCAGGGTCTCACTCCTCACAGTCGCAAACTGCCTCCGAGGGTGTGTGGAGACAGACCTACAGACAGGGGCCCTCCACCACCAGACATGACCAGAGGGTCTGTGTGACACAGAGACAGGCAGGGTCTCACCCCTCACATTCTCAGACCACCTCCAAGGGTGTGTGGAGACAGACCTACAGACAGGGGCCCTCCACCACCAGACATGCCCAGAGGGTCTGTGTGACAGAGAGACAGGCAGGGTCTCACCCCTCACAGCCTCAGACCGCCTCCGAGGGTGTGTAGAGACAGACCTACAGACAGGGGCCCTCCACCACCAGACATGCCCAGAGGGTCTGTGTGACAGAGAGACAGGCAGGGTCTCACCCCTCACAGCCTCAGAACGCCTTCGAGGGTGTGTGGAGACAGACCTACAGACAGGGGCCCTCCACCACCAGACATGCCCAGAGGGTCTGTGTGACACTGAGACAGCAGGGTCTCACCCCTTACAGTATCAGACTGCCTCCGAGGGTGTGGGGTGACAGACCTACAGACAGGGGCCCTCCACCACCAGACATGCCCAGAGGGTCTGTATGACACAGACAGGCAGGGTCTCACCCCTCACAGTCTCAGACCGCCTCCGAGGGTGTGTGGAGACAGACCTACAGACAGGGGCCCTCCAACACCAGACATGCCAATAGAGGGTCTGTGTGACACAGAGACAGCAGGGTCTCAACCCTCACAGTCTCAGACCGCCTCCGAGGGTGTGTGGAGACAGACCTACAGACAGGGGCCTTCCACCACCAGACATGCCCAGTGGGTCTGTGTGACACAGAGACAGGCAGGGTCTCACCCCTCACAGTCTAAGACCGCCTCCGAGGGTGTGTGAAGACAGACCTACAGACAGGGGCCCTCCACCACCAGACATGCCAATAGAGGGTCTGTGTGACACTGAGACAGGCAGGGTCTCACCCCTCACAGTCTCAGACCGCCTCCGAGGGTGTGTGGAGACAGACCCACAGACAGGGGCCCTCCACCACCAGACATGCCCAGAGGGTCTGTGTGACAGAGAGACAGGCAGGGTCTCACCCCTTACAGTATCAGACTGCCTCCGAGGGTGTGTGGAGACAGACCTACAGACAGGGGTCCTCCACCACCAGACATGCCAATAGAGGGTCTGTGTGACACAGAGACAGCAGGGTCTCACCCCTCACAGTCTCAGACCGCCTCCGAGGGTGTGTGGAGACAGACCTACAGACAGGGGCCTTCCACCACCAGACATGCCCAGAGGGTCTGTGTGACACAGAGACAGGCAGGGTTTCACCCCTCACAGTCTCAGACACCCTCCGAGGGTGTGTGGAGACAGACCTACAGACAGGGGCCTTCCACCACCAGACATGCCCAGAGGGTCAGTGTGACACAGAGACAGGCAGGGTCTCACCCCTCACAGTCTCAGACCGCCTCCGAAGGTGTGTGGAGACAGACCTACAGACAGGGGCGCTCCACCACCAGACATGCCAATAGAGGGTCTGTGTGACACAGAGACAGGCAGGGTCTCACCCCTCCCAGTCTCAGACCTCCTCCGAGGGTGTGTGGAGACAGACCTACAGACAGGGGCCCTCCACCACCAGACATGCCAATAGAGGGTCTGTGTGACACAGAGACTGGCAGGGTCTCACCCCTCACAGTCTCAGACCGCATCGGAGGGTGTGTGGAGACAGACCACCAGACAGGGGCCCTCCATCACCAGACATGCCCAGTGGGTCTGTTTGACACAGAGACAGGCAGGGTCTCACCCCTCACAGTCTCAGACCACCTCCGAGGGTGTGTGGAGACAGACCTACAGACAGGGGCCCTCCACCACCAGACATACCCAGAGGGTCCGTGTGACACAGAGACAGGCATGGTCTTACTTCTCACAGTCTCAGACCGCCTCCGAGGGTGTGTGGAGACAGACCTACAGACAGGGGCCCTCCACCACCAGACATGCCAATAAAGGGTCTGTGTGACACAGAGACAGGCAGGGTCTCACTCCTCACAGTCTCAGACTGCCTCCGAGGGTGTGTGGAGACAGACCTACAGACAGGGGCCCTCCACCACCAGACATGCCCAGAGGGTCTTTGTGACAGAGAAACAGGCAGGGTCTCACCCCTCACAGCCTCAGACCGCCTCCGAGGATGTGTGGAGACAGACCTACAGACAGGGTCCCTCCACCACCAGACATGCCAATAGAGGGTCTGTGTGACACAGAGACTGGCAGGGTCTCACCCCTCACAGTCTCAGACCGCATCGGAGGGTGTGTGGAGACAGACCACCAGACAGGGGCCCTCCATCACCAGACATGCCCAGTGGGTCTGTTTGACACAGAGACAGGCAGGGTCTCACCCCTCACAGTCTCAGACCACCTCCGAGGGTGTGTGGAGACAGACCTACAGACAGGGGCCCTCCACCACCAGACATACCCAGAGGGTCTGTGTGACACAGAGACAGGCATGGTCTTACTTCTCACAGTCTCAGACCGCCTCCGAGGGTGTGTGGAGACAGACCTACAGACAGGGGCCCTCCACCACCAGACATGCCAATAAAGGGTCTGTGTGACACAGAGACAGGCAGGGTCTCACTCCTCACAGTCTCAGACTGCCTCCGAGGGTGTGTGGAGACAGACCTACAGACAGGGGCCCTCCACCACCAGACATGCCCAGAGGGTCTTTGTGACAGAGAAACAGGCAGGGTCTCACCCCTCACAGCCTCAGACCGCCTCCGAGGATGTGTGGAGACAGACCTACAGACAGGGTCCCTCCACCACCAGACATGCCAATAGAGGGTTTGTGTGACACAGAGACAGCAGGGTCTCACCCCTCACAGTCTCAGACAGCCTCCGAGGGTGTGTGGAGACAGACCTACAGACAGGGGCCCTCCACCACCAGACATGACCAGAGGGTCTGTGTGACACAGAGACAGGCAGGGTCTTACTTCTCACAGTCTCAGACCGCCTCCGAGGGTGTGTGGAGATAGACCTACAGACAGGGGCCCTCCACCACCAGACATGCCAATAGAGAGTCTGTGTGACACAGAGACAGGCAGGGTCTCACCCCTCACAGTCTCAGACTGCCTCCGAGGGTGTGTGGAGAGAGACCTACAGACAGGGGCCCTCCACCACCAGACATGCCCAGAGGGTCTGTGTGACACAGAGACAGGCAGGGTCTCACCCCTCACAGTCTCAGACTGCCCCCGAGGGTGTGTGGAGAGAGACCTACAGACAGGGGCCCTTCACCACCAGACATGCCAATAGAGAGTCTGTGTGACACAGAGACAGGCAGGGTCTCACCCCTCACAGTCTCAGACCACCTCCGAGGGTGTGTGGAGACAGACCTACAGACAGGGTCCCTCCACCACCAGACATGCCAATAGAGGGTTTGTGTGACACAGAGACAGCAGGGTCTCACCCCTCACAGTTTCAGACCGCCTCCGAGGGTGTGTGGAGACAGACCTACAGACAGGGGCCCTCCATCACCAGACATGCCAATAGAGGGTCTGTGTGACACAGAGACAGTAGGGTCTCACCCCTCACAGTCTCAGACCGCCTCCGAGGGTGTGTGGAGACAGACCTACAGACAGGGGCCCTCCACCACCAGACCGGCCCAGAGGGTCTGTGTGACACAGAGACAGGCAGGGTCTCACCCCTCCCAGTCTCAGACCGCCTCCGATGGTGTGTGGCGACAGACTTACAGACAGGGGCCCTCCACCACCAGCATTCCCAGAGGGTCTGTGTGACACAGAGACAGGCAATGTCTCACCCCTCACAGTCTCAGACCGCCTCCGAGGGTGTGTGGAGACAGACCTACAGACTGGGGCCCTCCACCACCAGACATGCCAATAGAGGGTCTGTGTGACACTGAGACAGCAGGGTCTCACCCCTCACAGTCTCAGACCGCCTCTGAGGATGTGTGGAGACAGACCTACAGACAGGGGCCCTCCACCACCAGACATGCCAATATAGGGTCTTTGTGACACAGAGACAGGCTGGGTCTCACCCCTCACAGTCTCAGAAACCCTCCGAGGGTGTTTGGAGACAGACCTACAGACAGGGGCCTTCCACCACCAGACATGCCCAGAGGGTCAGTGTGACACAGAGACAGGCAGGGTCTCACCCCTCACAGTCTCAGACCGCCTCCGAGGGTGTGTGGAGACAGACCTACAGACAGGGGTGCTCCACCACCAGACATGCCAATAGAGGGTCTGTGTGACACAGAGACAGGCAGGGTCTCACCCCTCCCAGTCTCAGACCTCCTCCGAGGGTGTGTGGAGACAGACCTACAGACAGGGGCCCTCCACCACCAGACATGCCAATAGAGGGTCTGTGTGACACAGAGACAGGCAGGGTCTCACCCCTCCCAGTCTCAGACCGCCTCCGAGGGTGTGTGGAGACAGACCTACAGACAGGGGCCCTCCACCACCAGACATGCCAATAGAGGGTCTGTGTGACACAGAGACAGGCAGGGTCTCACCCCTCACAGTCTCAGACCGCCTCCGAGGGTGTGTGGAGACAGACCCTCAGACAGGGCCCTCCACCACCAGACATGCCCAGAGGGTCTCTGCGACACAGAGACAGGCAGGGTTTCACCCCTCACAGTCTCAGACCACCTCCGAGGGTGTGAGGAGACAGACCTACAGACAGGGGCCCTCCACCACCAGACATTCCCAGAGGGTCTGTGTGACACAGAGACAGGCAGGGTCTCACCCCTCACAGTCTCAGACCGCCTCCGAGGGTGTGTGAAGACAGACCTACAGACAGGTGCCCTCCACAACGAGACATGCCTAGAGGGTCTGTGTGACACAGTGACAGGCAAGGTCTCACCCCTCACAGTCTCAGACCGCCTCCGAGGGTGTGTGAAGACAGACGTACAGACAGGTGCCCTCCACCACCAGACATGCCCAGAGGGTCTGTGTGACACAGAGACAGGCAGGTTCTCACCCCTCACAGTCTCAGACCGCCTCCCAGGGTGTGTGGAGACAGACCTACAGAGAGGGGCCCTCCACCACCAGACATGCCAATAGAGGGTTTGTGTGACACAGAGACAGCAGGGTCTCACCGCTCACAGTCTCAGACCGTCTCCGAGGGTGTGTGGAGACAGACCTACAGACAGGGGCCCTCCACCAACAGACATGCCCATAGAGGGTCTGTGTGACACAGAGACAGTAGGGTCTCACCCCTCACAGTCTCAGACCGCCTCCGAGGGTGTGTGGAGACAGACCTACAGACAGGGGCCCTCCACCACCAGACATGCCAATAGAGGGTCTGTGTGACACTGAGACAGGCAGGGTCTCACCCCTCACAGTCTCAGACCGCCTCCAAGGGTGTGTGTAGACAGACTTACAGACAGGGGCCCTCCACCACCAGACCTGCCCAGAGGGTCTTTGTGACACAGAGACAGGCAGGGTCTCACCCCTCCCAGTCTCAGACCGCCTCCGAGGGTGTGTGGCGACAGACTTACAGACAGGGGCCCTCCACCATCAGCATTCCCAGAGGGTCTGTGTGACACAGAGACAGGCAGGGTATCACCCCTCACAGTCTCAGACCGCCTCCGAGGGTGTGTGGAGACAGACCTACAGACAGGGGCCCTCCACCACCAGACATGCCCAGAGGGTCTGTGTGACACAGAGACAGGCAGGGTCTCACTTCTCACAGTCTCAGACCGCCTCCGAGGGTTTGTGGAGACAGACCTACAGACAGGGGCCCTCCACCAACAGACATGCCAATAGAGGGTCTGTGTGACACAGAGACAGGCAGGGTCTCACACCTCACAGTCTCGGACCACCTCCGAGGGTGTGTGGAGACAGACCTACAGACAGGGGCCCTCCACCACCAGACATGCCCAGAGGGTCTGTGTGATAGAGAGACAGGCAGGGTCTCACCCCTCACAGCCTAGGACCGCCTCCGAGGGTGTGTAGAGACAGACCTACAGACAGGGGCCCTTCACCACCAGACATGCCAATAGAGGGTCTGTGTGACACAGAGACAGCAGGGTCTCACCCCTCACAGTCTCAGACTGCCTCCGAAGGTGTGGGGAGACAGACCTACAGACAGGGGCCCTCCACCACCAGACATGCCCAGAGGGTCTGTATGACACAGACAGGCAGGGTCTCACCCCTCACAGTCTCAGACCACCTCCGAGGGTGTGTGGAGACAGACCTACAGACAGGGGCCCTCCACCACCAGACATGCCAATATAGGGTCTTTGTGACACAGAGACAGGCAGGGTCTCACACCTCACAGTCTCAGACCCCACTCCGAGGGTGTGTGGAGACAGACCTACAGACAGGGGCCCTCCACCACCAGACATGCCCAGAGGGTCTGTGTGACACAGAGACAGGCAGGGTCTCACCCCTCACAGTATTAAACCGCCTCCGAGGGTGTGTGGAGACAGACCTACAGACAGGGGCCCTCCACCACCAGACATGCCAATATAGGATCTTTGTGACACAGAGACAGGCAGGGTCTCACACCTCACAGTCTCAGACCCCACTCCGAGGGTGTGTGGAGACAGACCTACAGACAGGGGCCCTCCACCACCAGACATTCCCAGAGGGTCAGTGTGACACAGAGACAGGCAGTGTCTCACCCCTCACAGTCTCAGACTGCCTCCGAGGGTGCGTGGAGACAGACCTACAGACAGGGGCGCTCCACCACCAGACATGCCAATAGAGGGTCTGTGTGACACAAAGACAGGCAGGGTCTCACCCCTCCCAGTCTCAGACTGCCTCCGAAGGTGTGGGGAGACAGACCTACAGACAGGGGCCCTCCACCACCAGACATGCCCAGAGGGTCTGTATGACACAGACAGGCAGGGTCTCACCCCTCACAGTCTCAGACCACCTCCGAGGGTGTGTGGAGACAGACCTACAGACAGGGGCCCTCCACCACCAGACATGCCAATATAGGGTCTTTGTGACACAGAGACAGGCAGGGTCTCACACCTCACAGTCTCAGACCCCACTCCGAGGGTGTGTGGAGACAGACCTACAGACAGGGGCCCTCCACCACCAGACATGCCCAGAGGGTCTGTGTGACACAGAGACAGGCAGGGTCTCACCCCTCACAGTATTAAACCGCCTCCGAGGGTGTGTGGAGACAGACCTACAGACAGGGGCCCTCCACCACCAGACATGCCAATATAGGATCTTTGTGACACAGAGACAGGCAGGGTCTCACACCTCACAGTCTCAGACCCCACTCCGAGGGTGTGTGGAGACAGACCTACAGACAGGGGCCCTCCACCACCAGACATTCCCAGAGGGTCAGTGTGACACAGAGACAGGCAGTGTCTCACCCCTCACAGTCTCAGACTGCCTCCGAGGGTGCGTGGAGACAGACCTACAGACAGGGGCGCTCCACCACCAGACATGCCAATAGAGGGTCTGTGTGACACAAAGACAGGCAGGGTCTCACCCCTCCCAGTCTCAGACCGCCTCCGAGGGTGTGTGGAGACAGACATAAAGACAGGGGCCCTCCACCACCAGACATGCCAATAGAGGGTCTCTGTGACACAGAGACAGGCAGGGTCTCACCCTCACAGTCTCAGACCGCCTCCGAGGGTGTGTGGAGACAGACCCACAGACAGGGGCCCTCCACCACCAGACATGCCCAGAGGGTCTGTGCGACACAGAGACAGGCAGGGTATCACCCTTCACAGTCTCAGACCACCTCCGAGGGTGTGAGGAGACAGACCTACAGACAGGGGCCCTCCACCACCAGACATGCCCAGAGGGTCTGTGTGACACAGAGACAGGCAGGGTCTCACCCCTCACAGTCTCAGACCGCCTCCGAGGGTGTGTGAAGACAGACCTACAGACAGGTGCCCTCCACCACCAGATATGCCCAGAGGGTCTGTGTGACACAGTGAAAGGCAGGGTCTCACCCCTCACAGTCTCAGACCGCCTCCGAGGGTGTGTGAAGACAGACCTACAGACAGGTGCCCTCCACCACCAGACATGCTGTAATGGCCGGATTTTCCGCTTAGATAGGATCAGCCCCCAGGGGCCCCTGTGACCCAGCCAAAACGTACTCACCTTCCCTCCTTAGAATGTATTTACACTGGATAGATCAGACCTAAGAATGGGGAATAACAACACACATATACAATTATTTTACACTCTATGATACCTTATTCACAACAAGGGGTCTTGCGGCCACCCCGGCCCAGACCAATCTACCCCAGGGCAGAAGTTGCGCACAATCCTGTGCGACTACACATTGGACCTGCAGAATCCAAATGCTCTCATTTATCCTCCGGTCAACAATCCTGTCAGACCTACACGCTGGTTCGACCTCCCAACGCTCTCATTTATTCAAGCCACAATCCAGTGGGTATACACGCTGGTCTCCCCCCCAGCGCTCTCATTAACGTCGACGATCACATTCCTATGGATACTCATATGGGACAATGTCTTAGTTATCTACTCAGGATAAAACTATAGTTACGACCTTTTAGTATGGTTTCCAAATTGTATTCGGTACCTCCTGTTCTTGGCATCGAAGGTCCACTCACTCCCTCTTTATTCGATCACCATTTACCTGATCGGGATTTCACATCCGTTCACATAAACAACTCTCAACTAGGAGATGCATTTACCAAGATGGAACAGGAACACAAGGCACACGGTAATTCTATAAGAATTGGGATATTTATTGACACCACATGCAAATCACATCACTATGCAACAATAATTTCTACACAGGAAAGATAAAGATTAGAATGCGCGCTAATTAGGAAAAGGACGGAGGTCACCTGGTTAATATGAAGTCGGGACTCGGCAGTCATCTAGGTTCCCTCTTTGTCTCTGTGTCCTGGCTCGTCTCGCAGTCACGCCCCAGCCGTCACAAGTACACGTCTGCACCGCTAGGCTCAACCTCGTCTGCTTCCCTCCAGGGCACCGGAACCTTGCTGTTTATAAGCTACCGTCTCTTTCTCTCTCTGTATGAATGCGCTCCGCGCTATTTCTCCTTCAGTCTTTCCCAGAGAGTTACGGTCTTAAATCTTTCTCGGACTTCAAAAATGGCGACTGTCCGCCATGAGATAATTAATGGCAGAGATGCTAACGGCTGGACGCCGCCTATGAACTTACTAACTTCTCTCTAACTCCTTCGCTAATATCAAAGCCCGTTCCTTCATGGAAAGCTACGGCCAGTAACCTGCCGCCCACCAAATTCTTGTACCTCCCCGTACCAAGGACACTTTCCCAGCCGGCCGGCCTGAAGTTGTGTCTTCGGAGTGGAGAAAAATACATTCCTTCGATAAGGGCCAGCCTGAGCCGGTTCTTTCCAAGCGAACAACAGCTTGAAACTAAAACATTACACTTCACCTAGAAGGCCTCGCAAGCTACCGGGCAGAAAGCAAGATGGAGTCTGTCTCGTTTAAGGCCTACAGAGCCCACAATACGCATAACTCCATAGAAGATATCCTAATATATTAGCAAATGGGCAGATCATGACTAATACTTATATATCGAACCCCTAACTTAAATTCATACACCCTGCTCTAAGGAAAGGGACACGAAAATGCTCTAATATATGGAAAACAGGGATCCTCTCTATAATTCTAATCCCTACACTATGGGGGTGATGGGCTGGAGTCACTCTCCAGCATTCCTCCCCCATAAAGGGGCCAAAAGGCAGCCATTACATTACACCCCTTGACTCCAGTCCATTAACCACTAACTAAATCGAACTAACATCAGTAGAAGAATAATAGGAAACGAAATTAACTGATCTATGTCTCTTACTAAGTCTAAGAAATTGGAGCAAGGAAGGGATGCATTGAATAAAGCAACAAATAGCTATCAGGATACAAATAGCAACAATAACTCCCCCTAAAATCTGTCGTAAAGAAGGCAAGTCAGGTAACCAATTAAAGAGCCAGTCAAAGAATTCCTGGTCTATGTGTTGTCTAATTTCTGCAGTCAAGTCATGGAGTTTGTCAATATGGGACTGAATAGATTTAGAATGATCAGACAAATTAAAACAACATAGGCCCTCGAATTCAGAGCACTCATGTCCATGTTTCAATAAAAGGTAATCAATTGCAGCTCTATTTTGTAATATAGCTCTACGTTCACCTTGGGCATCTAATAGAAGATCAGATAGAACAGTAGAAGTTTGATTGATAGATTTAACCATCCAACAGGCCATCTTGCCGATCGTCTTGGCATTATAGACAGCCAATGCAGGCACTCCAATAATAGAAAATGCTAAACCAAGGTATTCAGATTTGGAATAAAGATGAACAGAGGAATCACAATCTTCATGTAAGGACATTGAATCACGGACAATACGGGAATGTTCATTGGGGTGCGAAGAAAACATCAATAAACTCAATCTAGTGATGGCACATGGGCCACCAGTAATATTCGCAGGAATATAAGGCCAGGATGAATTCCCACAAGAGAACAGCCATCCGGCTGGCAATAACATTGAGTGATAATAACTAGGGGCTACTAATAAACGTTGGCATGTCATATTGTTCTTCACAGAAAGGCATGAATTTGGAAGTCTCTGTAAACACAGCAATCGTTGATGAGCTGAAAAAGAAGTAGCAGCCTGTAATTTTAAACGCACACATTCAGTGATAGCTTTAGGATCACATGTCATTATAAAACATAAATCTCCAGGGGTAATATTGAAGGTAGTAATTCGGGAATTAATAGCAATATTAGGATCTGAAAGAACTGTACATGAGGGACACAATTCATGGGCTGCAAAGTCGCCCAAAATAACATTGGGTCGCGTTCTTGAAATATTAAAAATATGGCGTAAAGTGTCAGTCGAAGCGGGAACAGCAACCAAACAGGTCGCTAAAATGTCAGTTACAGATTTCATAGGAGTAAGGCAAAAATGTGGGGAATTCGTCACCCGCCTCGCGAGTGTAATCCAAAAGTTAGACGAGGAGGTCCATGCGGACCTCGGGAATCGAAGTATTTCATCATCCAGCGTCGATGGATTCTCTCCTCTCCCGGCGTAGCAGGCCAAAAGGAGTCCAGCGCCGACACATCCTGCAGCAGCAGTCCAGAGAATGATCTGAAAACATACAAACACAGGCCTTAATCATTCTCGTAAGTAACATTTATCAGCTGGGACAGCTTCCCAGCCATCTTTCCCTGGCTTCATCACCAAAACGGTGTTGTCATGACCGGTCGCAATAATATCAGCCTGTTCAGGAGGATTTTTAGGCGATTGCACCCATATTTTAGCTCCAGGAAGATCAGATGATCCGAAGCCTTTTTGTCCTCGCACAGTTAGCAACGTTGGGGCAGGGCCTTTTTTAATCTCACCACTGAAGACAGGCATAATCAGTAACTGAGCAACACGGTCAGACTTTTTAATGAACAAATCAGTCTCACTGCTATTAAGCAGAAGAATCTTAATCTCTCCCTGATAGTCACTGTCAATTACTCCTCCGAGCACTTGTACACCTTTCAGGGCCAGGCCAGATCTAGGGGCAATTAAACCAAAACTACCGGCAGGTATCGAAACACCAATGCCAGTTTCAACAATGATTCGATCTTTACTTGGAAATTGTACATCATTCAAAGCATGCAGGTCGAGGCCTGCGGAACCAGGGGTCGCTCTACATGGAGCTAAAGCACCAGGAGTAATTTCCCAGTACATGACAGTATGTGACAAAGAATTAGGTTTCACATCAACCTTCGGAGGAAATAAACGCATCAAAGGGGATTCAGCATGTAACAAAGGACGAGTATTCAGAATCAACAAAGCTTGAAACAAAACGTCCCTCCATTGGCCGTATCGACCATCAGTTAATTTGCGCAATTGTTCTTTCAACAAACCATTCATCCTCTCAATCAAACCTGAAGCTTGTGGGTAATAAGGAATGTGAAACACCCAATCAATATTATTTTCCGCACAGAATTCCTGCACCAATCTTCCACGGAAGTGGGATGCGTTATCTGATTGAATTTGGAATGGGACAACATAATATAAAATAATCAGCTCCAAAGTTTTAATGGTATTGACTTGAGTAGCATTTTTGCAAGGGAAAGCGACCAAAAGGCCACTGTAAGTGTCAACCACTGTACAAATATATTGACAATTTCTGCTCATAGGGAGCGGACCAATATAGTCAATCTGCCAAATTTGAGCGGGCAATTTACCCCGATGTAGGTGGCCTTTCACAATCTGGGGTACCTCTTTTTTCCTAGAGTGCTGACAAATGGGACAATGTAGAATAGCATCTTTTATCAAAGAGAAAGGAATATGAATTCCTCTATCGGCAGCCCACCTGCTAGTGGCTTTTTCTCCAAAATGTCCTGCTTTCTGGTGGGCCCACTTCGCCAATCCCGCCAAATCAGAATCTTGCATATCCACCACTGCCTCAGCAATTTTAGATTTCTCATCTGCAATGTTATGGAAAAATTTATCAAGGGAGTTAATTGGAGTGTGAGCATCCACGTGAAAGATTGTTACAGTACTCTGCGGGAGCAATTCCCAAATTTCTTGCCACAATTCTTTGCCCCACAATTCTTTGGAATGCAATTCCCAATTACGAGAATGCCATGTTGGTAACCATACCGCCAGTCCATTCGCAGTGGACCAGGAATCAGTGAAAATATGACATGTGCCAGGCAATTCCTGTTTCAAAACTTGGTAAACTGCATAGAGTTCAGCATACTGACTACTCTTACCTTCTCCAGTTGTACTCAATAATTTCTGTGTAATCGGGTTGTAGGAAACAGCCTTCCAATGCCGTTTGTCACCAATGAACTTTGCTGAACCATCCGTAAACCACACATGTTTTCTATCCTCCACGGACAGATCATCAAATGATTTACCCCACTTAACGGGAGACTCCTGCACCATGGGAACCGAACACTCACTGTCAGTCGTAGCAGAGGGCGCCTGCGCCACTCGCTCATGCAAAACCGCCACACCTTTCGGACCCACGCGTGCCCTGTCCTGAATGTACCATTTCCATTTAATCACACTAGCCTCCTGAGCATGTCCAATTCGATGGGACTTCGGTGAACTCAAAACCCACTGCATAATGGGAATTTCAGGCCTCAAAATCACAGCATGGCCTAGAGTCAGTTGCTCGGTATCCACCAGAGCCCAATAACAAGCAAGTAACTGTTTTTCAAAAGGTGAGTAACGCTCACCAGCATCAGGTAATTTTTTAGTCCAAAATCCTAATGGCACTTTTTGTCTGCCATGCTTTTGCCACAAACTCCAATTGGCATACAGACCGTCCACGGACACATTCAAATCAACATCACCTTCATTCACAGGCCACAAATCCAAAGCATACTGAATAGCTTCTTTAGCCAAATCAAACGCAGTCTGTTGAGCCTCACCCCATTCAAACGCATTCTTTTTACGAGTGACTCGATATAATGGAGCCAAGATCTGACTTAGATGGGGAATATGCTGACGCCAAAAGCCAAACAAACCAATGAAGCATTGAGCCTCTTTCCTGTTCCTGGGGACTGCAAAATCGAGTATTTTTCGTTTCACCTGTGGGATCACCTCTCTGTGACCTTCATGCCAATTAATCCCCAGAAATTTCACATTTTGAGATGGACCCTGCAACTTATCAGGATTAATTTCCCAACCTTTTGCTCGTAGACAGTCAAGGATTAGATCTAAATGCGACTGTACCATGTCTTGCGTTTCACCTTGAATCAAAACGTCATCAATGTAATGACAGATTTGGACTCGTGGATCTGTAGGCACTTCAGAAAGATGCTCCGCCACCAGCCGGTGACAGATTGTCGGACTATGTACGTAACCTTGAGGAAGACTTCGGAACGTCATTTGACGTCCATTCCATGTAAAACTGAACTGCTCCTGACATTCAGGGGCAATTGGTATTGAGAAGAAAGCATTAGCAATGTCAATGGAAGCATACCACGTACCCGGATGCTTTTGAACTCTCTGAATTAACGTAACAATGTCAGGTACCGCAACAGTCAATTTAGGTGTATGTTTATTCAATTCTCGGTAATCAACAGTCATGCGCCAAGTATTATCACTTTTGCGCACTGGCCAAACAGGATTATTCCATGCAGATGTGACCGGAGTTATGACTCCCGCGTCAACCAGATCCTGAATAGTAGCAGTAATCTCTTCATGACCACCTGGGATACGATATTGTTTCTGTGAAATCACCTTCGTGGCCAAAGGTATTGTAATAGGTGGCATGCGTAAACGGCCAACCCGTACGGGTCTGGTCGAAATGTATTGTCTAGATCCAAACCGATAACAACCATCATCTAAGTGCAAAGTCATTCCTTTCAAGATGTCAATTCCAATTATGAATTCCAAAAGTGGCACAACCAACACAGAGTATTCCCTACGAGGAATCCTACCAATTTTAATTTCAAGTGCAGTCTGAACTGCGGGCGTTTCTTTACCACCCAAACCAGTAATTGTAAAAGATTGTCCATGAAATTTCTTCGACTTACCATGAATTAAAGTGGCCTCCGCCCCAGTATCAACTAATGCTCGGGCCCTTTGGATATTACGATGTTTCCAGAAAATCTCAATATCTACATAGGGTCTATTATCTCTGTGAGCCCACCTGTGTACCGGAGCTTGACCTATTTCCTAGTCATTTTTCCTTCGTTCTGTCAACCAAGACAAATCAGGATAAATGCTCTCAGTTCTTTTCGGTATTAAAATGTCTTGTTCATATCCGTCTCCAGTACGAAACGGATTAGTGTCACGTTCAAAAAGTTGTGAATTACGGTCAGAAAGTTTGTCACGATCCTCCCTTCTTCTCATCTCAGGGGAACGATGTCTCTCCTCTCTACGTCGATCGGACATTCGATCATCACCTCCACGTCCACGATCATCCTCTCTTCCTTTCACACCGGTACAATGAGGGGATACATCACGTTCATAGCGCCGACCATCTCGGCGATCAGAATGCACACGTCGCCTTTCATCTTCACTGTCATCCGAAGCACGTTCGTACTCATTCTTTCGCACACGACGGGCACCTTCCTTCCGATCCAACCCACGCTTACGAAACATTTCCCATAAGCGATTATTAGGCTCACCATCAATGTCCTCCCTTTTGACACCATCAGCAACAAGGGCAAGAAACATGTCACGCCTAGAGAACCTGTAGTCCCCACCAGTACGACCCTCAGGTCGAGATTGTCTTTCAGGTTTAAACCATTCACCCAGCTCACCCAGCTGACGAACAGACTCAAGCACAGCAGACAAAGGATTGCCAGTTTGATTAATTAATAAAGTCATCATAACCTGCTTGTAAGCAACAGGCGAAGCACGGATAATACGATTACGCACAGAAGATGTTAAAATACCATCCAACAATTTGTCCGCAGTGCTAAGAAAGATACACGTTTTCATAACTTCCTCCTTTAGACGTTGAGACGCATCACGTAAAGTGTACCATGGTTTGTCATCAGTGGGCCAATCAGATTCAGTTGGATATTTATGATTACAGCCGTCAGACGCAAGCTGGAGCAAAGTGATTTGTCCAGCACCATTATAGTTTCGAAAATGATCCTGAATCGTAGAATCAGAACTCAAAGAGCAAAATCGTAAGCAATCAACCTGATCGAGCATAATACCGGCAGCGCCAAGTTCATAAAGACGCACCATCCAGGCAAGCAAGGCCTCACCAGGCCGTTGTCGGAATCGTTGCAAAATGTCACTAACCTCCTGCTGAGTAAAATCTTCAATACAATCCAAAGCTATACCAGCCGGGTTACCAGGAGCTTGTTGTAATTTACGTCGAAAAACAGGGTGAGCAGAAACTTCAGGAGGAGCCTCCGAGGAAGCTCGCATCTTAGATTTAACAGAACAATCAGGGCAAGCTACGTCATCCGAACGGGAAGAACGAGCACGGTCGTTGTGCGGACTAGTATCAGTACATGAAGCAGATTTACAATCACGTCCGGAGCGAGAAGACTCGCGCTTGTCATCCTCCTCCGCCGAGGAGTTAGAAGTATTAGAATCCCAGATATTACCGTCCCACTCATCGGGGTTCCAATCCATTCCAGCTTTAGCTACAACCATACGCACTTTGCGTGTAGATACACGACCACGACGATGTTTATACTTATAACGTGCAATACGGACCGCAGCTCTTTCGGCAATGGTCTGATATGTCTCAAGTTTGTCGGCAAGCAATTTATTTTGACAACGCAAAAGAGTATGCGCATTTTGCAATTCAACACACTGCCCTTCCATGTCCTTAAACTGCTTTTGTAACTGAACACATCTCTCATGCAGTATTCTGTATGCATTAAGAACAATCCAACCCCTGCGTCCTAAAATAGGAAGCTCATCACCCTTCACTACTGGCGCTTTCTGTAAGCACGACACCACATCGGCAGGCTCCGCCTGCTCCAAGCATGAAGACCAATTTTCACTCAAACCAGTAGAATCAGCCCACTCACGGGCCAAGCTCTCATAAGGGGTACATTCCCAGCCGGGAATCTGAATCGGTAACTTAAAAACCGACGATGATCTTTTATTAAACATGTTGACACACACACAAAAAGTATATATACAATTATAAACAAAATTTTACACGTACAAGCCGAGCGCAATCCAACAAGATTAAAACAATACAGCGCACACAGGCTTCGTAAACGGTTCGTGACGCCAGATGTAATGGCCGGATTTTCCGCTTAGATAGGATCAGCCCCCAGGGGCCCCTGTGACCCAGCCAAAACGTACTCACCTTCCCTCCTTAGAATGTATTTACACTGGATAGATCAGACCTAAGAATGGGGAATAACAACACACATATACAATTATTTTACACTCTATGATACCTTATTCACAACAAGGGGTCTCGCGGCCACCCCGGCCCAGACCAATCTACCCCAGGGCAGAAGTTGCGCACAATCCTGTGCGACTACACATTGGACCTGCAGAATCCAAATGCTCTCATTTATCCTCCGGTCAACAATCCTGTCAGACCTACACGCTGGTTCGACCTCCCAACGCTCTCATTTATTCAAGCCACAATCCAGTGGGTATACACGCTGGTCTCCCCCCCAGCGCTCTCATTAACGTCGACGATCACATTCCTATGGATACTCATATGGGACAATGTCTTAGTTATCTACTCAGGATAAAACTATAGTTACGACCTTTTAGTATGGTTTCCAAATTGTATTCGGTACCTCCTGTTCTTGGCATCGAAGGTCCACTCACTCCCTCTTTATTCGATCACCATTTACCTGATCGGGATTTCACATCCGTTCACATAAACAACTCTCAACTAGGAGATGCATTTACCAAGATGGAACAGGAACACAAGGCACACGGTAATTCTATAAGAATTGGGATATTTATTGACACCACATGCAAATCACATCACTATGCAACAATAATTTCTACACAGGAAAGATAAAGATTAGAATGCGCGCTAATTAGGAAAAGGACGGAGGTCACCTGGTTAATATGAAGTCGGGACTCGGCAGTCATCTAGGTTCCCTCTTTGTCTCTGTGTCCTGGCTCGTCTCGCAGTCACGCCCCAGCCGTCACAAGTACACGTCTGCACCGCTAGGCTCAACCTCGTCTGCTTCCCTCCAGGGCACCGGAACCTTGCTGTTTATAAGCTACCGTCTCTTTCTCTCTCTGTATGAATGCGCTCCGCGCTATTTCTCCTTCAGTCTTTCCCAGAGAGTTACGGTCTTAAATCTTTCTCGGACTTCAAAAATGGCGACTGTCCGCCATGAGATAATTAATGGCAGAGATGCTAACGGCTGGACGCCGCCTATGAACTAACTAACTTCTCTCTAACTCCTTCGCTAATATCAAAGCCCGTTCCTTCATGGAAAGCTACGGCCAGTAACCTGCCGCCCACCAAATTCTTGTACCTCCCCGTACCAAGGACACTTTCCCAGCCGGCCGGCCTGAAGTTGTGTCTTCGGAGTGGAGAAAAATACATTCCTTCGATAAGGGCCAGCCTGAGCCGGTTCTTTCCAAGTGAACAACAGCTTGAAACTAAAACATTACACTTCACCTAGAAGGCCTCGCAAGCTACCGGGCAGAAAGCAAGATGGAGTCTGTCTCGTTTAAGGCCTACAGAGCCCACAATACGCATAACTCCATAGAAGATATCCTAATATATTAGCAAATGGGCAGATCATGACTAATACTTATATATCTAACCCCTAACTTAAATTCATACACCCTGCTCTAAGGAAAGGGACACGAAAATGCTCTAATATATGGAAAACAGGGATCCTCTCTATAATTCTAATCCCTACACTATGGGGGTGATGGGCTGGAGTCACTCTCCATCATTCCTCCCCCATAAAGGGGCCAAAAGGCAGCCATTACACATGCCAAGAGGGTCTGTGTGACACAGAGTCAGGCAGGGTCTCACCCCTCACAGTCTCAGACCGCCCCCGAGGGTGTGTGGAGACAGACCTACAGAGAGGGGCCCTCCACCACTAGACATGCCCAGAGGGTCTGTGTGACACAGCGACAGGTAGGGTCTCACCCCTCACAGTCTCAGACCGCCTCCGAGGGTGTGTGGAGACAGACCTACAGACAGGGGCCCTCCACCACCAGACATGCAAATAGAGGGTTTGTGTGACACAGAGACAGCAGGGTCTCACCCCTCACAGTCTCAGACCGTCTCCGAGGGTGTGTGGAGGCAGACCTACAGACAGGGGCCCTCCACCACCAGACATGCCAATAGAGGGTCTGTGTGACACAGAGACAGTAGGGTCTCACCCCTCACAGTCTCAGACCGCCTCCGAGGGTGTGTGGGGACAGACCTACAGACAGGGTCCAGCCACCACCAGACCTCCCCAGAGGGTCTCTGTGACACAGAGACAGGCAGGGTCTCTCCCCTCCCAGTCTCAGACCACCTCCGAGGGTGTGTGGCGACAGACTTACAGACAGGGGCCTTCCACCACCAGCATTCCCAGAAGGTCTGTGTGACACTGAGACAGGCAGGGTCTCACCCCTCACAGTCTCAGACCGCCTCCGAGGGTGTGTGGAGACAGACCTACAGACAGGGGCCCTCCACCACCAGACATGCCCAGAGGGTCTGTGTGACACAGAGACAGTCAGGGTCTCTCCCCTGACAGTCTCAGACCGCCTCCGAGGGTGTGTGTAGACAGACCTACAGACAGGGGCCCTCCACCACCAGACATGCCCAGAGGGTCTGTGTGACACAGAGACAGGCAGGGTCTCACTTCTCACAGTCTCAGACTGCCTCCAAGGGTGTGTGGAGACAGACCTACAGACAGGGGCCCTCCACCATCAGACATGCCGAAGGCGCACCAAAGGCAAGCCCGTCTGCGCCTGTCCGCGGTGGACTGGGGCTAGGGTTCCCCCACTCTGCCCGTTTTTATTCATATTCCACCTCACAACTACTGGCGTTACAGGTACAGTGGCTTTCTCAAACAGCCATTCGCGCACAGGTTAGTGAACTCGGCCTAGCTCGTTCCTCTTCTTCTGTCATTTTTCCTGTCATAGATCCTTCCCTTCCTTCCCTTTCTCTGTTTTCCCCCGGGCCCCCCCTATCTCTCCTCTGCCACTCGTGTCACCCCATCTTTCAGCCTTCCTACTTAATACCAGATCTGCCGTCAAACACCAGTTAGAATTGTTTGACTTCTTGGACTCCGTTAAGCCGAACCTGCTATTTTTGACTGAGACCTGGTTCCGCAATGACTCCCTCCCCAGTGTCTTATCTTTCCTTCCCCCTCCCTATGTCATTCTTAGGGCTGACCAACCCGAGGGCCGAGTAGGCGGTGGAGTTGCCCTGATTGTCCGGGCAGACCTCCATTTTCAATTGCTCCCCTCCCCCTCTTTACCCATTGCGGACTGTTTGATCATTCGCTCCACCTTTTCCCAGGTCCCTCTAACGTGTGTCCTTGTCTATCGTCCTCCCCAGCCTTGCCCTCGCTTCCTCCCTGCTATGTCTGATCTTTTGGGAACTCTAGCCATTAACAATTCTTCGGTCTTGCTCCTTGGGGATTTTAACTTCTGGCCCAATGACCCAGCGGAAGATGTGGTTTCCCGCAACTTCACTGAACTTCTCCTTAGCCTGAACTTTTTTTCACATGTCCTTTCCCCCACCCACATCCATGGCCACACTTTAGACCACATTTGGACCCTTAATACTCCGGTTTCTGCCCCTTCCGTCCAGCCTTGTTCTTGGTCGGACCATTTTTTGATTTCTTTTTCTTTGGATCTTAGTATCTCTCCCACTATTCCATTTTCTACATACTTGGGCGAGGAATTGGAACAGAGCTGACATTCCTGTCCTCTGTTCCTCCCTATCAGCTTCTGACCCTGACCTGGCTGATCTTACGCCATCCAGGCAGCTGGATGCTTTGAACAGCTGGCTGCTGAGGGCTTGCGATCAAGCTGCTCCTCTGAAGTGTGTTACGGTCAAATGCGCCCATGATCCGAACAAATGGTTCTCTCCCGCCCTGAAGGTAAAAAAACTGGAGGCGCGTCAAGCTGAGAGAGACTGGAGGCGTGCCTACTGTCCCCTCTTGAAATCCCGTTATACTTCCATCCTCAAAGAATATAAAAAGGATATCCTATGTGCAGTAGTGTGGCTCACTGGTTAGAGGCGGCAGACCCGAGAGCAGAGGACGGCCCGGGACCAGGGTTCGATTCCCGACGCGGCAGGTTTCTGGACCAGGGTCAGCGGACTCGATAATTCTCTCGCCTCGGTGCCCACTCTGATCAGCGATCACACTCGACAACTCTGGGCATAAGCTTGCCTCATCTGCACTAACGGCCCCACCAGACCGCCGGGGATGCCTGGTCTCACCCTGGAGATACCCATTAAGGGACCATCTCTCAGGGAAGCCAGGAAGGGTTTCGCAGCGGTTGAAGCGCGGAGATACTCCTCCGGGAGTCGATCCTAGCGCTATATAAACTTGCAATTAATTAATTAATTAATTAAAACATCCTACTTCTCAGGGAGAGTTCTTGTTGCAGAGAACCAGTCCAGGGAAATATTTGCTATAGTCAGGGAACTGTCCTCGTCTGATAGAGCCTCTTCCAAAATCCCTCCTTCCCAGCTGTCGTGCAACTCTCTCAATGATTTTTTCTTTGAGAAAGTTGCCCTTATCAAGGCTAAGATTCCGCCTCACTCCCCTACTTTTTGTGATCCCCAGCCTCCCCCCACCTCCAGTTTGACTCATCTACCCCCCCTGACTAGAGAAACCTTTCTTTCCCTACTGACCCGTGTAAAATCTGGATACCCCGTTGATATTGCCCCGGCGCACATTCTTCGCAAGCTCTTTACGAGCTGCTATCTCCCCCCCTCACTTTACTCAACGATTCTCTTGAACAGGGGATTGTTCCAGCCCTTCATAAAACTGCCATTGTCATCCCCCTTCTAAAAAAAGTGGGCTGATTCGGCCTCTCCCTCTAAATATCGTCCCATCTCCCTCCTCCCCATTTTGGCTAAGGCCCTGGAAGCCCATGTCACCCGGGTCATAGGTGCCTTTGTGGAGGAGAGTGGGGGATTTGCTTCCCGGCAGGCCGGCTTTCGCCCCCGGCACTCCACCGAGAAGGTGGTTATTTCTGTGATGGACGAGCTCAGAGAGGGGCTAGACACCAACACTCCTCAGGCCCTCGTCCTCTTAGACCTCTCCGCCACCTTTGACACGGTTGACCATCATTCTCACCTGTGTCAAGGCGGCGGGCATCGAGGGCCCAGCTTTGGCATGGATCAGCTTTGGCATGGATCAGCTAGGGTGACCTAGTTCTAGGACACCCCCGCGCCGCACGGCCACCAGCTGCTGCGTGTGCCTCCCCTCCCGTTGTGCCTCGCTGCCCGACTGCCGCCTCGTGACCGCGCCCCCTCCTTCGAGTGGCGTGGTCCGTGTTCGGCGCTCCTCTCCCTGTGCCCCTGGTACATTTACTGTGTAGAATTGTATTTGTCATTTCTGTTGTTTTTTCCCGCCGTATTGCTTGTGTAGAATTGTATTTGCCTTTTTTGTTGTTTTCCCGCCGTATTGCCTGTTTAGAATTGTATTTGTCATTTTTGTTGTTTTTTTCCGCCGTATTGCCTGTTTTTTTCCCACCTGTTGCCGCCCTCCGTCTTCCCTCTCCGCTCCCCGCTTCCCGCCACCACCGATGACCCCGCCCCTTTTTTCCTTCTGTTCCCTCCCCGCTCCCGCCTCCCAGCTGCTCCGCCCACCCGCGCACTTGGCCATATATGGCGACCGTGCGACGCAGGTGAGTGTGACCTAGTTCTAGGACACCCCCGCACCGCACGGCCACCAGCTGCTGCGTGTGCCTCCCCTCCCGTTGTGCCTCGCTGCCCGACTGCCGCCTCGTGACCGCGCCCCCTCCTTCGAGCGGCGTGGTCCGTGTTCGGCGCTCCTCTCCCTGTGCCCCTGGTACATTTACTGTGTAGAATTGTATTTGCCATTTCTGTTGTTTTTTCCCGCCGTATTGCTTGTGTAGAATTGTATTTGCCTTTTTTGTTGTTTTCCCGCCGTATTGCCTGTGTAGAATTGTATTTGTCATTTTTGTTGTTTTTTCCGCCGTATTGCCTGTTTTTTTCCCACCTGTTGCCGCCCTCCGTCTTCCCTCCCCGCTCCCCGCTTCCCGCCACCACCGCTGACCCCGCCCCTTTTTCCTTCTGTTCCCTCCCCGCTCCCGCCTCCCAGCTGCTCCGCCCACCCGCGCACTTCGCCATATATGGCGACCGTGCGAACGTGCAGCAGTCACGCGCAGCTGGCGCGCCGATTGTGCGCCGAAGGCACGCCAAAGGTAAGCCCGTCTGCGCCCGTCCGTGCCTGGACCGCGCCCAGTGCCAGGACCCCTGGCCCTCGAGGACGCCGACCGACCCGCCTGACGTACACCGCCGCCACCCTCATCGCACTCAACACTGGCCGAGTCCCGGGATGCTGCAGAGCCACCCCACGACGCGTCCACGGACCCTTCAGCTGCAACAGCTGCAAGTTCACCTGCATCCGGACCTGCCCGACACCAGCACTTGCCAAGCCGAACACCAGCAGCAACCACCTCAAGTGCATCCTGCTCAACACCCGCTCCGTCCACAGACACGCCGTCGAACTCTGGAACCTCCTAGACGCCACAGCCCCTGACGTTGCCTTCATCACGGAGACCTGGATGAACGCCTCCTCAGCGCCCGACATCGCCATCGCCATCCCAGAAGGCTACAAGATCACCCGGAGGGACCGCAACGCCAACCAGGTGGGAGGAGGCATCGCCATCATCCACAATGTTAGAATTGGGGGTCTCTGGTTGGCGCAGGTAAGTACTTGCGACAAGCGGGGACCCTCTCCTCTAAGTCAGGGCAAAGGATTACTCCCAGAAATAACCCCTGCTTACCTTCTAGGTAGTGTGGCGCAAGCAGTCTAGGCTACACTCTGGAGTACATTGGGTTAAACATTTGCAGCATCACACACAATAAACCAACAACCCACCACACAATGACACAAGACTGGATTCTTTGTAAAAATATATCTCTTTATATAAACTTTATGCAGGCTTGTAAATACAGTCTTAAGTAGGCAAAATTCAGTTCCAGTTATTCTCTTGAAAATGGGCCACAGTTCTTGTTCAGCGTTAAAAGAATTGTTCTTGTGCTTTTTTTTAAAAAGGTTTGCGGACTCTTCCCTAGTCCTAGTACGTTCCTCCAGCCAGAATTCCAATCAGCCAGGGCCTCTCTGCGCCAACGATCGGACCCGGTCTGCCCAATCTCACGCTTCTAGCGAGATCGGCGGCCGGGGAGTCACTGTCAGCCTGACGAGCGCGCTGCGCGGCTGTCAGGGGAGAGAGCGGGGGCCCGGGGAGCGCTCACAGCGCGACTCCGGGGGCTCGGCTGAGGCAGAGGGCGGTGCGAGCGAGGCGGGACAGGGGCTCGCACCGCGGGACGGGAAACAGTACCTTTGTCTTTCTTGGGGTCGGGTGCAGGCCGGCTCGGCGGTCCACGTCGCGGTGTCTTCCTCCCGGGGGTGGAGCGAGCGGCGGCTCGGCTCTGGCTCGGAGGTTGGCATTGCGGCGCGGGTCGGGCAGACGGCAACACACCTCAGAGCCCCGGGTAGCAGCGTGAGGCGCACACAAGCCTCGTAGGTCACAGCAGATACTTGGCGAAGTCCGTTCTTGCGATGCTCCGCAGTTAGGCAGGCGGTAGGGACGGTGATTAGGCCAGCGAGGCTGGGCCTTACGGTGTCACCTGGTGCCGGCCAGTTAGCAGATGCGGTGCTCGGCGGGACGGGATGCCAAGGGCCTCTTAGGAGGGGCGCAGGGATTCTTTCACGGCGCGCTCCTCTTTCCTTCAGCAGCTGTGTCGATCGGATTGATGGCTCACAGCAGCTCCTTCTTCCAGGGGGACAGGGTAGCGCCCACTGTTCCTGGGGCGCTGGTCAGGGGGCAAGTTCACAGGCAAGCCCTTGGAGATCTTTCAGCAGAGTTTGGCACAAAGATAAAGAAAAAGTCTCTTGTAGTCTCTTCTCTCCTCTCCTTCTGCAGCAAGGCACCAGACACAGGCCAGAGACAGCACTCCTCCTTGTAGTCTTCTTCCAGGTCCTTCTCTTCGGGCAGAGTTTCTTCTGTAGCGCAAACTGGATCTAATTTACAAGGAGCAGGGCTCCTACTTTTATACCCAGTTTCTTTTGTTCTTACAGGCCAGGGGGGCCTCTGCATAACTGTTCTCAGTCCCTGAGCACTTGTGATGGGTACTTCTGCTTCTGCATTCAGTGTGAGGGCAGGCACATCAGCCGCTCCCCAGGGGGCGGAGCCGGCATTGTGAAGACAGGGGCAGCTTGAGCACTTTGTTGACAAGCTTCGGTCCTTCCTGGTCCAGGTGCAGGCTGAGTCATCAGTCGCTCCCCAGGAGGGCGGAGCCAGCATTGTGGAGGCAGAGCACAGCCTGATGCATCACTCAGGGGAAACTCCCACCACCCACTAAGGTGTCATCCTGCTATTCACAACCTGTCAACTCCCAGCCCTGTCACTCACACACTCAGACAGTCAGATACACACAAGAGCAGAGGCGTGCTGAAATGGTTAGGCAAGCAAATGCTAACTTTCTAAAAGTAGCATTTGCAAACCCAGGATATTAAAATAAACTTTACTAAAAGAAGTATTTTATTATTCTGAGTTCAGGCATACTAAACATTACTTTCTACCATGTTCCCTGAGCCTGCTGGGATTATAGAGTGTAATAATTCCAGCAGCCCATCTGGCCTAAAGGGAACAGGTAGCCTTACAATAGTGAAAAACGAATTTGGCAGTAATTCACTACTAGGACATGCCACACACATCAGAGCATGCCCTACCTTACACTTACAATGCACCCTGCCCTGGGGCCTACCATAGGGGTGACTAATATGAAGTTAAGGGAAGGTTTTAGGGGCTGGCAAGTGGGTGCACTTGCCCAGCCAGCATGACAGTACCAGACTGCACGCAGGTTCTGCAGTGGCAGACCCTAGACACATTTTAAGGCTGCTTCTGTGGGTGGCGCAACCAGCGCTGCAGGCCCACTAGCAGTATTGGCATTTACAAGCCCTGGCACTCCTGGTGCACTTTACTGGGGACTGACAGTAAATCCAATGAACCAATCAGGTATATCAATCACAGTTACATCTTTCATAGGGAGCACTTGCACTGCGGCACGGATTGGCCGTGGCGCAGTGCCCTGAGCAGCGGACACCAGCAAAACAATCTGAGGCACATCAGCAAAAAGTGGAAGGGAAACTCACGCCAAGGTGCCAGGTCTAACACACAAGAACACCATCCGCATCACGACCAGCACCGACAACACCCCACCCTCCGCCGAACACCTGCATTTCCAGATCCACACCGACCCGAAGACCACCCTCAGAGGCACTCTGATCTACCGACCTCCGGGACCACGCACTCAATTCAGCGAGGACATCGCCGACTTCGTCAGCCCGCACGCCCTCCCCTCCGCTGACTACATCCTCCTGGGGGACTTCAACTTCCACCTGGAGAACAACAACGACTGCAACACCAGCACCCTGCTCGACAACCTCGCCAACCTTGGACTCAAGCAGCTGGTGTCCACCCCCACCCACCTCGCCGGACACAAACTCGACGCCATCTTCTCATCCAGCAAAGACATCGCCTTCAGCCACGCCACAGAACTCCACTGGACGGACCACAGATGCATCCACTTCACCTTCAGAAGAACGACGATCCACCACCACCAGCAACAGATTGCCCGAAGAAGCTGGAACAAGATCACAGCCGACCAGCTCGCCGCTTCCCTGAGCCAGCACCCTCCGGCCAGCTCAGCGAACCCCAGCCAGGCCGCCGACAACCTCTCGAAGTGGATCAGCAAATGCACAGACGAACTCGCCCCTCTGAGGATCCCGCACAGCAGACCCGGCAGTAAGAGAGCCCCATGGTTCACCGACGAACTCAAGAGCTCCAAGAAGAACTGCCGAGCCCTCGAGAAAGCCTGGAGAAAGGAACCCACACCGGACAACAGGACCACCCTCAAGCTCGCCACCCGGAAACACCACCAATTGATCCGCACCGCCAAGAAAACGGCTTTCAAGAACCGTCTGGACAACAACGCACACAACTGCAAGGAACTCTTCAACATCGTGAAAGAGCTCTCCAACCCCGACTCCGGAAACAACGACATCACCCCATCGCAAGACCTCTGCAACTCCCTCGCCTCCTACTTCCACAACAAGATCGCGGACATACACAACAGCTTCAGCACTCAACCGACGCACGCCACGACCGCAGCAACACCACCCACCACCACCCTCCGCGCCTGGACCCCGGTCAACACCGAAGACACCGTCCACATGATGAACTCCGTCCACTCCGGATCTCCGACCGACCCCTGCCCTCACCACGTCTTCAACAAAGCTGACGCTGTCATCGCACCCCACCTGCGGGACATCATCAACACCTCATTCGACACCGCCACCTGCCCCGAGAGCTGGAAGCACGCCGAACTCAGCGCTCTACTCAAGAAACCTACAGCAGACCCCACCGAACTCAAGAATTACCGCCCCATCTCTCTACTCCCGTTTCCAGCCAAAGTTATCGAGAAGACCGTCAACAAACAGCTGGCCGCCTTCCTCGAGACGAATGGATCCCTTGACCCATCGCAGTCCGGATTCCGTGCCAACCACAGCACCGAGACCGCCCTCATCGCCGCCACTGACGACATCCGAGCCCTGATGGACAACGGAGAATCAGCGGCCCTCATCCTCCTAGACCTCTCCGCGGCTTTCGACACGGTCTGCCACCGCACCCTAGTGCAGCGCCTCAGCAACGTCGGAATCCAGGAGAAGGCACTGGAATGGATCGTCTCCTTCCTCGACGGAAGAACACAAAGAGTCCGCCTACCACCGTACAAGTCAGAGGCCACCGAAGTCATCTGCGGCGTCCCTCAAGGATCCTCGCTGAGCCCTACTCTCTTCAACGTCTACATGAGCCCCCTCGCGGCCATCGCACGCCAACACAACCTCAACATAATCTCCTACGCCGACGACACCCAGCTGATCCTCTCCCTGACCAACGACCCCGCCGCCGCCAGAGCCAACCTGCACGAAGGGATGAAAGAGGTAGCCGAGTGGATGACGACGAGCCGCCTGAAACTGAACTCAGATAAGACGGAGGTCCTCATCCTCGGCTCCTCGCCCTCCGCCTGGGACGACTCCTGGTGGCCCCCCGCCCTGGGCACCGCACCCACACCGACGGACCACGCACGCAACCTGGGTTTCATCCTGGACTCCTCCCTCTCCATGACCAGGCAAGTCAACGCCGTCTCCTCGTCATGCTTCAACATCCTGCGCATGCTTCGGAAGATCTTCTGGTGGATCCCCACAGAGACCAGGAAGACCGTCACCCAGGCCCTCGTCACCAGCCGACTGGACTACGGCAACGCACTCTACGCCGGAACCACCGCCAAGATCCAGAAGAGACTCCAGCGCATCCAGAACGCCTCAGCCAGACTCATCCTCAACATCCCGTGACACAGCCACATCTCCGGACACCTAAGAGACCTGCACTGGCTCCCGGTCAACAAGAGAATCACCTTCCGCCTCCTTACCCACGCACACAAAGCTCTCCACGATCAAGGCCTGAGCTACCTCAACAACCGCATCAACTTCTACGCTCCCAAACGCCACCTCCGATCTGCCAGCCACGCCCTCGCCGCCGTCCCACGCATCCGCAGAGCCACTACAGGAGGAAGGTCCTTCTCCTACCTGGCCGCCAAGACCTGGAACTCCCTCCCGGCCGACCTGCGCCTGACCCAAGACCACCTCTCCTTCAGGAAGAAGCTCAAGACCTGGCTGTTCGAGCAGTAGCGGCACCCCCCCCCCCAAGCGCCTTGAGACCCTACGGGTAGATAGTGCGCTCTATAAATTTCTTTGATTGATTGATTGATTGCTTTCTAAGAGATTGCTCTCAGGCCGTCCATTTTGCTGAATTCACTGCCCCCCTCACTTGGTCCGGTGTGGTGTTCCCCAGGGCTGTTCTCTCTCTCCTCTATTATTCAATCTTTACATTTCCCCACTTATTTTTGCACTTCAGCAAATGGAGGTCACCGTGTATAACTATGCCGATGACCTCCAACTCATTTTCCATTTGTCACACTCCCCAACCAGTATACTTAATTTTCAGTCTGTCATGCTGTTCATCAGTGATTGGATGAATGGCAACTATTTGAAATTAAACCCGGACAAGACTGAACTTGTTGTCACTGGTAGCACTGCCAGTCCCTGGTCCCCCAACTTTTGGCCTCCCTCTTGGGCACTTCCCCCACACCCTCTCCTTCTGTAAAAACCTTAGGGATTTCACTCAATAAACACCTCACTCCTCATTCTCAGATCAGTTCTGTCGTCTCTTCTTGTTTCTTTGCTCTCCGCACTATACGGAAAATCTCTCGTTTTTTTGCTGTCCCTGCCTTTAAATTAATTTTGATGGCGATGGTCCTGTCCCGGCTGGACTACGGGAACATTGTATACAATGGCGCTCCTGCATATGCCTTTCGTCGCCCTCAGCTAGTCCAAAATCAGGCCGCCCGCCTGATTTATGGCCTGCCCAGATTCCATCACACCACCCCCCTTCTCCAATTCCTACATTGGCTGCCTATCAAGGAACGGGCTCTCTTTAAATTGGGCTGTACCACATTTCAGGCCTTGGCGGGAACTGCCCCTGATTTCATCTGCTCCGCCATTAGTACTTACTGCCCTCAATAGAGAACTTCCGTCTTCCACTAACTTTTTTCTTTCTGTCCCCCGTTCAAGAAAAAGAAATCTGGGGGCCTGAAATTCACTGTCCTTGCCCCTACCTTCTGGAACTCTCTTCCCCTGCATATAAGATCTATTTCCTCTTATCTCGAATTCCGCAGAGCACTTAAGACCTTCTTATTTTCTCACACCTTCCCACCCCAGTAACTCTGTCACCCCAGCCATGGGTTAAGCATCCTACAATCGCAAGGAAATCGCGTGGTATATGTGCGCTATACAAATTTCTGTAAATTCAAATTCAAATAGGGTCTGTGTGACACAGAGACAGGCAGGGTCTCACCCCTCACAGTCTCAGACCGCCTCCGAGGGTGTGTGGAGACAGAACTACAGACAGGGGCCCTTCCCCACCAGACATGCCCAGAGGGTCTGTGTGACACAGAGACAGGCAGGGTCTCACCCCTCACAGTCTCCGACCGCCTCCGAGGGTGTGTGGAGACAGACCTACAGAGAGGGGCCCTCCACCACCAGACATGCCCAGAGGGTTTGTGTGACACAGAGACAGGCAGGGTCTCACCCCTCACAGTCTCCGACCGCCTCCGAGGGTGTGTGGAGACAGACCTACAGACAGGGGCCCTCCACCACCAGACATGCCAATAGAGGGTCTGTGTGACACAGAGACAGGCAGGGTCTCACCCCTCATACTTTCTCAAATTCGAATTTTTTCAAATCCTTTTGAAATTTAGTGACTTTGGCTTACGTATGATTATCCTTATACTCGTTTAATTCTTTGTTGATTTCATCCAGTTTTTTCTTGTAACCGGTGATAGTTGTTTTGTATTGAGACTCAGTTTCTTGAATCTCAACAAGAAGGGTTTCAGAATGTCTTAAAGCTGTCTTGATAATTAGAACGAGCCAGTCGCGGGTGCATTGCCACGCGATCATGGCCCATTCCTTTCGGAAGACGGCATCGTTCAAGAAAATGCGTGGTACATTGGTAACTAATAACCCTCTCGGAGCCATATTTTTGAGGAAATATTGTTTCAATATGGTCCCATGGAGAATGGTCCATATTCTATCACGTTTGATTTCCGTGAGTTTTTCCCATTCGGAGGTGTGAGCTATCACTTGTGAAATTGCTGGATCAGCAAACAAATTGGAGTCAGACAATATGTCAGCTACCTCTGACTCAGAATAGGTTAATCCCAGATTAGACATTGTGACCACGATGTGAGGAGACTTGGGATGGTAAAATTCTTAAAAGAGCCAGGAGTGCGCTCGTTAAGAGAAGCTCTCACAGCTGTGCGCTGCTAAGTATCCTTAAACAAAAAGAGAGGTAGATAACTATATGAAGAAGTCCATTAACAAAAATTGGAGAATCCTATCCGGCACGAACAAAACTTGGGAAAAACCTTTGTTTTCTTTCAAAAAAGGACGTTGCCTAAGGGATGCACTCGTCCACACGCGACCTAAAATCACTGCCTTGGATACAGTGAGGTCAGTAATGGATACCTGGAATCTACCAAAAATCACGGGTCATTTTCCCTGCTCTAATTGCAGTGTTTGCCACCTCACTGGACATTCCAAAACGCTCGACCTTGAGCCTGGAAAAATATGGACACAGAGAAACCAAACAAATTGCAACTCACAAAATGTCATCTACCTGATAACATGTCATTGCGACCTACGCTACGTAGGCATGACGAGCCGAAAAGTGAAGCAGAGAATCTGTGAACATCGTTCAAACATCAGATGCAAAAAAATTAACAACTAAAATGAGCAGACACTTCCTGGAAAAGAACCATACAACCAATGATTTACATTGGACTGTAATTGAACATGTAAACAGTGGCAATAACTTAAATAGTGGCCTCTTCGAAAAGGAACAGAGGTGGGTCTACAGGCTTGGGACCCATCTTATCGGTCTTAATGATGATATCCCTTGGAATGCGGTGATGAAGTAGACATTGTGTTAGGCTAACAAGCTGTTCAGCATACACGGTACTAAAGCAGCCCCCACATGAAATGGCCATTACTGCATAAAAGTTAAAAAGGTGCTAATCATTCACCAATCTCTCAAATACTTAACTAAACAAAAACTCGGGGTGCAAACAACTGTTAATCGTTTTTTTGCCCCTCAACCCTCTACCTCCCAACCTTTGCGTCGGTAACACACCTTAAGCATAACAACCACCTAGACGCTGTAGGTTGCCCAGCAACCAGATGCTATTCACGTAGCGAAAACGTCGCATGACGGCTATTGGCTCAAATTATGGCGCCACCCTGAGCCCCACCCTTGACCACTCCCACCCCGGAAGTGATCCTCACCTCGCTGCCGTTGATACATATACGGCACAGAATCCCCGTCTCCACATCGTCGGGGTCCAGTAGAGGGTGATGCAGGTACACTGAGGGTGCCGAGCATCAAGGGCGTGAGTAGATCCTCCGATTCAACGACAACCTCAACTCAGAGCTAAGTATCGAACTAACTGCCACTGACTGACTCTATGTTTTCCTTCCCTTTTCTGACCAACACATAGGGTGTGCCAATTACGTTCCCACCCCCCTCCTGTGACCCAAGGTGTCTATCTGAAACACCAAAAGTGAGACTTTTTTAACCATGTTTTTATTGATGCAATCAACCTGTACAATTAATTTGATCGCCAATCGGAAATTTCCGATTTTTTACCAACCAACACATTTAGCTCGTACCACTAAATAGCACGTAGCACTTCGTTCTGATTAGCAGTTAAAACTCAGGGGCTAAGGTGGTGTTAACGATATGGCTATGTCGCACCACTATTGTGTCTGAACCACTTCTGGAGCACTTTAGACTTATGGTTATCATCAGAACAACTACTAAAATATTTGTTTTGTTATACATGTATGTCTTTGTCCCTTCACTTTCAGGTGCCGAAACCGCTAAGTCGAAGCCTCCAAAACCTGGAGTAATGTAGAAGACTGACTTGTCTTTCTACTTTTTGCACTTTTTCACAATTTTTATCTTTATTTTCACTTTCACGTCCCTAGGCAAGGGTAGGCCTTAGCGGGCCCATACCACCAGGGTTTAAATACACCTTTTTAGTCCTGAAGAATTGCCCGGTAAATTTACACCAGTTTCATGGCAAGAAACATGTCGACTGATACCTAGGAAACTTCCACTCAATTAAATGTGGACGGCTTCCATACACATTGATTTTAAATACTGTCTTTAGTGATCATAGAATAAATTTCCGGTTGATACACTACAGACTAATTTTTATTCCCTCATCACTCACTAGCTTAGTTTTGCACAAAAACACGCCTTAACTCCCACCTACCGGCTCCGCAGTAGACCTGGCGTTGTAGCACACCAAAGAGACATTCGGTCTCTTTGGTGGAGCCCAATGATGAAGCATGTCAGTCTCTTGTCTGAAAGGGTGTAACTCACAACAAAAAATTCACATTTTATTTGTCCATTTATTTGTCCTTTCTCGGTCTTAGGTTGTAGCGCTCTTTGTCAGGCACAGTTTGCTCTTGAAAAAATATTTCCGGATTCGTTGTATCCAATCTAAAATACGGTGGCACAGCAGCTTGCAAAATTTCATCGTCCGCACGTTCTGACTGAGTCCATTCCAAATGTGCGTCACTAAAAGGTACGAATCTAGGAATTCTTTCACATTCAAATTCAGCTATACCTCCCCGCACCCACTTGTCATACGGTAAGGGTAATGGAACGTTTTTGCAATGGGTACCATGTACCCAGTTCTTTTTGCCAGCTACCCTAACTGCAGTTCGGGTCGACAACAATACTAGACGCAGTCCAGTCCACCTTGGCTCCAAGTTCTTAGTTTGTTGAAAATTCTTGGTAAGCACATAATCACCAGGTTGAATTGTGTGGCCTGGATCCGCAGTCGCTGTCTGTAAACTGTCATAGACCTGTTGGTGGAGAACACGTAATTTAGCAGTCAAGCCATGTAAGTAATAAACCAACATAGGGTACTCGATATCACTATATTTCTTAGGCCTTGGCACACCCCAAACATTGGCCGGACGACCAAAAACAATTTTATATGGGCTAAGTCCCACACGAGGATGTACTGTCGTCCTTGTTGACAAAAGGGCCAATGGCAAGGCATCTGGCCATGTAAGACCAGAGCTCGCTTGTATTTTAGCTAACTTCAATTTCAAAGTGCCATTATAGCACTCGACAAGTCCAGCGGACTGGGGGTGATTCGCAGCATAGAATTTCTGATTGATACCCAAACCCGCACACACTTTCTTCATGATCTGACCCACAAATTCACTTCCGTTGTCACTCCATACCATTCTCGGCAAACCGTACCTGGGGAAATACTCTTTGAGCAAAACCTTGGCTGTAGACAAGGCAGTATTATCCTTTAGGGGTAGGCCTCTATCCATCTGGAAAAGGCACAAACAACCACAAGGACATACTTCAGGTTATTGCATCTTTCCATGTGAATGTAATCTAGCTGTATCACTTAAAACGGATACGTTGGAGGAGCGAAATGACCAGCTGGAGCTGGAGTTCCATTTCCTGGATTATACATCAGACAAATCATACAATGCTTCACCAAATTCCCAGCACATTTAGGAATCCCAGTATTCTGCCATACTGGAGCCAACAACTTGCATATCCCTTTCGAACTAATGTGAGCCATTCCATGAGCCATAGTGACCACTGGGAGCACATACGCATCAGGCAACAACCATCGCTTGTGCTCCGACAGCTCAACCCAACAACCTGTTGAATCCAACATTCCCGTAGTCTCTGTCTACACACTCACCTCTTTCTCCGTAGCTTCAGCCTGAATCAACTTCACACTTTCTATTGTGTCTTCACACATTCCACCAGCCATAACCCAATTAGCAGGGCCCGCAACATACATTCGACTCGTCATATCTTTCTCCGTTTCTTTCGCAACTTCATCCGCAAACGCATTTCCTCGACCCACATAAATCGTAAAATCGTAAATCATACGTTCTTATATAGAGCCTTTCACCGTAAGGTCTCAAGGCGCTTGCTTTGGGAACCCGTCCTGGCTTTTCCCTGCGAGATAACCCTACTGGGCATCCCCAATGTGAAAGCCAGGCATCCCATCGCGGTGGGGCCGTAGTGGAGATTAAGCAAGCTATTGCCCAGAGTTGCAGAGTGTGAACCCATGATTTGAGTAGGCACCGAGGTGAGAATTATCAAGTCCATGGACATTTTGAGCTCAAGACCCTGCCGCGTCGGGAATTGAACCCTGGGCCCGGGTCTGACCTCTGCATCTGGGTCTGCCTCCTCTAACCAGTGAGCCACACTTCTCTACCAACATCATCCACAACCTTTCTATGCGCACTACACTTCACAATTGCAATCTGCTTTGGCAAAGTAAGTGATTCAAGACGTTCATTCACTAATTGCCCATGCAGAATTTTCGTACCATGGGAAGTAAGAAATCCTCTCTCTCTCCACAAGCGACCAAAACTATGCACCACACCAAACGCATACTGACTATCAGTATAAACATTCACTCGCTTTCCTTCTGACAACACACACGCTTTAGTCAATGCTATTAACTCTGCAGCTTGCGCTGAATTCTGTGCTATACGTGCTGTTTCAACAACTGTATGTAAAGTTGTGACAGCATATGCTGCAGTCGACTCTTCATTCGGAATCTTAAAACACGAACCATATGCCCATAGGGTACCATCAGCGTTGAAAGAGGAGTATCTTTTAAATCAACTCTAGCCTTCGTTTCCTCCTCTGTCCGGAGAAAACAATCATGCTGTTCCTGAACATCTGTCTCTACAGAAATCGGCAACAACGTAGCTGGATTCAACACATTGCACCTTTTGATGTGCACATGGCTAGCCAAAAGCTTCAACTCATAACCTGACAAACGTGCACTAGTAAGATGTTGAGTCTTCGTCCTATTCAATAAGGTATCCACTGCATGTGGAACCATCACAATCAACGTATTATCCAATACCAAACCAGCAGACTGTCGGATAGAAACAGCCGCTGCCGCTGTAGCTCTCAGACAACTCGGCAACGCCCTAGCTACCGGATCTAACGTAGCTGAAAAATACGCACATGGGCGCTGCTTGTCTCCAAATTGTTGCGTCAACACTGACAATGCACAACCTTCTCTCTCATGTTCATATAGTATAAAAGGTTTACTGTAGTTCGGGGTACCCAACACCGGAGCAGAACACAATGCATCACGTAATTCAGAAAAACTTTTTTGACATTCGTCAGACCAAGGGAGAGGATACGGAGTATCTTTAAGAGTCAGCGCCAACAGAGGTTTTGCTAACAAAGAAAAATTTGGGATCCACTGTCTACAATACGAGGTGATACCTAAAAAGGCACGCACTTCTCTCTGTGTGCATGTCACAGTCATTTGGGCAATCGCTTGAATTCGTTCTGGGGTCAATCATTTTCCCTCCTTCGACAAGAGATGACCTAAGTGGTACACAGACAAAATATTGAGTTTTAAATTTTGATAAACAATTATATCGAAGTTTAAATATCGATGGGACATAATATAGAAGGTAAGTAATATCGACAGTCTTAATATCGATATTAGTATGATATTAGTAATATCGAAGTTTTAAATATCGATGTCAATAATATCGAGATAAATAATTTCGATGTTACTAATATCAATTTTTAAATACATTTTGTGTATATTATATTGTATTTATTATGTTTTATTATTTATTTTTAATGTAATTTAATTAAATATTGTCTTTTAGTACTGTAGCGGGTTGTGGGTTTATAGGGGAATAGGGTGAGAAGTAATTTAATTATGTTAAATTAATTATTAATTAGTAGGAATTATTAATTAATTAATTGAGAATTAATTTTTAATTAATTTTAATTAATTGATTAATTGATAAATATGTTCTGTAGCGGGTTATGGGTTTATAGGGGAATAGGGTGGGAAGTAATTTAATAATAATTAATTAATTAATATATGTTTGTAAATATTTTTTATTAATAATTAATTGGTAATTAATTCATATTAATTAGTTAATTAATTAATATAATTTTGTACATATTTTTAATTAATAATTAGTTGGTAATTAATTAATATTAATTAGTTATTTACATTAATTAGAGTAATTTTTTTATATATATAAATTTTTGTTATTCTTAATTAATTAATTGGGAAAAAATAATATTAATTATTAAAATTAATTAATTACAGCTGATGTGCTAATATGTTTACTTTATTGTTATTGTTAATTAATAATTCATTGGTAATTAAATAATAATAATTAATTTTGGGTAAAGGAGTTTTTTTAGGGTTCAGGGTCAGTTTTCAGTTTTTGGGTAAAGGGGTATTTTTAGGGTTCAGGGTCAGTTTTCAGTTCTTGGGTAAAGGGGTATTTTTAGGGTTCAGGGTCAGTTTTCAGTTCTTGGGTAAAGGGGTATTTTTAGGGTTCAGGGTCAGTTTTCAGTTTTTGGGTAAAGGGGTATTTTTAGGGTTCAGGGTCAGTTTTCAGTTTTTGGGTAAAGGGGTATTTTTTGGGTTCAGGGTCAGTTTTCAGTTTTTGGGTAAAGGGGTATTTTTAGGGTTCAGGGTCAGTTTTCAGTTTTTCGGTAAAGGGGTATTTTTAGGGTTCAGGGTCAGTTTTCAGTTTTTGGGTAAAGGGGTATTTTTAGGGTTCAGGGTCAGTTTTGGGTTTTTGGGTAAAGGGGTATTTTTAGGGTTCAGGGTCAGTTTTGGGTTTTTGGGGTACAGTCGTACAGGGTAAAAATAAAATAAATTTAAATTAAATCAATTAAATGAAATTAAAAAATATAAAATTACATTAAATTATTAAGTTTTTAATTTATTTTAAATGTATATGTATTAGTTTAAATTTTTTAATTATGTTTTAATATTTTTATTTAATATTTGTAACATTATATGTATTTTATAATTATTTTTACATTATTATTAATACATTTAAAAAACTGATATTTTTAATTTCGATATTTTTGTACTACGATATTAATTTTTTGATATTTTTGTACTTACCTTGTTAGGGATAGGATTCCTATATTTTTGACTTCGATATTTTTGTTCCGATATTTTTGTATTTCAATATTTTTGATTTCGATATTTTGTCAGACATTCGACCTAAGTAGGTTACTTCTTGGCGGCACTACTGAACTTTGAAGGTGACACTTTATGATGAAGGTCAGACAGATGTTGTAACAAAGAAAGAGTAACTTCTTTACAAATCTCTTCGCCATCAGCAGCAACCAACAGATCATCAACATACAGGATAAGAGTAGCACCAGAAGGCAACACAAAATTATCAAGCTGAGTTTTCAACGCCTGACTATAGATGGAGGGACTTTCACAATAACCTTGAGGCGCGCGCTTAAACCGGAAGCTACGACCACCTAAAGAGAAGCCAAAAATATCTCTACTTTCCTCAGCGATCGGAATACTAAAGAAAGCATTCGTCAAATCAATAACTGAAAACCAAGCAGCTGAAGCAGGGATCAGAGTCAACAAAGCAGTTATGTCCGGGACAACAGGAAACTGTGGCACAACAATCATATTGACCTCTCGAAGATCGATCACAAACCGATACACAGGTGGCTGAGAAGCATCAGTACGCTTAAGGACAGGTAGACCAGGACTGTTACACACATTACCTCTTGTTTCTTCAACTACACCCTTCTCAACCAAATCATAAATATTCGCTAAAAGAACTCTCTCGCCATCACTAGATATTTTAGATTGAGGAATACGAGGTAGCCTAGCATTTGACTTAAGGGTAACAACATAGGGTGGAAACTGCAAGAGACCAACATCATTGGAACCTGTAGCCCAAAGTGTATCAGGAAGAGAACGCAATTCCAGTGGAAGGCAATCTTTAGACAAATACATCGGGGAAATTACTTTCTTACCCATCGTAAGATATACTCCCGCAGGAGAGCAATGTAATGTCGCATGCAATCTTTTCAGTAAGTCCAAACCCAACAGATTCTCACCACAACCAGTCATTAGAATAAGGGGAGCTTCCAATTTACAAGGACCAATAGAAAGGGGCAAAGGACTAGAAACCGGATTACAAACTGGGGCGCCAGAAAATCCTACTGAAACATTGGTCAAGCCAGACAAAGGTGCGCCAGGGAGTTTAGAGTGCATGATAGAACTCTTTGCTGCACCAGTATCCAAAAGAAAAGGTTCTGACACACCTGATGTAATTACTTCAACATAAGGTCCACTCTGATCTACTGGAACTGACAGTCAGTTAAATTCATAATACACGCATCAACTGTCTGAGACAACTCCTTGTAATAACCAGCAGGATTTTTACGAGGGTCAGGTAAGGTCTGCTTAAGAGCCAAGACCTCTGCTCTCTTCCAAGGGACATGTACCCACACTCGCTGAAAATGAGCCGGTACACCCTGAACACCCAAATTAACATTAGCAACAACTTCCTCCCTCCATACAGGGGGAACTTCTCTCATAGGATACTGCTTCACTTTCCTCCTAACAGAAGAATCAGGTTCGTACAATGTCTGAGGCGGAAGCCTAGACCTAAAAAAAAGTATCGTCTCTATGGCGTCTTCAACATCAGACTCCACTATCGTCCCTTTAGCAAATTCGGACTGAACATCAAGCACTTCCTGCGGAATCGGACCCAACTCATTATTTTCAGATTCCTGACGGAGAAAAGTACACATTACATCAAAAACATACCGTTGCTTAGGCGGCTCCCACTGAAGGAAAACATCCATAAATGCTTGTAAATTATACCTAGAAGCATTTGAAACCCATCTACGAGCCAAAAGATCCAACACTGCCCACTCTTCGGGACCAGGAAGCTGACTACGACTCTGCTTTCGTTCCGAAACAGGGGTCATATTCAGTCACCCAAAGAGTGGAGATAAAAGACTAGCAACAGTCTCAGTCATTCGTTTTCGAGCGGAAGGAGAAGAAGCTAACATAAGGACAGGAGAAAGAGTGTTTTGAGGTGCCAGAGGCATGAGGACAGATGTAGCAGGGATCGGAGATACAGGAATGTAAGGTACGAGAGCTTGAGGCAAAGCTGATAGCAAAGCTGGCGACCCTAGAGGGGGCTGCACCGTAGGAGGGAGAACCATCTGTGAAGCAACGGGTGGCTGAACAACAGCAGGGGACTGAACAACAAAGGGAGCAACAACCGGGGGTAATGGAGGTGCAGTAGCACCCTGCACATAAGGGGGTGGTAATCTCAGTAAATGAGACATAAAAGGATCTTTTTCAGGGTCTTCAGTCACATTTGAAAGGGAAGGTGGCAAGGTCGGATAACATTTGTCGATGACCATGCAACGTTGTCTATCTGACACTTCACTCGCACGATCTTCTTCATCTTCCTTAAACTGCCTAGCAGCTTGTAGTACTAACATATTCTCATGTTTCCTATCTCTCTTTGCTTGCTTACTTTCTCGCTGTTTGGCTTCCTTACAGCAAAGGCGGAAAGAATCAAACATCGCCGGCCGGGCTTTCTTCCTAAATAGTGCAACTTCCAGATTATCTAAAATATTTAATTCAAAACTACCATGTTGGGGCCATCGTAAAACACCATCTTTCTTTGTATAGCGAACCCATACTTCATTATAGGTGATAGGACCCACACCATGTTTTGAATAGAGCTCGTAAGTCAGAGTTCCAACCGGAGGTATCGAACACGAATCCACCAATCGGGAATCCCTATTGCAACCACAACTTAACCATTTCCTAAACTTGCTAAGACCAGTCATCTTATAGCTCACTAATCTAGCTTCAAACTTCAAGGGGTTATCAACTATCGATACACTCGCAAATATACGAGCCCCTCGGCTTCGACTATTGCAATAACCGAATCAAAAACCCAAGAAACAAAACAAAATCCAGGGAGCGACCCACTTGTACTTAACCAAAATATCTGTCACGCCACCAGAAGACCGTCTATCGTCTCGCTCTACAAATCATCAATCGAGGGTCCAAGACAGGACGACAGTCAGGGCAGCTAACCTTCCTAGCCGTCGGAAAGCGGGAAGCCTCGCAGCAAAAACCTTTGGACCACAGACGACATACAGGGGTCGAAGAAGTGGATGGCCTTCCTCCAGAATTTCCTCACGTGGCTCCTCACGATCCTCGGGCTTGGACCGGTACCGCTGAAGTCACCCCACGTTGGGCGCCAACTGAAGAACCGCGTTTCAGAACCCAGGGGCACGCCCAAAGTCTTCGAATTCACCTGTCTTGGTATACAGAGACACAGAATACTTCTAGATGGCGTCAGAGATCAAATTTATTAGCTGCAGCTAGTAACAGTAATCCCAGCAATACAACACAGTGTACAACTCAGGAGACTGCTCAATTTTCATAGAGCAAGACGTCACTTTTAATCCACATTTTGCTCATTATCAATGTACACCCACTGCGACAATTCGGAGAGTTGCAATTGGTTCAGCTACGCGACCTAAAGTAGCTGAACCAGTAGTAGTAAGATCTGTGACAGATACATGGGGTATGCCAAAGGTGGTGGGCCATTTCCCCTGCTCAAACTGCAGGGTCTGCCACCTCACAACGCATACCAAGACCCTAGCACTCGAACCAGGGAAAGTGTGGACACAGAGAGACCGTACCAATTGTAACTCTCCAAATGTCATATACATGATTACCTGCTCTTGCGATCTACGCTATGTGGGTATGACAAGTAGGAGAGTTAAGCAGAGGATCTGTGTAGGAAGGTGGCTACCTGACTATGGTTACCCCAGTTTTTTTGCCTTGTGCTTAGCTGGTTTTTGACTTAGTTGGCCTGGTTCCCTGCTAATCAGGGCCCCAGGCTATCTGCTCTCTCTGTAAAATGGATTCCATGTACCCTAGGTGCATAACTAAATTGGCTTGGGTCACCTTATCAGCCCCTGTACAGAGCACTATAGGTGCCCAGGGCATAGGTGCATCCAAGGCCTACCAGGGGCTGCAGCATATTTTTTGCCACCCCTGGCTGGCTATCCAAAATTGACACAACTGGCTGATCACTCAGCTGGGGTAAGGTGGTGTAATCACCCCTTGCTTAGATATAGTATACCTATATCTAAACGTATCTGGACACATATATACCTATCAGTCAGTGCTATGGCAGGCCTTAACAATCCTGGAGGCAGAGTGCTTGGTTTTATGGGAGATGGTGCTCTAGCATGAGCTGAGCCTGTCTGCAGCTGTCGGGACCAATTCCCTAAGCTGTTCCGGGATAATGCCATACCATATACTATTAAGTGCATTATAATCCTCGCGGTTATATGTAAACTGTGGTTTTGCTTTATTAAAACATGCTGTGTACGGTGTCATACGATTAGGAATACTACCCCCTCACTAGTCCTGGCATCGGGGGTAGCATTCCACCCCTCTAGAGGGAGACGACATGTTACTTTGCTAAAACGCGGTTGATTTTAAAAGAGCCTCAGATCCACAAAATGGATGCTCCTGCCACAGACACAAGTCTGACCTCCTGCTGCTGACCGAAACTCAGCAGAGGAGGCCTGGACAAAGGCTTTCCTGTCGCAGGGAGGTGTTACACCACCCCAGACAGGAGATAGTGGATTGTAGCAGGGAGGTTTGAAAGAAACCAGACACTGCCTGGGGCGCACAAGGCTGCCCCTTGCATAATCCGGCCAAACCGGTTCTGGGGAACACCAGCCCCTATCCCAGCGCGGCCTGGATCAAAGGGAAAGGGGTGTATCCACCCCCTTCCTGGGTCCCACCCATAGGAGGGGACCTAGCAGGTAATCCTGCCCCCTAGATTGGTATAAGAATGGGAGCAGTGCCAACGCACTTAGATTATCCTGATGAAACGTTTGAAACAAAACTCTGGACCCTTTGACATCCTACTCAACGTAGAAGACTGAAGAATCTCCCTTGTGGTCAAAGAGCGACCACCCTGTGCAAACAGGCACCATCCAGCACCTCAACGTCTGTTTTGTTGCAGTTCCCGCTGGAACTCGAGCAACAGAGATCGACAAGATCAAGCTTGCCTGCCTTCTTACAGCCCGATACACAGTCCCTGCAGAGCTGAGACCCGTGGAGGCGACCGGAAGCGTGGGGCACGCCATCTTGAAAAGACCACGATACGCTGACTGTGCAGCCCACGAGTGACCCTCGAAGCTGTACACCGGGGTTTGAGAAGCCCCAACCTTGAGCCACTTTTGCACCAAAGCTCACCCCTCTACACTCGACGAGTGCTGCGTGGGGCCCTTCTGCTTTCTTTGGCTCAACGCGTTGGCCCGGTCACTTGCCAGCTGGCTTGTGGCCCTTGTGCTGGTGAAAACCTAAATACGACTTGCGATTCGGGTTGCTCCAGACTTGCACCAGCTCCTCTGAAAAGGAGCACTCGCTCTGACCCTTCTGGTCCGAGTGAGAAGCAATCTTCCAGTCCTGCGTGGATTGCTCTTGCCAAGTGTTGTTTGCTCTGATCTTGAAGCCGACAGCGCCGACGGTGAGAACCTGCGTGGTACAGCTCGTGACCCGCTCCTGGACATCGCAGATGCCCCAGAGCCCACGTAGCAGTGGAGAGAAGCTCCTCAACAACCACCTGATTGCGCCCGACATTGCCTGGTTCCGTCCTGGTTCCACCCTTGTCACTGCTGAGTCTGTCCCCTCTGCTTTCAGGTACTTTTCTACTCTGATCCACCTTTGGATCACACCGGACACTTCTCCTTCACATCGCCTGCAGCATCTTCAGCTTCAAGCACCAACAACCTGCGTGACGAAACCCGACGCCACTTCGACCCTATGCACCCGCTTCCTCTGGGTTAGGTAACTCAGCAACGCCGGTGTTCCCACACTGGTACACACCTCTAGGGTCTGTGTCTAAAGTTTTGTCCTTCTAGGTTCAGCGGAAGTATCCTTAAACTCTATTTGTGTAACTTTTACGCACCATTGACTTAACATTGGTGCATTCGTGTGCTTTAAGCGCTGCACCCGAATCCCGCTGGCTTTTCCCGACTTCAGAATTGCTTGTCCCGACTGCTCCCAGTGATTCCCTAGGCCCTAGGCCTAACCACTTTTCGATTGGTATCTCTTATACCACTTTCTTAATATATGGTTTGAGTGGCCACCCGCCCTCATCCATAATTGTGCAACATTCATATGTTATACTGTGCTTTTGATTTTACGCTTGTGCCCCTTTGCTCATAAAGAGTACTGGGGATTATCTTGAGTAATAAATACATATATTTTTATAATATATACTTGTGTGGTGTCCTTTCATTTGATATTACAGGATTGGGATTGGTAAAACAGCTCGCTTAACACGACCTCTTGAGTTTAGCCTTTAAGGCTGCTTAGTCCATGCTACCACTAGGATAGCTTGTCTATAAGGTTGACTTACAACCAGACACCATAAGGGTCCTTCTCATCCATCAGTAGCACCTCTAAGTTCTGCAGAGAGGGGTTCTATCGGCTTTGGGAACACAACGCAACGTTTTCCAAGTGCGGCGTGTAGTGCTGTTTCAACTTGCAACAAGCGATAAGGATCTTGGTGTCAAACCTGCCCTCAACGTGACACCAACAGAAAAGAACAGTCACACGCAGACTGACATTTCAGCTTGATACCCACCTTCTATATTATAAGGCTACTCACCAGCAGTGACGAGGGGCTGACTTTGCTGGGCGCTTCATTAACCGGATTGCCAGATCATCGTTGGATTCCCTTGTTCTCTTCCTGGACGCGGCTCTCCTCAGAGAGTATCTGCTGCACCTTACAGGACCCGCCATCACCGCCCACGCCACTGCAGGACTGCGAGGCAGTCCCACACCTGTCGCCTCTTCCCGCAGCGGCCCCGCCCCCCATCCGGTACTGCATAAACTTTTGCAGCACCCGCTGCGCGGGTGCTACTCACCAGCATTGACGAGGGGCTGACTTTGCTGGGCGCTTCATTAACCGGATTGCAAGATCGTCGTTGGATTCCCTTGTTCTCTTCCTGGACGCGGCTCTCCTCAGAGAGTCGCTGCTGCACCTTACAGGACCCGCCCTCACCGCCCACGCCGCTGCGGGACTGCGAGGCAGTTTCCACACCTGTCGCCTCTTCCCGCAGCGGCCCCGCCCCCCATCCGGTACTGCATAAACTTTTGCAGCACCCGCTGCGCGGGTGCTACTCACCAGCAGTGACGAGGGGCTGACTTTGCTGGGCGCTTCATTAACCGGATTGCCAGATCGTCGTTGGATTCCCTTGTTCTCTTCCTGGACGCGGCTCTCCTCAGAGAGTCGCTGCGGCACCTTACAGGACCCGCCCTCACCGCCCACGCCGCTGCGGGGCTGCGAGGCAGTCTCCACACCTGTTGCCTCTTCCCACAGCGGCCCCGCCCCCCACCCGGTACTACATAAACTTTCGCAGCACCCGCTGCACGGGTGCAACTCACCAGCAGTGACGAGGGGCTGACTTTGCTGGGCGCTTCATTAACCGGATTGCCAGATCGTCGTTGGATTCCCTTGGTCTCTTCCTGGACGTGGCTCTCCTCAGAGAGTCGCTGCTGCACCTTACAGGACCCGCCCTCACCGCCCACGCCGCTGCGGGACTGCGAGGCAGTCTCCACACCTGTCGCCTCTTCCCGCAGCGGCCCCGCCCTTCACCGGGGGGATATAACCAGTCAAATCGTCTCGCACAGCGGGACGCGCGCGGGACGAAGCCAGGGGCGAAGACCGGGCAAAGAGCAGGCCGTTTGAGGCCTTTAGAGGCTGGGAGAGACTGGACTGGGCCAATCTCCCTGACCCTATCCCACTATAATATCCGCACTACCAGTTGAACACCCACACCAAGCACTATGTCAACCCGTGAGTATAGAGACAGGGCTGCTAAGACCAAACTGAAAAACGGTACACTAGATGATTTTATCACCAGGACCCACACAGCCATTGACTCGGAGATTGCTAAAATGCAACATAGAGTGTCCATCGAACTAGACGCTGCAAGAAGGCTATCACAGGAGCTAGCAGCGGCTAAAAAATCCTCCCTAGGGTCTATAGCCTTCGCTAAAACACCTGATCGCCCAACTGGTCCAGCTCCTACCCTGATTGTAACCCAGGCAGATATCCACCAGCCACTAGTACTCACGACATCTATACCTAAGGGGGGGTCTCCACTTGCATCCACTAATCCCTTAAGATTTTCATTGGGTGGGGCAGCCGGGCAGGAGAAGGAGGGTGAGGGGGGCCCCTCGCAAACGGCGCCAATCACCAAATCCACTGAATCGGGCGGGGGGAATTCTTGTACCTCACAAAAAGGGCCATATAATAAAAGGAAGCGTAATAACACATCAGCATACTCAAGGAAAAAAGCAAAGATAGCGAAGGCTCAGCTATCCACCAAGGCACCATTCCTCCCACCCCCAGATCCCTTTCCAGTGAGTAACACACAGCCATCTGACCTAACATCAGAACCCAGTCCTGAACAATCGACAGCTACACATGAAAACGACAATCTTGTAATAGAAAGTGAAGCCAGTGGGGTTCCACTTTGCATTATAAAAGGGAAGGATGTGGAATTTTTAACTATCGTGTGGGAAACACTCAAAAAATTGCTAACTCCCCTTGAAGTGAGACTCTCATGCATAGAAACCCAGCTCCTGGAGACGGAAACAAGTATTTTGAACCTAGCAACTATTAGCATGCATGATAAAAACTAACCTGCATACAAGAAACCAACAATACTACACCATCACTTGTTGTTGAAGCACCAGCTGCTGCTATCCCCTTGGGCGCCACGAAAGCTAAATCCCCGGGAAGTATCAATACCACATCAATACCTGCTGCTATAACACAGGTTGCTGCTACCCCCATTGCTGTCCCGAAGGTTAAACCAATCCCAAAACCTCGGCACAAGGTTACTACACATACCTCTGTCAATAGAGCAACGCTGGCCGTAAACCAACCGGCGGTTGTCAATTTACCACCTCCGACAGCCGCAGCTGGCCAATTTGCACCACCCCCGACAGAATCTGTCATCCCAAGGGCTACTGGTAATAATAACAACTACCCTACCACCCAGAGACTACACACTAACATTATTCGCCACAGGGGTTATGTTGATCTTCCCCCTGAGGTAAGACCCTATGTAGTTGTGCTGACAGGGGTAACGGAACTGACCTACCAAAGTAATCCACTGGCTCAATGTCAACAGGCCAATACCAAACCATCTGAGGAGTAAAATCCTGATGGTGCGCAGGGTTCCCTGGGTAGGCACCTCAGATAAATCCATTTGTGGCGATTGCGTAATCGTTCCATTTGAGAATCCCAACACTGTGCACGCCATATACTCCTGGAATTACAACAGTGCAAACTCACCCATAGCATCTAGACCCCTTACATATTTCTACCCACCTCATTCATATCCAAACTCGGGAGGGAACTGGAGCTGGATCCCGGAGAGAAAAGGTGGCCGGGGAGGGTTACCCAATCACTGGTCAGATACATACGGTGGGTGGACCGGGGTGCCGACCTTTAACAGATATGGGTGCCTCGAGGAAGTGGACTGACTTCCAAACAGATCCACTACCACACCACCAGTACCTGACCTAACCAGTCGCCTCATCCACCCCACGGGCCAACCAACTCCTACCACACCAAAATCCCAACTGGGCCGATTTGTTTCTCCCCCACCACAAGGTCACCTGGGGAATTATAATCAAATTGCTAGGGAAGGCAGGCACAAGGGTAGGGCATTTACAACACCTAAGCCTACCAATGACAAAACCAACAACTCAGTTAAGTTCAAACCAGACCTGAGTAATAAGGACAGCCTCTCTTCTGAGGTTTGCCCGAAAACAATGTTAGTGCCATCAGTCATACCCCCCCTACCAAGCAAGACGAATCCGGCCCACGCAAGTGCTCACTGACATCAGCTATCACTGATTCGCCGGAGGCTCCTGGAGTAATATCCATACTCTCCTGGAATGTCGCCGGGCTGGCTAATAAATCAAATTCTCCTGAATGGGGGGAACTAATCGAAGGGCATGACATATGCCTTTTTCAAGAAACGTGGGCCAGAGAAAAATGTCCTCGCGTAGGATATGCTACCTTTGAGATCCAGGCAAAATGGGGTGGAAAGGGTCGACCATCAGGGGGCCTTTTGATTTGGGTGGGCTCCCATCTAGGTTGCAGGGCTACACATCTGGAAACTAACTCAGCAGACTTCCAGTGTGTATCTCTGGAATGGTTGTGTGGTGCAAAAGTAACACTGATTAATGTTTACTCGAGAGAGCGGTTGGGATAGGGGTCACCTCGGGAACCTTTGAGGATCTAGCATTGTTCCTTGACTCCACCACTCTTTGCTCTCCCATAATTGTGGGTGGAGATTTTAATACCCAGTATGAACCTCTCCCGGACCATTTGGCAGGTATAACAAGTGAAGAGGATGAACTCTGGAACATCCCCACTCTGATGGGCCCCCCGATAAAGGCTTGGACTCCACTTGCCACCCAAATAACATCTTTCTCGCTCTGTCACTTGTTGAGGGCTTGCAATGGGCGAATCAAAGGGGATATCCCACCAAAATATACCTTTAACAGACCTGGATGTGAGTCACGTATTGATTACATCCTGGTCTCAGTAAGGGATTGGGACAAAGTTAAGGACTTTGAAATAATTTCCAGGTCCGACAGTGACCATAATTTACTCTCACTTAGATTTGAGATCCAGGGGTCACACACGGCCCTGGTAGAAGATAATTCAACAGATCAGGTAGATCTAGCACTATCCAGCAATAGGCGTAGAATTAAATGGGCAAAATTGCAGGAAAACCTGTTCAATATTCAAAGGCTGTATGCGCTAGTCGTCCCTGCCCTAGAAAAGGTTGAGGTTTGCTTGCACCACCTAGCCAATGACATAGAGCCCTCCGCTTTGGAAAAGGCCGAGGTATCTATCCCATTGTCACCTAATTCCGCACAGTTCAATGTGCTTGGTGCTATTCACTCTGACCTATGCACCAACCTGGCAGAAGTGCTGAACCCTGTGGCCAGGCCGAAGAAGCCTAAGCAGAAAAGAGTTACATGGTTCAGCGCTTCCTGCAGGAGAGCGAAAGCCACACGACTAGAATCCCTTAAAATTCGAGACACCCCTAATAAGATCAGGGAAAAGCGATTGGCCTATCCTTCGCAGTGCTAAAGTGGAATGGGACGAGGGAAACTGGACTGAAATGACAGCCGCCCTAGCATCACGAGACGCCCAAACTTTTTGGCAAATTGTTAAGCATGGCTCAGCTGAACCCCTTGCTGCAGTAGAGGCTAACATAGCACCCTTTGTTTGGGAGGAACACTTTGAAAATCTATATAAAGCACACAATAGTGACTAATTGGTGACCCCATCAGAAGACATAATGCACCAACCCACCGAAAGCGTAGCTCCCATGGACGGACCAGTGGCTCACTGGTTAGAGGCAGCAGACCCGAGAGCAGAGGACGGCCCGGGACCAGGGTTCGATTCCCGCCACGGCAGGTTTCTGGACCAGGGTCAGCGGACTCGATAATTCTCTCACCTCGGTGCCCACTCTGATCAGCGATCACACTCGGCAACTCTGGGCATTAGCTTGCCTCATCTTCACTAACGGCCCCACCAGACCGCCGGGGATGCCTGGTCTCACCCTGGAGATACCCATTAAGGGACCATCTCTCAGGGAAGCTGGGAAGGGTTTCGCAGCGGTCGAAGCGCCTTGGGACCCTACGGGTAAGTAGTGCGCTATATAAATGCCTATACATTTACATACATTTACCGTGGTGGAAGTTACTATGGCAATCACGTCCCTGGCAGCCGGAAAGGCGCCAGGTCTTGATAGGCTGCCTGGGGACCTATACATGAACCTAAAATCTGGGCACCGTACCTAAGGGTACTGTTTAACTCAATCCTGAAAGGCATGTCAATCCCTCCAACTTGGCTGGGGGCAGAGATAGTTCCAATCTATAAGAAGGGATCACCCCTGCTCCCAGTCAACTACAGGCCAATAAGCCTGATAGACGTGTCACAAAAACTGTTTGCCAGGCTGTTGCTGAACCGCCTGCTGGACTGGACGAGGGAATGTAATATCCTGAGTCCTTTCCAAGCTGGCTTTAGGGAGAAGGTTTCAACCATAGACCAGGTCTTCCGGCTTGTCCTCATTTTCTGGAAAACGGTGCAGTTAGAGGGTGGAAGCCTCTACACTGTATTCGTGGACCTGAGGGCGGCCTTTAACCTGGTACCCCGGAAAAAGCTTTGGGAGGTACTGGCCAAATTAGGCGTCCCTGAGGGTCTGCTGAAGATGATTGTTTGTCTTCACAGTGCCAATTTTGCACAGGTGAGGTGTGGCAAGATGGGGGCACTGTCTAACAGGTTCCCCGTTGGCAGGGGGGTAAGACAGGGTTGTGTGCTCGCAACGACCCTGTTCTGCCTCTATGTCAACGGGGTTATCTCTCACTTAAACGGGGTCGCTAACTCTGACGCTCCTAAATTAGCTGGTGTAAGGGTGCCGGCTGTCATGTTCGCCGATGACACCCTGCTGCTTTCAAAGTCTGCAATGGGCATCCAGCGCGTCCTTGATGGTTTTGTGGACTTTTGTGAGGACCATGGTCTAGAAATTAACACCCTAAAGACCAAATTCATGGTCTTCAACCCCCCACCGAAATTCCACTTCAGCCCCAAAATTGGACAAAACCGACTTGAGAGGGTGAAAACTTTCGAGTATCTTGGCGTACTGCTAAATGACAGACTGTCCTGGAACACGGATCAGGAGAAAGCTCTCCTTAAATTGATCCAATACTCGGGGGGCATCATGAATCTCCTGGCGAATAACAAATCATCGATCAGGCCCATAGGTCCTCCGATACAGATCTACAAGATACAGGCAAGGGGGGCTGCCATGTATGGGTGTGAACTTTGGGGCCATGTAGGTACATTAGATCTGCATAAAGAGGAGAACAAATTTATTCGAAGGGTTGTAGGACTCCCGCCTAGTACGCCCCTTTTCCCCCGCAGGCTGGACCTGGGGTTACGACCGCTAGATGAAGAACTGGCTTTTTGCCCTCTGGCCTATTGGCGCAGACTGTGGGCAACCCCAGAATTGACTACCTACAGACAGGGACTAAAGGAGGTGCTTGCCATGCCCAATGCGGGGAAAATTAAGTGGGTTAAATTTGTTAAATCTGAACTGGAGAGTCTGGGACTTTCGAAGATGTGGTCTGATCCTCTGGCAACTTGTCCACTTATCCCCAAAAAGGAATTAGCCAAGGCATATCACGACAATAAACTAATGGAACTTTTTAATCACCAAAAAGCTGGTTCATTGACTGATTCGTTCATATGCTTTAAGGACACTTACAACTTCGAGCCAACTCTAGATGAATTGCACCCTCCTTTGCTCAGGAAACTATATTTGCAGTGGAGACACGGGTCTCTCCACATTCGAACATTTACAAGCAAATGGAGTGAACAATCAACCAGTATCTGTCCGGCATGTAGAACATCTGATGAATCTGAACTTCACATACTCTTTTTCTGTTTGGCTTACCGAGAGGTTCGCAAGAAATGGATAGTTCCCCTATGCAGAAATCTGGGATTTGTGGAGTGTTTGGCTGCTTATAGAGTACTGAAATCCAATCTGACTGATCACATTGTGTTTGCAGTGGCCAAATACCTGGGTGCTATCTGGTGTCTGAGAAGGAAATGCATTAGGGCTGGCAACTGACCCTAATTCACCAAGGACTTGAAGTGTAATAAGGAACTCTGTTTTTAACGACAATGTTGACTCTATATTGTATAAATTTCCATTTTTTAAAACAAAGTTTTTAAATGAATGTTCTAAACCTCTTTTATGGTAAAAATTTTACCGAAATAAAGATTTTTTGAATTTGAATTTGATTGTTTGGACTGATACAAGGTGGTTCCAGAATTGGAAACATCATATATCAGGCCAACTTCTCACAATCTGTGAACACCGTTCTAACATCAGATGCAAAAAAGCAACAACAAAAATGAGCAGACATTTCCTTGAACACAATCACACCACCAATGACATGCAGTGGACTCGTGTATTTATCCTCTCTTGTTGGCGTTGATCTCCTTGGCTACCCACTAGGAACTGCAGCCTTCCTCTGGGTCTTTTTCATGACACATTTTGATCACTTCGGATCTCTGCTACTCTGACCAATCACTACATACGGTGATACGCTGTCCGTCTGATTGAGCTCACCGAATCAATAAAGTTACCATTCTCTAAAAGCCTCTGAACACGATCACCTTAGGAACCGATCAAGCCTTTGCCCGTGATACCGGTACATGTGACCGACCACCTCACATTTCGTTGCAGTCTCTGATTGGTTGCTGACACAGGGCGCCGCCCCCTCACTTAGGCGGGCCCGCCCCCCAGAACCAACGCCTCGCTGCCAAACATTCATAACCTGCTTGCCGGGCCCCGCTCTTGATCTTCGGGGTCCAGTCTGAGGGTAATGCAGGTACACTGAGGGTACCTAGCGTCGAGGGCGTAAGTAAACCAGCAAACATTGACATTCCCGATCCCGGCGCTAAGTACCGTTTCTTCATTTTTTGACGCAGTGTATGTTTCTTTCCTCTCCTAAGGGTGTGCCAATTACGCTACCACCCCCCTCCTGTGACCCATGGTGTATCCCTGTTACACCACAAAAGTGAGACATTTTACTTATCTTTCTAGCGATCGTTTCACCACTTTGGCATATTGATTGCTTAGGGGAAGACGCTCTTCCCCTTTTTACACAAATACCCACAATCACCATTTTTTCACTTCTAGCACGCTGCACTTCCCAGTGATTAGTGCATATTAACCCAGGGACAGAGGTGGTGATAAACGTAGTGTTATAGCGCCACACACTGTCTTTTCACGACGATTGGAGCACCATAGATCTACAATTGCGATTAAGAACAACCAATAACTGTTTGTCCTGTTCTTTATGTACGTCTATGTCTTTCTTTCTTTACAGGTGCAGAAACCTTAATGAAGGAAGCCTCCTAAACCAGGAGTTATTAGGAAGACAGTTGTTCTTCCTATTTTTTGCCTTTTTTCACCTTTCCTTTTTCACTTACACGTCCCTAGGCAAGGGTGGGCCTTAGCGTGCCAATACCGCCAGGGTATAGTACACCTATAGAGTCCTGATGAATGCCTGGTAAATTTACACTGTTTCAGAGGCAGAAACATGTTGACTGACAATTAAGGAAATAACCACACAATTAACTGTGGACTGCTTTCCTACACTTAATTTTAACAATTTGTCCTAAGTGATCACCTAATAAATCATTTTTGATACACTAAAGAAATTTTTAATCCCCTCACCACTATTTAGTTTGTTATTTTTCACTGCACGCCTTGAACTCACATATCCTGCTCCGCAGTAGATCTGGCGTCGAAGCACTCTGAATAGGCACTCGACCTCTTCAGTGGGGCCCAATGATGAAGCATGTCATCACCAGGTGGTGAGTGAGGGCTTTCCTAAAACGTTCTGAGTGAGGCCGTCCCCCCTTTCGTTGCTCCTTCGTGTGGTTCGGTTGAAACCATATGACACTCTTTTTTTGTTTACCATTGATAGGCAATCACAGACAACGATCGGCCAGGGAAATTGGCTTCGCAAAGGGTCAGTTTCAGGTGTCGGGGTCAGCGTCCTGCAGTTCACTCCCAAGTCAGAAAAGGTCTAGTTAATGCATACATGAACAACGAAGCCCATGCAACTTTGTTCGTTCAGTTACCTCCACGGGCCTACGTGAGGGCAACACAAAATGGCGGCACGAACAACTCGAACAAAATGGAGTCTGGTTCGAGAATCACAGAACCTCACCCCCCCCCCAGTAGGTGAATCGGTCCAGGTTTACTTTGCCATGACCCCTCCTATGCCCTTAGGAATCACCATAAACAACCTGCAAGTGGCCATGTGGCCGGCACCCAGCGGGACCTGCCAGTCCTTTTTCCCTTATCTCCTTGCCGCATAGTGGCACTCACTGCTGCAGGTGTCTTGTTGCAACCACTACTCGCCCTCTTGACCGGTAATGTTTAAAATTGCGTAATATTTGTTGTTACCTCTACCGGGTAGGTGGAACACATAACATGTGTCCTGAATGCACAATATATGTCATGTTGTGCAGTTCTTGAGGAATCATAACACTAATCACTGTGCATAGTACACCCAGTACAATCATACTTTTTTTTGATGCTTAGTAAAAGCTGTTAATTGTAATGTAACTTCCTGGTACTACTTTTATCACACTCAAAGAGTGAACGAATGAGCTAGCTACTTATGCTCTGAACATTACAGGTGGGGTTTGCAGCAGGCACCTGCCTCAAGGAGCTATCTTGTTAGGAAAGGATCTTTGACCTGAGGAATACACCTCGATCTCTAAGCCAAATGAAAGAACACATTAGCAAATGTTCTAGTATTCAAATATGTGACAAATTGCTTCAGCGCAGTGCTTTGCAGCAGAACATGACGGCTTGGCGCAATGCTTCTAGGGAAGGGTACAATCTGTTACACCCGGCTCAGAGGGAGCGGGAACAAATAATGGACAAGGGCATGTCCGAAAATGGCCAATCGTCCCTTCCAAATTAAACAAAGTATAGATGAAATAAAGTATAAGCCTGCAAAGCTAAGCCCACCCCATGAAAAGGGTGCTGCATAGTTCACCCTCTACTGTCATTGCCTGAAAGGATATAACCCGCCCCTCACCTTTCCCCTCCAGCAAGGCTAGAGGTTGGGCTGTATTTTGCAGGCCCAAGAGGAGTTTGTTTTCCCTAGGCCTGCCTCTAATTTCCATGCTGACTACCGCAATGGGTCCTGCCCATGTGTGTTTATCTAAATCGTAGGCAAAAGGACATGTGAAAAGGCCCGTCAATCTAGGACCTTCAAACTTGCTAGAAGCTGACTTAAATGACACCAAATCCTCCCCCAGGAAGCTCACATTTATTGTGAATGTGTATCCCTAACATTCATCAGCAGCCAACAACAGTCCGTGATGTAAGCCCTAGTGGTATTGGTGGATTTTCAGTTCCCGCCAGCCACTACTAGTCTGTCAGTGGTCAACTTGACAAAGAACAATAGACCACATAAGCGGGTATGTAGCAGACTACGAAGAGGGTACACAAGGTGGAAAAGAAGAGCATAGATCCAATATCGACATTAAGGAGAAATACACAACAGGAATACTCATTTGTTTCCCAAACAAGAGAATCAAAGAGAGTAATAAAATAAGCATGAATATAACGGGCTACGAAGGGGGACACACAATGCGGTAAAGAAGAGCAGCATCACTGAGGGTACAATGGTTGTAGGAACAATGATTTTGAGCAAGTGATCCTGGCCTAAGTTAAGGTAAAAATGTGTTCATTAAGAACCTTTTGGCTTCCAGTTTGAAAGCCGTAGTTCTGGTACTTCCGGTGGAAGAGAGTTCCAAATCCTTGGGGCAGCGCAGGAGAAGGCTTGGAGACCAGTTCTCTTTCTGCTAAGGATGGGTGGTTTCAGGAGGAGAGTGTTAGCGCTTCTTGAGGCTCTCCCACCACAGGATAATTCGAGGATTTGGGCAAGGTACCTGGGAGTTTTGAAATGCAGGACTTTGTGCGCCAGAACGGCAATCTTTAACTGAATTCGAGGTTCATAGGGCAACCATTTAAGAGATTTTAGGATTGGGGATATGTGCTCACTTCGTTTGGTACCAGTGACCAATCTGACCGCAGCGTTCAGTGATGCCCTTAGGGGAGCCAGACTGTATTTGAGAAGGCCACAGAGCGTAGCGCTGCCGTAGTCCAGCCTCGGCGGGACCAGTGCTTGTACCACCTGCTTGAAGTCCTTTTGTGGAAGGAATGGCTTGATGTTTCTGAGTGTCCTCATTAAGAGATTAGCTCCCTTACACACATTGCTAATATGATTTTTCATATTTAGGTGTTTGTCCAGGGTGATTTCGAGAGATTTGGCTGAGTCTATAATGAGAGTGGTGCAATTCAAGGCAGTGAGGGGATTCAGACAAGGTTCTAGCTTGGGGATGTGGTTTGGGGGAGAGATGAAAAGGAATTCAGTTTTGGAGGTGTTGAGCAGTAGATGGTTCCCTGTTAACACATTTTGCTTAGTAATTACGGCAGTGTTGAGTGAGATGATGTTGTCCGTGGAAGAGATTTTCAACTAAAGTTGTGTGTCGTCCGCGTACATATAAAATAGAATGTTAGTGGAGTTTAATGAGTTAGCTAATGGTTCCAAGAAAAGGTTGAAGAGGATAGGGGATAGGGCGGACCCTGGGGGACCCCTATGAGTACGGGAGAGGGAGTGGTTTGCCTAGACTCTTTGTGATCTGTTGTGGAGGAAGGACGAGAACCATTGTAACACCCGACCTGAGAAACCCATCCTGTTCTTCAGAATGGATAGGAGGTTGTTGTGATTAACTGTGTCGAAAGCGGAAGAAAGGTAAAGGAGTATTAGGACGCAGGGATCATTTTGGTCAAGCATTTCTAAGATGTCATCCATCAAGTACGCGAGAGCCGATTCGATACTGTGCCCCTTCCGGAAGCGGAATTGATGTTGGTCTACGAGTTGGAAATTCTCTATGTGAGCACAGAGTTGGGATTGTACACATTTTTCAAGTAGTTTGGCTAATGTGGGGTTGTTGGAGATAGGGCAGAAATTATTGAGGTCAGTTTTATCTGTGCTAGGTTTTTTTAGAATGGGTGACACCTGCGCTGCTTTTAGGCAGTCTGGGAACGTGCTTTGTGACAGAGAAGCGTTTACAATCCTTGTCCAGGTGGCGATGAGTACATTCTTGATTTCTTTGAAGATGGCCGGTGGCTGCGAGTCACTGAAGTGGTTAGAAGGATTGATGTTCTGAAGAATCTTGTTGATGTCTTTTTCAGTGAATGGGGTAAAGGTACACCATGTCGCATTGTTCTTGGTGTTAAGGCTGATTAGAATGTGCTTTTCTGAGAGGTCAGGGGGTGGTGCCGACCCAGGGAATGGCAATAGCGCCTTCTTAGTAGCGAGTTTCATGGTGATGAGCCTTGATTTCTCAGTGAAGAACGCAGCAAGATCATCGCAAGAAGGTGGGCTACCTACATAGTCAGAGCTGTTTGGGCCTACTACTGATTGCTTCTTCACCAACTCGAAAAGTTTTTTGGGGCGGTTTGCAGCTTGGTCAAGTTGGTGTCTGAAGTAATCTGCCTTGGCGCTCTTGATTTTTTATCAGAAAAAATTTCTAACAATCCTAAGGAGTTTTAGTTGCTCCACTGAGGGATTGGATCTCCAGGAACGTTTGGCTGCCCTAAGGTTGCGGCGTTTCGTATTTAAATTGTCATTGTACCATGGTTTGGATATTTTTGTTGAGTGTTGGACTTGGCCCTTCCGGCAGGTTCACCCCTGAAGTTTTTGTTTGTTATACGTAACCTGGGGATGATGATTCCCACTCTGAGTGCGTGTGGTGAGAGAGACCTGCCCTTCCATAGGAATGCATGGGGAATGTATGTTTCCCTGGTAGTTCCAGATGTGTAGGGTGTGCAGGGTCGAGTCTGGTATGTGTGAACTCGTAAGATTGAATGCTGCGTAACGGTATATGCGGTATGATTGTGTCTAGTGCAGAAGCGCCACTTTTAGAAGTTGGCATATTTGTGGAATGTCTGCCTGGCGTGTGATTGGCTGAGGCTGGCTGGTGAGCCTGGCTCCCAGAATCTGGGAGGGTCTGCCCCGGTGGTGAATGGAGTGTTTAGCATGCTGATGTGAGGGGAGGAGTGAGCCTGGGTCTGCTTGTGGATTTACTGTCTGGTTTGAGGGTCCTGAATGAGGCTGGGTTTTCCCCACACAATGCTGGCTCCACCCCCTGGGGTGCTTCTGATGTCCCTAGCCTGGCCAGTGAAAAGAATCCCCCATAACCAGTTCTAGCTGGTTCTCCCCCTGCCTGCCCCCTTAGACAAAGGATGTTGTGTATAAAAAGGGTGCTGTGTCACTCTGAAAATGTTCTTGTTCCCAACTTGAATCTACCAGGGGCGTGCTGCTGCTTGGGCTTAGGGCAAGGCTTGCCTCCCTGGGCCCTGCCCTGCTCCTGGACCTCTGATGGACTTTCCTTCCTAGGAGCGGCTGTGCTCCACCTCCTATCCTGGACTCTAACAAGACTCTGCTGTTTGTTTTGATATCCTAGCGCCTTGAAGCGCTTTACCTTCTGCCTAGCGCTTGGGAAGCGCTTTATTTCCCCACTCGCGGCTGCCTCGCCGCTGTTTGCCAATCGTAATGTCCCTGACAGGTGCCTACCCTGCCCAGGGACCCTGCTCTGTTCTATTTCCCCCATCGAGTGCCCACCTCGACTTATGGACCCCTTCTTTGACCAAACCGGTGCCACCCGGCATTGCTGAGATTATCCCCCGTCACCGCCGCCAGCCCGAGCTTCACCGATCCCCGAGAAGCCTGTCCGCCACGTCACGAGCCGCGCTGGGATTGGTCCCTGCGCCAGCGCCGCGCTCAGATTGGCTGAGACCCGCGAGAGAGGAGAGGAAGCAGCTCGGGTGCCCGGCCGGAGGTCCCCGAGCGAAGGGGTGCCCCGGGGAGGAAAGAAAAGGCCGCCCGCAAGCATGGAGGGTCCCGAGGAGCAGGAGCTCCCCTCCGACGGCCGCCACCAGAGCCGGTGAGTGACCAACGGCGGGGGCCTCCAGATAGAGAGCCGAGCGGCCGCGATTGCTAGCGGGCCGCTCTACCAGCATGGGCCTTGATTCGGCAGAGCCCACGTGAAGGCTCCGGGGCCATTTCAGTTAGGGGGGCATCGGGGCACATTGCCGGTGCCCGCCCCCCTCCTGCCCTGAATCGATGTCCCTCGAGCCTTGAGAGGCTCCCCCTGTGCCTCACTTTCTCGAGCCCTGAGAGGCTCCACCTTGGCCCATTGTTCAAGCCTGCGAGGCTCAGCCCAGCATCTTTGTTCTTGAGCCAGAGAGGCTTCATCATTGCTCAATTGTTCCGAGCCTTTGAGGCTCCAACGTGTTGGCCCCATCCTTACCCCTCAGCTGCCTAGCACTTCATGGGCAGCTGCCACGTGTAGGTTCGTCCCTGGGTACTTATTAGCTGTCCTGACATTAAGACCTTGGGTGTTCTAGCCCCGAGAGGCCAGTTGGCTTGTTGAAAGTATTGGCTAATGTTAAATTTGCTTCATGAGAGTCATTCTGTGGTTCCTCCCTGCAGGTGTGTAGGAAGGTAGCTACCTGACTATGGTTACCCCAGATTTTTTTGCCTTGTGTTTTGCTGGTTTTCGACTTAGTTGGCATGGTTCCCTGCTAATCAGGGCCCCAGGCTATCTGCTCTCTCTATAAAATGGATTCCATGTACCCTAGGTGCATAACTAGATTGGCTTGGGTCACCTTATCAGCCCCTGTACAGAGCACTATAGGTGCCCAGGGCATAGGTGCATCCAAGGCCTACCAGGGGCTGCAGCATATCTTTTGCCACCCCTGGCTGGCTATCTAAAATAGACACAACTGGCTGATCACTCAGCTGGGGCAAGGTGGTGTAATCACCCCTTGCTTAGTTATAGTATGCTTATATCTAAACCTATCTGGACACATATAAACATGTGAGCCACTCCTATGGCAGGCCTTAACAATCCTGAAGGCAGAGTGCGTGGTTTAATGTGAGATGGTGCTCTAGCATGATCTGAGCCTGTCTGCAGCTGTCGGGACCAATTCCCTTAGCTGTTCTGGGATAATGCCAAACCATATACTATTAAGTGCATTATAATCCTCGCGGTTATATGTCAACTTTGGTTTGGCTTTATCAAAACATGTCGTGTAAGGTGTCATACGAATTGGAATACTACCCCCTCGCCAGTCCTGGCGACGGGGGTAGCATTCCACCCCTCTAGAGGGGACGACATGTTACTTTTGCTAAAACGCGGTTGATTTTTAAAAGAGCCTCAGATCCACAAAATGGATGCTTCTGCCACAGACACATGTCTGACCTCCTGCTGCTGACCGAAACTCAGCAGAGGAGGCCTGGACAAAGGGTTTCCTGTTGCAGGGAGGTGTCACACCACCCCAGACAGGAGATAGTGGATTGTAGCAGGGAGGTTTGAAAGAAACCAGACAGTGCCTGGGGAGCACAAGGCTTCCCCTTGCATAATCCGGTCAAACCGGTTCTGGGGCACACCAGCCCCAGCTCCAGTGTGACCTGGACAAAGGAAAGGGGGTGTAACCGCTCCCCTTCCTGGTCCCACCCTTAGGGAGGGACCTAGCAGGAGATCCACCCCTCAGATTGGAATAAGAGTGGGAGCAGTGCCAATGCAAAGCAGATCATCCTGAGATCATCCTGAAGAAACATAAGAAACGGAACTCTGGACCCTTTGACATCCTACTCAACGTAGAAGACTGAAGAATCTCCCTTGTGGTCAAGGAGTGACCACCCTTGTGCAAACAGGCACCATCCAGCACCTCAACCCTTGCTTTGTTGCAGTTCCCGCCGGAACTCGAGCGACAGAGATCAACGAGATCAAGCTTGCCTGCCTTGCTCCAGCCTGATCCACAGTCCCTGCAGAGCTGAGACCCGTGGAGGCGACCGGAAGCGTGGGGCACGCCATCTTGAAAAGGCCACAAGATGCTGACCGTGCAGCCCACGAGTGACCCTCGAAGCTGTACACCGGGGTTTGAGAAGCCCCAACCCAGAGCTACACTTGCACCAAAGCTACTCCCTCCACACTCGACGAGTGCTGCGTGGGGCCCTTCTGCTTGTGTTGGCTTGACGCGTTGGCCCGGTCACTAGCCAGCTGGCTTGTGGCCCCTGTGCCAACGAAAACCTGAAACCGACTTGCTTTTCTAGTTGCTCGAGATCTGCACCAGCTCCTGTGAAAAGGAGCCCCCATTCTGACCCTCCTGGTCTGAGTGAGAAGCAATCTCCTGGTTCAGCGTGGATTGCTTTTGCCAAGTGCTGTTTGCTGCAATCTTGAAGCCGACGGTGCTGATGGCGAGAACCTGCATGGGACAGATCGTGACCTGCTCCTGGACATCGCAGATGCCCCAGAGCCCACGTGACAGCGGAGAGAAACCTCTCAACAACCATCTGATTGCGCCCAACATTGCCTGGTTCCGTCCTGGTTCCACCCTGGTCACTGCTGAGTGACCCAGACTCTGTCCCCTCTGCTTTCAGATTCATCTCGACTTCGATCCACCCTTGGATCACACCGGACACTTCTGATTCCCATCGCCTGCCGCTTCTCCAGCTCCAAGCACCAAGAATCTGCGTGTCAAAACCCGACGCCACTTCGACCCTGTGCACCCACTTCCTGTGGGTGAGGTAACATTGCAACGCCGGTGTGCCCACACTGGTACACACCTCTAGGGTCTGTGTCTTAAGTTTTGTTCCTCTAGGTTCAGCGGAAGTATCTTTAAACTAACTTTGTGTAACTTTTACGCACCATTGACATTGCATTGGTGCAAGCCGCACTTTACGTGCTGCACTCGAATCCCGCGGGCTTTTCCCGACTTCAGCATTGCTAGTCCTGACTGCTCCCAGCGATTCCCTAGGCCCTAGGCCTAACCACTGTTCGATTGGTATCTCTTATACCACATTTTTAATATATGGTTTGAGTGGCCACCCGCCCTCATCCATAATTGTGAAACTTGTATGTTATACTGTGCTTTTGATTTAACGCTTGTGCCCCTTTGCTCATAAAGAGTACTGGGGATTAATTTAGAAATAAACACATATATTTTTATAATATATACTTGTGTGGTGTCCTTTCATTTGATATTACAGGATTGTATGTGGTAAAACAGCTCGCTTAACACGACCTCTTAAGTTAAGCCTTTAAGGCTGCTTAGTCCATGCTACCCCTAGGATAGCTTGTCTACAAGGTTGACTTACAACCTAACACCATAAGGAGTTGTTTGGACTGATACAAGGTGGTTCCAGAATTGGAAACATCATATATCAGGCCAACTTCTCACATTGGTGGCAGCGGTGGGATTTGAGCTTGCTGTTGTTTTACCATTGCAATCTTTTATCAAATTGAAAGATCACATCAAGTACCTTAGGTACATATAAATCAAAAGCTTAGCATATTAAGTTCTACTGAACTTAGTAGTTGTAGATTAAAGGGATTGGCACACCCTGACTACAACTCACTAGCAAGGTACAGAAGGAAAACACTTAGTGTAGGTAAGTGCACCACTTGCACCTCACTAGCAGTCATGTCTGACACAGGAAGAGCTTCAGGCTCTGCCCCTGTGACAGTTGACCTTACCAAGGCAACTTCCAGCTATGACAACCTTAGCCACAAAGACTTGAGTGCCTTGTGCACTTCAAGTGGGCTAAAAAGGGGCAGAGCCCCACCATTCCTTCCCTGATAGCCATCCTGAAGAAGGATGACTTAGATAAGGTGAGCCCGGCTCCCTTAGATTTAGGAGATGGAGTGAACCCCCCTGATAATGAGATAACTCCAGAAGAGGAAGAAGAGAAGGAAGAGGAGGAAGATGGCTCAGAAGTAGATGAGCCTACTCAGAGTCAGAGGGATAACCAGGTCCCAGTGGGGAGGCTTAGCCAAGCCAACTTGGACCTACTAGGGAATGGAGAGGGCCAGCACCTCCCCAGATCCTATAACTTAGTTCCCACAGACAATAGAAGGGTGAGATCTCCCTCCCAGAGTTCTCACATTTCTAGTGTCTCAAGAAATTCTCAGAGCGGAATGACTTCCCCCCAGAGGAGAGAGCATAAGGCCAGGATGAGAGCTGTAGAACTCCAGATAGAGAGGGAAGAGTTATCCCTGGCCCAAGCTAAACTTGCTTTAGCAAGGGAACAGAAAATGTGTGGCTTAGATGCCACTGGTGGCAGCAATATTCCTAAAGAGAAACCCAGGTCCTATGATAGTAGAAACCTGACAAAGATTGTGCCCCCCTACATGGAAGGGGATGACATCCACAAATGGATGACTGCTCTGGAGAGAGCCTGCATGGTACAGCAGGTTCCTGAGGAACAGTGGGCAGCAATCTTATGGTACTCCTTTTCAGAGAAAGGGAGAGATAGGCTCCTCACTGTCAGACATGAGGATGCCAACAATTACAAAGTACTGAAGAGTGTTCTAATAGATGGGTTTGGCTTAACCACTGAACAGTACAGGTTAAAGTTCAGAGACACCCAGAAGACACAGACTCAGGACTGGACTGATTTTGTTGATTGTGCAACTAAGGCTCTGGAGGGTTGGCTAAATGGCAGCAAAGTACATGACTTCACAGGATTGTATAATTTGATTATGAGGGAGCATATCCTAAGTAATTGTCAGAACCAGCTTTTACACCAGCACCTGGTGGACTCAGATTTGACCTCTCCCCAAGAATTGGGAAAGAGGGCAGATAAATGGGTCAGAACCAAGATTAGGCCTAAGAATCAGGACAGTAACCAGAAGAAGGAGTCTACCAAGCCTCAAGATAAGGGTGGGGATAAAAGTAAAGAAAAGACTTCCCCAGGGCCCCAAAACTCCAAGAATGGGGGTGGGTCCCAAGACACTTCATTAACTGAGAAAAAGCCTTATTGTCATGCCTGTAAACAGGTTGGGCATTACAACACAGACAGCTGTTGTCCCAAGAATGGCAATAAAGAGAATATACCTCCAAAGCCAGCTCCAACACCTCCTGTTACTGTCAGCAGTAATCCCCCAGGAAGTGGGAGCACACCCAGGAATCTGGGTGGGTTTACTTTTGGAGCCCAGGGGGACCCTGGCCTGTCCAGGTCCCCATCCCCAAATAATCTTGTTTATGAGACTGGCATGGGGTTTGCCAACTTCTCTGATTGCCCAAATACCTTGAGCAAATATAGACAAGAACTCATCATCAATGGTTTGAAAGTTGAAGCATTTAGAGACACAGGGGCTAGCATCACCATGGTGGCTGACTGTATAGTCCCCTCTAAGCAACTTTTACCTTTGACCTTTCCTGCCATTACGCGCATTACTACAGATTTTAACCTGCACTCAGTTCGTTTGTTTTAATTTTGCGTCGCCGTAATTACGCTGTTGCTCCTGTTGTGTTTTTGCTGGGTGCTTGCTACTGCTGTCACTTGGGGCATAGACAGGCTTACCTGCATATAAATTGTGCCCTCACCCGCTCTTTGCGGGACTTAGATAGTAGGGTCCCTGGTCCTGGTCATCCGTCCGCCATCTTGGGTAGGTACTGACGCTCTGGGATATTCTCAGGCGCCATATTGTTTGGGGTCAGAGGCTCTAGCAGCCGGAAGCCCGCGCTTTGGAGAGCTTATAAAAGCAGCTCTCGGATCACGCTTTTCAGACCTTTCCTGCCATCACGCGCATTACTACAGATTTTAACCTGCACTCAGTTTGTTTGTTTTAATTTTGCGTCGCCGTAATTGCGCTGTTGCTCCTGTTGTGTTTTTGCTGGGCGCTTGCTACTGCTGTCACTTGGGGCATAGACAGGCTTACCTGCATATAAATTGTGCCCTCACCCACTCTTTGCGGGACTTAGATAGTAGGGTCCCTGGTCCTGGTCATCCGTCCGCCATCTTGGGTAGGTACTGACGCTCTGGGATATTGTCAGGCACCATATTGGTTGGGGTCAGAGGCTCTAGCAGCCGGAAGCCCGCGCGGCGTAATAGTATAACTGAGATGTGTAGGCAGACGCGCAGCGGGTGCGTGCAGCAGAAGCGCCGTAGATGCGCCGAAGGTGCGCCAGAGGTAAGCCCGTTTGCGCCCGTTCGCGTCCCGGGCGCTTGTGGCGCACCTGCCCCCTCTTATGCGGCTGATTCCCGCCCTGCTTCTACTGAGGGTCTGGAGCCTAAGGCTGGTAGTGAGAATTGTTTGCCCATACCCACCCCGCACAAGACTTTGTCCTGCGGTCTGTTGAATGCTCGCTCTCTTATAAAGCATCATGCTGAGATTGCTTTGCTAATAGAAACGTCTTAGCTGGACATATTGTTTGTGACTGAAACTTGGGCCATGAAGGACTGTGGCATAGAACTGAGCTGGGCCTGCCCGCCAGGCTATCTGATAAGGCATATTCGCCGAACTTCGGGTAGGGGTGGTGGGGTAGGCTACATTTTTAGAGACTCGATTTCCTTGGCCGAATTGGCGGTTAAAGAGGTAGCAGGGTTTGAGCTCATGGGCTTTTCCATCGTGGCTCAGGGAGGTACTCTGGTAGCAGGCCTTTTATGCTACAGACCACTTCGTTACCCACAACGGCCCTTCAAGCTCTGATCGATCTGGTCTACGACCTTTCTAACTCTCATACTAATCTCTTAGTATTGGGTGACTTTAACCTGTGGCCTTCCGGTCCTCATGACTTGGCTTTTCGAGAACTCTGCCAAGCATGTAGCAATATTCAACTTGCTCAATTGGTCCTGGTACCCACCCATGATATGGGGCATACATTAGATCTGGTATTTGCTGATAAGAATTTAGTCGTGGTGGAAAAGGTCGTAGATCAGGGTTGGACTGATCATTCATTGATTGTTATGTCCTTTTTCATGCCTGCCCCGTTGAGACCTAACAAACCGGGCGGCAGGAAGCTGAATCGGCAATGGAACCGCCTCCTTAGGGAGCCGAGTCGACCCGCACTGCTACCGGAAACTGTCATGTGGAGGAGAATGTGGACAAGAGCTATGCATCTCTCTGCCGGCATATTGTTTAATCTCTCGATGAATTGGCTCCTTTGCGTAAGGTGAGAGACAGGCCTAGAGGCTTAAATGCCTGGTTTAGTGAAGATCTTGGACAGTTTGAACTTCGCTGTAAACAGGCGGAGCGTATATGGAAGAGAGGATATAGGGAGCAGGATAAGGCGGCATATAAAGTAGCCCTGCATGAATACAAGGCCCAGTTAAGAATCGCAAAAGCTAAGTTCCTAGAAGACACTCTGGCGAAGGCACCTACCAAATCACAGACCCTATTCAGGCTGGTTAAGACTTTGTCTGACCCGCCTTGTACTGCGTCAACTATTCCGGCCTCGCAGGAATTGTGCGACTCGCTGGCCCTTGCATTTGAGGAGAAAATCAGGATTATCCTGACTGGACTTAAAAGACCTGAACAGTCTGTGACACCTACAGTCTCCCTCTCGGACTCCTCTGACAATTTGGGATCCGAATGGGCGAATAGCGAGGAAGGTCTGCCTCAGCTGTCTTGTTTTCCTGTTCCCTCGCTAGAGGAATTTGGTATCCTGGCTAATAGCGTATCATTAGGATCACCGCTTGATCCAATGCCTCATAAGATCCTGAAGGCCTTTCAAGATGAGCTATTCCCTCCTTTGCACTCCATTTGTTGTCAATCATTGACTACAGCGACAGTCCCAGACAGCTGGAAGATGCCAATTGTAACGCCTTTGTTGAAAAAGGCTTCTTTGGACCCTCTCTGTTCGGCTAATTACAGGCCGATTTCGCTATTACCATTCGCGATAAAAATCCTCGAGAGATGGGTCACAAGAGCTTTATCCAACTTCCTGGAAACAAATCTCTGCCTGGATGCTGCACAATTTGGCTTTAGGCCAGCTCATGGCACCGAGACGGCCTTGGTCACCCTGTTGGATGATCTGCGAACGCGAGTCGACAAGGGCAAGTCTGCATTCCTGGTGCTACTTGACATGTCGGCCGCGTTCGACACGGTGGACCTTGGCCGTCTTCGGAATGCGGGAGTGAGTGGTCTGGCCCTAGACTGGCTCACTTCTTACTTGGACAACAGACAACAAGCCGTGGCATTACCACCATTTCGATCAGCCACTCGGCAGGTGAAACAAGGAGTCCCCCAAGGATCGGCGATTAGTCCTATCCTATTTAATATATATCTCCGTCCCTTGGTAGCACTGATAAAGTCATTCGGCATATCAGTCATCAATTATGCCGATGACACTCAGTTGATTTTTCATTTGAGGGATCGGAGACTATTTCAAGGGATGCTTTTCACCGTTGTATGTCGGCAACAGCAGCATGGCTGCGAGCCAACGCGTTGCAATTCAATGGGTCAAAAACGGAGGTACTTTACTGCTCCTTGGACCGAACTCCTCGTACATTACCAGCTGACTTTTGGCCAATGTCCATCCCGGGTTCGGTGGAGGCTGCAGAATCAGATCGCAATTTGGGAGTTCTATTTGAACCCAATTTGCAGCTTGATGCTTCTGTAAATAGGACGGCGGCGACGTGCATGGGCTTGCTCCGTGCCCTACGGAAAATCTTGCCACTTCTTCCTCGGGGCTCCAGAGCAGAGGTATTGCGTAGTTCCATCCTCAGTAGGTTAGACTACTGTAACGCACTACTTCTGGGTGCCCCGAAGACTCTGGTTCTCAAACTCCAAAGGATCCAGAACGTGGCCGCTAAATTGGCCTTGTCTCGACCGCGATCCGCCTCTTCATCGGCAGCTCTGGCCGACCTTCATTGGCTTCCAGTCCAGCAGAGAATTGCATTTAAAGCTCTATGTCTTGTTTTTAGGGCCCTGCATGGACTGGGACCAATACCCCTTCAGAATCTTTTCTCCTGGTATCAGGCAGCCAGACTTTTGAGATCCTCTTCGGCGTTCCTGGTAAGGGTCCACAGGATAAACAGAGTGAGGATGGGTGGTCGTGCCTTTAGTTTTACGGCCGCCACGCTGTGGAATACTCTACCTCTGGCACTGAGGAGTTGCCATGATCTGCCTACGTTTAAAAAGGACCTTAAGACCCACTTGTTCCCCAGAGCAATGTAGCTTACTTAACAGATGTATGGATAGGTCTCAGCGCCAGGATACCCTTTGGGTGACAGCTGCGCTCAATAAGCAATAAATACATACCTGGTGCCACATACCAGGTAACAAACATTGATGGAATACAAACAAATCATCCCATGGCAGTAGTAAGTCTCAGCTGGGGGGGTGTCACTGGCCCAAAGAGAGTGGCAGTGTCAACAAACTTGCCTGTAGACTGCCTACCTGGTAATGATTTAGAAATCTCAGCCTGGGCTGAGGTTGAACAGGAAATCCATTCTAGAATGGTAAACTCCAATGGAAAGGTTAGTGGGGCTGTAATAGCTACAGCTCCAACCCAAGATGTCCTTCCTGAAAAGGTTGGTAGGGCTGAGCAACTCTCTGCCCCATCTGTAACAGAAGCTCTTCCAAAACAGAATAGCAAAGCTGTTATGATAACAGCAGAAACCCAAACTGAGTCTCCTCCTGAAAAGGTTGGTGGGGCTGTGATGGCCACAGCCCAAACTCAAACAGATACGGTTGTTGTGAAGCCTGAAATGATGGACCACTCCACCCAAACTGAGAGCATGGAGGAGGAAGAGAAATCTTCCCCTCACCAGACATTAGGACAGGATCAGCCTCCTCAGGGAACTGATCTTACCCCTGATGAAGGAACTGCCCCAGAGGTTGTTGGGCCTGGCCTGACATAGCCTCTGATGGCAGTGGACCCTTCTCAGGTGGGACCCAGTCTGGAGCAGGTAACCTGCCCCTCTCTACCTTGCCTTAGTCAGCCCAGGGCTGCAGAGGACAAGAAGGACAGTGAGACCCAGAGGGCCCCCTGTCAAATAAAGCACCCCATCAACAGATTAGGGGCACCAAAACTAGTAGCCCTAGTGAGGTGAAAACTTTAAACACTCCTGAGGGAGCCCCCTTAAAAGTAGTTAGGGACCTCCCACAGATGGATTCTGTTGGGCACAGCCAAACCTGGGACCCAAAGGGCCCAAACCTGAACTGTCCCTCCAGCAAGCCAAACAGAGGGACCCAGCCTCCAGCTTTAGGTAGCCAGAGGTTGACCCTGAGAGCACAGTGCAACTCAGTTGAAGGGAGAAGGGCACACATGGTGGAAGATATCCAAACCAGCCTTCTAACTTGCAAAGACACACCCAAGGTAGTGATTCCCTATGGTGGAGACCCTCTGATACCCCAAGGGTGAGGGACTGCTTAGTGGACCATGAGACAGGGGGTACCCATGCTAGTGCAGGTACTTCCTTATATGGCCACTCAGGCAATAAAGGCTTCCCTGGCCAAGGATAGCCTTATCTCCTTTCGTTGGGGGGGGGGGGGGGGTTGTGTAGGAAGGTGGCTACCTGACTATGGTTACCCCAGATTTTTTTGCCTTGTGTTTAGCTGGTTTTCGACTTAGTTGGCCTGGTTCCCGGTATGCACCTGTTACAACGCATTTTTTACAACGCACTACTGTTACAACGCATCTATTACAACGCAGATACTGTTACAACTCATGTTTTTACAACGCATTTTTTTACAACGCAGGTACCTTTACAACGCATACCATTACAACGTAAGTATTGGTAAGTATATAATTATATTTTAAATGTTATATGTTTGGGGTAAAGGGGTATTTTTAGGGGTTAGGGTCAGTTTTGGGTTTTAGGGTAAAGGGGTATTTTTAGGGTTCAGGGTCAGTTTTCAGTTTTTGGGTAAAGGGGTCTTTTTAGGGTTCAGGGTCAATTTTTAGTTTTTGGGTAAAGGGGTATTTTTAGGGTTCAGGGTCAGTTTTCAGTTTTTGGGTAAAGGGGTATTTTTAGGGTTCAGGGTCAGTTTTCAGTTTTTGGGTAAAGGGGTATTTTTAGGGTTCAGGGTCAGTTTTCAGTTTTTGGGTAAAGGGGTATTTTTAGGGTTCAGGGTCAGTTTTCAGTTTTTGGGTAAAGGGGTATTTTTAGGGTTCAGGGTCAGTTTTCAGTTTTTGGGTAAAGGGGTATTTTTAGGGTTCAGGGCCAGTTTTCAGTTTTTCGGGTAAAGGGGTATTTTTAGGGTTCAGGGTCAGTTTTCAGTTTTTGGGTAAAGGGGTATTTTTAGGGTTCAGGGTCAGTTTTTAGTTTTTGGGGTACAGGGGTATTTTTAGGGTTCAGGGTCAGTTTTTAGTTTTTGGGGTACAGGGGTATTTTTAGGGTTCAGGGTCAGTTTTTAGTTTTTGGGGTACAGGGGTATTTTTAGGGTTCAGGGTCAGTTTTTAGTTTTTGGGGTACAGGGGTATTTTTAGGGGTCAGGGTCAGTTTTTAGTTTTTGGGGTTCAGGGGATAAGGGTAAAAATAAATTAAAATTAATTTTAAATTAAATTAAATTAATTATAAATTACATTAAATTATTTTTGGGGTTGTGGGTCAGTTTTTAGTTTTTGGGGTACAGGGGTAAAGGGTAAAAATAAAGTTAAATTTATTTTACATTAAATTAATTAATGGAAATTAAATTAAATAAAATTACATTAAATTATATTTTTGAAAATTAATTTACGATTATAATTTTAATATTAATATATACTTACCCATACTTACGTTGTAATGGTATGCGTTGTAAAGGTACCTGCGTTGTAAAAAAATGCGTTGTAAAAACATGAGTTGTAACAGTATCCGCGTTGTAAAAGATGCGTTGTAACGATATGCGTTGTTACAGTCCGCGTTGTAACATCATATATCCCTGGTTCCCTGCTAATCAGGGCCCCAGGCTATCTGCTCTCTCTGTAAAATGGATTCCATGTACCCTAGGTGCATAACTAGATTGGCTTGGGTCACCTTATCAGCTCCTGTACAGAGCACTATAGGTGCCCAGGGCATAGGTGCATAGGTGCATCCAAGGCCTACCAGGGGCTGCAGCATATCTTTTGCCACCCCTGGCTGGCTATCTAAAATTGACACAACTGGCTGATCACTCAGCTGGGGCAAGTTGGTGTAATCACCCCTTGCTTAGATATAGTATGCTTATATCTAAACCTATCTGGACACATATAAACATGTGAGCCACTCCTATGGCAGGCCTTAACAATCCTGAAGGCAGAGTGCGTGGTTTAATGTGAGATGGTGCTCTAGCATGATCTGAGCCTGTCTGCAGCTGTCGGGACCAATTCCCTAAGCTGTTCCGGGATAATGCCAAACCATATACTATTAAGTGCATTATAATCCTCGCGGTTATATGTCAACTTTGGTTTGGCTTTATCAAAACATGTCGTGTAAGGTGTCATACGAATTGGAATACTACCCCCTCACCAGTCCTGGCGACTGGGGTAGCATTCCACCCCTCTAGAGGGGACGACATGTTACTTTTGCTAAAACGCGGTTGATATTTAAAAGAGCCTCAGATCCACAAAATGGATGCTTCTGCCACAGACACATGTCTGACCTCCTGCTGCTGACCGAAACTCAGCAGAGGAGGCCTGGACAAAGGCTTTCCTGTCGCAGGGAGGTGTCACACCACCCCAGACCAGAGATAGTGGATTGTAGCAGGGAGGTTTGAAAGAAACCAGACACTGCCTGGGGAGCACAAGGCTTCCCTTTGCATAATCCGGTCAAACCGGTTCTGGGGCACACCAGCCCCAGCTCCAGTGTGACCTGGACAAAGGAAAGGGGGTGTAACCGCTCCCCTTCCTGGTCCCACCCATAGGGAGGGACCTAGCAGGAGATCCACCCCTCAGATTGGAATAAGAGTGGGAGCAGTGCCAATGCAACTCAGATTATCCTGAAGAAACATAAGAAACAAAACTCTGGACCCTTCGACATCCTACTCAACGTAGAAGACTGAAGAATCTCCCTTGTGGTCAAGGAGTGACCACCCTTGTGCAAACAGGCACCATCCAGCACCTCAACCCTTGCTTTGTTGCAGTTCCCGCCGGAACTCGAGCGACAGAGATCGACGAGATCAAGCTTGCCTGCCTTCCTCCAGCCTGATCCACAGTCCCTGCAGAGCTGAGACCCGTGGAGGCGACCGGAAGCGTGGGGCACGCCATCTTGAAAAGGCCACAAGATGCTGACCGTGCAGCCCACGAGTGACCCTCAAAGCTGTACACCGGGGTTTGAGAAGCCCTAACCCAGAGCTACACTTGCACCAAAGCTACCCCCTCCACACTCGACGAGTGCTGCGTGGGGCCCTTCTGCTTGTGTTGGCTCGACGCGTTGGCCCGGTCACTAGCCAGCTGGCTTGTGGCCCCTGTGCCGACGAAAACCTGAAACCGACTTGCTTTTCTGGTTGCTCCAGATCTGCACCAGCTCCTGTGAAAAGGAGCCCCCACTCTGACCCTCCTGGTCTGAGTGAGAAGCAATCTCCCGTTCCGTGTGGATTGCTTTTGCCAAGTGCTGTTTGCTGCAATCTTGAAGCAGACGGTGCTAACGGCGAGAGCCTGCGTGGGACAGATCGTGACCTGCTCCTGGACATCGCAGATGCCCCAGAGCCCACGTGACAGCAGAGAGAAGCCTCTCGACAACCATCTGATTGCGCCCAACATTGCCTGGTTCCGTCCTGGTTCCACCCTGGTCACTGCTGAGTGACCCAGACTCTGTCCCCTCTGCTTTCAGATTCATCTCGACTTCGATCCACCCTTGGATCCCACCGGACACTTCTGCTTTCCATCGCCTGCAGCTTCTCCAGCTCCAAGCACCAAGAATCTGCGTGTCAAAACCCGACGCCACTGCGACCCTGTGCACCCACTTCCTGTGGGTGAGGTAACATTGCAATGCTAGTGTGCCCACGTTGGTACACACCTCTGGGGTCTGTGTCTTAAGTTTTGTTCCTCTAGGTTCAGCGGAAGTATCTTTAAACTAACTTTGTGTAACTTTTAAGCACCATTGACATTGCGTTGGTGCAAGCCGCACTTTACGTGCTGCACCCGAATCCCGCGGGCTTTTCCCGACTTCAGCATTGCTAGTCCTGACTGCTCCCAGCGATTCCCTAGGCCCTTGGCCTAACCACTGTTCGATTGGTATCTCTTATACACTTTTTTAATATATGGTTTGAGTGGCCACCCCCCCTCATCCATAATTGTGCAACTTGTATGTTATACTGTGCTTTTGATTTAACGCTTGTGCCCCTTTGCTCATAAAGAGTACTGGGGATTAATTTAGAAATAAACACATATATTTTTATAATATATACTTGTGTGGTGTCCTTTCATTTGATATTACAGGATTGTATGTGGTAAAACAGCTCGCTTAACACAACCTCTTAAGTTAAGCCTTTAAGGCTGCTTAGTCCATGCTACCCCTAGGATAGCTTGTCTACAAGGTTGACTTACAACCTGACACCATAAGGAATTGTTTGGACTGATACAAGGTGGTTCCAGAATTGGAAACATCATATATCAGGCCAACTTCTCACAAGGTGCTTCAAATGCGTTATGTGCCTTGCTAATTTTCCCCTTGTGAATATCCCGTGCCTCATGTATGTTGCTAGTTCTATGAAGCTTCCAGTTGTTATATGTTCAAAATGCCAATTCCATCAGGTGCATATTCCTAGCAGTGGTCCCTTGGCTCTGCCCTGTACATAGTCCCTTGTAAATCCTGCCCGTGCCTCTGGCACCTTGTAAAGTGTGTGTTCCTACGTGTCCTTTTTAATACAAAGACTATTTTCATATATACCTTGTGTGGAGTTCCTATTGTGGGGGGCCCTGGATGTTGTTGCTGGGGGTGCATGCGCAAATACTTAACCTACATAGCCTCCGAGTTTAGCCTTGCTGTTCACGCCACGTTACCTAGAGGGTGAGCAGGGATTATCTTGGCGTGTAACCCCCTTGCCCTGACTTGGGAGTGGTGATCTCTGACTGACCTTGGCGCAAGCCCTGGCCGGCCAGGGATCCCATTTCTCACATTGGTGACTAGCGGTGGGATCTGGACTTGTGTTTGCGCAGTACCACAGCGATAACTGGCCTCACTACAAAACTCTGCGTTTTAAATGGTCGCAAAGAAAAGAGATTATTGTTTTTTTTGAAGGTTACTAGAATTGTCTGTTCTGTGGAAATTTTTTAAAGGTTGCTAGTAATGTCTGTTCTATGGAAAATGTGCTCCTTGTACACTGTGAGTTAGGTGTCCCTAGCTCGGGAGGGTAGATCATCCCCCTAGTGCAATGTGTTTCTGTATTCACCAGAAGGGTGGGATCTAGTGGTGGCAGCATAATTGTGTTCAATGTGTGTGGATGAATCTTGAATTGTGCTGAATAATGGAGTGTAAGTTTCCTGAGATAGGGAGCTTGCTGAATAATGGAGTGTAAGTTCTCTGGGATGGGAACTTGCTGAATCAACGATAAGTGTGTCCTTCCTTGCACCGCTGAATGTGTTTGATGCATCATGTGTTTCGTATACCGCTGAATGTGTTTTATGCGTCATGCGTCCTTCCTTACCCCGCTGAATGTGTTTGATGCATCATGTGTTTCGTACACCGCTGAATGTGTTTTATGCGTCATGTGTCCTTCCTTACCCCGCTGAATGTGTTTGATGCATCATGTGTTCCGTACACCGCTGTATGTGTTTTATGCGTCAAGTGTCCTCCCTTACCCCGCTATACGTGTTTGATGCATCATGTGTTCCGTACACCGCTGAATGTGTTTTATGCGTCATGTGTCTCCCTTACACCGCTGAATGTGTTTGATGCATCATGTGTTCCGTACACCGCTGAATGTGTTTTATGCGTCATGTGTCTCCCGTACCCTGCTGAATGAGTGTTAGGTTGTATCCCGGACAAGGAAGCCCTGCTGATTGGATCGCGGCTTGCCTTGGGGAGAGCTGAACACTGAGCCCTGCTGACGTTGTCGCGGCTCCTCTTGCTGAAATGAATGTTAGGTTGTATCCCGGAAAAGGAAGCCCTGCTGAGTGACTCGCGGCTTGCCTTGGGTAGAGCTGAACACTGAGCCCTTCTGACGTGGTCGCGGCTCATCTTGCTGAATGAACGTTAAGTTGTATCCCAGACAAGGAAGCCCTGCTGATTGGATCGCGGCTTGCCTTGGGGAGAGCTGAACACTGAGCCCTGCTGACGTGGTCACGGCTCATCCTAGTTAGTACAAGAGGGAACTCCTGCCTGAAGAGGAGGAACCGGGTAAGCTGTATGGGGTATTGACCTACAGTGGTTGCATGCCTGCTGAAGGAGGGGCGAAAGTCTAAGATTTTATTTTCTTCTTGTAGAAGTCCTGGTGCACCAGGCATCGGGCCGTAGGGTACTGCCCATGGTTGGGGAGCCAGTAGTCGGTGTTTCCGGATCTGGACGGCAGGGCGACTGTAGCCAGTGTCCTGGCCGGTGTGTCTCCTAGGCGTACTCCTGTGGACACAGGTGGGGCTTATCCCGAAGGAAGAGACCCTGTTTTTCCCAGAAGGGGTGGTACGGGCCTAGTAGGGATCCTTAGGGTTCTTGGCTGAGTGTTGTGGTACTGCCCTGAGAGCTGGTGGGGCCCACTGTTGGACCTGGCCTCGTGGCGTGGCCCCACTCCTCCCGCATGACGGGTCCCGGACCACCTTGACCCCTGTTCCCCGTCCAAGGGCAGCACCATCCACCCTCCATGAGTGCCGCCCCTCCGGGCTGCCCCCAGCTCTTCCCCGGTGGAACTCGACCTCCTCTCCTCAACCCCCTCGGCTGGCCCGGTCCCTTTCCCAGACCACCGTCTCCGGCCAAGCCGCCATCTTGGACCCTCCACGACCAGGCCTCGTGGCCTCGGCCCGACCCCAGCTACAGACCCAGCAAAGCCCCGACATCGAGGCACCACGATCCAACCAAGGGGTAAAGAGACCACTTGACGAGTCAATGGGGGATGGAGTTTCGATGGTCCCCCATCTGCCTGGTTTCGATCGCCCCCAGCCTCCCTGGGCGCTGGCTCCACCCCCCTGCTGGGTGTCTGGACTCGCACACCCCGGACCCTCCGACCTCCAAGTGCGAGGGTCTGGACATCAAAGGGCTCCAGACCTATAACTGGGGCAGCTCCAGAGCAGGTCATGAGTTGTATCCTGGAGTCGAGAGACACCGAGACAAACTCATCTTCGTGCAACCATCCTTGGGGTCCTGCTGGCGCTGCCGCGACCCATCTTTGTGAAGCTATCCTTGGAGTCCTGCTAGCGCTGCCGCGGCTCATCTTCGTGAAACCATCCTGGGAGTCCTGCTGGCGCTGCTGTGGCCCATCTTCATGAAACCATCCTTGGGGCCCTGCTGGCGCTACCGCGGCCCATCTTCGTGAGCCCAGCCCTGGGGTCCTGCTGGTGCTGCCGCAGCCCATACCGAAGAACCCCCCAGCTCGAGGATTGAGAGCTGTGCGCAAGATATCCCTGTACCAGACTGGTACCAAGACTGTCCCGCTACCCCCTTCCCACAAGAGACTAAGTTTAAGAGGATCCCGGAATCCTGTTCCTTCTGTATCGTTACGATAACCTGCCTAAAAGTACTGATAAAAGTGTTAAGAACCTATCTTTGTGTGGGGTCCATCTGTAGGGGGGTGGTTGCTCGGCTGTACGATCTTAGGAGAGAGCCCTCGCCTGGAGGCCTCTCCCCCTTGCTCGTCCGACCCTCAGATTTCCCTTCTAACATTGGTGGCCAGCGGCGCGATTCGAGCCGACGCAAATCGTACAGAGAGTAACTCGCCCCACTACAAACAAAAAACACACAGCGACCATGACGACTAAAGAAACCGGACCAACCGCAAAGTTCCAGATGGAACGACTGGAAGATTACAGTCACAAGGAATTGAAGCAATTCTGCAAAGACTTGGGTATCGTTACCACGGGACTAAGCACCAAAGACGATCTCAAGCAGGCCCTGCAGACTTGGGTGGAGACAGGAGCGTTGCCACCCCAAAACGAAGACATCGCAATCACCGAGAACATTGCAACCCCAGAGGAGGAGAGAAACACGGGCCTCTCTCACGAGGATGCCCGTGAACGAGAGAGGAGCCGGCTCCACGAGTTGGAACTGGCTAGACTCCGCTTAGATGGGGAACTGCAACTAGCGGAAAAGAAGATAGCCCTTGAGCAACTACGATTACAGGGAGACCTGGAAGAGAAAAGAAGCCAGAGGGAGCTGGAGGAGAAGAAGCTTGCGTACGAGCACGAGCGTGGTTTGAAAGAACTAGAGATCAGGAAACAAAACGGGGACACCGGCGTCTCCGGGAACCAGAGCTCCACTCCCTCTGCGGACACCAAGGTCCACATCCCCAAAGATGTCGTCCGAGAGTACCATAAAAACGACGACATCCAGCAATGGTTTAAGGCCTACGAGGTAGCCATGACCTCCCACCGTGTTCCGCAAAAAGACTGGGGGGCCGGGTTGTGGGGGAGATTCGTCAACGAAGGGAAAGACGCCCTGCTACAGCTCCCCAACGCTGAGATGACCTCCTACGAGCATATGAAAGCCGCCCTCCTCACTCGCTATGGGCTCACCCCCGAGATGTACCGGCAGCGATTCTGAGACTGTAAAAGGATCCCTGGTACCACCTGGGTAGAATATGTAAACTTCTACAGCAGAGCCTTGGAGGGGTGGATCAAGGGCAGCCGGGTCACCACCTACGAACAATTGTTCGATCTCATCATATGGGAACACCTCTCCAATAACTATTTCATCGAACTAAGGCAGCATCTCCTCGACAGCAAACTGACCGAGCCCCGGAAACTCGCCATTGAAGCGGATCGATGGGAGAGCACCCGGGTCCCCTGGAACTGGGCGGGAGACCAAGGCCGAGCCTCCCAGGGATACCACCGTCCGCGAGGAGGAGGAGGAGGCCAGGGTCGGGGCTGGGACACCACCACGGTGCCCCCCACCAGCACTCCCCCATCCCTGGCCAGGAGAGGAAGCCCTCCGGCACGGCCGGGATCCCGCTCCAACGTTATCTGCCACAAATGCCAGCGACCCGGTCATTACGCCAATGACCCCAACTGTCCGAGAAACTAACCATCCAACCTCACGGGTCCGCAAAACCGCCAGATCGCCGCCGTCTCCCTGGGGGAGGAACAAGGCGAAGAAGAAGCCGAAGACTGTGAACAATACCAGACCGAGTGGGAACCCGCAGCCATGTCCCTGGTATGTCTAGGCGAAATAGACATGGTCCCCCTGGCCCCAATCCCGGCCAACACACAGAAGTACAGCCAGTGGGTCACCATTAATGGACACCGGGCCGAAGCCCTCCGCAACACGGGAGCCAGTGTAACGGCCGTCCGTTGCCGTCTGGTGACCCCGGATCAAATCCTGCCAAATGTACTATGCCCAGTACGGTCCGCGGATAACTCTGAAAGCCTGTGCCAGATGGCCCACGTCCCCTTTAAATGGGGGGGAGTGTCAGGCATGCTGAAAGTGACCGTCCGAGACAATGCCCCCGTAGACTGCCTCCTTGGGAACAACCTCGAGAGCTCCCCCTGGGCTGCCGTTGAGCGGAGGGAGCACCTGGGGATGCTTGGCCTCCCTGAATGGGTCTGTGCGATGACCCGATCCATGGCCGCCCGCGCTATCCCCTCCACTGAAGAACCCGAGTGGCCCGAGCCTGCACCGCCCGTCATCCCTGAAGACACCACCCCTGAACCCGGTCCACCGGGGCCCAACGATGAAGAAACTGGCCCACTCTGCGACCTCCCGGAGCTGGCCCAGTGGTGCCAGGAAGGTGGCCCCACTCAAGAACAGTTCCGCCAAGAGCAAAAAACGTGTCCCTCCCTCGAGGGGATCCGACAGCAAGCCGCAGCCCAGAGCGCAGGGGATGCCTCGGGGGCTCACTGGGTCTATTGGGACAATGAGCTCCTCTACAGGGAGCAGAAGATTGCCGAGCTAGGGGCCAGCCGCAGCAGGGTACTGGTAGTCCCCCTCCGATTCAGAGACTTCCTCCTGAACCTGGCTCATGATGTACCTCTCGCCGGGCACCTGGGGCAGGACAAAACTTACAGCCGCCTGGTGACCCACTTCTACTGGCCCAAGATGAGGAACGATGTGATCAACCACTGCCAAGCCTGCCCCACCTGCCAGGCCAGCGGGAAGAGCGGCAGAAAATTAAAAGTCCCCCTGCAACCTTTTCCAGTCATCAACACTCCCTTTGAGCGGGTAGAGATTGACATTGTGGGGCCCCTGGAGCCCCGGACATCACAAGGTCACCGGTTCATACTCGTCCTGGTGGACCATGCCACCCGCTATCCCGAAGCCATACCTCTCCGGACCGTGAGAGCTCCCGTGGTGGGCGGGGCCCTGATGGGAATCTTCTCACGGGTGGGCTTCCCCCGAGAAGTCGTCAGTGATCGAGGCACCAACTTCATCTCCCGATACATGAAGTCCCTATGGCAACAGTGCGGGGTCACGTAAAAATTTACGACCCCCCCGTTCAAGGGAACGGACTGGTGGAACGCTTCAATCGCACCCTCAAGGGTATGATCATGGGCCTGGCGGCCCTCTGCATAGGTGCTGGAGGGGTGTGTGTCTCAAGGCCCTCTTCATAGGCGTTGGAAGGGTGTGTGCCTCGAGGCCCTCTGCATAGGTGCTGGAGGGAGTGGTGTGTGCCACGAGTTCCCTACAGAGGCGCTGGAGGGGTGTGTGCCAAGAGGCCCCTCACAGATGCAGCTAGAGGCCCTCTGCTTAGGCGTTGGAGGTGTGTGTGCCTCAAGGGCCTCTGCATAGGCGCTGGAGGGAGTGGTGTATGCCACGAGTCCCCTGCATATGCGCTGGAGGGGTGTGTGCCACGAGGACCTCTGCATAGGCTCTGGAGGGGTGTGTGCCACAAGGCCCCTCACAGATGTAGCTAGAGGCCCTCTGCATAGGCATTGGAGGGGTGTGTGCCTCGAGGCCCTCTGCATAGGCGCTGGAGGGAGTGGTGTGTGCCACGAGTCCCCTGCATAGGTGCTGAGGGGGGTGCGCCACGGGGACCCTCACAGAAGCAGCTAGAGGCCCTCTGCATAGGCGCTGGAAGGAGTGGTGTGTGTCATGAGTCCCCTGCATAGGCTCTGGAGGGGTGTATGCCACAAGGCCCTCTGCATAGGCGCGGGAGGGGTGTGTGCCACAAGGCCCCTCCTAGATGCAGCTAGAGGCTCTCTGCATAGGCGCTGGAGGGGTGTGTGCCTCGAGGTCCTCTGCATAGGCGTTGGAGGGGTGTGCGCCTCGAGGCCCTCTGCATAGGCGCTGGAGGGAGTGGCGTGTGCCACGAGTCCCCTACATAGGCGCTGGAGGGGGGTGTACCACGAGGCCCCTCACAGAAGCAGCTAGAGGCCCTCTGCATAGGTGCTGGAGGGGGGTGCCACGAGGCGCTCACAGATGCAGCTAGAGGCCCTCTGCATAGGCGCAGGTGGGGTGTGTGCCTCGAGGCCCCTCACATATGCAGCTAGAGGCTGTTGGACAGGCCTCGTGGTAGGCCCGACCCCTCCCCGCATGGCAGGTCACGGATCACTGCTACCCCTGTTCCCCGGACAAGAACCACCCCTGCAGCCGCCGGGTCAACCCCCAGCTCTTCCCCGGCCCCTCACAACAAGATTCTCGGCTGGCCCGGGTTCCTTCCCGAACGACCGTCCCCGGCCCTGCCGCCATCTTGGACCCTCCACGACCAGGCCTCGTGGCCTTGGGTCAACCTCCGCCTCCGGCCCAGCCAGCCCTCGACATCGAGGCACCACCCTCCACCCAGGGGGTAAAGAGACCACTTGGCGAGTCAATGGAAGAAGGAGTGTCGATGGCTCCCCTCCGCCAGGTTTCGATCACCCCCCAGCCTCCCTGGGTGCTGGCTCCACCCCCCTGCTGGGTGTCTGGACTCCATCATCCCGGACCCCCCAACCTCCAAGTGCGAGGGTCCGGACATCAAAGGGCGCCAGACCTATAACTGGGGTAGCTCCAGAGCAGGAAGCCAGTTGTATCCTGGAGTTGAGAGACACCGAGACAAACTCATCCTTGGAGGCCTGCTGGCGCTGCCGCGGCCCCTCTTTGTGAACCATCTTCGAAAGCCTGCTGGCGCTGCCGCGGCTCATCCTCTTCGTGAACCATCTATGAAAGCCTGCTGGCGCTGCCGCGGCTCATTCTCTTTGTGAACCATCTTCAAAAGCCTGCTGGCGCTGCCGCGGCTCATCCTCTTCGTGAACCATCTACGAAAGCCTGCTGGCGCTGCCGCGGCTCATCCTCTTCGTGAACCATCTTCGAAAGCCTGCTGGCGCTGCCGCGGCTCATCCTCTTCGTGAACCATCTACGAAAGCCTGCTGGCGCTGCTGCGGCTCATCCTCTTCATGAACCATCTACGAAAGCCTGCTGGCGCTGCCGCGGCCCCTACTTGCGAACCCTCCAGCTCGAGGATACAGCTATACACCCGCTACCCTTGTACCGGACCGGTACTGAGACTGTCCCGCTACCCCCTTTCCCACAGAGACAAGAAATTGACGAGATCATCGTATCCTTGTCTTGCTGTATCGTCAAGTTTACCCTGCCTAAGAATACCTATAAAAGTGTACAGAACCTATCTTGGTGTGGCGTCCATCTGTGGGGGGGTAGTTGCTTGTCCGTACAATCTAAGGAGAGGGCCCTCACCAGGAGGCCTCTCCTCCTTGCTTGGCCGACCCTCCGGGTCTCCGTCTAACATTGGTGGCCAGCGGCGCGATCTGAGCCGACGCATAATCGTACGGAGAGTAACTCGCCCCACGACGCACAGCAACAATGACGACAAAAGAGAGTGGAACAACCGCAAAATTCCAGATGGAACGGCTGGAAGAATACAGCCACAAGGAATTGAAACAATTCTGCATAGACTTGGGCATCGCTACCACGGGACTGAGCACCAAAGATGACCTCAAGCACGCCTTGGAGTCTTGGGTGGAGACGGGAGCGCCCCCACCCCAAAACGAAAACATTGAGACCACCGAAACAACGGCAACCCCCGGAGAAGAAAGAATAACGAACCTCTCTCCCGAGAAGGCCCAAGAACGGGAGAGGAACCGGCTCCACGAATTGGAACTGGCTCGACTCCGCTTAGATGGGGAACTAAAACTAGCAGAGAAAAAGATAGCCCTCGAACACTTACGGCTACGGGAAGAACGGGAAGAGAAAAAAAGCCAGAGGGAGCTGGAAGAGAAGAAGCTAGCGTACTAACACGAGCGCAATTTAAAAGAGCTAGAAATTCGACGACAAAACAAGGACCTCGGCGTCCCCGAGAACCAAAACTCCGCTCCCCCTATGGACACCAAGGTCCACATTCCCAAAGACGTCGTCCGGGAGTACTACCGGAACGCAGATATCCAGCAATGGTTCAAGGCCTACGAAGTAGCCATGACCTCCCACCGAATTCCACGGAAAGACTGGGGAGCCGGGTTGTGGTGGAGATTCGTCAACGAAGGAAGAGATGCCCTGCTACAACTCCCCGACGCAGAGATGACCTCCTACGACCACATGAAAGCCGCCCTGCTCACTCGCTACGGGCACACCCCGAGATGTACCGGCAGCGATTTCGAGATTGTAAAAGAATCCCCGGTACCACCTGGGTAGAATACGTGAACTTTTTTAGCCGAGCCCTAGAAGGATGGGTCAATGGCAGCCAGGTCACCACCTACGAACAGTTGTTCAACCTCATCGTGTGGGAGCACCTCTCCAATAATTGTTTCGTAGAACTCAGGCAGCATCTCCTCGACAGCAATCTGACCGAACCCCGGAAACTCGCCATCGAAGCGGATCGATGGGAGAGCACCCGGGTCCCCCGGAGTTGGCCGGGCGAACAAAACAGAGCCTCCCAGGAGTCCCACCGTCCACGAGGAGGAGGAGGAGGAGGCCAGGGTCGGGGCAGGGACACCGCTCAGGTGCCCCCCACTAACAACACCGCGTCCCCGGCCGGAAGAGGAAGCCCTCCGACGCGACCGGGATTCCGCTCCAACATTGTCTGCCACAAATGCTAGCGGCCCGGCCATTACGCCAATGATCCAAACTGTCCGAGGAACCAGTCAACCCAGGTCCAGGGTCCCGTGAGCTGCCAGATCACTGCCGTCGCCCTCGGAGAGGAGCAAGGCGAAGAAGAAGCCAAAGAATGTGAGCACTACCAGACAGAGTGGGAACCCGCAGCCATGTCCCTGGTATGTCTAGGAGACAGGGACATGGTCCCGTGGGCCCCCCTCCCCGCCAACACGCAGAAGTACAGCCAGTGGGTCAACATTAATGGACACCGGGCTGAAGCCCTCTGCGACACAGGGGCCAGTGTGACCGCAGTCCGTTGCCATCTGGTGACCCCCGATCAAATCCTGCCCAACGTACTTTGTCCAGTACGATCTGCGGACAATTCCGAGAGCCTGTGCCAGATGGCCCGCGTCCCCTTCAAGTGGGGGGGGAGGTATCGGGCATGCTGAAGGTGACCGTCCGGGATGACGCCCCCGTGGACTGCCTCCTGGGAAACGACCTCGAGAGCTCCCCCTGGGCAGCCGTGGAGCAAAGAGAGCACCTGGGGATGCTTGGACTCCCTGAATGGGTCTGCGCCACGACCCGATCCATGTCCGCCCGCGCCATCCCATCTCCCGAAGAACCCGAGTGGCCCGAACCTCCACCGCCGGTCGACACAGAAGAGACCACCCCTGAGCCGGGTCCACTGGGGCCCAACAACGTAGACCCGGACCCACTCCAAGACCTCCCGGAGCTGGCCCAAACGTGTCCCTCCCTCGAGGGACTCTGACAGCAAGCCATAGCCCAGAGCGCAGGGGATGCCTCGGGGGCCCACTGGATCTATTGGGACAGCGGGCTCCTCTACAGTGAGCAAAAGATTGCCAAACTGGGGGCCAGCCGGGTGCTGGTGGTCCCCCTCCGATTCAGAGACTTCCTCTTGAACCTGGCACACGATGTGCCTCTCGCCGGGCACCTGGGGCAGGACAAGACTTACCCATTTCTACTGGCCTAAAATGCGGAACGATGTAGTGAACCACTGCTGGGCCTGCCCCACCTGCCAGGCCAGCGGGAAGAGCGGCCGGAAAATAAAAGTCCCCCTACAACCCTTTCCCATCGTCACTACTCCCTTTGAGAGGGTAGGGATCGACATTGTGGGGCCCCTGGAGCCCCGGACAGCACAAGGTCACCGGTTCATACTAGTCCTGGTGGACCATGCCACCCGCTATCCTGAGGCCATCCCTCTCCGCACCGTGACAGCGCCCGTGGTGGGCCGAGCCCTGATGGGGATCTTCTCGCGGGTGGGCTTCCCCCGAGAGGTCATCAGTGATCAAGGCACAAACTTTATCTCCCGGTGCATGAAGTCCCTATGGCAACAGTGTGGGGTCACCTACAAATTCACGACCCCGTACCACCCGCAAGGAAACGGACTAGTGGAACGATTCAACCGCACCCTCAAGGGTATGATCATGTGCCTGGAAGAGCCCATAAGCCGCCAATGGGTCGTGCTGCTCCCCTGCCTCCTGTTTGCTTATCGAGAGGTCCCACAGAAGTCCCTGGGATTCAGCCCCTTCGAGCTCCTGTATGGGCACCCCGTCCGGGGTCCCCTCAGCCTGGTCAAGGAAGGGTGGGAAGTGACCCCCAGAAGACTCCCCCTGAAGTGTACAAGTACCTCCTGACCCTCCGGAACCAGACTCGGCGGTTCAGGGAACTCGCCAAAGCCAACCTCGAAGCTAGCCAAGAAGACATGAAACGATGGTATGATCAGAATGCCTCATCCATCGAGTTCGAGCCTGGACAACAGGTCTGGGTCATGTCCCCGGTCGAACCTTGCGCCCTTCAGGACAAATGGACAGGACCCTTCAAGGTGGTGGAGCGAAAGGGCCCCGTCACCTACCTGGTAGACCTGGAGTCCCCCCGGAACCCTCTCCGGGTCCTCCATGCCAACAGACTTAAGCCCCACTTTGTGCGCTCTGAACTTAGCCTTCTGATGGCTACCGACAGTGGGGCTGAAGAAGATTCCGAGCCCCTTCCCGACCTCCTGAAGACCCGTGAGAAAGACGGCTCCGTGGAAGGAGTCCACCTCTCCGCTGCCCTGTCTCCAGCCCAACGCCAAGACTGCCGAAACTTGCTACAGCAATTTGCCGACCTGTTCTCCCTCATCCCTGGGGTCACCCCCTGGTGCCTCCACGATGTCGACACCGGGGATAGCCCCCCTATCCGGCACAGAGCCGACAGAGTACCTGATCGAGTACGCGCCTGCATCCAGTCAGAAGTAGCCAAGATGCTGGCCCTGGGAGTAATCGAGCCCTCCGACAGTCCCTGGGCCAGCCCAGTCGTGCTGGTCCCCAAGGCCACCGCCCCTGGCGTCGCCCCAGAACTCAGATTTTGCGTAGACTACCGGGGCTTGAACGCCGTAACCCGAACAGACGCTCACCCTATTCCACGAGCGGATGAACTGATCGACCGCATGGGGGCCGCCCGCTACCTGAGCATCTTTGACTTGACCGCGGGCTACTGGCAGGTCGGCCTCACCCCGGGTGCCCAGGAGCGATCCGCCTTCTCCACGCCGGATGGCCACTACCACTTCAAAGTGATGCCCTTCGGCATGAAAAACGCCCCCGCCACCTTCCAGAGACTCGTAAACAAAGTATTGGCGGGGCTGGAAGAGTTCAGCGCCGCCTATCTGGACGATATTGCCGTGTACAGTCACCGCTGGGCAGAACACCTCCAACACCTCCGGGAGGTCCTGACCGCCCTCCGGCAAGCAGGACTAACAATCAAGGCCAGCAAGTGCCAAATCGGCCAAGGGTCCGTGACCTACCTGGGGCACCAGGTGGGAAGTGGCCAGGTGGCCCCTCTCCAACTCAAGATCGCTGCCATTCGGGCTTGGGAGCCCCCGGTCACCCAAACAGAGGTCCGAGCATTCCTGGGGCTAACCGGATACTACCAGCGCTTCATAAAAGACTATGGCAGCATTGTGGGGCACCTCACAGAACTCACGTTGTTGGACAGGCCTCGTGGCAGGCCCGACCCCTCCCCGCATGGCGGGTCGCGGACCACGGCTACCCCTGTTCCCCTATCTCTTTGGTACTCATTTTCGGGTGCAAACAGACCACCGTCCTCTGCAATGGCTGATGCAGGTGTGGGGAGAGAATCCGAAGCTGTTGCGTTGGTCCATCTCCCTGCAGGGGATGGACTTCACTGTGGAGCATCGCCCCGGCAATGACCACGCCAACACAGACGGCCTGACCCGCTTCTTCCGCCTCGGCGAGGAGACTACCCAAGAGGATGGGTGACTCTCCCTGCCTTCAGCTGGGGGGGACGCATGTTGGACACGCCTCGTGGTAGGCCAGACCCCTCCCCGCAAATGCGGGTCACTGCTACCCCTGTTCCCCGGACAAGAACCACCCCTGCAGCCACCGGGTCAACCCCCAGCTCTTCCCCAACGGGGCCCCGGCCCATCACAACAACATTCTCGGCTGACCCGGGTTCCTTCCCGAACGACCGTCCCCGGCACAGCCGCCATCTTGGTCCCTCCACGACCAGGCCTCGTGGCCTTGGGTCAACCTCCGCCTCCGGCCCAGCCAGGCCCCGACATCGAGGCACCACCATCCACCCAGGGGGTAAAGAGACCACTTGGCGAGTCAATGGAAGGAGTGTCGATGGCTCCCCTCCGCCAGGTTTCGATCACCCCCCAGCCTCCCTGGGCGCTGGCTCCACCCCCCTGCTGGGTGTCTGGACTCCCTCATCCCATACCCCCGACCTCCAAGTGCGAGGGTCCGGACATCAAAGGGCGCCAGACCTATAACTGGGGTAGCTCCAGAGCAGGAAACCAGTTGTATCCTGGAGTCGAGAGACACCGAGACGAACTCATCCTTGGAGGCCTGCTGGCGCTGCCGCGGCCCCTCTTTGTGAACCATCTTCGAAAGCCTGCTGGCGCTGCCGCGGCTCATTCTCTTCGTGAACCATCTACGAAAGCCTGCTGGCTCTGCCGCGGCTCATCCTCTTCGTGAACCATCTTCGAAAGCCTGCTGGCGCTGCCGCGGCTCATCCTCTTCGTGAACCATCTTCGAAAGCCTGCTGGCGCTGCCGCGGCTCATCCTCTTTGTGGACCATCTACTAAAGCCTGCTGGTGCTGCCGCGGCCCCTACTTGCGAAACCTCCAGCTCGAGGATTCAGAGCTATACACCCGCTACCCCTGTACCGGACTGTTACTGAGACTGTCCCGCTACCCCCTTTCCCACAGAGACTAGAAATTGACGAGATCATCGTATCCTTGTCTTGCTGTATCGTCAAGTTTACCCTGCCTAAGAATACCTATAAAAGTGTACAGAACCTATCTTGGTGTGGCGTCCATCTGTGGGGGGGTAGTTGCTTGTCCGTACGATCTAAGGAGAGGGCCCTCACCAGGAGGCCTCTCCCCCTTGCTCGGCCGACCCTCCGGGTCTCCGTCTAACAGAGGCCCTCTGCATAGGCGCTGGAGGTGTGTTTGCCTTGAGGCCCTCTGCATAGGCGCTGGAGGGGTGTGTGCCACGAGGCCCTCTGTATAGGCGCTGGAGGGGTGTGTGCCTGGAGGCCATCTGCATAGGCGCTGGAGGGGAGGTGCCACAAGGCCCTTCACAGATGCAGCTAGGGGCCCTCTGCATAGGCGCAGGAGGGTGTGTGCCTCGAGGCCCCTCACAATTGCAGCTGAAGGTCCTCTGCATAGGCGCTGGAGGGTGTGTGCCACGAGGCCCCTCACAGATGCAGCTAAAGCCCTCTGCAGAGGTGCTGGAGGGGTGTGTGCTTTGAGGCCCTCTGCATAGGCGCTGGAGGGGTGTGTGCCTCGAGGCCCTCTGCTAGGCACAGGAGGGGTGTGTGCCTCGAGGCCCCTCACAGATGCAGCTAGAGGCCCTCTGCATAGGCACTGGAGGGGTGTGTGCCACAAGGCCCCTCACAGATGCAGCTAGAGGCCCTCTGCATAGGTGAAGGAGGGGGGGTGTGTTAGAAATGGGATCCCTGGCTGGCCAGGGCTTGCGCCAAAGTCAGTCAGAGACCACCACTCCTAAGTTAGGGGAAGGGAGTTACACGCCAAGATAACCCCTGCTCACCCTCTAGGTAACGTGGCGCGAGCAGCAAGGCTAAACTTGGAGGCGATGTGAGTTAAGTATTTGCGCACGCACCCCAGCAACAACACCCAAGGCCCACCACAAAGGAAACTCCACACAAGGTTATATATAAAAATAGCCTTCGTATTATACCAAAACACATTAGATAAAACACACACTTTACAATGTGCTAACAGGCACGGGCAGAATTTACAGGGGATATGTACAAGACAGGGCCACATGGACCACTGTCAGGAACGGGCACTATTAGAACTTAGCACTAGGTAGAATTAGCACTTAGAACATAGCATATAAATCCCTGTAGCACAACATAGAACATAAAGTACACAACCAGTAACTACTGGTAACGGTTAAAAACCACCTACGCAATCCTAACCCCCTTTGGAACAGGTCAGGCAGGGAACCAGGACCTCACTAGCACCACCTGTACTAGCAAGAACAACCACCTAAGTATCACAATGCCTGTAGGGGTATAAGCACATAACACATGATGCATAACATACATTCAGAGGTGTAGGAGAAAACACATGACGCCTAAACACATTCAGATGTGCAGATAACACATGATGCATAAAATACATTCAGCGATGTAAGAGCAAGGCACATGAGGCATAAAAACATTCAGCGGTGTAGAACAAGGCACATGAGGCATAAAAACACAATCAGAGGTGCAGAAAAAGAACACAATTGCGCCAAATTCACACAAGTCACCACCTGGGACTGTCCATAGGCCTTCTGGCCTTGTTGGGGCTAGGGCGCCCTGTGTCCCAGTGTCAGGGGCCTAAACGTGGCAGTTGCCCACAAAGTGCTGGGCAACTGGTGCAAGCAAGGATGGGCCAACGTGGGAGCCTCGCAGGCTCTGAATAAACAAATGGCCCCTGAGCCTCTCTGGGCTCTCAAAGATACTTGTGGCGCCTGAGCCACTCATGGGCTCTCAGTAAATCAAAAATGCCCCCTTGAGCCTTTCAGGCTCAAACACAAAATGCGGCCGTGTCTGGAGCCTCTCCGGGCTCGTGAAACAAATAGGCGCCTGGGGCCTTCTGTGGAGTCCCCCCTCTGGGGACTCAAGAGAAACAACTGCCCCCGGAGATGCTGGAGCGGCCCTCTGCCAAATGGGGCCGCTCAACGGTGAAAGGAAAACTGCCCCCGGAGCCTCGTGGCTCCAACAAACAAATGCCGCCTTGGATCATGGAGCCTCGACAGGCTCTGGTAGCAACTGCGGCGTGGGTGGGGCTCCTCCCTTTGGGGAAATCAAGGGGGGACTGCGGCGTGGGTGGGGCCCCTCCCTCTGGGGAACTCAAGGGGGGAAAGTGCCTCGGAGACCTCGAGGGCTCTGCCTCTCAGCGTGCTTCCTCCCAGTCACTCACCGGCTGTCTTCTGGTGCTGCTCTTCTGCAAAGGCGGCGTCCTCCTCCTCACCGGCAGCTGCGGGGCTTCTCTATGCCTGTTACCACGGAGCTCTCCCTCACTCCTGGGAGCCCCGTGGAAGGCGCCGGCAGCAGGACTCTTCCTCCCTCCTTCTCAGGGCGAGTGCACCGGGGCGCAGGGTAGACTCCTGCCTGCTCCGGGGCTCAGCCGCGGCTCTTCTGTGGGAGGTGGGGTAGGCTCCTGTCCTCCTACTTCCGGTTCCCGTCATCCCGGAGGCCCGCCCCCGGCCCGCCTGACTTCCTGGTCGGGCACCGGGCAGCGGCAGGGACGATTTTGCGCTATTTACGGGGCAAATGCCGGGTGGGCATCCGCTTCTTTAAAATAAGGAATAGATAGAGGTGGCACTAGATCAGGGCGGACAATGCCGGGTGGGCACCGGCCTCAGCAAAATAAAGCGCTCTCAAGCGCTAGTCAAAAATAAAGCGCTCCCTGCGCTCTATGACAAAAATAATGCGCTTTCAAGCGCTAGAGGCCCAAATAAAGCGCTCCCAGGCGCTAGCGGCCAACAAGCCCAGCAAAAGTCCTTCCAAGCAGGCAGGGGGGGGGCAAGGCTGGGCCCAGAGCCAGCCCACTGGGTCTCCAGGCAGGGAGACAATCCAAGTGGTGGTCCTCTGGCCCAGCAACAGCAGCAGCCCCCTCAGGTAGGATCCTGGAAGAGAACAACATATGTGGGGACACAGCCCCATTTTTATACACCACATTCCTTTGTCTAAGGGTGCAGCGTGGGGGAGAAACCAGTTGCAGCTGGTTTTGGAGCACTCTTGATGGCTCAACCACCCATTTTATTCACTGGCAGGGCTAGGGTCATCAGTCGCACCACAGGGGGCGGAGCCAGCATTGTCTGGGGAAAACCCAGCCTCATTCAGGACACAGGTACACTCCTCCCCAGCCATCAGCATGCTAATCTCCCACTCACCACCGGGCAGACCCATCCAGCCTTCCTGGAGCCAGGCTCACCAGCCAGCTCCAGCCAATCACACGCCAGGCATATTTTACACTAATATGCCAACTCCTAGAAGTGGCATTTGTACACAAGACACACTCATGCCACATACATCATTGCGAAGCATTCACTCTCACGAGTTCGCACATATCAAATTCGAACCTCTACACCCCACGCATCAGGAACTACCAGGGACACATACATTCCCCATGCATTCCTATGGGAGGGCAGGCCTATCTCATCACATGCACTCAGAGTGCGCACGCACTATCCACTGGGACACAGTGAAAGTGGGCAGAACCCAAAAATCACCATCACCAGGTCACCATTACAAGCATAAAGTCTAGGGGTGAACCTGCCAGAAGGGCCAAGTCCAACAGGGTGCTACTAGGCTCCTCACAGATGCAGCTAGAGGCCCTCTGCATAGGCGCTGGAGGGAGTGGTGTGTGCCACAAGTCCCCTGCATAGGCGATGGAGGGGTGTGTTCCACGGGGCCCTCTGCAAAGGCGCTGCCGGCGTGTGTGCCACAGGCCCCTCACAGATGCAGCTAGAGGCCCTCTGCATGGGCTTTGGAGGGGTGTGAGCCTCGAGGCCCTCTGCATAGGCGTTGGAGGGGTGTGTGCCTCGAGGCCCTCTGCATAGGCGTTGGAGGGGTGTGTGCCTCGAAGCCCTCTGCATAGGTGCCAGAGGGAGTGGTGTGTGCCACGAGTCCTCTACATAGGCGCTGGAGGGGGTGTGTGCCACGAGGCCCCTCACAGAAGCAGCTAGAGGCCCTTTGCATAGGCGCTGGAGGGGGGTGCCACGACGAGGCCCCTCACAGATGCAGCTAGAGGCCCTCTGCATAGGCACTGGAGGGGGAGTGCCACAAGGCCCCTCACAGATGCAGCTAGAGGCCCTCTGCATAGGCGCAGGAGGGGTGTGTGCCTCGAGGCCCCTCACAAATGCAGCTAGAGGCCCTCTGCATAGGCGCTGGAGGGTGTGTGCCACAAGGCCGCTCACAGATGCAGCTAGAGGCTCTCTGCATAGGCGCTGGAGGGGTGTGTGCCTCAAGGCCCTCTGCATAGGCGCTGGAGGAGTGTGTGTCTCGAGGCCCTCTGCAAGGCACAGGAGGGGTGTGTGCCTCGAGGCCCCTCACAGATGCAGCTAGAAGCCGTCTGCATAGGCGCTGGAGGGGAGGTGCCATGAGGCCCATCACAGATGTAGCTAGAGGCCCTCTGCATAGGCGCAGGATGGGTGTGTGCCTCGAGGCCCCTGACAAATGCAGCTAAAGGCCCTCTGCATAGGCGTTGGAGGGGTGTGTGCCATGAGGCCCCTCACAGATGCAGCCAGAGGCCCTCTGCAGAGGTGCTGGAGGGGTGTGTGCTTTGAGGCCCTATGCATAGGCCCTGGAGGGGTATGTGCCACGAGGCCCTCTGCATAGGTGCTGGAGGGGTGTGTGCCTCGAGGCCCTCTGCACAGGCCTTGGAGAGATGTGTGCCACGAGGCCCTCTGCATAGGCACTGGAGGGGTGTGTGCCACGAGGCCCTCTGCATACGCCCTGCAGGGGTGTGTGCCACAAGGCCCTCTGCATAGGCACTGGAGGGGTGTGTCCCGCTAGGCCTTCTGCATAAGCACTGGGGGTGTGTGCCTCGAAACCCCTCAAAGTTGCAGCTAGAGGCCCCCTGCATAGGCCCTGGAGGTGTGTGTGCCAACGAGGCCCCGCAAAGTTGCAGCTAGAGACCCTCTGCATAGGCGCTGGAGGGGTGTGTGCCTCGAGACCCTCTGCATAGGCGCTGGAGGGGTGTGTGCCACGAGGCGTTCTGTATAGCACTGGTGGGGGTGTGTGCCTCGAGGCCCCTCACAGATGCAGCTAGAGGACATCTGCATAGGTGCTGGAGGGGGGGTGCCTCAAGGCCCCTCACAGATGCAGCTAGAGGCCCTCTGCATAGGCGCCGGTGGGTGTGTGTGCCTCGAGGCCCCTCACAGATGCAGCTAGAGGCCCTCTGCATAGGTGCTGGAGAAGGGTGCCTCGAGGACCCTCACAGATGCGGCTAGAGGCCCTCTGCATAGGCGCTGGAAGGGTGTGTGCCTCGAGGCCCTATGCATAGGTGCAGGAGGGGTGTGTGCTTCGAGGCCCCTCACAGATGCAGCTAGATGCTCTCTGCATAGGTGCTGGAGGGGGTGCCATGACGCCCCTCAGAGATGCAGCTAGAGGCCCTCTGCATAGGCGCAGGTGGGGGTGTGTGCCTCGAGGCCCCTCACAGATGCAGCTAGAGGCCCTCTGCATAGGCGCTGGAGAAGGGTGCCTCGAGGCCCCTCACAGATGCGGCTAGAGGCCCTCTGCATAGGCGCTGGAGGGGTGTGTACCTCGAGGCCCTATGCATAGGTGCAGGAGGGGTGTGTGCTTCGAGGCCCCTCACAGATGCAGCTAGATGCCCTCTGCATAGGCGCTGGAGGGGTGTGTGCCGCGAGGCCCTCTGCATAGACGCTGGAGTGTGTGTGTCACGAGGCCCTCTGCATAAACACTGGAGCGGGCCTCGAGGCCCCTCACAGATGCAGCTAGAGGCCCTCTGCATATGCGCTGGAGGAGGGTGCATAGGCATTGGAGGGAGTGTGCCTCGAGGCCCTCTGCATAGGTGCAGAAGGAGTGTGTGCTTCAAGGTCCCTCACAGATGCAGCTAGATGGCCTCTGCAAAGGCGCTGGAGGGGGGTGCCACGAGGACCCTCACAGATGCAACTAGAGGCCCTCTGCATAGGCACTGGAGGGGTGTGCGCCACGAGGCCCTCTGCATAGGCGCTGGAGTGGGGCCTAGAGGACCCTCACAGATGCAGCTAGAGTCCCTCTGCATAGGCGCAGGAGGGGTGTGTGCCTCGAGGCCCCTCACAAATGCAGCTAGAGGCCCTCTGCATAGGCGCTGGAGGGGTTTGTGCCACGAGGCCCCTCACTGATGCAGCTAGAGGCCCACTGCATAGGCGCTGGAGGGGATTGTGCCACAAGGCCCCTCACTGATGCAGCTAGAGGCCCTCTGCATAGGCGCAGAAGGGGTGTGTGCCTTGAGTCCTTCTGCATAGGCGCTGGAGGGGTGTGTGCCACGAGGCCCCCTGCATAGGTGCTGGAGGGGTGTGTGCCTCGAGGCCCTCTGCTAGGCGCAGGAGGGGTGTGTGCCTCTAGGCCCCTCACAGATGCAGCTAGAGGCCCTCTGAATAGGCGCTGAAGGGGGGGTGCCACGAGGCCCCTCACAGATGCAGCTAGAGGCCCTCTGCTTAGGCGCAGGAGGGGTGTGTGCCTCGAGGCCCCTCACAAATGCAGCTAGAGGCCTTCTACATAGGCGTTGGAGGGGTGTGTGCCACGAGGCCCCTCACAGATGCAAGTAGAGGCCCTCTGCCTAGGCGCTGGAGGGGTGTGTGTCTCGAGGCCCTCTGCATAGGCGCTGGAGGGGTGTGTGCCACGAGGACCTCTGCATAGGCTCTGGAGGGGTGTGTGCCTCGAGGCCCGCTGCTAGACGCAGGAGTGGTGTGTGCCTCGATGCCCCTCACAGATGAGGCTAGAGGCCCTCTGCATAGGCACTGGAGGGGTGTGTCCCGCAAGGCCCTCTGCATAGGCGCTGGAGGGGTGTGTGCCACGAGGCCCCTCACAGATGCAGCTAGAGGCCATCTGCATAGGCGCAGGAGGGTTGTGTGCCTCGAGGCCCCACACGAATGCAGCTAGAGGCCCGCTGCATAGGCGCTGGAGGGGTGTGTGCCACGAGGCCCCTCACAGATGCAGCTAGAGGCCCTCTGCATAGGCGCTGGAGGGGTGTGTGCCTTGGGGCCCTCTGAATTGGCGCTGGAGGGGTGTGTGCCACGAGGCCATCTGCATAGGAGCTGGAGGGGTGTGTGCCTCTAGGCCCCTCACAGATGCAGCTAGAGGCCCTCTGCATAGGCGCTGGAGAGGGGGTGCCACGAGGCCCCTCACAGATGCAGCTAGAGGCCCTCTGCATAGGCGCAGGAGGGGTGTGTGCCTCAAGGCCCCTCACAAATGCAGCTACAGCCCATCTGCATAGGCGCTGGAGGGGTGTGTGCCACGAGGCCCCTCACAGATGCAGCTAGAGGCCCTCTGCATAGGCGCAGGAGGGGTGTGTGCAATGAGGCCCCTCACAAATGCAGCTACAGGCCCTCTGCAGAGGCACTGGAGGGGTGTGTGCCTCGAGGCCCTCTGCATAGGTGCTGGAGGGGTGTGTGCCACGAGGCCCTCTGCATAGGTGCAGGTGGGGTGTGTGCCTCGAGGCCCCTCACAGATGCAGCTAGAGGCCCTCTGCATAGGCCCTGTAGGGGGGTGCAACGAGGCCCCTCACAGATGCAGCTAGAGACCCTCTGCATAGGCGCAGGAGGGGTGTGTGCCTCGAGGCCCCTCACAAATGCAGCTAGAGGCCCTCTGCATAGGTGCTGGAGGGGTGTGTGCCACGAGGCCCCTCACAGATGCAGATAGTGGCCCTCTGCATAGGTGCTGGATGGGTGTGTGCCACGAGGCCCCTCACAAATGCAGCTAGAGGCCCTCTGCATAGGTGCTGGAGGGGTGTGTGCCACGAGGCCCCTCACAGATGCAGATATTGGCCCTCTGCATAGGTACTGGTGGGCTGTGTGCCACGAGGCCCTCTGCGTAGGTGCAGGAGGGGTGTGTGCCTCGAGGCCCCTCACCGATGCAGCTAGATGCCCTCTGCATAGGCACTGGAGATGTGTGTGCTGCAAAGCCCACTGCATAGGCACTGGAGGGGTGTGTTCCACGAGGCCCCTCACAGATAGATACAGCTAAAGGCCCTCTACATAGGCGCTGGAGTGGGGGTGCCATGAGGCCCCTCACAGATGCAGCTAGAGGCCCTCTGCATAGGCGCTGGAGGGGTGTGTGCCTCGAGGCCCTCTGCATAGGCGCAGGAGGGGTGTATGCCTCGAAGCCCCTCACAAATGCAGCTACAGGCCCTCTGCATAGGCACTGGAGGGGTGTGTGCCTCGAGGCCCTCTGCATAGGTGCTGGAGGGGTGTGTGCCAGGAGGCCCTCTGCATAGGTGCAGGTGGGGTGTGTGCCTCGAGGCCCCTCACAGATGCAGCTAGAGGCCCTCTGCATAGGCGCTGTAGGGGGGTGCAACGAGGCCCCTCACAGATGCAGATAGTGGCCCTCTGCATAGGTGCTGGAGGGGTGTGTGCCTCGGGGCCCTCTGCATAGGCACTGGTGGGCTATGTGCCACGAGGCCCTCTGCGTAGGTGCAGGAGGGGTGTGTGCCTCGAGGCCCCTCACCGATGCAGCTAGATGCCCTCTGCATAGGCACTGGAGGTGTGTGTGCTGCAAAGCCCACTGCATAGGCACTGGAGGGGTGTGTTCCACGAGGCCCCTCACAGATAGATACAGCTAAAGGCCCTCTATATAGGCGCTGGAGGGGGGGTGCCATGAGGCCCCTCACAGATGCAGCTAGAGGCCCTCTTCATAGGCGCTGGAGGGGTGTGTGCCTCGAGGCCCTCTGCATAGGCGCAGGAGGGGGTGTGTGAGTCGAGGCCCCTCACGTATGCAGCTAGAGGCCCTCTGCATAGGCGCTGGAGTGGGGGTGCCATGAGGCCCCTCACAGATGCAGCTAGAGGCCCTCTGCATAGGCGCTGGAGGGGAGTGTCGCCGCGAGGACCTCTGCATAGGCGCTGGAGGGATGTGTGTTGTGAGGCCCTCTGCATAAGCACTGGAGGGGGGCCTCGATGCCCCTCACAGATGCAGCTAGAGGCCCTCTGCATAAGCGCTGGAGGGGGGTGCATAGGCGCTGGAGGGAGTGTGCCTCGCGGCCCTCTGCCTAGGCGCAGGAGGGGTGGGTGCCTCGAGGCCCCTCACAAATGCAGATAGAGGCCCTCTGCATAGGTGCTGGAGGGGTTTGTGCTACGAGGCCCCTCACTGATGCAGCTAGAGGCTCTCTGCATAGGCGCTGGAGGGGTGTGTGCCTCGAGTCCTCCTGCATAGGCGCTGGAGGGGTGTGTGCCACGAGGCCCTCTGCATAGGTGCTGGAGGGGTGTGTGCCTCGAAGCCCTCTGCTAGGCGCAGGAGGGGTGTGTGCCTCTAGGCCCCTCACAGATGCAGCTAGAGGCCCTCTGCATAGGCACTGGAGGGGTGTGCGCCACGAGGCCCTCTGCATAGGCGCTGGAGAGGGGCATAGAGGCCCCTCACAGATGCAGCTAGAGGCCCTCTGCATAGGCGCAGGAGGGGTGTGTGCCTCGAGGCCCCTCACAAATGCAGCTAGAGGCCCTCTGCATAGGCGCTGGAGGGGTTTGTGCCACGAGGCCCCTCACTGATGCAGCTAGAGGCCCTCTGCATAGGCGCTGGAGGGGTTTGTGCCACGAGGCCCCTCACTGATGCAGCTAGAGGCCCTCTGCATAGGCGCTGGAGGGGTGTGTGCCTCGAGTCCTTCTGCATAGGCGCTGGAGGGGTGTGTGCCACGAGGCCCTCTGCATAGGTGCTGGAGGGGTGTGTGCCTCGAGGCCCTCTGCTAGGCGCAGGAGGGGTGTGTGCCTCTAGGCCCCTCACAGATGCAGCTAGAGGCCCTCTGAATAGGCGCTGGAGGGGGGTGCCACTAGGCCCCTCACAGATGCAGCTAGAGGCCCTCTGCATAGGTTCAGGAGGAGTGTGTGCCTCGAGGCCCCTCACAAATGCATCTAGAGGCCTTCTGCATATGCGTTGGAGGGGTGTGTGCCACGAGGCCCCTCACAGATGCAAGTGGAGGCCCTCTGCATAGGCGCTGGAGGGGTGTGTGCCTCGAGGCCCTCTGCATAAGCGCTGGAGGGGTGTGTGCCACGAGGACCTCTGCATAGGCGCTGGAGGGGTGTGTGCCTCGAGGCCCTCGGCTAGATGCAGGAGTGGTGTGTGCCTCGATGCCCCTCACAGATGCAGCTAGAGGCCCTCTGCATAGGCACTGGAGGGGTGTGTCCTGCAAGGCCCTCAGCATAGGCGCTGGAGGGGGGTGTGCCACGAGGCCCCTCACAGATGAAGCTAGTGGCCCTCTGCATAGGCGCAGGAGGGTTGGTGCCACGAGGCCCCTCACAGATGCAGCTAGAGGCCCTCTGCAGAAGGCGCTGGAGGGGTGTGTGCCTCTAGGCCCCTCACAGATGCAGCTAGAGGCCCTCTGCATAGGCGCAGGACAGGTGTGTGCCTCGAGGCCCCTCACAAATGCAGCTAGAGGCCCTCTGCATAGGCGCTGGAGGGGTGTGTGCTACGAGGCCCCTCACAGATGCAGATAGTGGCCCTCTGCATAGGTGCTGGAGGGGTGTGTGCCTCGAGGCCCTCTGCATAGGCACTGGAGGGCTGTGTGCCACGAGGCCCACTGCATAGGGGCTGGAGGGGTGTGTGCCTCAAGGCCCTCTGCTAGGTGCAGGAGGGGTGTGTGCCTCGAGGCCCCTCACCGATGCAGCTAGATGCCCTCTGCATAGGCACTGGATGGGTGTGTGCTGCGAGGCCCACTGCATAGGCACTGGAGGGGTTTGTTCCACTAGGCCCCTCACAGATAGATACAGCTAAAGGCCCTCTACATAGGCGCTGGAGGGGGGGTGCCATGAGGCCCCTCACAGATGCAGCTAGAGGCCCTCTGCATAGGCGCTGGAGGGGTGTGTGCCTCTAGGCTCTCTGCATAGGCGCAGGAGGGGTGTGTGCTTCGAGGCCCTTCACATATGCAGCTAGAGGCCCTCTGCATAGGCGCTGGAGGGAGGGTGCCATGAGGCCCCTCACAGATGCAGCTAGAGGCCCTCTGCATAGGCACTGGAGGGGGGCCTCAATGCCCCTCACAGATGCAGCTAGAGGCCCTCTGCATAGGCGCTGGAGGGGGGTGCATAGGCGCTGGAGGGAGTGTGCCTCGCGGCCCTCTGCCTAGGCGCAGGAGGGTTGTGTGCTTCGACGCCCCTCACAGATGCAGCTATATGCCCTCTGCATAGGCGCTGGAGGGGGGTGCCACGAGGCCCCTAAAAGATGCAACTAGTGGCCCTCTGCATAGGCACTGGAGGGGTGTGCGGCACGAGGCCCTCTGCATAGGCACTGGAGGGGTGTGGGCTGCGAGGCCCTCTGCATAGGTGCTGGAGGGGGCCTAGAGGCCCCTCATAGATGTAGCTAGAGGCCCTCTGCATAGGTGCAGGAGGGGTGGGTGCCTCGAGTCCCCACACAAATGCAGCTAGAGGCCCTCTGCATAGGTGCTGGAGGGGTTTGTGCCACGAGGCCCCTCACTGATGCAGCTAGAGGCCCTCTGCATAGGTGCTGGAGGGGTGTGTGCCTCGAGTCCTCCTGCATAGGCGCTGGAGGGGTGTGTGCCTCGAGGCCCTCTGCTAGGCGCAGGAGGGGTGTGTGCCTCTAGGCCCCTCACAGATGCAGCTAGAGGCCCTCGGCATAGGCACTGGAGGGGTGTGCGCCACGAGGCCCTCTGCATAGGCGCTGGAGAGGGGCATATAGGCCCCTCACAGATGCAGCTAGAGGCCCTCTGCATAGGTGTTGGAGGGGGGGGTGCCACGAGGTCCTTCACAAATGCAGGTAGAGGCCCTCTGCATAGGCGCTGGAGGAGTGTGTGCCTGAAGACCCTCTGCATAGGCGCTGGAGATGTGTGCCACAAGGCCCTCTGCATAGGCGCTGGAGGGGTGTGTGCCTCGAGGCCCTCTGCTAGGCGCAGGAGGGGTGTGTGCCACGATGCCCCTCACAGATGCAGCTAGAGGCCCTCTACATAGGCACTGGAGGGGTGTGTTCCGCAAGGCCCTCTGCATAGGCGCTGGAGGGGTGTGTGCCACGAGGCCCCTCACAGATGAATCTAGTGGCCCTCTGCATAGGTGCAGGAGGGGGGGGGTGCCACGAGGCCCCTCACAGATGCAGCTAGAGGCCCTCTGCAGAGGCGCTCGAGGGGTGTGTGCCTCGAGGCCTTCTGCATAGGTGCTGGAGGGGTGTGTGTTGCGAGGCCCTCTGCATAAGCGCTAGAGGGGGGTCTCGAGACTCCTAACAGATGCAGCTAGAGGCCCTCTGCATAGGCCCTGGAGGGGGTGCATAGGCGCTGGAGGGAGTGTGTGTCTTGAGGCCCTCTGCATAGGGACTTGAGGGGTGTGTGCCACGAGGCCCTCTGCACAGGCCTTGGAGAGGTGTGTGCCACGAGGCCCTCTGCATAGGCACTGGAGGGGTGTGTGCCACAAGGCCCTCTGCATAGGCACTGGAGGGGTGTGTCCCGCTAGGCCGCCTGCATAAGCGCTGGGGGTGTGTGCCTCGAAACCCCCCAAAGGTGCAGCTAGAGGCCCCCTGCATAGGCCCTGGAGGTGTGTGTGCCAACGAGGCCCCGCAAAGTTGCAGCTAGAGACCCTCTGCATAGGCGCTGGAGGGGTGTGTGCCTCGAGGCCCTCTGCATAGGCGCTGGAGGGGTGTGTGCCACGAGGCGTTCTGTATATCGCTGGTGGGGGTGTGTGCCTCGAGGCCCCTCACAGATGCAGCTAGAGGACATCTGCATAGGTGCTGGAGGGTGGGGGGGTGCCTCAAGGCCCCTCACAGATTTAGCTAGAGGCCCTCTGCATAGGCACCGGTGGGTGTGTGTGCCTCGAGGCCTCCCAGAGATGAAGCTAGAGGCCCTCTGCATAGGTGCTGGAGAAGGGTGCCTCGAGGCCCCTCACAGATGCGGCTAGAGGCCCTCTGCATAGGCGCTGGAGGGGTGTGTGCCTCGAGGCCCTATGCATAGGTGCTGGAGGGGTGTGTGCTTCGAGGCCCCTCACAGATGCAGCTAGATGCTCTCTGCATAGGTGCTGGAGGGGGTGCCATTAGGCCCCTCAGAGATGCAGCTAGAGGCCCTCTGCATAGGCGCAGGTGGGGGTGTGTGCCTCGAGGCCCCTCACAGATGCAGCTAGAGGCCCTCTGCATAGACGCTGGAGAAGGGTGCCTCGAGGCCCCTCACAGATGCGGCTAGAGGCCCTCTGCATAGGCGCTGGAGGGGTGTGTGCCTCGAGGCCCTATGCATAGGTGCAGGAGGGGTGTGTGCTTCGAGGCCCCTCACAGATGCAGCTAGATGCCCTCTGCATAGGCGCTGGAGGGGTGTGTGCCGCGAGGCCCTCTGCATAGACGCTGGAGTGTGTGTGTCACGAGGCCCTCTGCATAAGCACTGGAGCGGGCCTCGAGGCCCCTCACAGATGCAGCTAGAGGCCCTCTGCATAGGCGCTGGAGGGGGGTGCATAGGCACTGGAGGGAGTGTGCCTCGAGGCCCTCTGCATAGGTGCAGGAGGAGTGTGTGCTTCAAGGCCCCTCACATATGCAGCTAGATGGCCTCTGCATAGGCGCTGGAGGGGGGTGCCACGAGGACCCTCACAGATGCAACTAGAGGCCCTCTGCATAGGCACTGGAGAGGTGTGCGCCACGAGGCCCTCTGCATAGGCGCTGAAGGGGGGCCTAGAGGCCCCTCACAGATGCAGCTAGAGGCCCTCTGCATAGGCGCAGGAGGGGTGTGTGCCTCGAGGCCCCTCAGAAATGCAGCTAGAGGCCCTCTGCATAGGCGCTGGAGGGGTTTGTGCCACGAGGCCCCTCACTGATGCAGCTAGAGGCCCTCTGCATAGGCGCTGGAGGGGATTGTGCCACAAGGCCCCTCACTGATGCAGCTAGAGGCCCTCTGCATAGGCGCAGGAGGGGTGTGTGCCTCGAGTCCTTCTTCATAGGCGCTGGAGGGGTGTGTGCCACGAGGCCCTCTGCATAGGTGCTGGAGGGGTGTGTGCCTCGAGGCCCTCTGCTAGGCGCAGGAGGGGTGTGTGCCTCTAGGCCCCTCACAGATGCAGCTAGAGGCCCTCTGAATAGGCGCTGGAGGGGGTTGCCACGAGGCCCCTCACAGATGCAGCTAGAGGCCCTCTGCATAGGCGCAGGAGGGGTGTGTGCCTTGAGGCCCCTCGCAAATGCAGCTAGAGGCCTTCTGCATAGGCGTTGGAGGGGTGTGTGCCACAAGGCCCCTCACAGATGCAAGTAGAGGCCCTCTGCATAGGCGCTGGAGGGGTGTGTGCCTCGAGGCCCTCTGCATAGGCGCTGGAGGGGTGTGTGCCACGAGGACCTCTGCCTAGGCGCTGGAGGGGTGTGTGCCTCGAGGCCCTCGGCTAGACGCAGGAGTGGTGTGTGCCTCGATGCCCCTCACAGATGAGGCTAGAGGCCCTCTGCATAGGCACTGGAGGGGTGTGTCCCGCAAGGCCCTCTGCATAGGCGCTGGAGGGGTGTGTGCCACGAGGCCCCTCACAGATGAAGCTAGTTTGCCCTCTGCATAAGCGCTAGACGGGGGGCCTCGAGACCCCTCACAGATGCAACTAGAGGCCCTCTGCATAGGCGCTGGAGGGGGGTGCGCCGCAAGGCATTCTGCATAGGGGCCGGTGGGGGTGTGTGCCTCGAGGCCCCTCACAAATGCAGCTAGAGGCCCTCTGCATAGGCGCTATTTGGGTGTGTGCCACGAGGCCCCTCACAGATGCAGCTAGAGGCCCTCTGCATAGGCGCTGGAGGGGTGTGTGCCTCGAGGCCCTCTGCATAGGCGCTGGAGGGGTGTGTGCCACGAGGCCCTCTACATAGGCACTGGAGGGGTGTGTGCCACGAGGCCCTCTGCATAGGTGCTGGAGGGGTGTGTGCCTTGAGGCCCTCTGCTAGGCACAGGAGGGGTGTGTGCCTCTAGGCCCCTCACAGATGCAGCTAGAGGCCCTCTGAATAGGCGCTGGAGTGGGGGTGCCACGAGGCCCCTCACAGATGCAGCTAGAGGCCCTCTGCAAAGGCGCAGGAGGGGTGTGTGCCTCGAAGCCCCTCACAAATGCAGCTAGAGGTCTTCTGCATAGGCGTTGGAGGGGTGTGTGCCACGAGGCCCCTGACAGAAGCAAGTAGAGGCCCTCTTCATAGGCACTGGAGGGGTGTGTGCCTCGAAGCCCTCTGCATAGGCGCTGGAGGGGTGTGTGCCACGAGGCCCTCTGCATAGGCGCTGGAGGGGTGTGTGCCTCGAGGCCCTATGCTAGGCGCAGGAGGGGTGTGTGCCTCGATGCCCCTCACAGATGCAGCTAGAGGCCCTCTGCATAGGCACTGGAGGGGTGTGTCCCGCAAGGCCCTCTGCATAGGCGCTGGAGGCGTGTGTGCCATGAGGCCCCTCACAGATGAAGCTAGTGGCCCTCTGCATAGGCTCAGGAGGGGGGGTGCCACGAGGCCCCTCACAGATGCAGCTAGAGGCCCTCTGCAGAGGCGCTGGAGGGGTGTGTGCCTCTAGGCCTTCTGCATAGGCGCTGGAGGGGTGTGTTGCGAGGCCCTTTGCATAAGCGCTAGAGGGGGGCCTCGAGACCCCTCACAGATGCAGCTAGAGGCCCTCTGCATAGGCGCTGGAGGGGGGTGCATAGGCGCTGGAGGGAGTGTGTGCCTTGAGGCCCTCTGCAGAGGGACTTGAGGGGTGTGTGCCACGAGGCCCTTTGCATAGGCACTGGAGGGGTGTGTGCCACGAGGCCCTCTGCATAGGCCCTGCAGGGGTGTGTGCCATGAGGCCCTCTGCATAGGTACTGGAGGGCTGTGTGCCGCTAGGCCGTCTGCATCGGCGCTGGGGGTGTGTGCCTCGAAGCCCCTCAAAGGTGCAGCTAGAGGCCCCCTGCATAGGCGCTGGAGGGGTGTGTGCCAACGAGGCCCCTCAAAGGTGCAGCTATAGACCCTCTGCATAGGCGCTGGAGGGAGTGTGTGCCTTGAGGCCCTCTGCAGAGGGACTTGAGGGGTGTGTGCCTCGAGGCCCTCTGCATAGGTGCTGGAGGGGGGGGTGCCGCAAGGCATTCTGCATAGGCGCCGGTGGGGGTGTGTGCCTCAGGGCCCCAAACAGATGCAGCTAGAGGTCCTCTGCATAGGCGCTGGAGGGGGGTGCCTCGAGGCCCCTCACAGATGCGGCTAGAGGCCCTCTGCATAGGCGCTGGAGGGGTGTGTGCCTCGAGGCCCTATGCATAGGTGCAGGAGGGGTGTGTGCTTCGAGGCCCCTCACAGATGCAGCTAGATGCCCTCTGCATAGGCGCTGGAGGGGTGTGTGCTGCGAGGCCCTCTGCATAGGCGCTGGAGGGGGGTGCCATGAGGCCCCTCAGAGATGCAGCTAGAGGCCCTCTGCATAGGCACTGGAGGGGTGTGTGCCGCGAGGCCCTCTGCATAGACGCTGGAGTGTGTGTGTCACGAGGCCCTTTGCATAAGTGCTGGAGGGGGGCCTCGAGGCCCCTTACAGATGCAGCTAAAGGCCCTCTGCATAGGCACTGGAGGGGTGTGTGCCACGAGGCCCTCTGCATAGGCGCTGGAGGGGTGTGTGCCACGAGGCCCCTCACAGATGAAGCTAGAGGCCCTCTGCATAGGCGCAGGAGGGGGGGGTGCCACGAGGCCCCTCACTGATGCAGCTAGAGGCCTTCTGCATAGGCGCTGGAGGGGTCTGTGCCTCGAGGGCTGCTGCATAGGTGCTGGAGGGATGTGTGTCGTGAAGCCCTCTGCATAAGCGCTGGAGCGGGGGCCTCGAGACCCCTCACAGATGCAGCTAGAGGCCCTCTGCACAGGCGCTGGAGGGGGTGCATAGGCGCTGGAGGGACTGTGTGCCTTGAGGCCCTCTGCATAGGGACCTGAGGGGTGTGTGCCACGAGGCCCCCTGCATAGGCACTTCAGGGGTTTGTGCCACGAGGCCCTCTGCATAGGCACTGGAGGGGTGTGTGCCGCGAGGCCATCTGCATAGGTGCTGGGGTGTGTGCCTCGAGGCCCCTCACAGATGCAGCTAGAGGCCCCCTGCATAGGCGCTGGAGGGGGGTGTGTCCCTCGAAGCCCCTCAAAAGTGCAGCTAGAGGCCCCCGGCATAGGTGCTGGTGGGGTGTGTGTCACTGGAGGGTGTGTGTGCTGCGAGGCCCTCTGCTTAGGCGCTGGAGCGGGGGTGCCATGAGGCCCCTCACAGATGCAGCTAGAGGCCTTCGGCATAGGCGCTGGAGGGTGGTGCCACGAGGTCCCTCACAGATGCAACTAGAGGCCTTCTGCATAGGTGCAGGAGGGGGTGTGCCTCGAAGCCCCTCAAAGGTGCAGCTAGAGGCCCCCCTGCATAGGCACTGGAGGGGTGTGTGTCACGAGGCCCCTCAAAGGTGCAGCTAGAGGCCCTCTGCATCTCCAGCCGCGTCCGAGCCTGGGAGGGAGAGGATGAGGAGGGTGAGGGGGGGCTGTAGACCCAGGCCCCCTCATCCTGGGAATGGCGCTGTTCTCACACCCCTGCACACCCTGCCTCAGTGTGTCTTGTGCTGGGGGCGGAGTACAGGGGTGGGGGGGGGGTGTAAATCCCTCCAGAGGTGTCCGGGGGCTGTGAGAACCAGAGGAGGAGGAGAGGGAAACAGGGAGAGGACGGGGGAGGCGGAAGGAGAGACCGAGTGAAGGAGGGAGAAGAAGAAACAGTGGAGGCGGCAGAGAAAGACGAAGAGAGAGGGGAGAAAAGGAAGGAGAGAACAAGCGTTGGCAGAGCCAATAGGTCTTGCCTTCGGGATCTTACAAGTATGTCGCCATGCAGCTCTTTATCGTGGGTGCTACAACCGCCCCTGTTTCTTCGTGTGGCTGGAGCCATGACAAGAAAGGAAACAACAGCATGTCATATTCTGCTGTTTTTACATTGCTTACTCTTTTCTTTATCCATAGTTGTCCCACTGCTTACTTGATATCAAAGGTGAAATGTTTGTGTACATTCTGAAGGTGATGGGGTGGAAATAAAGTCTTGTGATGCAATGGACCAGAGTCTCTGTGTGTTTTATGAGACCCCTCTCCCTGACACTGCGAGTCTATATTGACGGGGGTTCCCGCCCCCACAGCTGGGTGAGGTGTCCCCGCCCTCACTGCTGGGTGAGGTGTCCCCGCCCTCACTGCTGGGTGAGGTGTCCCCCGCCCCCACTGCTGGGTGAGGTGTCCCTGGCCCCCACTGCTGGGTGAGGTGTCTCTGGCCCCCACTGTCTCCGGCCCCCACTGGTGCGTGAGGTGTCCCCGGCCCCCACTGCTGGGTGAGGTGTCCCCGGCCCCCACTGCTGGGTGAGGTGTCCCCGGCCCCCAGTGTCCCCGGCCCCCATTGCTGGGTGAGGTGTCCCCGGCCCCCACTGTCTCCGGCCCCCACTGGTGCGTGAGGTGTCCCCGGCCCCCACTGCTGGGTGAGGTGTCCCTGGCCCCCACTGCTGGGTGAGTTGTTCCCGGCCCACAGTGTCCCCGGCCCCCATTGCTGGGTGCGGTGTCCCCAGCCCCCACTGTCTCCGGCCCCCACTGGTGGGTGAGGTGTCCCCAGCCCCCACTGCTGGGTGAGGTGTCCCCGGCCCCCACTGCTGGGTGAGTTGTTCCCGGCCCCCAGTGTCTCCGGCCCCCACTGCTGGGTGAGGTGTCCCCGCCCTCACTGCTGGGTGAGGTGTCCCCCGCCCCCACTGCTGGGTGAGGTGTCTCCGGCCCCCACTGTCTCCGGCCCCCACTGGTGGGTGAGGTGTCCCCAGGCCCCCACTGCTGGGTGAGGTGTCCCCGGCCCCCACTGCTGGGTGAGGTGTCCCCGGCCCCCAGTGTCCCCGGCCCCCATTGCTGGGTGAGGTGTCCCCGGCCCCCACTGTCTCCGGCCCCCACTGGTGCGTGAGGTGTCCCCGGCCCCCACTGCTGGGTGAGGTGTCCCCGGCCCCCACTGCTGGGTGAGTTGTTCCCGGCCCACAGTGTCCCCGGCCCCCATTGCTGGGTGCGGTGTCCCCAGCCCCCACTGTCTCTGGCCCCCACTGGTGGGTGAGGTGTCCCCAGCCCCCACTGCTGGGTGAGGTGTCCCCGGCCCCCACTGCTGGGTGAGTTGTTCCCGGCCCTCAGTGTCCTCGGCCCCCATTGCTGGGTGAGGTGTCCCCGGCCCCCACAGCTGGGTGAGGTGTCCCCGGCCCCCACTGCTGGGTGAGGTGTCCCCGGCCCCCACTGCTGGGTGAGTTGTTCCCGGCCCCCAGTGTCCCCGGCCCCCATTGCTGGGTGAGGTGTCCCCGGCCCCCACTGTCTCCGGCCCCCACTGCTGGGTGAGGTGTCCCCGGCCCCCACTGCTGGGTGAGGTGTCCCCGGCCCCCACTGCTGGGTGAGGTGTCCCCGGCCCCCACTGCTGGGTGAGGTGTCCCCGGCCCCCACTGTCCCCGGCCCCCATTGCTGGGTGAGGTGTCCCCGGCCCCCACTGTCTCCGGCCCCCACTGGTGGGTGAGGTGTCCCCTGCCCCCACTGCTGGGTGAGGTGTCCCCGGCCCCCACTGCTGGGTGAGGTGTCTCCCCGGCCCCCACTGGTGGGTGAGGTGTCCCCGGCCCCCACTGCTGGGTGAGGTGTCTCTGGCCCCCACTGTCCCCAGCCCCCACTGGTGGGTGAGGTGTCCCCGGGCTCCACTGCTGGGTGAGGTGTCCCCGGCCCCCACTGTTCCTGGCCCCCATTGCTGGGTGAGGTGTCCCCGGCCCCCACTGTCTCCGGCCCCCACTGCTGGGTGAGGTGTCCCCGGCCCCCACTGTCCCCGGCCCCCACTGGTGGGTGAGGTGTCCCCGGCCCCCATTGCTGGGTGAGGTGTCCCCGGCCCCCATTGCTGGGTGAGGTGTCCCCGGCCCCCACTGTGTCCGGCCCCCACTGGTGGGTGAGGTGTCCCCGGCCCCCACTGCTGGGTGAGGTGTCCCCGATCCCCACTGCTGGGTGAGGTGTCCCCGGCCCCCACAGGTGGGTGAGGTGCCCCCGGCCCCCACTGCTGGGTGTGGTGTCTCCAGCCCCCACTGTCCCCGGCCCCCACTGGTGGGTGAGGTGTCCCCGGCCCCCACTGCTGGGTGAGGTGTCCCCGGCCCCCACTGCTGGGTGAGGTGTCCCCGGCCCCCACTGCTGGGTGAGGTGTCCCCGGCCCCCACTGTCCCCGGCCCCCATTGCTGGGTGAGGTGTCCCCGGCCCCCACTGTCCCCGGCCCCCACTGGTGGGTGAGGTGTCCCCGGCCCCCACTGCTGGGTGAGGTGTCGTCTGCTGCTGAGCCCGGAGGCCCAGCAGCCGAGGGCAGTTCGAATTTACCCAAAACAGATACCAAGAATTTGCAAAGTTGACGAAATACTCCGGTGTAACTCTTTGGGGAATAACTCTAAAGGCAGGGTGGGAAAATTTAGGCCCAGTTTAGGGGGCCCTTGGGTTAACTAAGCGCTTTGTCTGGTGCTAGGATTACGGAATTACAAACACACAGCGCTAGGGAGAGGTGGCATCCAGAGCTGGTGTCTGGGCTTACATTACTAACTGTCTTTCCTCGAGCGCCACTCGAGCCACCAGAGGGTCAGATGAGGGCAGCCTGAGTCTTTAATTCACGTGGGGACAAACAGCACATTCTTCGAGGCTAGGAGGCAAACGAGGATCCAATGGCACAAACACCTGCTGGTCCATGCGAAGTGCCCAGTATCCTCAACAGAGGTGATACCACTGTTCTAATTTGGATCACATTTTTGTTACTTTCATGATGGCGCACACTACGTTCAATAACGGAATGGGAACTTCTAAAGTGGATAACCTGAAAATTATTTCGCTTAACGTTAAAGGTCTTAACCATCCGGTAAAGCGGAGGAAGATCCAGGATTATCTTCAAAAACAGAAGGGGGATATCGTTCTTTTACAGGAAACAAAAATTGATGCCAAACAAATTTGCTCTAAAGCAATCGGTAAGAAAAACGGAGTTCTGACCCTAATAGCTAAGAAATCGAACATTGAGGTTGGGTCCTTGACGGCTGATACTAATGGAAGGTGGGTTACTTCTAGACTGATTAAGGACAACACGGAGTTCTATATCACAAACATCTACGCCCCTAACACGAGCGATCTAGCTTTCTGGGCTGACCTAACTAAACAAATCAAAACTATTCCTGATTCGGCCAAGCATATCCTGGCGGGGATTTTAATTTACCTTTTGATCCAGCTCTGGATAGAGACTCCAGATGCGCCGATCATAACAACAAATCCCATAAAGCATTTTCCAACCTTTGTGCTCGCTTTAATCTGCTGGATTCCTGGAGATTTCAAAATCCCACAGGCAGGGAATATACTTTTTATTCACATCCCCATGACTCATACACTCGTTTCGATTATCTATTAATCACAAGTAACGCTTCATCTAGGATAATGGAGAGGACAATAGAACCTAGGGTGGTTTCAGATCATTCCTGTATCTCCTTTTCCAACGTTAATCCAACCAATCGTCAATCTCTATGGAGACTGAATGAGGAAGTGTTGGAAAAGGAACAACATAGGAAACGAATAGAGAATGCTAGCCAGCTCTATTTGTCGCACAATAAAAGGCATGACACTTCGGACCTAACTCGCTGGGAGGCCCTGAAAAGCACTATCAGGGGTGAAATTATTAAAATCAGATCGGCCGTTAATAAGGAATACAATAAAGCCCTGGATGAGTCAGAGAAAGAGATCTCAGCCCTAGAAAGTAAACGTAATATATCTCGAGAAGAGTTTACACTGAATAAACTGGTAAATAAAAAGTATGAATATAATAAAATAATAAGCAACAGGGCAGGGCTCTGGATAAAGAGGCAAAGAAGGTTCAAGCCTTGCGAATCGAAGAAGGCTGGTAAGAGCTTAGCTGCAGACCTAAAATTTAAAATACATAGGAATACAATTAACAGCATAAAAGATCACACTGGGGCAACTCATTCCGACCCAGAAAAGATTGCAGAAATCTTCAAAGACTACTACAACACCTTATACTGATAGAATAAATATGCAGATACCATTAAAATACAATAACACCCCAATGAATGTAACTACCGACTCTTTCAAACACAGAGCAAGAACTTAATAACCCAATAACCATCCTGGAAATTGAGAACTAAAGTAAGTCACTTAAATGTGGGAAGGCACCCGGCCCAGAGGGGTTTAATGCAAAATCTTATAAGTGTTTCCCTTCTCTCTTATCTACGCCACTACTACATTTGTTTAACGAATTCAGCGAAGCAGGCAAAGTCACAGGCACACTGGCTGAAGCCATCATTGCAGTGCTACCTAAGGAAGGGAAAGACCCAACTCTAACCAAGAATTACAGACCGATATTGCTTATTAATTTAGACTGTAAACTCTTTGCTATGATACTGGCCATCCGTCTTCAGAAATTCCTGCCCAAGCTTATTCATCCTTCACAGGTTGGTTTTAAAAAATAGACTATCCTGGGACAACACCAGGGTTTTAGCACATGTTTTGAGAAAGCCAAATGTATTACATCTCCTGCAGTAGCAATAACGCTTGATGCCGACAAGGCTTTTGATAAAGTTGATTGGACTTACCTTGAAGCAACGTTGATTAAGTTTGGGCTGGGAGAAAACTTCACGAAGATGGTGATGTCTCTATATTTTAATCCATCGGCTAGGGTTCGGGCGGGAGGGTCAATTTCATCATCCTTCCAATTAAAACAGGGTACCAGACAGGGTTGCCCCCCTCACCTTCACTATTTTTACTCGCAATTGAGCCATTCTTGAACCACATTAGGAGCAATGACCGTATCTTGGGTATACATTTTAAGGGCTGCACGGTTAAGGTTACCGCAGACAATGTTTGAGTGGTATCGGAAGAGGCCAAAGAGGCCATCCCTGCTCTCATGTCCTCAATTGAAAATGTTTCCTGTGTGTCAGGGTACAAATTAAACAAAGATAAAACTGAAGTCAAATTGATTAATAACCAAGGTAACAAAGAAATCATGGGAGACTCCAGCCTGACATGGCCAACAAAATGTTTTAAATACCTGGGGCTGGATTTTGACAAGGATTTGATCTCCACCCTTCACACTAACGAAAGTCTAGTCTTTACAAAAATATCCAACCTATTGGAAGGGTGGTCACCAAAATACCTTTCATGGTGGGGTAGGACTGAGACGCTGAAAATGATGGTGACTCCACTAGTGAACTATCTTGCACGGATGCTACCGATGACTTTTTAAAAAAGATTGACAAACTCTTTAATACCTTCCTCTGTCAAGGGAAGAAACCCAGAATATCACTGACTAAGCTACAGCTATTTAAAGAAAAAGTCGGTCTGGGTCTCCCTAACTTTAGGAATTATCAAACGGCATTTCTATGCAAGCAAGGTAGCAGCTGGCTGACTGTAAATCAGGAATACAAGCCAATCTGGCTAGATGTGGAGACGTCACTCATCGACAGTAGGCCCTTAGCTGCCATCCTAACCATGGACCTCTCCCACTTGCCCCACTCTAAGTATGTTCTCCTCAATACTAGGCGAGCACTCCTGAGATTAGACCAATTATATAAGTCAAAATTAGGACTAAACAAATCAAATCGAGTTTCTTTTTGGCGGAATCCCTCACTAAAAATAGAGGACAACATGCTGTACTGGGAACGCTGGTCGCAGAAAGGGATAAACTTAGTTAAGGATATCTATGCAGGCTCTAACCCATTACCTTTCTCAACGCTTCAAAGCCAATATAATTTGACTCCCATGGATTTTTATGACTTTTTGAAATTAAAAGCCCTACTTTCAGCACGTCCCATTAAATCTATGGATCCATGGCTCACCTCGCAACTCTCACAAATCCTGAAGGCAGGCCATATTGTATCGAAGATATATAAACTCCTCCTACCCAATTCTAGAAAGTCACACAGGCATAACGAGACCCAAGCTCACGTTTGGATGGGATAAAATATACAGCTCAGCCATCACGAATAAAATATCTCCTATCCTGTCCCAAATCAAGTTTATGATTCTTAACAGGTCATACTGGACCCCTGAAAAACTCTTCAAACTACGTTTAAAAGATAATCCGACATGCTGGAACTGTAACGCCGCTGTCGGTGATCTCGCCCACATGCTCTTCCCCTGCCCCTCCATACAGGTGTTCTGGGATAAAATTTATAATAGCATAAAACACGTATTCAACATCAATCCCCCCCCAGAGAATTTTCATAGATAATATTGGGCGCCCTAGACACAACACTAGTTAACGATAATGACCGGCAGCTGCTGGATCTCTTGCTCGTCTTAGCTTGCAAAGTCCTATTACGCAAATGGAAGAATGCTAAGGATGTGTCCTTTAGAATCTGGCAAGAATGGCTGTCCTTCCTAAGAGGGACAGATAACCCGGTCCTTTACAACTCTCCTTGGCGTAGACCCCACAAGAAACTCTGGAAGTCCCTAGACGCTTCTTCATTCTCATTTGACCCTCCGTGAACCTTTTTCTGCCGCAATAGCATATGTATTCTTATTGCAATTTTCAATGTATTGAATGTATCCATTTTTTTTTTAATATGTTTATTGCATTTTGTCATTGTACAACATTACACATATGCAGTCATAACGAATAAATGGCGCTGTTACATAAGGTATTGTGCCCTAGGCTTCGTGGACCATCTCACCCTCGTGGAGGTATGGTAGTAAAGAGCAAACTAAACAGTTGCACAGGGGGGCGTGGCCAAGATGGCGGTGTGAGCAGACGTACTTTCTCGTGCTCCCGCCGCCGGCCGCCGTTTCTTAGCACAATAATAGCCTTTGGCCCGGCCTGAGTGCTCTACTGGGGGCCTGGAGTGACCGCAGCAGAGGTGGAGTGCTGGAGTGCGGCGTGGCCAGTCGCCGACACGTAATCACTGTTTTTTTCTGCCCAGACTGCGGCGGCCGTTGAGGCCTGTGACGAGCGGAGAAGGGGAAGCTAGGCCGTGGTGGGCGGAGCCCGGACGCCGCCTCGGAAGCACCCGAAGCCGGCGGCGGTAGCAACGGCAGGCCCGGCCCGCGCTGTGGAGCGCGAGGCCCCCTGGGATCCCTGGACGGGGGCTTCTGCGGTCCTGCCTCGTCTCCTGATCGCCTGCGCTGCACCTCCTGGGACGCCCGCAGGCGCTGCCGGACCCGGCCGGTGGGGCGTGTGGAGGTGCCTGGCGGCCGACTCCGCGGCCGGAAGGTGAGGAGCGGGAGTGAGCGGGCGGCCCCCCTGGCGCAGTGAAGCGACGCCGAAGGAGCGGGGAGCTCAGAGCGCAATCGGCGCCCAGACCGAGCCCCTCACGGGCTGAGTGGCGGCTCCCCCACCATAGAGCCTGGTGACACCGGGGGACAACTGACGGGCGCCATTTTATGACTCTGTTCTCCCTGCCTGGCCCTAGCCTTGTGGTCTCCCCCAGTTGCTGGCCCTCCTCTGTGGCTCTGCCCCCTGCCACCAGGAGCCCAACGGACTCGGGCTGGACATTGATCTGTGGGGGCAGCGAGGGGCGACGAAGGATTGGCGGCATAGCGGACACCTGCTGGTTGGCAGACATAGAGGGGCGCTCCCACGTGGTGCTGGTCTCACGGAGCCTCCAGCATCGGCAGTTCTGTCGGCGACCTCCAAGGCTGGTGGCCTGTACCCGCGTGGGATCCCAGAGCGCGGTCTCCTACCTTGCGACTGGGCCGTGGTGGCGCTGAGCCCTAGGCCGCCTAGTTGCCTGACCCTGAGGCGTGGCCCGCACTTGGTGCCCGGAGCCCCGTGACACCAGGAGAGCTGAGCAGGGACAGCGGGGTGGAGCTGTGACTGCGCCGGGCCCTCGCTCGCTGGGTGGTACCTGCCCCAGCACCGATCTCGATAGTGAGGAACAGCTGCCGGGGGCTGCCATCTTGGGTGGCGGTGCGCCGTGGCGCGCTCTGCCCGGGCGTCCCATACTGACTAGCCCCCACTCGCAGCCCGGCCCCCACGGCAAAGGGTCCAGTGCAGCATGGCTACCGGGAAGAGCCGAAAGGGCGGGACCATAAAGGAACTCTTCACCCCTACCACCTCGGGGAAGCGGACAGACACCGCGAAGTCTGGTCACCGGGCCGGCGCCAAGAAGACGGCCTCCAGCTCTCCCTCCCAGGAGCAGACGGAACCCGAGGGCCCTGTGACGCGGTCCTTCCTGGAATCCCTCTTCACGGATCTGAGGGAGGACATCCATGCATTAAAGAGGGAGCTCCAGGAGGAGATCAAAGAGGTGCGCCGAGACACTGACGCAATCGGCGAGAGAGTGGCGGACTTGGAGGCCAAAAGCGACGTGCGAGATACGGAGATAGTGGCGCTGAGGCAGGAGCTAGCTCGCATACATGACCAGCAGGTAGATCTCCAGACGCATGCCGAAGACCTAGAGAACCGCTCCCGGCGGCACAACATCAGGATCCGAGGAGTGAAGCAATCCCCCGACACGGAAGACCTCTTTCAGTTCACCCAGAAACTGTTTAACCACATACTGGGCCGCCCAGTGGACTCCCCGCTGCGCCTGGACAGGGCCCACCGGACTGGCCCGCCTAGAGCCAACGACGCCCACCCGCCGGACATCCTGGTCTGTGTGCAGGACGAAGGACGAAGGAAGAGATCCTTGCCAAAGCGCGCCAGATGGCACCGATCACCTTTGGAGCACATGCCCCGACCCTGTATCAGGACCTGGCCGCCCTTACCCTGGAGAAGCGACGCACCTTCCGGCCAGTCACGGCGGAACTACGAAGGCGTAACATCTCCTACAGCTGGGGTCACCCCTTTCGTCTGGTGTTTCGACTGGGCAACAACCTTCACCAACCGCGCTCCCTCAGGGAGGCCTGCCAACTGCTAGACATGGAGGAACCGGTGGTGGACGAGGAGCCTACGAGGGACGGACCTACTGGGGAGGGGGCCCCCGGGCGATGGAAGCAACAGAGACGTCGGCGCAGGCCGAGGCGCCCTGCAGCTACAGAAATCGAGGAGGGTCAACGAGCCGCAGTGGAAACCGTGGCACAGGGCTTGGTCAAACAGGACAGCGGCTGATCTACTCTCGGACGACGCTCTGCCCCAGTGGCATGTTGTAAGGCTGGGTCAGTGCGAGCCGGCGGCGGGGGCGGTGAGTTCGGACTCCGCGTGCTCCCCTCGAGGGAGACTCTGATGCTTCCACCACGGCTGTGGACGGGGGTTGGAATAGTTCGACCACACTGTTGCCACTGCCCACGCACTAAGGATAAACTATGCCACGGGTCCAGCGGACTGTTAACTGGACCTGGGACTATGTTGGACCACAATTTTCCCATGGTTGGGATGGGGGGATGGGGGTTGGGGTGGGAGGGGGGAGTTACAGATGTTTGGGGTGGGGGGAGTTGAGAGGAGGGGGGGAGGAGGGAGGGGACTCTCCTTGTCCAGGGGATTGCTTTACTTGTCCAGGGACCTTGGGCTCTTTCAGGGGGGCCACAGGCGGGACATGCATTGATCGAGGGACTGCCCTGCGTCGGGCTGCTGCACACAGGATGCCATCCATAGATTCCCACTCACTGCGCCCACCATGACACACCCACTGCGAATACTTTCCCTTAATGTGCGAGGTCTTAACAGCCCGGTCAAACGCAGAGCGGTCTTGTCGTTCCTGGAACGATCGAGGGCCGACATCTGCCTTTTACAGGAAACACACTTGGTGTCCCGGGATCACCACCGGCTGAGATCACGCTCCTTTCCATGGCAGTTCTTCTCCTCCACCCAGAAGAAAGTTGCTGGGGTAGCTATACTGGTTGCCAGGTCTTTTCGAGGGAGGGTCATGCAGAAGGAGGCCGAGATTAAAGGACGGCTTCTCCTCCACAGCTTTCAAGTGGCGGGTCAGACATTGCTGGTGGGCTCGGTTTATGCACCAAACGAGGGTCAGGAAAGGTTCCTTCTCACTGCACTCGAAGCTGCCACGGCCACAACACACCCACACTTACTACTTGGGGGGGATCTCAACTTGGTGTTCCACAACACGGCTGATCGCACGGGCCAGAGGTTTGGGCAAGTGGGGGCGCTCTCAGAGACAGGACACGCACACCTCTCAGATTTGGCCATCACTGACCTATGGCGACACTTTCACCCACGCGCGGCGGCTTACACCTACTATTCGGCGGCTCACAAGACCTATGTGCGACTGGACTATTTCCTGTGTTCTTCGCAGCTGACGGCGCAGGCTGAGGACGTAGAGATACTCCCGGCCTCACTGTCCGATCACTCGCCGGTGGTGGCGACCTTCCAGGTAGCGCCCACGCCGGCGCCGCGGCGTCACTGGCGGCTTCGAGATGGACTCTTGCTCAATCCCGCCACACAGGACAGACTCAAGGCCGCACTAGCGCAATTCCTGACCCACAACGCCAACGACGACACGACCAAGGCCACTCAGTGGGCGGCGCTCAAAGCAGTCTTGCTGGGTGAGATCATCTCCATTGCCGCGGCAGATAACAAGGACAGGTCGCTGAAAAGAGCTGAACTCACTCAGCGGGTGGCTGAGTTGGAGCAGATGCACCAACGCACCGGGGCCGCACGGGCATGGCGCCAGTTGTGCGCGGAGCGAAAGATGCTCGCAGCGTTGGACCAGGATGTGGCAGAGTACGCCGCCATCCGTCTCAAGCACGTGTACTACACTGGAGGGGACTGATGCGGGAAGCTCTTGGTGAGCAGGCTGCGGGCGCAGGAGCAGAGACGCCACGTACGCGCCCTCACCTCCCCACTCGGGACGCAGGTCACAGAGGACGCGGCTATAGCGGCGACTTTCGGCGACTTCTACGCCGGCCTCTACGACGCGGATTACCTTGACCCGAGGGCGGGCCTGGACTACTTGCGCGGCGCGACGCTCCCCACCCTCACCCCAGCGCAGGCGGACTTCCTGGACCGGCCCATTGGCCTGGAGGAGGTCATATCAGCAATATCTCGCCTTAAAGTGGGGAAGTCCCCGGGGCCGGATGGCTACACGGCGGCCTTCTATAAAACATTCTGCCCACAGATTGCCCCCATACTGCGCGACCTGTTTAACACCTTTGATCGGCCCGGCGCTATTTCCCCGGACCTGCTCGAGGCGGCCATATCGGTGATCCCCAAGGCCGGCCGTGACCCGACGGAATGTGGCTCTTATCGGCCCATCTCCTTGCTGAATGTGGATCTGAAACTTTACACCGGCATCCTCGCGAGTCGCCTAGCACCGTACATGCAGCAATTGGTCGACCCTGACCAGTCGGGCTTCATTTCTCAGAGGCAGACTAGCGACAATACCCGACGAGTCCTCCATCTCATTGAGGCCGGCTCGCGTACACGGCCTGGCTGTATGCTCCTCGCTATCGACGCTGAAAAGGCATTCGACAGGGTGCACTGGCCCTATCTAGAACAGGTGTTGCAACACTTCGGGTTCGGGGAGACCCTCCGCCACCGCATTTTTAACTGCTATCGGCGTCCCAATGCAGCGGTGCGGGTTAACGGCCATACCTCCCCGAGATTCGAAATTGGCAGGGGCACTCGGCAGGGCTGCCCGCTCTCTCCCCTCCTATTCGCCCTCTATATGGAGCCGATGTCACAGAGAGTGCGACAGCACGACCGCATCTCGGGTATCCGCTTTGGTGGTGACACTCACAAAATCAGCCTCTATGCGGATGACGTACTGCTCTCCCTAACTGACCCGATGCAATCCATGCGAGCGCTCTTTGTGGAGCTCCACGCATTCGCGCAGGTCTCAGGCTTCAAGATCAATGAGGCGAAGTCGGAGGCCCTGAATATCTCGCTGTCCCCCGACATCCTAGCAGAGGTCCATGCAGAGTTTAAGGTGCAGTGGTCGACTACCTCTGTTCCTTATCTGGGGGTCCACTTAGCGCCGACGGTCCAGGCCACGGCAGAGGCCAACTACGCGATCCTGACGGGGAAGGTCCGTGATCAATTGCGGCGTTGGAAGCCGCTAGCGCTGTCATGGCTCGGCCGGATTGCGGCGGTGAAGATGACTGGGCTCCCACAGATTTTATATCTATTTCAGACGCTCCCCCTGCGACCACCGCGCGAGTGGCTTAAAAACACCCAGTCGGACCTCTCCCGGTTTATCTGGAATGGTCGACGCCCGCGACTCAAACATACCATTGCGACCCTGCCGCCGGAGCACGGGGGAGTGGGGATACCCGACCTCACGCTCTACTTTCAAGCGACACAACTGCGCACACTGGTGGAGTGGCACCAGCCAGAGTCAGGCAAGCACTGGCTCTTTCAGGACCAGGCGGTGGCTGGCCGCCCATTGCAGGGAGTCCCATTCCTCCCGCGGCGCCACAGACCTCCCAATTTGTACGCCTCGGACATCACGAGCACTGTCCTTAGGATCTGGGACAGGGTGGCCGTGACGAAAGAGTTGACCTCCTTTCCATCGCCGATGACACCGATCTTCGACAACCCTGACTTCACACCGGGACATGACACACGGGCATTTGCGGCTTGGCGGGCAACTCCCTGCGGGGCTGTGGGCCACATGTTTGACCTCAAGGGCATACTTCCATTCCACCAGGTGAAGCAGGACTATGGTGTCGCCGAGGCGGACCGCCTACGATACCTGCAGGTGCGGCACTGGGTCCTTCAGCCTTCCATCATGCCCGGCGCCCAACGACATCTCACACATTATGAGAGATGGCTGTTGACACGCACGTCTGACAAGAAGTTGATATCAGATCTCTACCAACAGTTGCTCCTCACCAACACATACACATATAACACGGGTAGGGTCAGATGGGAGAGAGACTTGGGGCGCCAACTCACACGGAAGGAGTGGGAGGGGATCTATTACAGGGCCAGACACTCAGCCCACCATGCCGGTCTCACCGAGACGATGACCAAAATTGCCACATATTGGTATCACACCCCCGAGAAGCTGCATCAGTGGGACCCCCGGGTGAGCGATCGCTGCTGGCGGGGCTGTGGGGAACTGGGGACACTGGAGCATTTGCTGTGGAGCTGCGACAAGCTCCGTCCATACTGGACCCCCATTTTGGACTTAATTGACTCCCACCTAGATACACAGCTGCCCCGTTTCCCAGCCTACATCCTACTAGGCCTCCCTAACGCCCTTATGTACCCCCTGAAGTCCTGGAGAGGCAGACTGATCGCATTGGCATTGGGGGCGGCGGTACAGAATATAGTGGCTCATTGGAGGGCGGTCCAGGCTCCGTTGCAGCTAGGCTGGCTACATAGGCTGTGGGCGATCCTGGGCATGGAGAAGCTCTCACTGACCGCGGCAGGGAGGGGGTCTGACTTTGCAGCTTTGTGGCAGCCCTTCCTCTCCCTGTTGACCGGGGAATTCCGGGAGGTGAGTTGCCCCAGGTATTTGCGGCTGCTACGCCTCGCTGATACCCCACTGCCGGAGCCCACGACACGCTCACACAAACGCAGGGGCCCGGCAGGTACGGCTCCGACTGATCAGTGAAATAGGCAGTGCTGATGTATCACTCTATGTTTAACTATTGGACAAGGAGAGGGGGAGTGGGGAGGGGGGGGTCTGGGGAAAGTTTTGTTTCATGTTGAACTCATGTTCCCTTTTGCATTCTCACTGGCTCTGCTGGCACCTCTTGAGCACCTCTTTGACGCGGCCGGCCCGGATGGGCTGTAGGCGGCTTGCTGTGTTAATTAAGACTATCTGGTATCACCAGGTGGGGCGTAAACCGCGCCACCGGTCTAGACTGCCTCCCCTCGGAGTCGGTACTGACGCTTTCTGTGAGGTGCAGTGTGATTATTTTCTGCCCAATAAAAAGATTTAATACTAAACAGTTGCACAGGTAAACAGCATGACAATTTTGTATAGCACCAGCTTATGTGTGATACATTGATGTTCAGAAGTGGCAGTGCCCAACGTTGGTGCAAAGAACGTCTGTATTGCGACAGCATATCCTAGTCTTATTCCATACAGCGCTCAAGGGATATCATGACCGGAGAAACAGATTAGTTGTTCACATTGGCAAGATATTGCACATTCAAAATTGCATTTGAAAACTATCAACTATAAAGAACAATCCCAGATATATAGGAAACCATAAACCAGGTGGTGTCTAACAGTGGTCATGTGTGTATGCGTGGAGCTTGTGGTGCGGAGAGGAGTGCAATCCGAATGTGACGTGTCGCCGGCAACATGGTGATCGTAGGGGTCTTCTCTTGTGCAGTAGGGCGTAAGGGAAACCCCGCGGAGGGGTGGGGCAGGGAGGGAGGGAGAAAGGGAGGGGGGTGTTGGGTACGAGAATAACGCTAGGAGTGTCACTGGAGAGTTTGGGGGTAAACGCTCACGTAATACCATTCTGTAAACACACCTGGTGGTAGGCCGTCAGTATACCATCCCACTCCAGCGCAATAGGATACATCCCGAGCCCTGCCGTCTCCTCCCGGTGCAATGCTACACTCTCAGCTCTCGCCCAATTATCCAGCGAGCGACGCCACTGTGCCGTTTTGGGGGGCACACTATGTTTCCAACGCCTAGTGATGAGATGTTTCGCCGTAATCAGCCCTAGATCCCAGAATCTCGCTTGGACCTTCGACTGTTTCGTCCTTTTAAATAACCCCAACAGACAAGCTTCCCAGGTATTCGGTAAGGTGCCCCCTGTCGCTTTCGCCAGGGCAGTCGACACTGCAGTCCAATAAGGCTGCAGCAAAGTGCAGGACCAGAGGACATGCAGAAACTATGCATCCACAAGTCCACATTTAGGGCACGCTGTCGCAGTGAGTCCAAAGTACCGATTAATTTTGTCCGGGGACAGATACGCTCGGTGGATCACATAATACTGTATGATCTTAAAGCGTGCATTGCGCGGTACATGTAGAGCTCCAGCTAGCACCCTCGCCCACTCTTTGTCAGTCCAGTCCCCGCCTCTATCAGTCGTCCATTTGTCTCGCAGGCGCTGAGGGGAGAATTGTTTGTGTGTGTGAAACGCTTGAGCTATCCAATGTATGAGATGAGAGCCGTGTCCCATCACATGTAAGTATCGAATAAGCAGATGTGTTGGTGGTTCCTCCTCCAGTGGTCCCCAGGCCCTTGTCAGTGTATGCATCAGTTTCGCATGAGTCAGGAATTGTCCTGCCGGTAACCCTGTGCTTTCTGCTAGCGTCCCGAAAGGGAGCAAAGCACCCTCTACAAATAGGTTGCCCAAGCTTTCTAATTCAGCCACTCCCCAGCTTTCCAGTAGAGGCGCCGTGAGTATCCCGTATCCCCAGGGTGTACCTACTAGCGGCAGGTTGGGTGCGTAGGGCTTTACCGCTGCAGTGAGTTTCAGGCTTCTCAAGAAGCACTTTCTCGCCACCTCAAGGTGGAGTTGGTTCTGAACATGTGACCTAGTCAAGGGATGAAACAGTGCGTGTACCTGTGGGACCGACATGATCATCTCTGTTGTGGCCGTATCACTCAAATTACGCCCACTCAGCCAGTAAGCTACCCATTGCAGCTGTGCAGCCAGGTAATACAGCTCGTGGTTCGGGACCGACAGCCCGCCCCTCTCGGTCGCAGCATAAAGGGTCTTCAACGCCACTCTGGGACGGCCTTTGTTCCAAATCAATCGCCTATGCATAGTTTCTAGCTCGCGAAATATGCGAACTGGTACGTAGACCGGCAGGTTTGCATAATAATACAGTAGCCTAGGCAAAGCGATCACCTACGCCAAAGCTATACGGCTGGGCACATTCAGCGGGAGAGTGTTCCAGAAGGAAACTTGCGCTGTAAGCGAAGAAATCGCTCTCGTGAGGTTGTCTTCCAGGAGGTCCGCGGGGTCGCGGTGTAGAAAAAGGTACGGGCAGATTACCTTTTTCAGAGTTGCCCGGCGTTAACCGCCTCTATACCCACTCAAGTTACCAAACAAAGAGGCAGGCGCTGGAGACTGGAAGGCAGGAAACAGAGGTTTTATTCCGACGGAGCAGAACACATCAAGTCAGACAACAGGGTATCTTCTCGAGGTGCTCTAACCGCATCTCTGAGGCCTGGCCTCTTATACACGAGTTTATTACTTTATTGCAAGAAACACATCTCTGTCAACCCTTTGATGTACGGAAAGACATCCTCGGAATCTCCCCTTCAGGCCCGTTCCCACACACATTTACAGTTGAAGTCCCCACCCCGGTCACAACAGGTGATGATTATCGCGCAGCTGGACATTCCGCCGATTCACGGAATGTGTGGGGTTGATCGGATCTCATAGGGTGGGGGCTTTGATCAACTCGAGGGTCCTTTGATGGGGGAAGCTTCCTACTGTACGGGGGGCAATAAACAGTATCCGCAGGGCCAGGTGGCGGCCTGGGGACGAGGAAGACAAACGGGCACACAGGAAAAGGGGGTTGTATCAAAGGACCCGGGACCATGAAAGGAATGAAGGGAGGTGTCGCGCTGGGAACAGGATGGGGTTCCGAGGCAGAGCTGTGCTGAAGAGGGGTTTATGACCCATGGCATGTGAGAGCGGGGGTTGTTAGCGTGCGGGGGATGCCTGCGAGGTTAGGAGAGAGAGAGAGAGAGAGAGACGCGCTGGCTATCAGCGAGGGGCAGAGAGGCCATGGTGCTCAAAATGGCTGCCGCTTACGCGCACGAATAGGCTCAAAAAGGGCAAGATGGCGCCGATAATGTTGACGTTTGCGGCCTAACTTTTAACAGTCCTCCCTTTTCAACATATCTAGCCAACTTGCCTACTCAATGTCAATCTTCATCAAATTCCTAACCTCTGCATCATATAATGCTCCCATGCGTTCGTTTCCAAAGTCCACAGTCTTAGGGCAAATACAATTTGTACATAATGAACACAGAGGTGGCAGACATTGAATACCTAAGCATAGACCGCATATTACAACTACAGGAATCAGGATAATGGTAAACAGTCTCCAGCCCCAGTTCTTAACGGTACTCCAGAACCATCCACCAAGTGACCATTCTTCCTGCTCCTGGTGGACTTCTGAAGAGAGTCTGTGGAGATGTTCGATGGCTTTGTACACTGAGGGTGAATTGTCCGGTATGTATGTACAGCAGCTGGACCCAATAATGCGGCATGCTCCACCACGGTCCGCAAGGACCACATCTAGGACAAGGCGGTTCTGGAGTGCCACCAAGTGGACCGCTTGAAGCTAAGCATGGGCGAATTTTGCGAATCTCGCGTTCGCGAATTTTGCGGATTTGCGAACTCACAATCCGCAAAATCTGCGAATTCTCGCGAATTTGCGGATTTTTTTTTTTGTGTGTTTGCGCGGGTTTCTGCCAGTTCGCGAGGGTTTTGTACAATGTCGAAAATTGCGAACTTACCTGTCGGGTCGCAAGTTTCGCGAACTTGTTGTTTCTACGTGTCCAGCCTGTTTGGGACACTCTTCTTCATTACTGCCACTCTCTGTCACCACTGCCACTCTCTGACTACTCATGTCACCCTCTGGCCCACCCATGCCACCCTCTGTTTCATCACAGCACCCTCTGGTTGTCCAATCAGTGTACATTATTGTGGCAACGCAAGCACACCTTCCCTGCCTCAAGTGACCTGAATTAATTTGGGGCTGATTAATGTGTCACAGAATATTTTTTTAGCTGGCACCTGCTTCCTTAGTGCTTCCTGATTAGTGATCTTTTGAACTTGCTAAGTGCTTTCATTGTTGCAAAATTAGTTACAACACCTGCCCTGCCCCAACTGACAATAATGAATTAGGGGCTGATTAATGGATTTGAACCTCCAGCCTGGCTCCTGCTTGTCTCCCTTAGCTGTAATTCAGGACCTTTGTGGCATATGTGTAACTATTCTGAGGTTCAGAGCAGGGTCACATAATAGTTGCAACTGGCAACTGAACTCTGGAGGGGCCCCTCAGGAAGCACTACAGGAAATGGCTACTAATGATGAGCCTGAACTTTTGAACCTGGTAAGTAGTTTCAGTTTTGCTAAGATCGTATTTCTGCAATTTTGCACTTATTCGCGGGGCGCGAAGTTGTACTGGGAAGCCGCGAACTCACGCGAACAGTGCGAGCAGTGCGAGCAAAATCCGCTGCTCGCGGATTTGCGGATTTTGCAGGAGATTCGCGAATCTCGCGGATTGCGAATTTACCGAAAATCCGCAAAATCTGCGAGCGAAACGGATTTTCCGCCCATGCTTACTTGAAGCTCGGCGGTGTTGTTAGCAAGGATACCAGCTGTGATGTTCATTGTTGTCTCAACTGCCTGAGTCAGATGTCGGATGGCACGGCTGTTTGCCATCGGGCCCCAGAGCGGGACAAGTCCCTTCATAGCATCGAGGAACTGTGCTCCTGTTAAGTCGGCTTGTTCAATGTCCTTGGCTTGTTTTTGTCTATGATGATTCGCTGGAGTCACATAAGTCGGAGGAAGGATGAAGGAGATGAAACAAGTGCCCCCCCAGCCTTTGGGGAGCCAGGTGTAAGCCTTTGTGCCGCAGACGAAATACATGTTTGGGGACGACACAAAGGAAGGTGGATCAGTGGAGTACAAAGTTCTGGTAAAACGGCAAGCACTGCGGCCTACCAGCTGTGTCCCAAGCCCTTCCATGCACATGTGGCCTGTGACGTTGATGACAGATAGAGCCACGGTCAGGGTGGCAGCCGTTCGTTTCCGTAGGTAGGAGAAGGTGGGTCTGGTTGGATTGTTGAACACCTGCATTTCAATTCGTTCTTTAGCAGGGATGTCCAGGTGGATTGAGTCGTTGGAGGTCTGCGGGCAGAAGTGTGTCTTTGTTTTGTTTCGCCAGACCCCATGATAGAAGTGAGTCACGGTGTTGCTGGAGGTGGCATTATCTTTATAGCTTTCTTGCAGGAGGATCAGCCAAGCAAGGCAGGAGCCGTGAACTGAGAAGGGTGAAGGGATGAAAGGTATTAAATGTCCAGTGGCGTAGGGTAGCAACCCACAGATCCAACAGTTGGTGGCGTTGGTGGCAAGATTGTGCTGGTGCAGCAACTGTACAAAGGAGTTATTCCAAAACTCCTTTCGCCTCTCTCTGAGTTGAGGAGAGCGAAATCAGATAATGTTCCTTCATGGTGGTAGGCTGAGCAGTGGTCAGGAATGTTTCATGAGCAGGTGCATTTTCTTCCACAATCCAGAGTGTGGACATGAGGAGAAAGCAGATAAAGGATTGTGATGAAGAGTGCAATTGTCTTTGAGCTGTGGAGTCTGTCTGTTCTTGGGTTTCTGTAGTGGGTATTTTCTGTTGCTTCCATCATCTTCTTATTTGGCGCTTCCATCATCTTCTTATCTGGCGCTTCCATCATCTTCAAGGTGCTCGGTAGCGGGCAGAACCACGGACTTCGTTTAGCTTCTCTCCGGGTGACCCTTGGTGGTGTTTAGGTCACCGTTCTGAGATTTAACTTAGTCCGTGATCTACTTAGCCGAAGCTCCCTCCTTTCGACGCAGGAAATACCCTTCTTTGGATGGTACAGTGGGATCAGAGAATTTTGAAAGTTCAAGTGCTTCGGTATCAGGATAGCAGGTTAGTGACGGTCGGTCCTTGTTCAAGAGCTCTTCTTGGTTGTCGATGCTTTCTGTTGTGGCCAAGGTCGAGGAGACCTTCTTGCAGTGGTGTGCGTGCAGCCAGTGCCGTTTCCCTCCACACGAAGAGCCGTCCGGGTGGTGATCAACACTTGCCAGGGGCCCGTCCACCGGGGTTCCAAACTCTTTGACCGCTGAAAGTTTCGGATCAGCACGAAATCCCCAGGTTGGATGGCATGACCCGGACCCCTGGAAGCATCGGGGATGGGCTGCTGCACCTGCTGATGAATGACAGACAGAGTTTCAGTCAATTTATACAGGTAATCAGACATTAGGACGTACGGGACGTCATGAATAGAAGTTGGTTTCGGTGCAGACCAGACACTCATGGGTCGACCGAAAACAACCTCATAAGGTGTCAAGTGATGTTTGGTGGGGGTGGAACGCATCGATAGCAATGCCAGTGGGAGGGCGTCTGGCCATTTCAGACCCGTGGTAGCCACTATCTTGGCCAGTTTAAGCTTTAGTGTGGCATTGTGTCGCTCAACAAGTCCAGCAGACTGGGGGTGGAAGACTGCGTGGAACTTCTGCTTGATGCCCAGCCCCTTTAAGATGAGCTGGTGACTTCGGCTATGAAGTGGGGGCCATTGTCGCTCCATAAAATTCGACAAAGGCCGTAACGGGGGAAAAATTATTTTAACAGTACTTTCGCAGTGGCCATAGCAGTGTTGTCACGGGTTGGGTATGCTTCCACCCATTTGCTAAATGCGCATACCACAACAAGTACATATTTCAAGCCTTGGCATCTGTCTTGCTGGATGTATTCCATCTGCAGGACTTCAAACGGGTGATTTGGGACCCCAAACCCTCCCCGGGGTACTACAGTTCCTTTCCCGGGTTTGTGTTGCAGGCATATCAAGCATTGTTGGACCAGACGTTTGGCGGAGTCTGTGATTTTATCATTGTGCCAAACTCTGGAGACAAGTTCAATCATGGGGGCTGATCCTATGTGGGCAGGGGAGTGTGCCATAGTCAGTATGGGAATCAGGTATGAGTTAGGTAGCAACCATTTGTTTGTGTCTTTTGTCCGCCAGCAGCCTTCATCGTCCTTTAATCCCACCCATGTCCATTCAGTCAATTCGTGTTGTGTGCTAGCCATTTGAATGTCTCTAATAGTGTCCCTAGCGTCGGTCCATTTTTCTGCTTGTGACTGTAGGAGAGTAGGGTCTGCAATCCTATGATCACCCAGATTTTTTGCTTTTGTTTCACTGGTTTACGACTTTCTCTGGCTGTGGGCCTGCTAATCAGACCCACAGCCTGGCTGTTCTCTTTCTAAATTACGCGATGTACCCTAGGTGCATTTACCAATTGGTACTGGGCCACCTTATCAGACCCTGTAACTCAGGGCATAGGTGTACCCAGGGCCGCCAGGGGCTGCAGCATGTATTATGCCACCCCTGGCTGGCCGCCTAAATCTGACACAACTGGCTGCACGACAGCTGGGGCGAAGTCGTGTACTCACGCTTTGCTATAGATATAGTAGCCCTATATCTAACCATCCAATGGACACTCGAGTCCCTATCAGCCACTCCTATGGCAGGCCTTGACAATCCTGGAGGCAGAGTGCATGGGCTCGTGTGAACTAGGCTCTGGCCCGAGCCGAGCCCGGTTGCAGCTTGCGGAACCAAGACCCAATGGCTGTTCCATGATAACGCGTACCACATCGGTAACTTCGGTGTCGCGTTATCAAGGCATGTCGAGTAAGGTGTCATACGAATCGGGATGCTGCCCTCTCACCAACCCTGGCGACGAGGTTAGCATTCCGCCCTTCTAGAGGGACACGACATGTACGTAACTGTGAACCCCGGTTAAAGTTAACGAAGGCCTCAGCTCCACAAAATGGATGCTGCCACCACAGACACAAGTCTGACCTCCTGCTGCTGGGAGTCCTTCCAGCGAGGAGAGCTTGGACAAAGGGTTTCCTGTCGAGGGCGGTGTTCGCACCGTCCCAGACAGGGTTTGTGTATTCTGGGTAGGTAGGGCTTTTGCGAGAAGGTGACTGCGGAGTGGCACCCCGGTGCTCACTACGCATCTGCCGGTCAGAACCAGTTCCAGGGGCGCCAGCCCTGGCCTGGGGAAAGTCCGACAGGGGAGAGGGGTGTAACTACCCCCCTTCCTGGTCCCACCCTTAGGGCAGGACCTAGTCATGCACCCGCCCCTTTCTTTAGGATAAAGGCCGGAGCGGGGACCCTTCCAAATTAGATCATCTTTGAATCAAGAACTACTTTCTACGAAAGGACATTCGAGACTCTTCTCAAGATTTCTCCCTTGTGACTAAGGAGTAGTCACCCTGCATCAGCGGGCACCATCTAAGAACTCTGCGGTTTGCTGCAAGTCCTTCCTCAAGGAATCCGACGGCCCAGCTCGACGAGAACCGGCTTCCCTGGCACCTCTGACCTCTACCCACGTCATCAGCTCAGCTGTGATCTGTGGGTGCGACGAGACCTCGAGGGACCGGCCATCATCAGAACCCGCACGCTCTTAATCAGCACGACCTAAGAAGCAATTCCCTGGTGAGTGCTCTGGGGTCCGAGAAGCCCCGACCCTGAGCCGCTCCAGCACCGAAGTCCAGCCCCCCAGCATCTCCACGATCTGCGTGGGGCCCTTCTGCTCGCTGCTCAGCACGTTGTCTGGTCACTAGCCGCTGGCTTGTGCCCTTCTTTGACGACAACCAACAACCAACGCTGCTGGTCTGGTTGCTCCAGACTGGCCCTTGCTTCCATCTCTTCGAGAAGCACCCCGGACCCTCCTGGTCCACTCACGACGCCATCTTAGGCCCACCACGTGGCCCTGAGACTTGCCAAGGCTTGTTGCCCCATCCTGGGCCCAGCGACGCCGACAGCATCATCCTTCGTGGGACAGCTCGCACCTCCACCGTGGTCGCCGACAACGCCTCCTGGTCTGTGAGACTGCAGAGCCTAGCGTCGCCCACTCACCTAGTCGAGGTGACGGCCAACCGGTGCCTTCCTGGTACCACTCAAACTACTGGCTAGTAGTACGAACTTGGTCCCCTCTGCTTTCAGGTATCATCACTTTCTGATCCAGGCTTGGATCTCTACGAACTATTCAGCACTGGTCGCCGGCCAGCAACTCCTTTTCTTCCGGCTCCTGGCTCGTCAGCGAAGACCCCGACGCCTGTAAGACTTGTGCAGCCGCAGCCCTCGTGGCTAGGTAACTTGGCATTTCGGTGCCTGCATAGCCTCTTTACTCTAGGGTCCCGAGTCCCTCGCTTCCGACTTGCCTTATCGGGTCCGCCCGAGACCTTATCCTTTCCGTGTCTCCGGACACTTGTTTTAAATTGTGCACTTTAAGTATTTGCCTAAGAGATTTGGTTTGTGCTTAGTACCCTGTCCTCATAAAGAGTACAGGGCTGTTGTGATTCTTAATAAATATACTGTTTATTTTCATAACACTTGTGTGGTGTCCTTTCACTGGGTGTTCAAGGGGTACATGTGTGGTAAACAGCTGGCTTAACGCGCCCTCTCGAGTCTTTAGCCTTAGACTGCTCGTATCCACGCTACTAGGATAGCTGGTCTATAGGTTGACTTACAACCAAACACCATAAGGGTCGTTGGAACGATACATAGCGGTCGCTAGAATAGCGAACGTTGCATATCGGGCCAACTTCTCACATTGGTGAGCAGCGGTTGGGATTTGAGCTTGCTGTTGTTTTACCACACGTATCCTAAGAATATCTTGTTGAAAGATCACACGAGTACTGCTAGTACATATAACTAAAGCTTAGAATACTCTGAGTTCTACTGAACCAGCTGTTGTAGCTCCTCAAGGCTTAGCACACCTTGGCTACAACTCTTAGCAAGGGAACAGTAGGTAAACACATAGTGTAGGTAGGTGCATCACTTACACCACACTAGAACCAGTATGTCGAACCCAGGAGGAAACTCTGAGTCTCCCCTTGTGTCAGTTGACCCTCCACAGGTCATCCTCTCAAGATATACTGCGCTGAGCTTCAAGGAGTTAAGACGAGTGTGTCACTCCCGGAAGATTCAGCAGGGGTCCAACCCCACTACGTCCTTTCTGATTGGTCTCTTGGAGACTTATGATGCCAGAAAAGCTGAGACCCGTCTCGGCTCTTCTAATCCAGAAGGAGACATGCCTCCCCTTGAGGGAACCAGAGACGATCCTGACCTCATCCACCTCTCAGCCGAGAACGAGGATGTGGAGGATGATGAGGATGAGGATCCCTCTGGGGATGAGGCAGAAAAGGGACAGGTAGAAGTCGTCAGACTCAGCAGGTCCAACTTAAGCAAACACGACAGCAGTACTGGGGGACCCCCGGGACCACTGTCAGGTATGCTTAACATTGGGAACGGACGAGCCCGATCTCTATCCAGAGATTCGCGCAGATCCCTTCGAACCAATGGCTCTCAAAACTCTTCGCAGAGAGGGATGACATCCCCTCAACGAAGAGTATACGAAGCGAAGGAAAAGGCAGCTAATCTGCGGATCGAAAGGGAAGAACTTGCCCTGGCCAAAGAGAGGCTTGCCTTTGCGAGAGAGCAAAAGTTAAGTGGGGTAGTCCCCACTGGTGGCAGCAATGTACCTAGTAATAGGGAAAAGAGTTTCGATACGAAACACCTTGGGAAGATAGTGCCCCCCTTTAAACAAGGGGACGACATCCACAAATGGATAACTGCTTTGGAGAGGGCCTGCACTGTGCAAGGCGTTCCCCAGAGTCAGTGGGCAGCTATCTTGTGGCTCTCCTTTGAAGGTAAAGGAAGAGACAAGCTCCTCACCACAAGGGTGGAGGACGCGAACAATTACCAAGTCTTGAAGAATACACTCGTTGAAGGGTTCGGCCTAACCACTGAGCAGTACAGGGTGCTGTTCAGGGATACCCAGAAAACGCAGTCTCAAGATTGGTCTGACTTTGTCGATTGTGCCACTAAGGCTTTTGAGGGCTGGTTACTGGGCAGTAAGGTTACTGATTACGAAGGATTGTATAATTTGATGATGAGAGAACAAATTTTAAACAATTGTCAGAACCAGTTGTTGCATCAGCATCTTGTCGACTCGGATCTGACCTCTCCCCAAGAATTGGGAAAGAAGGCAGACAGATGGGTTCGTACGAGAGTTAAGCAGAACCAGGGCCAGAATCAAGGTGGTCAGAAGAAAGCAGACCAGAAGGGTAAAGATTCTAAGGGGGAACAAAATGACCAGAAGTCTTCGACAGGTCCCCAACAACCCAAAGAGGGTGGGGGTCAGGCTCCCCAAAAGAAGAAAGAAGGCCAATCCAAACGATGGTGCCAGTACTGTAAAAGTAAGTCTCACTGGTTTAGTGAGTGCACCAAGAAAGGAGGAGGGCAGACTCCTGCCACTGCAGCCCCTAAGGCACCTGTGCCCCCTAGTACAGCCAGCAGTGGTAGTGCGCCTCCCAAGGGTTTAGTAGGGTTAACCCTGGGTTCTGAGGGGCGTGACAACTTAGTTGGCACACTCACTCAGGCTGTCCTTGTCAGTACAGGGGATGCGGACGTGTCCCCTGACGTAAGTCCCAATACTTTGGGCAAATACAGACAGACGCCTTTCATTAATGGAAAGATGGCTCAGGCCTATAGGGACACTTGTGCCAGCGTCACCATGGTGACGCCTAACTTTGTGGACCCTGGACAGATCATGCCAGGTACAGAATTCCTGGTGACCAATGCAAGCAATGTCACTACCAATCATAGTATGGCAATTGTAGCTTTCTCCTGGGGAGGGGTAACTGGCCAAAAGAAGGTTGTAGTTAGTCCAGACCTCCCAGTGGATTGTTTGTTGGGCAATGATTTGGAGTCGTCACAATGGTCAGAAGTGGAGCACCGGACTCACATGGAGATGTTAGGTTTGCCAGCACATGTGTTTGCTGTGACCAGGTCACAGGTCAGGAAATGCCCCACTGAACAGGTGCTGGATCCTGGAACAATGGACCAGACACCTTCCAAGAAAAAGAGCGGTAGGGTTAAGGCTGCGCCTTCCCCCTTGCCCCAGGTCGTGGATCAAGTCTCAGAGGAGGCTGACCTACAGGAATTGAGGGAAACTGAGCCCAGAGAGTTCGAGCTTGATCAAGTGGAATTCTTGGGTTCAGGGGGACCCTCAAGGGAAGACCTGGGGAAGGACCAATTAGACTGCCCTTCTCTTGAACCCCTCAGACAGCAGGCTGCTGCTGAGGCTGCTGGGAACGCCACAGGTACCCACAAGGTATACTGGGAAGATGGACTCCTGTACACTGAGGCAAGAGACCCCAAGCCTGGCATGACCAGGAGGCTGGTCGTCCCCTTGTCGCAGCGTGGTTTCCTACTTACCTTGGCCCACGAGATTCCCTTAGCAGGACACCTAGGCCAGACGAAAACGTGGGACAGGCTTGTCTCGCACTTTCACTGGCCGCACATGAATGAAGATACGAAGGAGTTTTGCCGCTCCTGTGTCACTTGCCAAGCCAGTGGTAAGTCAGGTGGCACAACAAAGGCCCCCCTTATACCAATGCCTGTGGTGGGGGTACCCTTTGAACGGGTGGGGATCGACATCGTTGGTCCCATGGAACCACCTACAGCCTCAGGGCACAAGTTTATACTGGTGGTAGTGGATCATGCCACCAGGTATCCTGAAGCTATTCCCCTTAGGACCACTACAGCACCTGTTGTGGCACGAGCCCTAGTTGGAGTGTTCTCCAGAGTGGGCTTTCCTAAGGAGGTCGTCTCCGACAGAGGTGCAAACTTCATGTCGAGCTACTTGACTGCTATGTGGAAGGAATGTGGTGTCAACTACAAGTTCACTACACCCTATCACCCACAATGCAATGGGCTTGTTGAGAGATTCAACAGGACCCTTAAAGGGATGATTCATGGACTACCGGAAAAGCTTCGGCGGAGATGGGACGTCCTGATCCCCTGCCTCTTGTTCGCATACAGAGAAGTCCCACAGAAGGGGGTTGGCTACAGCCCTTTTGAACTTCTGTACGGGCATCCTGTAAGGGGACCCCTGTGTTTGGTGAAGGAAGGATGGGAGAGACCTCTCAAAAAGCCTGCAGCCAACATAGTGGACTATGTGCTTGGCCTCCGCTCGCGGATGGCTGAATACATGGAAAAGGCATCAGAAAACCTTAAGGCCAGCCAAGAACTCCAAAAAGCTTGGCATGACCAAAAGGCTGTCTTGACTGTTTACCAGCCCGGACAGAAGGTGTGGGTGTTGGAGCCAGTGGCCCCAGCAGCACTCAAGGACAAATGGTCCGGGCCCCACACCATCCTGGAGAAAAAGGGAGAGGTCACCTACCTGGTCGACCTGGGAACTCCCCGGAGCCCCCACAGGGTGCTTCATGTCAACAGGCTCAAAGCGTATGTCGACAGGAAGGACATGAGTTTGCTCATGGCCCTAGATGAGGGACAGGAAGAGGAGAGTGACCCTCTCCCCGACCTGCTCACTCAGAATCCTGACGATGGATCGGTAGACGGTGTTGTCTTTTGTGGCAGCCTCTCCGAACATCAACAGAGCGACTGTAAACAGGTTCTTCAGTCGTTCCGGCATATGTTTTCTCTGACACCCAGTCAGACCAATTGGTGCATCCATGAGGTTGACACTGGGGACAGCTTGCCCGTGAAGAGTAAAATCTACCGGCAGCCTGATCACGTTAGAGACTGCATCAAGAGTGAGGTGCAGAAAATGTTGGAGCTGGGAGTCATTGAACCCTCGGATAGCCCTTGGGCTAGTCCCGTAGTTCTAGTGCCGAAACCTCACACCCAGGGTGGTAAGAGAGAGATGAGGTTCTGCGTAGACTACAGGGGTCTCAATGCAGTCACTAAGACTGACGCCCACCCAATACCAAGGGCAGACGAGCTTATCGATAGATTGGCTTCGGCCAACTACCTAAGTACGTTTGACCTGACAGCTGGGTATTGGCAAATCAGGTTAGCTGAGGACGCCAAGCCTAAGACAGCATTTTCAACCCCTGGTGGGCATTATCAGTTCGTGGTAATGCCCTTCGGTCTGAAAAATGCACCTGCCACCTTCCAACGGTTGGTGAATCAAGTCCTTACCGGGCTGGACGACTTCTGTGCGGCGTATCTTGACGATATTGCTGTCTTTAGCGCCACCTGGGAGGATCACCTGGTCCACCTGCGGAGAGTGTTAGAGGCGCTGCAAGCGGCAGGCCTCACTATCAAGGCCACCAAGTGCCAGATAGGGCAGACACAGGTTGTATACCTGGGCCACCTTGTCGGTGGAGGTCAGGTTCAGCCACTGGAGAGCAAGATACAGTCAATCAGGGACTGGGCTCCTCCAACCACCCAGACTCAGGTTCGAGCTTTCTTGGGCCTGACTGGTTACTACCGGAAATTCGTCAGGAACTATGGTTCCATCGTGACACCATTAAATGAACTGACGAGCAAGAAAATGCCAAAAAAGGTTCAGTGGACAGCGAGCTGTCAAAAAGCATTCGATGACCTAAAGCAGGCCATGTGCACGGCGCCTATCCTCAAGAGTCCGGACTACTCCAAACCATTCATTGTCCAAACAGATGCTTCTGAGTTGGGTGTGGGAGCTGTTCTTTCTCAACTGAATTTTGATGGTCAAGACCAGCCCATTGCTTTTATAAGTAGACGGCTGACCCCTAGAGAGAAGAATTGGTCAGCTATTGAGAGGGAGGCCTTTGCTGTGGTGTGGGCCCTGAAGAAGCTGAGGCCATACTTGTTTGGCACTCACTTCAAGATTCAGACCGACCATAAGCCCCTCTTGTGGCTAAATCAGATGAAGGGTGAAAACCCCAAACTGCTAAGGTGGTCCATTTCCCTACAGGGGATGGACTTTACAGTGGAGCATAGACCTGGTACTGATCATGGCAATGCCGATGGGCTCTCCAGATATTTCCACTTAGAACAAGAAGACTCACCTGGTCAAGGTTAGCTTAGTGTTCCGACGTTTGGGGGGGGGTCATGTAGGAGAGTAGGGTCTGCAATCCTATGATCACCCAGATTTTTTGCTTTTGTTTCACTGGTTTACGACTTTCTCTGGCTGTGGGCCTGCTAATCAGACCCACAGCCTGGCTGTTCTCTTTCTAAATTACGCGATGTACCCTAGGTGCATTTACCAATTGGTACTGGGCCACCTTATCAGACCCTGTAACTCAGGGCATAGGTGTACCCAGGGCCGCCAGGGGCTGCAGCATGTATTATGCCACCCCTGGCTGGCCGCCTAAATCTGACACAACTGGCTGCACGACAGCTGGGGCGAAGTCGTGTACTCACGCTTTGCTATAGATATAGTAGCCCTATATCTAACCATCCAATGGACACTCGAGTCCCTATCAGCCACTCCTATGGCAGGCCTTGACAATCCTGGAGGCAGAGTGCATGGGCTCGTGTGAACTAGGCTCTGGCCCGAGCCGAGCCCGGTTGCAGCTTGCGGAACCAAGACCCAATGGCTGTTCCATGATAACGCGTACCACATCGGTAACTTCGGTGTCGCGTTATCAAGGCATGTCGAGTAAGGTGTCATACGAATCGGGATGCTGCCCTCTCACCAACCCTGGCGACGAGGTTAGCATTCCGCCCTTCTAGAGGGACACGACATGTACGTAACTGTGAACCCCGGTTAAAGTTAACGAAGGCCTCAGCTCCACAAAATGGATGCTGCCACCACAGACACAAGTCTGACCTCCTGCTGCTGGGAGTCCTTCCAGCGAGGAGAGCTTGGACAAAGGGTTTCCTGTCGAGGGCGGTGTTCGCACCGTCCCAGACAGGGTTTGTGTATTCTGGGTAGGTAGGGCTTTTGCGAGAAGGTGACTGCGGAGTGGCACCCCGGTGCTCACTACGCATCTGCCGGTCAGAACCAGTTCCAGGGGCGCCAGCCCTGGCCTGGGGAAAGTCCGACAGGGGAGAGGGGTGTAACTACCCCCCTTCCTGGTCCCACCCTTAGGGCAGGACCTAGTCATGCACCCGCCCCTTTCTTTAGGATAAAGGCCGGAGCGGGGACCCTTCCAAATTAGATCATCTTTGAATCAAGAACTACTTTCTACGAAAGGACATTCGAGACTCTTCTCAAGATTTCTCCCTTGTGACTAAGGAGTAGTCACCCTGCATCAGCGGGCACCATCTAAGAACTCTGCGGTTTGCTGCAAGTCCTTCCTCAAGGAATCCGACGGCCCAGCTCGACGAGAACCGGCTTCCCTGGCACCTCTGACCTCTACCCACGTCATCAGCTCAGCTGTGATCTGTGGGTGCGACGAGACCTCGAGGGACCGGCCATCATCAGAACCCGCACGCTCTTAATCAGCACGACCTAAGAAGCAATTCCCTGGTGAGTGCTCTGGGGTCCGAGAAGCCCCGACCCTGAGCCGCTCCAGCACCGAAGTCCAGCCCCCCAGCATCTCCACGATCTGCGTGGGGCCCTTCTGCTCGCTGCTCAGCACGTTGTCTGGTCACTAGCCGCTGGCTTGTGCCCTTCTTTGACGACAACCAACAACCAACGCTGCTGGTCTGGTTGCTCCAGACTGGCCCTTGCTTCCATCTCTTCGAGAAGCACCCCGGACCCTCCTGGTCCACTCACGACGCCATCTTAGGCCCACCACGTGGCCCTGAGACTTGCCAAGGCTTGTTGCCCCATCCTGGGCCCAGCGACGCCGACAGCATCATCCTTCGTGGGACAGCTCGCACCTCCACCGTGGTCGCCGACAACGCCTCCTGGTCTGTGAGACTGCAGAGCCTAGCGTCGCCCACTCACCTAGTCGAGGTGACGGCCAACCGGTGCCTTCCTGGTACCACTCAAACTACTGGCTAGTAGTACGAACTTGGTCCCCTCTGCTTTCAGGTATCATCACTTTCTGATCCAGGCTTGGATCTCTACGAACTATTCAGCACTGGTCGCCGGCCAGCAACTCCTTTTCTTCCGGCTCCTGGCTCGTCAGCGAAGACCCCGACGCCTGTAAGACTTGTGCAGCCGCAGCCCTCGTGGCTAGGTAACTTGGCATTTCGGTGCCTGCATAGCCTCTTTACTCTAGGGTCCCGAGTCCCTCGCTTCCGACTTGCCTTATCGGGTCCGCCCGAGACCTTATCCTTTCCGTGTCTCCGGACACTTGTTTTAAATTGTGCACTTTAAGTATTTGCCTAAGAGATTTGGTTTGTGCTTAGTACCCTGTCCTCATAAAGAGTACAGGGCTGTTGTGATTCTTAATAAATATACTGTTTATTTTCATAACACTTGTGTGGTGTCCTTTCACTGGGTGTTCAAGGGGTACATGTGTGGTAAACAGCTGGCTTAACGCGCCCTCTCGAGTCTTTAGCCTTAGACTGCTCGTATCCACGCTACTAGGATAGCTGGTCTATAGGTTGACTTACAACCAAACACCATAAGGGTCGTTGGAACGATACATAGCGGTCGCTAGAATAGCGAACGTTGCATATCGGGCCAACTTCTCACAGTGACCTGGTCACGTACATACGTGTTGTCGTCCTATTTTCAGCTGTCGTTCGAGCAGTGATTTCGGCTAGTGCATTTCCCTGTCCAATAATGTCTGTCACTTTCTTGTGTACCTGGCATTTGATGACCGCAAGCCTTTGGGGGAGAAGGACAGCTTCGATCAGGGCGGAAACTAGATCTCCGTGCAAAATGGGGGTGCCGTGTGAGGTCAAGAATCCCCTTTCCTTCGAAAGGAGCCCAAAATGGTGAACCACCCCGAAGGCGTACTGGCTGTCGGTGTAAATGTTTGCTGTGGTTCCTGCTGCTAGGATGCAGGCTCGTGTCAGGGTAATCAGTTCCGCTGCCTGGGCAGATCGTTGCGTGATGCGGGCTGTCTCGACTACAGTTCGAGCCGTGGTGACTGCATAGGCAGCTGAAGTGGTGCCATCGGGGAGTTTGATGCAAGAACCGTCCACCCACAGCTCTCCGTCAGGGTCAGGAAAAGCCGTGTCTCTGAGGTCAACCCTACTTCTAGTCTGTTCGTCCGTAAGAGTCACACAGTCGTGTACAGGGGGCACATTGGGGTCGTTCTCTGGTAAGGGAAACAGAGTTGCTGGGTTCAGGGTGGTGCATCGTTTCAGGGTGATATGGGGGGCAAGCAGAGTCAACTCGTATCCAGTCAGTCGTGCACTCGTCAGGTGTTGGGTCTTGGTTTGGTTCAGGAGGGTGTCAACTGCATGGGGTACTAGTACCGTGAGGGAATTCGAGAGCACGATCCCCTCACTCTGTCGGATAGCGATAGCAGCGGCAGCTACAGCTCGAAGGCAGGCAGGTAAGGCTCTGGCTACAGGGTCAAGAGTGGCAGAGAAGTAAGCGCACGGTCGTTGCTTTGGGCCAATGGACTGGGTTAGGACAGATAAAGCGCACCCCTCCCTTTCGTGAGTGTAAAGGGAGAAGGGCTTTGTGTAATCGGGGGTACCTAGGACAGGGGCCGAACAAAGGGCATCTCGTAGTTCCGTGAAGGAGGTTTGGCACTCAGGGGTCCAAGGGAGTGGGAAGGGGACATCTTTAGCTAGCAGAGAAAGCAGCGGTTTCACAATGAGGCTAAAGTTTGGTAACCACTGTCGGCAGAAGGAGGTGAGGCCTAGTAGGGAGCGAACCTGTTTCTGAGTCTTGGGGACGGGTGTTTCAAGAATGGTTTGGATCCGGTCGGGAGTAAGTTTCCTTCCGTCTTTGGACAGGAGGTGGCCTAAGTAAGTGACCTGGGGTTGGCAGAATTGCAACTTCTTCTTGGAGACCTTGTGGCCATTTTCCGCAAGGAAGTGCAGGAGTTGAATGGTGGCTGTGACTGCTAATGGAGTGGTGTCGGCTGCCAAAAGGATATCATCGACGTATTGCACTAACACCACTCCATCGGGTAACTGGACTTGATCCAGCTGTCTCTTGAGGGCCTGGCTGTAGATGCTAGGGCTTTCTGTGTAGCCCTGGGGTGCTCGGCAGAACCTATATGAGCGGGCTTTTAGGGTGAAGCCGAAGAGATATCGCTGTCTGGGTGGATGGGGATTGAGAAAAATGCATTTTTGAGGTCAATGACAGTGAAGGTGGTTGCAGTAGAAGGAATCAAAGTCAGGATGGTGGTGATGTCTGAGACTACTGGGTACTGGGGTACAACCACTTTGTTGATCTCTCGAAGGTCAATGATAAAGCGGTATGCTTTCTCATCTCCCTCTCCTTGTTTCTTGATGATGGGCAAGATAGGACTGTTGCAAACGTTGCTAACCACTTCCTCTACCACTCCTGCGTCTATCAGTGACTGAATGATCTTTACCAATGCCTTCTCGCCCTCGGGACATAATTGTGGCGTTGTCCACCCTGACCTCCGCCAATTTTCTGACCTCCCGCAGGATAGTGTCCCGGTCTCGATAGTTCAACACTCGAATGAGCATGGGTCGAGGGTTGGAGCCTTCAGGGGGGGGTTTAGACGGCACGCGAATGAGCGCGCTCTACCACAAAGTGCTGTGAGAGGGTACCTTCCGGGAGAATGTCTCTGATCCACCGCTCCATGTGCTCCGGTGCCTCCCGGGGTTCCCACCGTTCCGGCAGACCCACAATGCGGATGTTGTTCCGCCTCGCCCGCCCTTCCGCATCCTCCGCGCGATTCTCTAGAAACTCCACCCTGTTGAGAAGATTCTGCACATGTTTATCCATCTGGGACATTTTGGGAGTCAGGTCTGTCACTGAGGTCTCCAGCGTCGTCGTCCTCTCAGATAGCTTTTTATGATCAGCTCGGAGATGCGTCATGTCTATAGCCACGCTATCGATTTTAGTCTCTAAGGAGGCGCGGGTCAGTTGCATTGATTCCTCAAGCCTTTCCATGGCCGCCAGCATCGTGTCCAGCTTGGATGCAGTGAGGTCCACCTCTGCCTGTTTCGCCATTTTTCCCTTCACCTGCGCGTTGCCCGTTACAGCTCTCGTTTTAGGTCCCCCTGACATGAGCGGTCACGTCGTGACCGGCCAGTGGAGCAGTGCAAAGAGACCCACTATGGCACAAGTAATGAGAGGCCCTATGGAAGGGGGGGTAGAGTAGGTCTAAGCAGTCCAGACAGATACACTCCCAGGCGTCGTGTAGGTATCGCTGTCTGAATCAGGCAGTTTGTAACTATGGCGGGCCGCTGTGTAAGTGAGCAAGCGCCTTTGCCGGGGCAAGGTATGGCCAAATACCGCTGTTATCCCTTCACGACGGCGCAATGGGGGGGAAGAAGCGCTGCACGCCCTGGGCAGGGTCGTAATGCCAGGTCAGACCAAGGTTAGTGGCGCGTGGTCAGGGGGACCCCCACAGCAGAACAAGCCTCCCAGTGTCTTCAGGACAACGCACATTCTCGACCCCCGACACAGTGTTGGCATCACCAAGGACCCTAGAGGGCGTCGGGGTCACTGAAAGTCAGTGGGGGGGAGGGGTGGAGCGCCGCGATGGTGTGACACGCTAGTCTTCCCACTACGCCCAATGTCAACTTTATGTGATTACGGGGCGCCTCTGAATCACCGATGTCAGCAACTCACCGCCCCTGCTTGTTTCATCATGCAGGACCTCCAGTCAGAGCGACGCCGATCTCAGCTGCCCCCAGCACCTCTCACCGCCACCAGGCCCAACGTGTAGGCCGCGTCTTCTGTCCCAGGCAGCCCCCCTCGCAGTGGTGATAGTTCCAGGGACACGGCCCTGCGCCTCGGCTCCAGTAAGTTTGTGGGGGGGGGGGCCCGAGATGGTGTGCCTCATCGTACTTCTCACCTCGCCTGGTTCGAACATCAGCTGTCCTCAGCTCCGGGCCTGTGTAGTAGGCCGCATCCCCGGGCTCGGGTAGTTCCGACTGTCCGACAGTGGGGGCCCCGGGCAGAGACTCCGCAGGTGGATCCTTGGGATGGCCTGCACCCAGTTGGCGAGGAAGGCACTTCAGAGATCCCAGGGAAGCTTCGGGATGTTCCACATAGTTACTGCGGCGAGGGGGCACTCCTACGCCGATCCGGTCGCCCGGGCTACACCGCCACGTGGGCCAGCAGGGGCCGGCCTTGCTCCGCACCTCGATCTCCGTGTCGGTCCCTCTAGAAAAGGGGGAGGGAAGTTCTGATGTCGCCCAAACACAATCGGAGGGCGCAAGGCAGCAATCCGCTCCGGTGGGCCCAGAAGGCCGGCTGGATCCCCGGCCTCGCCCAACTTCCCACGCCGTTCCGCAAGGAGCGCTGATCGGGCAGACAGTGCTCGTTTCCACCGGAGCGGCTCGGAGTGAGCCAGCCGTCTTAAACTTCAGCAGTCGACAGAAGAGCACTCAGCAGTCACTCGATGGCAGTTTCAGGTGATTGCGGGCAAAAAAGACGGAGAAATGGCCTGTGGCAGGGGAGTCTCTCACGGAGCTCTACCCAGGCACGTCTGCCGCCATTGCGTGCTTAGCCACGCCCCCCATGTATTGAATGTATCCATGCTACTTAATTGCTTGATTGTTTGCTTAACTACTTGCAATAACTATTCCTGTATCGAACGTACCCACAATGCTTGACCACTTGACCTGTTGTAGTAGCTATTCTTGTCTACTGATATGTTCAATGTATATGATCATTGTGTGGATACTGGATGCAGTCATTTAGTGCTTCAGTGCTCCTTCATGTACGCAACAACAACTTATCTGTATGTATTCTTCAGGCCGGACCCATTGCTTTTGTTTTTTATTGTTTCTTTTGTTCTCATTTTTTTTCTCTTTTATTTTACAAATTTTTTTATTCATCCACCTGTATCCATACATATATGTATCTCTTTTACTGTATTTTTTCTCTCAATAAAAATGACTTGAATACAAAAAAAGGAAGCACAGGAAGTAAAGCAGGTTTTTATGCTCCACATGGATCAGTGAAAGCATCACCAACATGATGCAGGTAGGTAGCGCCCCCTCCTGTTCCATGGCGGTCAGTGCAGGGCACATGCAACACTACTAACGAGATGTACGTACTGCTCCGTCCAGTGTAGTAGGGGTCCATGCAGTGCACGTGCACCACTAACCAGGGCGTGGGGATTGCATGATTTATTCATGCATTTTTATGCAGCGCAGACATTACCCAGAGGTTTCATTGCGCTTTACATGAAAGCAGGTTCCATTAGAAGAGATGCAATATTACAAATAGTTGCTAGTTGTGTTCATTACAAAAGGCACAACGTGGCATTCAGACCCTACGGACAGTTGTTTGTTTCAGTCCTTACAGTCGTTAGTGGATGTAGGTGCTAAGGGTAGTAGCAGCAAGGTCAGATCAAGAGCTGAAGGCGGTGCAGTATTCTCAGCCTCCAGAGGGAACATTATCAGGGGGGGTAATTAAGGGCACAACTGTCAAAAGTGTCTTAGTAGCAGAAAGGCTCAACTCCATTCTGAAGATCTGCAGTGAGGTGGTGGGCTTGGTTTTCGAAGTAGGGAGTTCCATGTTCTGGTTGCGCTGGCCGAGAAAGATTATGCCATGAGTCGATCCTATGTAAGGTTGGAGGCTCTAACGGCAAAGCTTCAGCGATTCACGATGTCCAGGTGACCATATCAACCGGTCCACATCCACAAACACAAACCGGAACACCTCCGCACCGAATGGGACCTCCTCACCACGCAAGACACCAGCTCCAGTCAACCCTAGAATGACCTTCACACAGGCCCTCATCACCAGAAGGCTGGACTACGGAATCGCACTTTATGTAGGAATCGTGGCACGCCTAATGAAGAGTCTTCAGACAATATAGAATGCAGCAGCAAGACTCGTACTCGACCTGCCTAGAAGGCCCCTCATCGCACCCCACCTCAGGAAACAACACTACAGAAGAGATGCCAGTTCAAGATGCTGACCCACACCTACAAAGCCCTACACAACGAAGGACCAGTATACCTCTACAAACAACTGACCTTCCACGAACACACCAGACACCTCCGGTCTGCCTCAAACTTCCCTGTAGACACCCCCCCAGATCCGCTGAGCCAACAGCGGACGACTCTCCTTCTCATATGTGGTATCCAAGACATGGAGCGCCCGTCCCCAGCACCTGAGGTCTGCCCCATAACTCCACCAATTCAGGAGAGAACACAAGACCTGGATGTTCGAAAGAGATTCGACCATACAGGAGCCACAAGCGCCTCGAGACCCAATCAGGTGATAAGCCGCGCTGTGTACATGTCTGATTGAAAGGGCTAATTGGTCCAGGTGTGAATATGCAGTGGTTCATTCGAAGAGTAAATAAGGAGGAATTGGGTTTTGCAAAGGTCCTTTTGAGGTTGTGAGAAGTGAACCAGTCTTGAACGGAGTTTAATGGTGGCTAGAGGAGAGATATTGTTACTGGATGGGACTTTTCAGTAGAGTTGGGTGTCACCTGCATACTGGTGGTAGGCGATCCCCTCCTTTCTTAGTAGAACTCCCAGAGGCTTGATGTAGAGGTTGCACAGGGTAAGACCAAGGATGGAACCCTAGGAGACTCCTTGATCAACTGTCTTTGGTGAAAAGAGACGATTATCAAAAGTGATCCTCTGTGTCCTACCCATGAGGAAGGTGCGCATCATTTCAGGGCAAACCCTGGCAATGCCCATCCAATTGTTTTCATAGTATATCAAGAAGTATGTGGTGATTTGTGGTATCAAATGATGCCGACAGTCGATAAGTATCAGGAGCTGCCGGAATCTAGGACTCGAAGCGGATCAACCTCTCAAGAGCGACTACGCGGAGCAGCACGGTTCCAGTGTCTCACCCTTGATTCAAGCCCGAGTGGAATCCCGCCAGAAGGTGGTTGTATTGATGTGTTGGGCAAGTTCCTCTTTTGATGATTTTTGCAAGAAAAGGCAGGTTGGAGATAGAGTGAAAGTTGAAGTCTTCCACAAAAGCTTCTTGAGAAGTGGGCGACTGGGTCGTTGAGTGGGAGTCGGGGAATGATCCTTGACTGAGCGAAGATGATCCATCAGTTTTGGCCAGTAAGGGTGCATAAGCGTGTAAAGATCTTTGGTAATGTTACGCGGAATGGAATCCGCAAACTATTTTGAGGGTTTGCTTTTAGTGATGTTTTCAAGTAAGACTTCCTCCCCGATTATGTAAACGGTTCGTCATTCGTTCTTGGCTTTGCAAACCACGGTGGGGGTAGGACATTCATCTTGGCATAGAAGGGATTGAACTTTGGAGCCAAAAAGTGGTGGAAACTCTTCTGCTTTCTTGGAGAGGCAATCACATTTGATGGAAGTGGGCAAAGGGAACAGTGCAGCTGGTGCAGCGGCACCAGGGAATACTGAATCCACGTATACTTTTTTTCCTATGAAACAAGGGAATTAGGGGTATTTTCTGTGCTTACCTACATCAGGGGTCCTAGCACCCTTGCTACAACGTTGCGGCTAACATGCCGGTATTTGGCGCCCCCTCCTGTTCCACGGTTGTCAGTGCAGAGCCCACAATAACACAATACAAGATGGTACCTAATAAACAAGACATGTCAAAATCAAAAGGTGGCATAAACACATAAAGCGGTCATTTAATTTTCCGTCTGAGGTCAAACCTATGTTATATGCTCGTGATTGCTACTTGTCAGCACAGGGAGAGTTTGAGTTCCGGTCCTGACAGGATTTTGCTCCGCCCTCTTCCATCCTGACAATTTTGTTTCCATGCGCAGAAAGCTGCATCGAAAATGGCACCTTGAAGAAGGTCCTGTAAAGCAGTGAATACATATTATGCAACAGCGCCACCCGGTGGTTTCATCTTTCCACTACATATCATTTTGGAGAAGGTGCTGTCAAGCAGTGAATACATGTTATGCAACAGCGCCACCCGGTGGTTTCATCCTTCCACTACATGTCATCTTGAAGAAAGTCCTGTCAAGCAGTGAATACATGTTATACAACAGCGCCACCCGATGGTTTCATCTTTCCACTACATGTCATCTTGAAGAAAGTCCTGTCAAGCAGTGAATACATGTTATACAACAGCGCCACCCGATGGTTTCATCTTTCCACTACATGTCATCTTGACGAAAGTCCTGTCAAGCAGTGAATACATGTTATACATCTTGAAGATGCCCCTTGGTTCGGCCTCCCCAAGCCCCAAGGGGCGGGGATGTTGCTGGACCGGGAGCCTACGCTCCCCTTAACCCTGCCTTTTCTAACCGCCCCCCCCCAGAGCGGTTAGAAAAGGCAGGGTTAAGGGGAGCGTAGGCAGGGAACGGGCTGGGCAGCAGATTAGGACACTGGGTTCAGCCCAGCCATAAATTTAGGCAAGGATTTTGGCTGGTGGGGTATTTAAGCACAAGCCGGGTCACAACACCCTCTTTCTCCTGGGAATGTTACGGAGAAGAGGTGCAGCAGCTACAGAGGGTGAGGTGAGGCCCTGTCTTCATGCTCTCGGCCTTTCGTCCCTCTGAGGCCAGGGGGGTCACGGGTAGTCCATTGCCAGCAGCGGTGCCTGCGGGCGCTCGGGGTGGGTACAATCGGGTGGCTTTGGAGGTTAAGGGTGGGTTGTTGTCTATGCCAGGCAGATATGCGTGGGTGCTGGGAGATGGCAATGTGGGCGCCATTCAGAGCGGATGGGGTGGCTGCTGGTCTCTGCCCAGTAGCGGGTGGCTTTCTATGAGGAGTTGGAGGTGCCACTTCGCAGAAGGGTGCAAAGCAGGCCAGCGGTGTGACCTTGCACCGCGGAGGGCTGCACTGATCCCTGCAGGGCTCTTGGAGGAACGTGGGCGGGGTCCATGTGCAGGTGGGTGATCACGGGTAGAGGATTGCTCAGAGTGCCTTCGCTTGCACAGAACGATAGGGGGCAGCTGTGACGCTCTTGTGTGTTGGTTCTGGGTCGGGTGCAATGGTGGTTAGAGGATTTGGGAGCTGATGATGTGCTGGGCTACAGGGACGGACAAGGGACGGGAGGTCTGTGGGGTGAGGGGCGCGTTCTTTCATTTTAGCCAGTGACCCACCAGGAGATGGGGGTCGGGCTGTGGGTTACAATAAAGTGGTGTTAACGGAATGCAGGGGTTTGGGCCCCAGGCGGTGGCGGTGTCCAGTGGAGGGGTAGGGGCTGAGCAACTGGGGCAGCGCTGGGAGGGCCACATCTCTGCCATTTTCACCGAGTGAGGGGCCGGGAGTCAGGATAGAGGATCCGGATTGAGGTGTGGACGGAGGCAGAGGTGCACCAGGGGAAGCGGTGGGGGGGGGGGGCAGTGGTTTGGGCAGCTAATGAAGAGGTGGCGAGGGGTCTGGTTCCAGGATTAATGGGGGGCGGGTCCGTCCAATGGAGAAAAAATCATTCTAGATGGGATAACAGGGTGGGTGCAGTGACAAGTCCACTAGTTCTAGTTCTAGTGGGCACTAGTTCTAGTGGGCACCTTTCACCAGTCTAATCGACCCTTATTGATGGTGGTTGTAAAGTCAACCTTATAGAAAGCTATCCTAGGGGTAGCATGGACCATCATCAGGCTAGGACTTCAGAGAGCCTATTAAGAAAGTTGTTTTACCAATCATAATGCCTTGAATACCAAATGGAGGTACACCACACAAGGTATATATCAAATATATATGTATTTATTCTAAACACAACCCCTCTGCACTCTTTATGAGGTCAGAGGTAAAAGTACAATACAAGAATCTTAATTGGCATACAATAAATTGCACAGTTTACTTTTTGGCCTAGGGGCCTCACAAACCATATACTAAAATAGTGGTGTAAGAACCACATCTGAGATTGAAAGTAGGCCTTACGAATCGCTGGGGCTTCTAAGAACAACCAAGGGTTTGGAAGTAAGAGGCCCACGGGAGATGGGTGCAGTGCCTAAACACAGCCGCGAGTTACCATTGACTTTCTATGGGAAACGAACGAGTTACAAAGTTACAATTTAAGGACACTTCTAACATAACTACGATGGAACCCTTTTAGACTTAGACACTAGGAGGGCCAATACCCTCGAGGCTACCAGAGTACTCCTGTTACCTCACCCTAGGAAGCCGGGTGCATAGGTGTCTTTTGGTGGGTTTCGTCGTCAATTTCAATGGAGATTTGGAAAGAAGTGCTGCAGGCGTCCAGAGGAAAAGTGTCCGGGTGGATCCAAGGGTGGATCTAAGATCTGAAGAACCTGAAAGCAGAAGGGACAGAGTCTGGGTCACTTGCCAGTGACCAGGAAGGAACCAGGAAGGAACCAGGCGATGTCGGATGATTTCAGGTGAAAAGGTGAAGCTTGTCTCTTCAGCCACGAGGTCCAGGAGGCGTCGACGATGACCAGGAGCTGGATTCCAGCTGTACCACAAAGGATCTAGTTGACTGCGGTGTCGGTATCCAGATTGGACCCAACAAGCCTTGGCAAACGCAATCCATGAAAGATGTCAAAATTGTCGTTGGTGCAGAACAGCAAAGTCTGTGGTGCTTCTACTTTGTAGGGAAGCTGGAGTAAGCCCGGAGCAACCAGGAAAGCAAGTTAGATTTCAAAGTAAGTCTTCAGGGGGCTCAGTAGCCAACGGCCTAGGAACCGGGAAGACGCATTGAGCTGAAATGCAAGAGCGGGCCCCATGGGACACTCGTGGAGTGTGAAGGCCTGAGCTTCAGTGCAAATGGTGCTCGGGGCTGGGGCTTCTTGGATCCCAATGCGCAACTGTGAGTTACCTCGGGAGTCGATGCAGTTAGCAAAATGCAGGATGTCCAGGAGTTCGGTTCCCACGTCTCTCGTGTCCGCCACGGGTCTCAGCTTTGCTAGGGCCGAAGGTCGGGTCAGAGATATCTGGAAGTCCATGTCCTGGGTCGCAGATTCTTCAGGGTCTGGCGAGACCTTCTGAAAATGCAGACTGGCAAAGTTGCTGTTGGTGCCTGTTTGAACAGGGTGGTTACTCCTTGACCACAAGGGAGATGTCTTCCGTCTTCCAGTTGAAATGGAATGTCGAAGGTCCAGGATATATGTTTCAGAGTTTCGTCCAAGGTAATCTAAAGTCCTAGGGACTGGGATTCTATAATTATACTAAGTTTAGGGGTTGGACTAACTTTAAGGTCCCTCCTATGGGTGGACCTGGGGAGGTGGTGGCTACACCCCTTCCCCTTTGTCCAGTTTTGCGCCAGAGCTGGGGCAGCGCGCCCCCGCAACCGGTTTGAACTGAGAAATGCATGGAGCACCTTGTGTGCCCCAGGAGATGTCTGGAAAGGATTCAATGAATGCAACCCACCCTGCCCCAATACACTAAAGTCTCTTCTGGGGAGGTGCTGGCAGCACCTCCCTGGACAGGAAACCTATTGTCCAGACCTCCCCTGCCGGAGTTATGTCCAGCAGCAGGAGGTCAGACTCGTGTCTGTGGCAGCAGCAGCATCCAATTTGTGATGCGGAGGCTCTGTTTAACTTTAACCGGGTATACCAGTAAGTATATGTCTTCTCCCTCTAGAAGGGTGGAATGCTACCCCCGCCACCAGGACTGGCAGGGGCAGGGGGGGAAGGGGGTTAGTATTCCAAAGTGTTCGACACCTTACACAACATGTTTTGATAAAGCCAAACCAAAGTTAGCATTAACCGCAAGGATTATAATGCACTTAAGAGTATATGGTATGGCTATATCATAGAACAGCTATAAGGATATGGTTCCCAAAGCTGCAGAGGGGTTCAGCTCATGCTAGGGCACCCTCTCACATAAAACCAAGCACTCTGCCTCCAGGATTGTCGAGGCCTACCATAGGAGTGGCTTATAGGTGTATATGTGTCTATATATAAGGTAGATATAGATATACTATATCTAAGTAAGGGGTGATTACACCACCTTACCCAGGCTGTGTGAACAGACCTTTGGTGTCAGTTTGGAAGGCAAACCAGGAGTGGCACAATACATGCTGCAGCCCCTTGTAGGCCTAGGCTGCACCTATGACCTGGGTACCTAGAGTACACCATATAGGGGCTCACAAGGGTGACCCAGTAACCAATCTGGTATGTACCTAAAGTACATGGTATCAATTTAGAGAGAGAACGGCTGGGCTGTGGTCCTGATTAGCAGGGCCACAGCCAGACTAAAGTCGAAAAAACAGAGAATTACAGCAAAAAGTGGGGGTAACTATAAGAAGCAAACCCTACTCTCCTACACAACCCCCCCCCCTCCCAATGCAGGTACATTAAACTATCTTTGACCAGTTGAGTCTTCATGTTCTTAGTGGAAATATCTGGAGAGCCCATCGGCATTGCCATGATCAGTCCCAGGTCTATGTTCCACTGTAAAGTCCATCCCCTGTAGGGAAATGGACCACCTGAGAAGTTTGGGATTTTCACCCTTCATCTATTTTAGCCACAAGAGGGGCTTATGGTCTGTCTGAACCTTGAAGTGAGTACCAAACAAGTGTGGCCTCAGCTTCTTCAGGGCCCAAACCACAGCAAAGGCCTCCCTCTCAATAGCTGACCAACGTTTCTCTCTAGGGGTCAGCCTTCTGCTAATAAAAGCTACTGGCTGGTCTTGACCATCTTTATTCAATTGTGAAAGCACAACCCCTACCCCCAACTCAGAAGCATCTGTTTGAACAATGAATTATTTGGAGTAGTCAGGACTCTTCAGGATAGGTGCAGAGCACATGGCCTGCTTCAGGGCATCACATGCCTTTTGACAGCTGACTGTCCACTGAACTTTCATAGGCATTTTATTGGAAGTTAAGTCATTAAAGGGGGGTCACAATGGACCCATACCCCTTTACAAATTTCCTGTAGTACCCAAGAAAGCGCTGACCTGAGTCTGGGTCATTGGAGAAGTCCAGTCCATTATGCTCTGGATTTTGCTCTACAATGGTTGAACCTGACCCCCACCTACAGGGCGGCCCAGGTACACAACCTGACTCTGCCCTATCTGGCACTTGGTAGCCTTGATAGTTAGGCCTGCCTTTTGCAGGGCCTCCAAAACATTTTTCAGGTGGATCAGGTGATCTTCCCTGGTGGAGCTAAAGACAGCAATATCATCAAGATAAGCTGCACGGTAGTCTTCCAGGCCTGAGAGAACTTGGTTCACCAACCTTTGAAATGTGGCAGGTGCATTTTTCAGACCAAAGGGCATTACCACAAATTAATAATGTCCACCAGGGGCTGAAAATGCTGTCTTGGCTTTTGCATCCTCAGCTAGTCTGATCTGCCAGTAGCCTGCTGTCAGGTCAAATGTGCTCAAAAACTTGGCAGATGCCAATCTGTCAATGAGCTCATCTGCCCTGGGTACTGGATGGGCATCTCTCCTAGTGACAGCATTGAGACCTCTGTATTCTACGCAAAACCTCATCTCTCTCTTACCATCTTGGGTGTGAGGTTTTGGCACAAGGACCACTGGGCTGGCCCAAGGGCTCTCTGAGGGCTCAATGACTCCCAGCTCCAACATCTTTTGGACCTCTGTCCTGATACAGTCCCTGACATGATCAGGTTGCCTGTAAATCTTACTTTTAACAGGCAGACTGTCACCAGTGTCCACCTCATGGGTGCACCAGTTAGTTTGACTGGGTGTGAGTGAAAACATATGCCTGTGGGCCTGCAACACCTGTCTGCAGTCCACCTGTTGCTGATCAGTGAGGCTGCCTGCCAAGGCTACACCATCAACTGACCAATCATCAGGGTTCTGAGAGAGCAGGTCTGGGAGAGGGTCACTCTTCTCCTTCCTTCACCAGTAGCCATAAGCAAGCCCATGTCTGCCCTGTCAACATATGGTTTCAGTCTGTTGACATGAATAACCCTGTGGGGGCTCCTGGGAGTTCCAAGGTCAAACAGATAGGTGACTTCTCCCTTCTGTTCAACAATAGTGTGGGGTCCACCCCATTTGTATTGGAGAGCTGCTGGGGCCAGTAGCTCCAACACCCACACTTTCTGCCCTGGCTGGTAAACAGCCAGCACAGCCTTTTGGTCATGCCAGGCCTTTTGTGATTCCTGGCTAGCCTCAAGGTTTTGGGATGCCTTTTTCATATACTCAGCCATCCTGGAGCGGAGACCAAGTACAAAGTTCACAATGTCTTGCTTGGGAAGTTTGAGAGGTAACTCCCATCCCTCCTTTACCAGACACAGGGGTCCTCTTAGAGGATGCCCAAACAAATGTTCAAAAGGGCTGTAGCCAACCCCCTTCTGTGGGACTTCTCTATAAGCAAACACAAGAGAGGGCAGTAGGATGTCCCATCTCCGCCTGAGCTTTTCAGGGAGACCCTTAATCATGCCATTTAAGGTCTTGTTGAACCTTTCAACTAGACCATTGCATTGTGGGTGATCGGGTGTGGTGAACTTATAGTTCACTCCACACTCCTTCCACATTGCAGTCAGGTAACTAGACAAAGTTTGCACCTCTGTCTGATACAGCCTCCTTAGGGAAGCCCACTCTTGAGAAAACCCCCAAAAGGGCTCTTGCCACAACAGGTGCTGTTGTGGTCCTAGGGGAATAGCTTCTGGGTATCTGGTGGCATGATCCTCTACCACCAGAATAAACCTGTGCCCAGAGGCTGTTTGGGGATCCATTGGTCCAACAATGTCAATCCCTACACGTTCAAAGGGAACCCCCACCACAGGTAGTGGTATAAGGGGGGCCTTTGTAGTGCCACCTGATTTGCCACTGGCTTGGCAGGTGGCACAGGAGCGACAACACTCCTTGCTGTCTTCTGACATGTGAGACCAGTGAAAGTGAGGGACAAGTCTGTCCCAAGTCTTGTACTGGCCAAGATATCCTGCAAGGGGAATATCATGGGCTAGTGTTATAAGGAAGCCCCTGAATGCCAAAGGTATGACCAACCTCCTGGAAGCTCCAGGCTTGGGGTCTCTAGCCTCTGAATACAGGAGCCCTTCATTCCAGTAAACTTTATGGGTTCCACTAGCATTCCCTGCAGCCTCAGCAGCAGCTAGCTGTCTGAGGGGTTCAAGAGAAGGGCAGTCTAACTGTGCCTGCCTCAGATCTGCCCTGGAAGGTCCCCCTGTCCCAAGAAACTCAACCTGATCAGGTTAAAGCTCTTCTAGGACAGTTCCTTCTTCAGGCTCACAATCAGCTTCCTCAGAAGGCTGATCCTCATCTTGAGGCAAGGAGGAAGGCAAGGCCTTAACTCTACTGCTCCTTGTCCTGGTAGGCTACTGGTCCATTATTCCAGAATCCAGTGCCTGTTCAGTGTTGCAAATGTTGAGCTGTGACCTAGTCACAGCAAGCACCTGTGCTGAGATTCCTAACATTTCTGCATGTGACCTATACTCCACTTCAGACCAGGGGATACTTTGTTCGGAAAACACGCAGATGATGAGATGGCCCGCATGAAGGCGGAGGCGGAAACCCTTACGGCTGTGGGCTTGGAGAAGCCCAAAGAGAGGAAATCCTACAGGCCGTTCCAAAGGCGCTATGGCGCACAAGGAAGAGGACGGGGGCAGTCTTCAGGACAGCAGCAGCAACAACAGCAGCAGTTCCGGAGACCCTTCCAGAAAAAACAGAAGGGTAGAGGGGGACAGCAGCCCTCTACCGCGAACAAGGGCCCAGCCGGGACTCGACCCTGAGCGGTTACTTCCCCTTCATCCGTTACCCGCTCCGGTGGGGGGAAGCGTTCAATTTTTCTGGCAGAGTGGAGAAAAATTACTCAGGACAAGTGGGTGCTGAATATTGTTTGGAATGGATACAGTCTTCGGTTCATCAGCCCGCCTCCAGCAATTCCACCGGTCAGCTCGCAGTATCAACTGCGCATGCTCCAGGTGGAGGCGGATATCCTGTTAAGGAAAAGGGCGATAGAAGACGTACCTCTGTCTCAAAGAGGAAGAGGTCTGTACTCGAGGTTCTTCCTGGTTCGCAAGAAGGACAAGAACGAGTTCAGGCCCATTCTGGACTTGCGGCAGGCAAACAAGTGGATTCGCAGAGAAAAATTTTGCATGCTGTCGTTGCATCAGATTTTTCCTCAGTTGTAACAGGGGGACTGGCTTTGTGCCATAGACCTACAGGATGCGTACTTCCACGTGCCCATCGCGTGCAAACACAGGAAGTTTCTGCGATTTCAAGTCGGCACCAATCATTACCAGTACACCGTGCTGCCATTCGGGCTGAAGTCTGCGCCCAGAACATTCTCAAAGTGCATGGTAGTGGTAGCGGCACACCTCAGGGAGAACAAGGTGTTTGTCTACCCGTACCTGGACGATTGCTTGATCAAGGCCTCCACCTTCTCGGAAGCCCAAGCACACTTCCAGAAGATGTCCAAGTCTGTCCCGATCCCAGTCCAGTGCATTCAGTACTTGGGAGCCACCATCAATACGCTGTCAGCAAGCGTGTCTCCTTCGGAGGAGCGACAGCGATCGATCCTTCGGAAGGCTCAGGCTCTTATGACCGCTCCATCTACAACAGTGAGGACGGTGTCTTCTCTACTGGGGTCGTTGGCCTCTTGTATCTTCCTCACTCCTCATGCACGGCTACACATGAGACCTCTGCAGGAGTGCTTGGAGGACCAATGGGATCAGAGGAGAGGATCTTGGGACGACAAGATACGACTGTCTCTGCATGCTCGTCAGTCCCTGAAGTGGTGGTGTTCAGCGGAGAATCTCCTCAGAGGGGTTCCCTTCCACAAGGACATCCCCACTCAGACTATCGTGACGGATGCTTCTCTCCACGGCTGGGGAGCGCATTCGGGAGACTTACAGATTCAAGGCACGTGGTCTCCGATGGAGTCCACGTATCACATCAATTTCCTGGAACTCAGAGCTGTTCACTTGGCACTGAAGGCTTTTCATCCGTCCTTCCAGACCACCTCTCTGCTTGTACAGACGGACAATACGACCACGATGTATTACCTCAACAAGCAAGGGGGCTCGAGATCGCGCACCATGTCTCGGGAGGCACTCTGGCACTTGCTTCTGGCCAGAGGAATGACGATAACGGCTACCAATCTACCAGGTGTGCAGAATGTTCAGGCAGACGCACTGAGCAGACTGATTCAGGAAAACCTTGAATGGGTCATAAACGACGAAGTACTAGGAGAAGTCTTCAAAAGGTGGGGGACTCCAGACGTAGATCTGTTCGCTACCGCCGAAAACAACAAATGCCGAGACTTCGCCTCCAGAAACTACCAGCAAGGAACGCTGGGAAATGCTCTCTGGATCAACTGGTCGAACAGCTTTGTGTACGCTTTTCCACCCATTCCTCTGATTCCAGCGGTGCTCATCAAGCTGTCTCAGTCCAGGACACAGATGATCCTGATTGCCCCGGAATGGGCCAGGCAGTGGTGGTTCACAGACCTGCTACACCGGTCTCTCCTTCCTCACATACGGCTGCCGTGCAGGCCAGACGTTCTCACGAAGTTCGGGGGGCAGATGTTGCACCCCAACCTCTCGTCAGAGTTTGGCGGCATGGCTCCTGAGATAGTGCAATATGGCCATTTGAATCTGCCCGAAGATTGCATGGACATACTGAAGGAGTCTAAGTGACCTTCCACTTGGACATCCTATGCTTACAAGTGGAAGAGGTTTTGTATCTGGTGTGCGTCCAAGAACTTTGACCCGACGACGTGCAAGGAAGATGTCATCCTTCCTTACCTTCTACATTTGGAGCGGTCTGGCCTTAATGTTCATTCCATTAAGGTTCATCTCGCTGCATTGACTGCCTACAGGAAAAGCCCTTCACAGACTTCCTTCTTCCAGATCTTTGTGATCAAAGACTTTTTGGAAGGCTTGAAGAAAGTATTTCCTCCTGTCAGGCTTCCTTCGCCTTCATGGGAATTGAATGTGGTGCTGTCCAGATTGATGAAAGAGCCTTTTGAACCCATTCATAAGGCTTCGTTGCAGCACCTGTCCTGGAAGGCGGCGTTCCTCGTGGCCATTACATCGGCCCGCAGGGTGAGTGAAATTCAGGCGTTGTGTTGCCAAGAACCTTATACTGTATTTCATGCTGCTAAGGTTGTTATGCGTATTCACCCTAAATTTCTTCCCAAGGTTATTTCTGATTTTCATGTCAACCAGACTATAACTTTGCCTACGTTTTTTCAGAACCCTTCATCTCCAGCGGAAAGGTCCTTACATTCCCTGGATGTTAGGAGGGTGTTGAAATTTTATCTGGATAAGACCAAAGTTATTCGTAGGTCAGACCAATTGTTTATCAAATATGGATCGGTCAGGACGGGTCTTGCGACCTCTAAGCAGTCCATCTCTAGGTGGATTGTGTCCTGCAAACAACTGTGTTACCAGAAAGCTAATAAGACCTTAGGAGGTAAACCTAAGGCTCATTCCACCAGGGGCAAAGCTGCCACGACGACCTTGCTCCCTAATGTGCCGATTGCAGAAATTTGCAAGGCCGCCACTTGGAAGTCGGTTCATACCTTTGCTAAGCATTACTGTCTGGACACTGATGCCAGGGCAGATGCTCAGGTTGGACAGGCTTCGCTGCGGAATTTGTTCGCACAATAGTGGTGTTGATTTCTTTCTCCACCGCCGCTTTGGTGTGGGGATGGGCTTGCCATTCTATTCACTAGATTATGACTATACACAGAGATCCCCTACTACAGAAGGAGTAGTTTCTGTCCTGTAACTCCAGTTCTGTAGTAGGGGTATCTCTGTTATAGTCATAAGCGCCCGCCCTCCTCGCCGTTGGAGAGATATTCATGTAAGGAATGCTACAGGTCTGGCGTGTTACGCCTTCAAAAAGAACTGAAAGTAAAAGACACCTGCAGTGCATTCTGGGATACTGTGAAGTTCTGGAAAGTTCTCTTAAAGGCACAGTATCCTGTTTTGAGCCACATAATGGCAGCCTATGGGGCTTGTCGGTCCATGTCTTCCTCTCAATCATTCCAGAGGGTTTTTGCTGAATGCAAGGGAAATCTGGACAGGCTTTGCTGTTTGTGGATTTTTGGTGGAATTTCTAGTTGAAGTACTGAAAAGTGTAGCCTGTTTATAGGCTGCATTATATGTCTTTAAATTCTCTCTTAAGTGTCTGTGCAGTTCTGCATTTTTTCGACACTTTAAGAGATTATTTTTGATTGCTCCGGGGTCCACGCACATGGGCGGGACTATTCACTAGATTATGACTATAACAGAGATACCCCTACTACAGAACTGGAGTTACAGGACAGAAACTACTCCTTTTGCATGCACATGTGTGTGTACCTGTATTGATTTTTTACTCCTGTATATGTTTTTGTACCTTAAAGTGTCCCCACATTCTAGTTGATGAAGTACCAAAGGTGACTAAGCATCTTGAATCGTATGTCTGAAACATTCTAAGTATTATAATATAAATACGAAGCAGGTCTCTTACCTTAACTGCTTAACGATGACTCAACGAGGAGGCCGGGGCCCGACTGCAGCCCTGCCCACGCGGCCCGATCCGAGTAGTGACTGACTGCTCACGAACGGCGTGTGCGCATGCTGAGTGCGTCACACTGAGTAGGGGCTGGCCATAAAATCATGTCCAGGGCCGTCATTGGTAGCGCTTTCGCGCACTACCAGATTGACGGCCCTGGGACCCACTGTCACCCGCATCATGAGCAAGGCCGGGGTCACGTCACTACCACTAAGGCACCACCACCACCACCAAGCTAGGTGGTGGGGTGCGTGCGTCACGGTGCGTGCGGTGCTTGCGCAGACAGTGTTTAGTTCCGGGCCTCCTTCCCTGCCTTACTTTTACTGCCTGCGGCCCGGCCTGGGCCCCTGCACGAGCGCGACGAGAGTGCTGTGCGCACGGTGCAGCGCTTTTCCCATAATTATAATTTATTTATTCCCGCTGCCCGCAACTGCGGGGCAGGCGGCGGGGCCCCCCTGAACGCGAGGCCCTGGGCAGCTGCCCATACCGCCCATGGCTAGGACCGGCCCTGGAGTAAACATAGCATTTTCTGTCCAGACAGTAACCATTATAGGTGCACAAGGGACAGGGAGAGAAAGTGAGTGAAAAGAGAACGAGAAGGGAGAAAGAGAGAGACAAGTATGGTGGGAGGGCAGTGAAAAAAGAATGGAGGAGGAGAGAATTGAAGAAAGTAGGGGTGGGAAACAAACAGCTAAAGGGGCCCATGTCATCTGTATTCAACCCGCACGGGCTTTTAGCCGCTGTCGAGATGCGTTCCCGCAGGTGTAGTTTCACTTTTTAATTTGTTGGTTAGGTTTGTCTCTCCTGCCTTGACAATTCTCGTGCGTGCTGTCTTTGCCTGTCACTGTCTGCCTCGAGTTCTCTCTCTCTGTCTCGCTGCCTCTGTCTCGCAGGCTCGCTATCTCCCACTGCACCCTCGTACTTTCCCTCCCACCTCAGGCTCCTGTCTACACACCTGTCCGTATGAGCTGCAAACGTTTATTGAAGGACTAGTCTTTTAGGGATCATTTCTACAGTGCTTAACCAGGGAAATGCATTACAAAAGTGTCTTGTTTTCGAGCGAGTGGACAGTGTCGCATCAATGCAGCTGCTGATTTCTATGGGTGACCGTCCATCTCTCCTTTACAGGACAGCTGGAGGAAGGGTCACAAGCAGCCCCGCAATTGAGCGCAATTAAGAAAAGAAAAGCAAAGTCAAACACTGTAGGAGAGTGGGGTCTGCAATCCTCTGGTCACCCCAGATTTTTGCTTTTTGCTTCACTGGTTTACGACTTTCCCTGGCTGTGGGCCTGCTAATCAGACCCACAGCCTAGCTGTCTCTCTCTAAATTGACAACCATGTACTTTAAATACATAACCAATTGGTATTGGGTCACTCTTGTAAGTCCTTGTACAGTGTACAATAGGTACCCAGGGCATAAGTGCACCCAAGGCCTACCAGGGGCTGCAGCATGTATTATGCCACCCCTGGCTGGCCATCTAAACAGACACAACTGGCTGGTACCACAGCTGGGGCAAGGTGGTGTAATCACCTTTTGCTTTAGATATAGTATACCTATATCTAACCCTAAAATGGACACATATACACCTATGAGTCACTCCTATGGCAGGCCTTAACAATCCTGGAGGCAGAGTGCTTGGAATTATGTGAGATGGTGCTCTAGCATGAGCTGAGCCTGTCTGCAGCTTTCGGAACAAAGTCCTTTAGCTGTTTCCATGATAACGCTATACCATATACTCTTACGTGCATTATAACCTCGCGGTTATTGCTAACTTTGGCATAGCATTATCAAAACATGTCGAGTAAGGTGTCATACGAATTGGAATACTACCCCCTCGCCAGTATTTGTGACGGGGGTAGCATTCCACCCTTCTAGAGAGACACGACATGTATGTAACTGTGAATCCCGGTTAAAGTTAACTCGAGCCTCAGCATCACAAAATGGATGCTGCCAGCACAGACACAAGTCTGACCTCCTGCTGCTGGGAGTCCTTCCAGCGAGGGAGGCCTGGACAAAGGGTTTCCTGCCTTGGGAGGTGCTAGCACCACCCCAGACAGGATTTTGTGTATTAGGTAGGACCGGGCTGAAAGGAATGAGACATGCCTGGGGCACACAAGGTGCCCTGTGCATACACCGGCTCAAACCAGTTGCTGGGGCACTCCAGCCCCAGCTCTGGTGCGACACCGGACAAAGGATAGGGGGTGTAACCACCCCCCTTCCTGGTCCCACCCATGGGAGGGACCTAGTGATAGTGGAGCCCCCTTTAGCAGGATAAAGGTAGGAGCTGGTCCCATTCCAAATCAGATTAATCCTGACTTGTGCAACTTAACATATTTTTCTTAAGAGTCTTGTCATGTGCTTAGCCCTCTGATCTCATAAAGAGTTCAGAGGTGTTTGTTAGTTAGTAAATATATTGTTTATTTTCATAACTACCTGTGTGGTGTCCTTTCACTTGCTATTCAAGGGGTTATATGTGGTAAAACAGCTGGCTTCACATGCCAAAAGAGTTTAGCCTAAGACTGCTTTGTCCATGCTACCATTAGGATAGCTGGTCTATAAGGTTGACTTACAACCAATCACCATAAGGGTTGTTTGGACTGATACAAGGTGATCACTAGAATTAGTGAGCATCATATATCAGGCTAACTTCTCACAAACACGACGTGTGCTTTATCACACGTCGTGTTTCTCACACTGTATTCCTTTTCTTACAGTGCACAACTGCGGGGTTGATTGTGACCCTTTGAGTTAGTATTCACGTTAATTGCACGAATATTAATTCAAAGGACCACAATCAGCCACGCAGCTGTGCCCTGCAAGAATCGTCGTCTCCTGCAATGAGGAAATGGCAGTGTTTCACGCCGGTCGCATTGTATAAGAGACGGCGCGAACGGTGTCGCAGGAGTGTGCGCTAAATACAGCATTCTGCGCGTTTAAAGTGACTTATGTGCGTGCGCGCTCACCCGCGCAGCTTGTTGGGAACAGTGCCGGTCCCACGTCTCTCTTGTCCGCCACGGGTCTCAGCTTTGCTGGGAGCGAAGCTCGGGTCAGAGATGTCTGGAAGTCCATGTCCTGGGTTGCAGATCATCAGGGTCCGGCGGGAGCCTCGAAAATGCAGACCAGCAAAGTTGCTGTTGGTGCCTGTTTGAACAGGGTGGCCACTCCTTGACCACAAGGGAGATATCTCCCGTCTTCCAGTCAAAATGGAATGACGAAAGTCCATGATATATGTTTCAAAGTTTCATCCAGGGTAATCTAAAGTCCTAGGGACTGGGATCCTATAGTTATACTAAGTTTAGGGGTTGGACTAACTTTAAGGTCCCTCCTATGGGTGGACCTGGGAAGGGGGTGGTTACACCAATTCCCCTTTGTCCAGTTTCGTGCCCCAGCTACCGGTTTCTACTGGGAAATGCATGGAGCACCTTGTGTGCCCCAGGCAGTGTCTGGAAAGCATTCACTGAATGCAGCCCTCTCTGCCCCCAATACACGAAAGTCCTGTCTGGGGAGGTGCTAGCACCTCCCTGGGCAGGCAACCTATTGTCCAGACCTCCCATGCCGGAGTTTCATCCAGCAGCAGGAGGTCTGTGGCAGCAGCAGCATCCATTTTGTGATGCTGAGGCTCTGTTCAACTTTAACCGGGTATACCAGTAAGTATATGTCTTCTCCCTCTAGAAGGGTGGAATGCTACCCCCGCCACCAGGACTGGCGGGGGCAGGGGGGGGGGAGGAGGGTAGTATTCCAAAGTGTTCGACACCTTACAAGACATGTTTTGATAAAGCCAAACCAAAGTTAGCATTAACCGCGAGGATTATAATGCACTTAAGAGTATATGGTAAGGCAAAATCATAGAACAGCTATAAGGAGAAGGTTCTGAAAGCTGCAGAGGGGCTCAGCTCATGCTAGGGCACCCTCTCACATAAAACCAAGCACTCTGCCCCCAGGATTGTTAAGGTCTGCCATAGGGGTGACTTATAGGTCACTATGTGTCTATATGTTTATTTTATTTATAAAGTTTTATATAGCGCAAACTTGTAGATTTAGATATACTATATCTAAGTAAGGGGTGATTACACCACCTTACCCAGGCTGTGTGATCAGCCCTGTGGTGTCAGTTTAGAAGGCTACCCAGGGGTTGCATAATACATGCTGCAGCCCCTGGTAGGCCTAGTCTGCACCTATGACCTGGGTACCTAGAGTACACTATACAGGGGCTCACAAGGGTGACCCAGTAACCAATCTGGTATGTACCCAAAGTACATGGTATCAATTTAGAGAGAGAACAGCTGGACCATGGGCCTGATTAGCAGGGCCACAGCCAGACTAAAGTCGAAAAACCAGAGAATCACAGCAAAAAGTGGGAGTGACCATAGGAAGCAGACCCTACTCCTACAGGTGCTGGCTATGGTTCAGTGGGCGGTACCTTGCCTTAGGTCAGTGCCGGAGTGGTCCATTCCAACAATACACGGAGTACTTTGATGTTACAAGCATAAGTAGAATACAGTCTGGATGTGGACATAGCTGCCGGGTGTTAGAATGGGGGGTTTCTTATTTTATTATTTATTATTTAATGGTTTTGTAAAGCGCGTAGTAACTCAATGAGCATCCCAGTGCTGACCTGCTTCTCCTGGGGTTTCAGTCGTCTAGCGAAATTATGTTTGAGGGAAAAGGAGAGTCTTTAAAGATTTCCGGAACTGGAGGTAATTCGATTCTGTCCTCAGTCTTCGTGGTAGGTGATTCCAGTGTTTGGCCGTGTGGACCGAGAAGCGACGGCCACCGGTCTTGGCTTTTTTGACTCTGGGGACTGAGATAAGATTTTCACCGCTGGACCGGAGATCTCTTTCCGCCTTGTAGGGAATTAAGAGTTCCTTGAGAAGGGGGGGGCCGTTATTGTTGAGAGTTTTGTGGGCCAAACAGAGGGCCTTGAAGACGACCCTTTCTCTGACTGGGAGCCAGTGCAGAGACTTGAGAGCTGGCTTGGCAGAGGATCTTGCAGGTGTGCCCGTAAGTAGGCGGGCGGCGGCGTTTTGGACTTTCTGCAATGTGTTACGGGTGTGTGGTAAATTTAAATTACCTATACGGAATTTTATGCGGTAAAGTTCAATAAGAATAACTCAGTCAAAAATAAGAGGCAGAGTCCGTGGCATCTGAGGTTTATAAGGGTTTTATTCCTTAAAAAGGAATTGGTTCGAACCAGGTATCATGTTCCATCAACACGAGGGTTCAGGAAGGGACAGACAATGGACATGTACAATGCTTTATTAACAGAATATCATATATATAGTACATGCATATAGTGATGATGAATGCAGAAGGCGTAACAGCTGAGAGAAACGAGATAAGAACACATGTGCGTAACTGAAGGCGTGCACAAGGGCGTACATGGAGGTGTGTGCTAGAAACGTCATAGAGAAGTGTCACAGGTGGGTGGATCCCTAGAAGAATCCTGCATAGTCAGCAGAAATATGTGGCAGAGATGCGCGCGCAGCAGCATGACGTGTGATTGACGTGGAACTGGAGGGTGAAGGGGACTTGACATTTACGCTATACAGGGAGACAGAAGTCTGGCGTGTCAGAACAACCTAATCCCAAATCATATCTGGTATCTTGTGTTTGAGGAACTGTATTATCTAGAAGGAAAGGTCTCTCGGGCAGAGGCTATTCTATACTGACTGCTAGTGCGTGCATATGCGACTAAGTGTTTATGTGTAAAGCAAGGGGTCCATGGGCCTACCATGGTAACAGGAGTTATGAATTACTTGCATGGAGACAGAAAGGCCGGGCCCTTTGCTCTGCAGCTGGGAAGGATGTTTACCTAAACTACTAGACAGGAATGTATTTTCGAGGAGCGGAGCAGATAACTTGAAGGCTAAATACTGTTTTGGCAGGCAAGCAGGCCGAGCCAGGCACCGCTAGCCGCGCAGGGAGTAAGGCAAGGGTCATAGGAGCGGCAGGCTGCAGCTTTCAGAGGCGGAAAGCAGAAAAGGCTCGATGGCATGAATCAGGGCCTAACTCGTTAGAGCCAGAAAAACGTGAAAGTGCACCATGTAAAGGCGGTGGCAAGGCATACTTAGGAACTGAATATCCAACCCATTCATGGTGGATCTGAAAGAGGACATGTTAACGTTGGACGCAAATGTATTTGCGTCTTCATAGCTGGTTGTGGAGGGAACATACATGTACTTGAAGCACGTACATGGAGCCATTGGGGTCTACGTTAGGGGACACAATTGACCATAAAAATTCATATTACCTCATTCCCTCCTTGTCCCCTAGGGACCCTTTGTAGGAGAGTAGGGTCTGCAATCCTATGATCACCCAGATTTTTTGCTTTTGTTTCACTGGTTTACGACTTTCTCTGGCTGTGGGCCTGCCAATCAGACCCACAGCCTGGCTGTTCTCTTTCTAAATTACGATATGTACCCTAGGTGCATTTACCAATTGGTGCTGGGCCACCTTATCAGACCCCGTAACGCAGGGCATAGGTGTACCCAGGGCCGCCAGGGGCTGCAGCATGTATTATGCCACCCCTGGCTGGCCTCCTAAATTTGACACAACTGGCTGCATGTCAGCTGGGGCAAAGTCGTGTAATCACCCTTTGCTATAGGTATAATAGCTCTATATCTAACCATACAATGGACACCCGAGTTCCTATCAGTCACTCCTATGGCAGGCCTTGACAATCCTGAAGGCAGAGTGCGTGGGCTCGTGTGAACTAGGTTCTGGCCCGAGCCGAGCCCGGTTACAGCTTGCGGAATCAAGACCCAATGGCTGTTCCATGATAACGCGTACCACATCGGTAACTTCGGTGTCGCTTTATCACGGCATGTCGAGTAAGGTGTCATACGAATCGGGATGCTGCCCCCTCACCAATTCTGGCGACGAGGTTAGCATTCCGCCCTTCTAGAGGGACACGACATGTACGTAACCGTGAACCCCGGTTAAAGTTAACTAAAGCCTCAGCTCCACAAAATGGATGCTGCCACCACAGACACGAGTCTGACCTCCTGCTGCTGGGAGACCTTCCAGCGAGGAGAGCTCGGACAAAGGGTTTCCTGTCAAGGGCGGTGTTCGCACCGTCCCAGACGGGGTTTGTGTATTCTGGGTAGGTAGGGCTTTGCAAGAAGGTGACTGCGGAGTGGCACCCCGGTGCTCACTACGCATCTGCCGGCTAGAACCAGTTCCAGGGGCACGCAGCCCCTGACCTGGGGAAAGTCCAGCAGGGGGGAGAGGGGTGTAACTACCCCCCTTCCTGGTCCCACCCTTAGGGCAGGACCTAGTCATGTACCCGCCCCTTCCTTTAGGATAAAGACCGGAGCGGGGACCCTTCCAAATTAGATCATCTTTGAATCAAGAACTACTTTCTACGAAAGGACATTCGTGACTCTTCTCAAGATTTCTCCCTTGTGACTAAGGAGTAGTCACCCCGCATCAGCGGGCACCATCTAAGAACTCTGCGGTTTGCTGTAAGTCCTTCCTCAAGGAATCCGACGGCCCAGCTCGACGAGAACCGGCTTCCCTGGCACCTCTGACCTCTATCCACGTCATTAGCTCAGCTGTGATCTGTGGGTGCGACGAGACCTCGAGGGACCGGCCATCATCAAAACCTGCACGCTTTCTTAACCAGCACGACCATCGAAGTAATTCTCTGGTGAGTGCTCTGGGGTCCGAGAAGCCCCGACCCTGAGCCGCTCCAGCACCGAAGTGCAGTCTCCCAGCATCTCCACGATCTGCGTGGGGCCCTTCTGCTCGCCGCTCAGCACGTTGTCTGGTCACTAGCCGCTGGCTTGTGCCCTCCTGTGACGACATCCGACAAACAACGCTGCTGGTCTGGTTGCTCCAGACTGGCCCTTGCTTTCATCTTTGCGAGAAGCACCCCGGAACGTCCTGGTCCACTCAAGACGCCATCTTAGGCCCACCACGTGGCCCTGAGATCTGCCAAGGCTTGTTGCCCCATCCTGGGCCCAGCGACGCCGACAGCATCATCTTTCGTGGGACAGCTCGCACCTCCACGTGGTCGCCGACAACGCCTCCTGGTCCGTGAGACTGCAGAGCCTAGCGTCGCCCACTCACCTGGTCGAGGTGACGGCCAACTGGTGCCTTCCTGGTACCCTCTGACTACTGGCTAGTAGTACGAACTTGGTCCCCTCTGCTTTCAGGTATCCTCAATCTCTGATCCAGGCGTGGATCTCTACGAACTATTCATCACTGGTCGCCGGCCAGCAACTCCTTTTCTTCCGGCTCCTGGCTCGTCAGCGAAGACCCCGACGCCTGTAAGACTTGTGCAGCCGCAGCCCTCGTGGCTAGGTAACTCGGCATTTCGGTGCCTGCATAGCCTCTTTTACTCTAGGGTCCCGAGTCCCTCGCTTCCGACTTGCCTTATCGGGTCCGCCCGAGACCTTAAACTTTCCGTGTCCTCGGACACTTGTTTTAATTGTGCACTTGAAGTATTTTCATAAGAGATTTGGTTTGTGCTTAGTACCCTGTCCTCATAAAGAGTCCAGGGCTGTTGTGAATCTTAATAAATATCCTGTTTATTTTCATAACACTTGTGTGGTGTCCTTTCACTGGGTGTTCAAGAAGTACATGTGTGGTAAACAGCTGGCTTAATGCGCCCTCTCGAGACTTTAGCCTTAGACTGCTCGTATCCACGCTACTAGGATAGCTGGTCTATAGGTTGACTTACAACCAAACACCATAAGGGTCGTTGGAACGATACATAGCGGTCGCTAGAATAGCGAACGGTGCATATCGGGCCAACTTCTCACATTGGTGAGCAGCGGTTGGGATTTGAGCTTGCTGTTGTTTTACCACACGTATCCTAAGAATATCTTGTTGAAAGATCACATAAGTACTGTTAGTACATATAACTAAAGCTTAGAATACTCTGAGTTCTACTGAACCAGCTGTTGCAGCTCCTTAAGGCTTAGCACACCTTGGCTGCAACTCTCAGCGAGGGAATAGTAGGTAAACACATAGTGTAGGTAGGTGCATCACTTACACCACACTAGAAACAGTATGTCGGACAAAGGAGGAAACTCTGAGTCTCCCCTTGTGTAGTTGACCCTCCACAGGTCATTCCTTCAAGATATACTGCGCTGAGCTTCAAGGAGTTAAGACAGGTGTGTCACTCCAGGAAGATCAAGCAGGGGTCTAACCCCACAACGTCCTTTCTGATTGGTCTCTTGGAGACTTATGATGCCAGAAAAGCTGAGACCCGTCTTAGCTCTTCTAATCCAGAAGGAGACATGCCTCCCCTCGAGGGAACCAGAGACGATCCTGACCTCATCCACCTCGCAACTGAGAACGAAGATGTGGAGGAGGATGAGGATGAGGATCCCTCTGGGGATGAGGCAGATAAGGGACAGGTAGAAGTCGTTAGACTAAGCAGGTCCAACTCAAGCAAACATGATAGTGGTACCGGGGGACCCCCAGCGCTACTGTCAGGTCCGCTTAACATTGGGAATGGACGAGCCCGATCTCTGTCAAGAGACTCTGGCAGATCCCTTCAAACCAATGGCTCTCACAACTCTTCTCAAAGAGGGATGACGTCCCCTCAGAGGAGAGTGTACGAAGCTAAGGAAAGGGCAGCTAATCTGAGGATTGAGAGGGAAGAACTTGCCCTGGCCAAAGAAAGGCTTGCCTTTGCTAGAGAGCAACAGTTAAGTGGGGTAGTCCCCACTGGTGGCAGCAATGTACCTAGCGATAGGGAAAGGAGTTTTGATACGAAACACCTTGGTAAGATAGTGCCCCCCTTTAAGCAAGGGGACAACATCCACAAGTGGATAACTGCTTTGGAGAGGGCCTGCACCGTGCAGGGTGTTCCTCAGAGTCAGTGGGCAGCTATCTTGTGGCTCTCCTTTGAAGGAAAAGGAAGAGACAAGCTCCTCACCACAAGGGTAGAGGACGCTAACGATTACCAAGTCTTGAAAAATACACTCGTTGAAGGGTTCGGCCTAACCACTGAGCAGTACAGGGTGCTGTTCAGGGATACCCAGAAAACGCAGTCTCAAGATTGGTCTGACTTTGTCGATTGTGCCACTAAGGCTTTTGAGGGCTGGTTGCTGGGCAGTAAGGTTACTGATTACAAAGGATTGTATAATTTGATGATGAGAGAACAAATTTTAAACAATTGTCAGAACCAGTTGTTGCATCAGCATCTTGTCGACTCGGATCTGACCTCTCCCCAAGAATTGGGAAAGAAGGCAGACAGATGGGTTCGTACAAGAGTTAAACAGAACCAGGGCCAGAATCAAGGTGGTCAGAAGAAAGCAGACCAAAAGGGTAAAGATTCTAAGGGGGAACAAAATGACCAGAAGTCTTCGACAGGTCCCCAACAACCCAAAGAGGGTGGGGGTCAGGCTCCCCAAAAGAAGAAAGAAGGCCAATCCAAAAGATGGTGCCAGTACTGCAAAAGTAAATCTCACTGGTTTAGTGAGTGCACCAAGAAAGGAGGAGGGCAGGCTCCTGCCACTGCAGCCCCTAAGGCACCTGTGCCCCCTAGTACAGCCAGCAGTGGTAGTGCACCTCCCAAGGGTTTAGTAGGGTTAACCCTGGGTTCTGAGGGGCGTGACAACTTAGTTGGCACACTCACTCAGGCTGTCCTTGTCAGTACAGGGGACGTGGACGTGTCCCCTGACGTAAGTCCCAATACCTTGGGCAAATACCGACAGACGCCTTTCATAAATGGAAAGATGGCTCAGGCCTATAGGGACACTTGTGCCAGCGTCACCATGGTGACGCCTAACTTTGTGGACCCTGGACAGATCATGCCAGGTACGGAATTCCTGGTGACCAATGCAAGCAATGTCACTACCAATCACAGTATGGCAATTGTAGCTTTCTCCTGGGGAGGGGTAACTGGCCAAAAGAAGGTTGTAGTTAGTTCAGACCTCCCAGTGGATTGTTTGTTGGGCAATGATTTGGAGTCATCACAATGGTCAGAAGTGGAGCACCGGACTCACATGGAAATGTTAGGCTTGCCAGCACATGTGTTCGCTGTGACCAGGTCACAGGTCAGGAAATGCCCCACTGAACAGGTGCTGGATCCTGAAACAACGGACCAGACACCTCCCAAGAAAAAGAGCGGTAGGGTTAAGGCTGTGCCTTCCCCCTTGCCCCAGGTCGTGGGTCAAGTCTCAGAGGAGGCTGACCTACAGGAGTTGAGGGAAACTGAGCCTAGGGAGTTCGAACTTGATCAAGTTGAATTCTTGGGTTCAGGGGGACCCTCAAGGGAAGACCTGGGGAAGGACCAGTTAGACTGCCCTTCTCTTGAACCCCTCAGACAGCAGGCTGCTGCTGAGGCTGCTGGGAACGCCACAGGTACCCACAAGGTATACTGGGAAGATGGACTCCTGTACACTGAGTCAAGAGACCCCAAGCCTGGCATGACCAGGAGGCTGGTTGTACCCTTGTCTCAGCGTGGTTTCCTACTTACCTTGGCCCACGAGATTCCCCTAGCAGGTCACTTAGGCCAGACGAAAACGTGAGACAGGCTTGTCTCACACTTTCACTGGCCTCATATGAACGAAGATACCAAGGAGTTTTGCCGCTCCTGTGTCACTTGCCAAGCCAGTGGTAAGTCAGGTGGCACGACAAAGGCCCCCCTTATACCAATGCCTGTGGTGGGGGTGCCCTTTGAACGGGTGGGGATCGACATCGTCGGTCCCATGGAACCACCAACAGCATCAGGGCACAAGTTTATACTGGTGGTAGTGGATCATGCCACCAGGTATCCTGAAGCTATTCCCCTTAGGACCACTACAGCACCTGTTGTGGCAAGAGCCCTAGTTGGAGTATTCTCCAGAGTGGGCTTCCCTAAGGAGGTCGTCTCCGACAGAGGTGCAAACTTTATGTCGAGCTACTTAACTGCTATGTGGAAGGAATGTGGTGTCAACTACAAGTTCACTACACCCTATCATCCACAATGCAATGGGCTTGTTGAGAGATTCAACAGGACCCTAAAAGGGATGATTCATGGACTACCGGAAACGCTTCGGCGTAGATGGGACGTCCTGATCCCCTGCCTCTTGTTCGCCTACAGAGAAGTCCCACAGAAGGGGGTTGGCTACAGCCCTTTTGAACTTTTGTACGGGCATCCTGTAAGAGGACCCCTGTGTTTGGTGAAGGAAGGATGGGAGAGACCTCTCAAAAAGCCTGCAGCCAACATAGTGGACTATGTGCTTGGCCTCCGCTCGCGGATGGCTGAATACATGGAGAAGGAATCTGAAAACCTTAAGGCCAGCCAAGAACTCCAAAAAGCTTGGCATGACCAAAAGGCTGTCTTGACTGTTTACCAGCCCGGACAGAAGGTGTGGGTGTTGGAGCCAGTGGCCCCAGCAGCACTCAAGGACAAATGGTCCGGGCCCTACACCATCCTGGAGAAAAAGGGAGAGGTCACCTACCTGGTCGACCTGGGAACTCCCCGGAGCCCCCACAGGGTGCTTCATGTCAACAGGCTCAAGGCATATGTCGACAGGAAGGACATGAGTTTGCTCATGGCCCTAGATGAGGGACAGGAGGAGGAGAGTGACCCTCTCCCCGACCTGCTCACTCAGAATCCTGACGATGGATCGGTAGATGGTGTTGTCTTTTGTGGCAGCCTCTCCGAACATCAACAGAAAGACTGTAAACAGGTTCTTCAGTCTTTCAGACATATGTTTTCTCTAACACCCAGTCAGACCGATTGGTGCACCCATGAGGTTGACACTGGTGACAGCTTGCCCGTAAAGAGTAAAATCTACCGGCAGCCTGATCACGTTAGAGACTGCATAAAGAGTGAAGTGCAGAAAATGTTGGAGCTGGGAGTCATTGAACCCTCGGATAGCCCTTGGGCTAGTCCCGTAGTTCTAGTGCCGAAACCTCACACCCCGGGCGGTAAGAAAGAGATGAGGTTCTGCGTAGACTACAGGGGTCTCAATGCAGTCACTAAGACTGACGCCCACCCAATACCAAGGGCAGACGAGCTTATCGATAGATTGGCTTCGGCCAACTACTTAAGTACGTTTGACCTGACAGCTGGGTATTGGCAAATCAGGTTAGCTGAGGACGCCAAGCCTAAAACCGCATTTTCAACCCCTGGTGGGCACTATCAGTTCGTGGTGATGCCCTTTGGTCTGAAAAATGCACCTGCCACCTTCCAAAGGTTGGTGAATCAAGTCCTTACTGGGCTGGATGACTTCTGCGCGGCGTATCTTGACGATATTGCTGTCTTTAGCTCCACCTGGGAGGATCACCTGGTCCACCTGCGGAAAGCGTTAGAGGCTCTGCAAGCAGCAGGCCTCACTATCAAGGCCACTAAGTGCCAGATAGGGCAGACACAGGTTGTATACCTGGGCCACCTTGTAGGTGGAGGCCAGGTTCAGCCACTGGAGAGCAAGATACAGTCAATCAGGGACTGGGCTCCTCCAACCACCCAGACTCAGGTTCGAGCTTTCTTGGGCCTGACTGGTTACTATAGGAAATTTGTCAGGAACTATGGTTCAATTGTGACACCATTAAACGAACTGACAAGTAAGAAAATGCCAAAAAAGGTTCAGTGGACAGCGAGCTGTCAAAAAGCATTCGATGACCTAAAGCAGGCCATGTGCACGGCACCTATCCTCAAGAGTCCGGACTACTCCAAACCATTCATTGTCCAAACAGATGCTTCTGAGTTGGGTGTGGGAGCTGTTCTTTCTCAACTGAATTTTGATGGTCAAGACCAGCCCATTGCTTTTATAAGCAGAAGGCTGACCCCTAGAGAGAAGAATTGGTCAGCTATTGAGAGGGAGGCCTTTGCTGTGGTTTGGGCCCTGAAGAAGCTGAGGCCATACTTGTTTGGCACTCACTTCAAGATTCAGACCGACCATAAGCCCCTCTTATGGCTAAATCAGATGAAGGGTGAAAACCCCAAACTGCTTAGGTGGTCCATTTCCCAACAGGGGATGGACTTTACAGTGGAACATAGACCTGGTACTGATCATGGCAATGCCGATGGGCTCTCCAGATATTTCCACTTAGAACAAGAAGACTCACCTGGTCAAGGTTAGCTTATTGTTCCGACATTTGGGGGGGTGTCATGTAGGAGAGTAGGGTCTGCAATCCTATGATCACCCAGATTTTTTGCTTTTGTTTCACTGGTTTACGACTTTCTCTGGCTGTGGGCCTGCCAATCAGACCCACAGCCTGGCTGTTCTCGTTCTAAATTACGATATGTACCCTAGGTGCATTTACCAATTGGTGCTGGGCCACCTTATCAGACCCCGTAACGCAGGGCATAGGTGTACCCAGGGCCGCCAGGGGCTGCAGCATGTATTATGCCACCCCTGGCTGGCCTCCTAAATTTGACACAACTGGCTGCATGTCAGCTGGGGCAAAGTCGTGTAATCACCCTTTGCTATAGGTATAATAGCTCTATATCTAACCATACAATGGACACCCGAGTTCCTATCAGTCACTCCTATGGCAGGCCTTGACAATCCTGAAGGCAGAGTGCGTGGGCTCGTGTGAACTAGGTTCTGGCCCGAGCCGAGCCCGGTTACAGCTTGCGGAATCAAGACCCAATGGCTGTTCCATGATAACGAGTACCACATCGGTAACTTCGGTGTCGCGTTATCACGGCATGTCGAGTAAGGTGTCATACGAATCGGGATGCTGCCCCCTCACCAATTCTGGCGACGAGGTTAGCATTCCGCCCTTCTAGAGGGACACGACATGTACGTAACCGTGAACCCCGGTTAAAGTTAGCTAAAGCCTCAGCTCTACAAAATGGATGCTGCCACCACAGACACGAGTCTGACCTCCTGCTGCTGGGAGACCTTCCAGCGAGGAGAGCTCGGACAAAGGGTTTCCTGTCAAGGGCGGTGTTCGCACCGTCCCAGACGGGGTTTGTGTATTCTGGGTAGGTAGGGCTTTGCAAGAAGGTGACTGCGGAGTGGCACCCCGGTGCTCACTACGCATCTGCCGGCTAGAACCAGTTCCAGGGGCACGCAGCCCCTGACCTGGGGAAAGTCCAGCAGGGGGGAGAGGGGTGTAACTACCCCCCTTCCTGGTCCCACCCTTAGGGCAGGACCTAGTCATGTACCCGCCCCTTCCTTTAGGATAAAGACCGGAGCGGGGACCCTTCCAAATTAGATCATCTTTGAATCAAGAACTACTTTCTACGAAAGGACATTCGTGACTCTTCTCAAGATTTCTCCCTTGTGACTAAGGAGTAGTCACCCCGCATCAGCGGGCACCATCTAAGAACTCTGCGGTTTGCTGTAAGTCCTTCCTCAAGGAATCCGACGGCCCAGCTCGACGAGAACCGGCTTCCCTGGCACCTCTGACCTCTATCCACGTCATCAGCTCAGCTGTGATCTGTGGGTGCGACGAGACCTCGAGGGACCGGCCATCATCAAAACCTGCACGCTTTCTTAACCAGCACGACCATCGAAGTAATTCTCTGGTGAGTGCTCTGGGGTCCGAGAAGCCCCGACCCTGAGCCGCTCCAGCACCGAAGTGCAGTCTCCCAGCATCTCCACGATCTGCGTGGGGCCCTTCTGCTCGCCGCTCAGCACGTTGTCTGGTCACTAGCCGCTGGCTTGTGCCCTCCTGTGACGACATCCGACAAACAACACTGCTGGTCTGGTTGCTCCAGACTGGCCCTTGCTTCCATCTTTGCGAGAAGCACCCCGGACCCTCCTGGTCCACTCAAGATGCCATCTTAGGCCCACCACGTGGCCCTGAGATCTGCCAAGGCTTGTTGCCCCATTGTGGGCCCAGCGACGCCGACAGCATCATCCTTCGTGGGACAGCTCGCACCTCCACCGCGGTCGCCGACAACGCCTCCTGGTCCGTGAGACTGCAGAGCCTAGCGTCGCCCACTCACCTGGTCGAGGTGACGGCCAACTGGTGCCTTCCTGGTACCCTCTGACTACTGGCTAGTAGTACGAACTTGGTCCCCTCTGCTTTCAGGTATCCTCAATCTCTGATCCAGGCTTGGATCTCTACGAACTATTCATCACTGGTCGCCGGCCAGCAACTCCTTTTCTTCCGGCTCCTGGCTCGTCAGCGAAGACCCCGACGCCTGTAAGACTTGTGCAGCCGCAGCCCTCGTGGCTAGGTAACTCAGCATTTCGGTGCCTGCATAGCCTCTTTTACTCTAGGGTCCCGAGTCCCTCGCTTCCGACTTGCCTTATCGGGTCCGCCCGAGACCTTAAACTTTCCGTGTCCTCGGACACTTGTTTTAATTGTACACTTGAAGTATTTTCATAAGAGATTTGGTTTGTGCTTAGTACCCTGTCCTCATAAAGAGTCCAGGGCTGTTGTGAATCTTAATAAATATCCTGTTTATTTTCATAACAATTGTGTGGTGTCCTTTCACTGGGTGTTCAAGGGGTACATGTGTGGTAAACAGCTGGCTTAACGCGCCCTCTCGAGTCTTTAGCCTTAGACTGCTCGTATCCACGCTACTAGGATAGCTGGTCTATAGGTTGACTTACAACCAAACACCATAAGGGTCGTTGGAACGATACATAGCGGTCGCTAGAATAGCGAACGGTGCATATCGGGCCAACTTCTCACACCCTTCATGATATATCAATCCTCATTAATCTATCAATCTGTTCATGTAACATCATTTACTCTTCTTTCTTCTTACAGTGTTTTGAACGTGGGCTTGAATGGGGAATACATGATGTGGCGCACAAGCCACAAATCGCTGGCCCACATTGCAGACATAGGCAACAACTGAATACTATGAGAAGGGCAATTCCTAGGAAGGATAGGACTTTCCATCCCCAGGCGGATAACACGCTCCAGAACCAACCGGACCAAGTCCAGGTGCCTGGATTCTGGTGTATCTGACTTGCAATCTTGTGAAGACGGGTTATGGCTCTATATACTGATGGCGCGTTTTCTGGAATGAAAACACAGCAGCTCGATCCGATGACTCTACAAGCTCCGCCCCTATCGGCCAGGATGACGTCAAGAACAAGACGATTTTGAAGAACAACAATCCGCATAGCAGACTGCTCCTCCGTTAAGTTGCCTAGGGCGGAAGTAGTTTCATTCACTACTGCTTTGAGGGTTCTAGTTAATTTACGTATCAGCTTACTATTAAAGACAGCACCTAAGTAGGGAAAGAAACCTTTATTGAAGTCTGTGTATTGCTCCCATGCCGTTTCAGTGTAGTTGACAATCGGGAGATCTCTATGTGGTCTATTGTGTACTAGATGGGTGTCCCTATGGTAATCAGGAGGGGCTAGGAAAACAGGTGGCAGAAGGAAGGCAATGTAACAAGTACCATCCCAATCTAGAGGTAAACGTATATATGCTGTATGACCACAAACGAAATAAGAATGACGGGAAGCCTTGAATGTAGACTTGCCTTTATCACTGAATTCGATCACAGTAGTACATTTACTATGACTCAGGTGTACTGAACCATTCTTTCTGACACATAATTCACCTTTGACTGGTAATACGGACATAGCGGGCAAGACTGGTTCGGTTTCGGATTCAACATTCAGAATCATGAAGTTAAGTGTAAAGTTACCTAATCCATATACTTCGTTTTCTAGATCAGTCCCTGTCCTTTTGGGAAGACCCTCCTTGTCAGGGAAACATACTTTATGCAGAACTGTGTTCAGATTTCCCCATACCCAATTGCCCTGATAAACTACGGAATCAGAGTCTAAGGAATTAATCAAACTAAACCATGCACCACAGGAACCATTGTGTGTGAACGGGTACGGAAAGAGGGGCAGAACTCCCTTGAACTTCTGATAGGGAGGGAGTCGGCCACATATCCAACAATTAGTAGCATTGCTGGTCTGATGGGAATGATGTAACATACTAATGAATGTATTGTTGCGCAGCGCAAGTCGGTAAGATAACTCATGCGGGGGCAGTTCACTGAAAGTGTGTTCGGCAGTGACATTTAAGGAAGAATGTGCACGCTTGAAAATAGGATAATATATGTGAAGCAGTATACTTGCAGCAATAATCATAAGACTCAGACAAAAACATAATAAACAGTGTCACAATACAGTGACTACGAAGTGATTTACAATATTCACGTTTCTTGAGCTGTTTCTGTCTATCTCTCTCTCTATTGGGGTCTAGGGGATACATGTCAGAAACTCGTCTAACCGATTCACCTAGGGGAGGACTTAAACAATTAAACTGTCTGACTTGCTAGACCTCAATTTTAATTTATACTCTTGAGAAGAAGTTTTCTCAACCAGGGGGAGTTTTGAGTCAGTCTCTGGAGGAGGGCCGGGCTGGGAGTCTAGATCTGGCGGCAGTCCATGGCATTTTTTGACATGACTCGAGTGAAGCCAGCCCTTACGGCCCTCGACTTTAATTGCAGTCCTTGTAGTCAATAGTACTAGCTTCGGCGCTTGCCAACGGGGCTCCAGCGGACTTCTCCTGTCGAAGTTCCTCACGAATACCAAATCTCCCGGAACAACCTCATGTGGCTTCACCTCGGTGTTGTCGGGAAAAGCTGCAGCAACCTGTGAACGACACGATTGTAGTGCAGACATCAAGGAAGCAAGGTAATCTGTCAGCATGTTACAGTCAACATCAGTAATTTTCTCGGCAGAGGCGTCCCCCACATATTTGGTGGCCTACCAAAGACCACCTCGTACGGGGATAGCCCTGTTCTAGAGTGTGCGACCATTCTCATATGAAAGAGCGCAACTGGTAAAGCTACTATCCAGTCGACACCTTTCTCTCTACAGATCTTGGCAAGCCGAATTTTCAGGGTCTGATTGTGACGTTCCACGAGACCTGCTGCCTCGGGATGTCGGACACAGTGGAATTTCCATTGATAGCCGAGCAGGAGTGATACCTGCTTCATGAGCTCGGACGAGAATGGCTGACCGTTATCTGAGTATACGATACGGGGCAAACCATACCTGGGGAAAAATTCACGAACCAGCTGCTTGGCAGAGGTCGGAGCAGTGTAATCTGGGACTGGATATGCTTCTGTCCAACGGGAGAGTGCACATACAACTACGAGGGCATATTTGAATCCTCGACAACGTTCCATCTAGATATAATCCATCTGGAGGACTTCAAAAGGGTGATCGGGAGGATGAAATCCACCTTGCTCTACGGGAATTCTTTTGCGTGGGTTGAACTGACAACAGATCATGCAAGTACGCACTTTTTGTTTGGCTGCTGCTCGTAAATGTTTATTGAACCAGAGGTTTTGAATACTGTCTAACATGGCTTTTTCTCCTAAATGTGCAGGACTGTGTACTGTGTTAATGATAACTTGAACCATAGAGTCGGGGAGAAACCATGTAGATTTTCCCTTCGTCATCCATCCCTGTTCCGTCTGGATCCCTCCTAGTTCAGTCCATTTCTTTATTTCGTCTGGTGTAGCATGTGTCTGTATGTCAACTACATCTAGGGCGGGATCCTTAACTGTCATGCAATGTGTCGGTGTCGGGACTATTGTCTTTGTCAAGTCAGTTGTGTGAGTCTGAGTCTGAGCTGTATGCTTGGCTGTTCGGTCTGCCAGGTCGTTACCCTGGGAAATTGTATCTGTGACTTTCGTATGTGCCTTGCACTTCATGATGGATATTGCTGTAGGCAAATGTATTGCGTCTAACAGAGCTTGAATGAGGGGACCGTGCTGAATTTTGGCCCCGTGAGAAGTCAAAAAACCTCTCTCTCGCCAGAGTACTCCGAAGTCGTGTACGACTCCGAAAGCATAACGTGAATCTGTGTATATGTTAACTCTCTTATTCTTTGCTCGAATACAGGCTTGTGTCAGAGCGATGAGCTCTGCTGCTTGAGCTGACAGGGTGTCAATACAATTCGTTTCTATGACTTCAGTTTCTGTCGTGACTGCGTAGGCGGCCACTAGTTCTCCTGTACTTGTTCTCATGCATGAACCATCCACATAAAGTGTCAGGTCTGGATCTGGTAATGCGGTGTCTGTCAAGTCTTGTCTGGGTTTCGTCGTGATGGTAATGACTTCAATACAATCATGTGCCAATGGATCTGTCTCACTTAACGGCAGAAGTGTAGCAGGGTTCAATGTATTGCAACGTCTGATTTCTATGTGTGGCTGAAACAGTGTCAATTCATAACCTGTCAGTCGTGCTATAGTCAAGTGCTGAGTCTGTGTTCGGTTTAAAAGAACTTCCACGGAATGTGGAGCTTGTACTGTCAATTGGTGTCCTAACACTATGGAATCGCTTTGTCTGATTGCTAGAGCTGTTGCTGCTACAGATTTCAAGCACGCAGGCAGCGCCTGGGCTACTGGATCCAATGTACTAGAAAAATAAGCACACGGTTTGTATGAACCTGCTTGATCTTGGGTGAGTACTGACAATGCAGTACCTTCTCGTTCTGTGACAAAAAGTGTGAAAGGCTTGCTGTAACATGGTGTCGCTAAAACAGGTGCTTGACATAAGGCTTTCTTTAATTCGTCAAAAGCTTGTGTATGTTCCTGAGTCCAAGGGAGGACAGTCGATGTCGCTGCCTCCTGGGTTGTCAACTGTATGAGTGGTTTCGCTAGAAATGCATACTGAGGGATCCATTGTCTACAGTAAGACGTGAGGCCTATAAAAGCTCGTACCTCCTTTTGTGTCTTGGGTTGTGACATGTTTACAATTAACTGAATACGGTCAGGTGTTAGCTGTCTCCCCCCTTTGGACAGCAAGTGCCCAAGGTAAACCACTTGCTGAACACAGAATTGCAGCTTCGAAGGGGACACCTTGTGCCCCTTGTCAGCCAAGAAATGTAAAACCGTCAGTGATGCTTGCTCACATTCAGGTTCGCTGCGGGCGGTGATCAGTAGATCATCGACATACTGAAGTAGGGCAGTGTCATCAGGCATGTGTATACTGTCAAGTTGTCTTTTCAGTGCTTGGCTATAGATGCTGGGGCTTTCTGTGAATCCTTGAGGTGCGCGTGCAAATTTGAAGCTTCGACCACTTAAACAGAATCCGAAGAGATATTGGCTTTCCGGATCAATTGGGACACTAAAGAAGGCGTTCTTCAGATCAATTACAGTAAAGAACGCTGCTTCGGAATCAATGGCAGTCAATAGAGACGAGATGTCTGGGACCACGGGATATTGTGGTACAATGCATATATTCAGTTCTCGTAAATCGATCACTAATCGATAAACTGGGGGTGCATTTGGATTAAGCATGGGCGAATTTTGCGGATCTCGCGTTCGCGAATTTTGCGGATTTGCGAATCCGCAATCCGCAAAATCCGCGAATTCTCGCGAATTTGCGGATTTTTTTTTTTTGTGTGTTCGCAATTGTTTCTGCCAGTTCGCGAGGATTTGGTACTAGTTCGCAATTGCGAACTTACTTGTCGGCTCGCAACGGTCGCGACTATGTTGTTTCTACGTCTGGTTAATCATCACAGCCTCCCAGCACCCTCTGTTTTACCACTGGCACCCTCTCTTTGACCCATGCCACCCTCTGTTACATCAATGCCACCCTCTGGTTCATCATCACTGTAGAAGATGGGGGGGAAAAGCAAGCCCACCTGCCCTGCTTGAACTGACATGAATTAATTTGGGGTTAGTTTATTAACAACACCTGCCCTGCCCCAACTGACAATAATGAATTAGGGGCTAATTAATGTGTCACTGAAAGAATTTAAAGTTCCAGCCTGGCACCTGCTTGTCTGCTCCTTTAGCTGTAAATCAGGACCTTTGTGGCATACAGTTAAGGTCAGAGCAGGGTCACACAAAATAGTTGCAAGCAGGCAACCGAATTCTGGAGGGCCCCCTCAGGAAGCACTACAAAGAATCGTTACAAATCATGAGGTTGACCTTTTGCACCTGCTCATTGCTTTTGCTTTTGCTGAAATCATTTTTCGGTTTTTTTTGCGCTATTCGCGGGGCGCGGCGTCGGGCGAAACCGACCGCGGAAGCCGCCAATTCGTGCGAATGAGCATTTTATTTTTTTGCGGCTTGTTGTTTCGCAAGTTTTTTTGCAGTATTCGCGAGCCGCTTGCAGCGCAACACGCGAATTTACCCCAAGGTCAAGTACGGGCGCGGCCATTTTGTTTGCGTGACGTATTTCCGTTTCCGCCCGCTATGTATAATCTCGCGCAGTAAGCGCATTGCGAGTAGACGTTCGCAGGAGATCGCGCGGGAAATCTAGAGGTTCGCACGAGATCGCGAGGAAAATCTCGCGCGAACTTACTTTCGCGCTCGTGAACGGGCGCCGGCCATCTTGTTTTTCATTCATTTCCTGTGTCTGGGCATGGTGTTTAATCCTCTTGGTATCTTTGCCATCCTTTGCTTGTTTTCAGTTTTTTTTTTACGATTTTGCTTCTTATCTATCCCTCTCTTTTCCTAGCTGTATATTTTTGTCTTTTCTGCTATTTTTCTTTACTTTTAAACTACTTTTTTAAACTCTTTTCTTTTCTTCTTCCCTATCCTATTCTTTCTTAATTTTCTACTTCTTCCTACCTTACCTGCCCAGACCATGGTCAAGCCAGGCGCCGTGAAGCTGCCCAGGCACTTGAGGGCCGCAGCGGCGGCGGGGAGTAGTGCTGGACCCAGTGCCAGGACAGCATGCGGGAGATTGAGGGGGGAGCAGGTGACGCGACGGGAGATATTCAGCCCGGAGGAAGTGGGCGCGCTGGTCTACTTCGTCCAGTGCCGCCTGCCCAGGACCATCGCAGGAGGCGGCAGGATCGCGGCCGGCGGCTACAACATGCGGGAGCGCCGGAAGCGGTGGGAGAAGGTGTGCTGGGCCATATCCCACCTCTACGGGGTCCAGCGCACCTACAGCCAGGTCACCCATCGCTGGACGGACCTCCTGGACCGCGAGCGCGACCTGCTGGACCAGCTCGGCTTGGAGATCCCCGGGCTTGGTGAGTAGTAGTAGCCATTTAATCACTCACTACTATGATGTTTTCTCCTGCTCTGTGTTGTTGTATTGCAAATATTTGTTTTTTACATGGAGCAAGCCAATAATGCCGCTGATGACGATTACATTGTAGTTAAATTATATTTCAAAATCTTCTGTGCATTTCAGGTGCACTGCTCTCCTTCTCAGTGGCGTTGCTACTATGCTTATTTGTTTTCTATTTCGTGGTCTCATTGGCCTGAGTAACTATTATGTATGAGTGTACTTTACAGAACTGCGTAATGCTAGACACTAGGGGGCAGATTACATTTACAAGCCCCTTGCGCCACGTTTACGTTGCCTTGCGTGACGCAACAGCGGCGTAAACGTGCCGCATCCCTGCGAGTCATTTACAGCATGACGCATCTAGGGAGATGCGTCACGTTATAAAGCCATGGGCCTGCACCACAATGGGTGCGTTCCTAGTACGCAGGGTGGGCGGTCCAGCGGCTGTGCGCCTCACAAAATTGCCTGCGTGAAATGTACAAGATTTAACGCAGGCACTTCTGCGACGCTGCTACGTCAATTCAATTCCTTATGTCTGCTCGAAGCAGGCGAAAGGACTGACACAGCATGTTAAGTATTGGGTGGCCCTGAGCATTACTGGAGTTGCATTGCGTTGGCGACGTGACTCCAGCGATGTGCCGCTCTTACGTGACGAGATGCGTCACGCAAGTGCCTACCCTTGCGCCAGGGCGCGCTGCATTGTAAATGAGGCACATCTGCCGTGTCGCAGGGGTAGTTTTGCGTGACGCATTTGATCTGGCGCATCTCTGGAGATGCGCCAGAACGCGTAAGTAAGTATGCCCCTAAGGGGCAGAATTGCAATTACCGTCGCATCCCTGCAAAGTAGCAGGGATGCGCCATTAATTGTGCGGCCCGCTACCACCACCAAACATGGTGCGCCGTATTTGCAATGCGGCGCACCATGGGCCCAAAACGTCACCGAAGCTTTACTGCTGGAGTTGCGTCGCAACGATGGCGCAGCTCCATCAATGCTCTGGGGTACCCTATCTCCCCAATGCTGGGTCAAGCCGTACGTCTGCTTCAAGCAGGTGCAGGGTTTGTGTGACGCATCATTGTCCTAAAGGTGACTGATTGATATTTTGTAGATTTCCCTCAGCCACTATTAGGATGTGTTCCAGCGCAGGAATGCCCTCCCTTGCGCCGGAACGCCCCCTGATGGCGCAGGGCTTTATAACGGGATGCATCTCCCAAATGCGTCACGTTGTTATAATATTATACGCCGCACCATGGCGCCCTTTTTTGTTTAGCTGCTGCGTCACCAAAGTCACGCAAGAACGGCGCAAAAGAGCCGCAAGGGCTTAAATCTGCCCCTTCCTTTGTAACCCTGACAATAAGAAAAATAGTGGCGGTGGATTGATAGTTTGACTATTTAAATGACTGGTAATGTAGCAGGCAACTGTTAGTGTTGTCACTGATCTGACTGAAATCACAATGGAGTTTGTCTGTCACTTTGCGTCTTGCCTGCGGACTGCGGACTGCCAGTCCTAGGTGAACGTTTCAGTACTTTGTTTAGTGAGTTACGTGACTTTCGAAGTCACAGGTCCGCAAATAAATGAAAAGTAACCATAATCAATATAATTTCGCGGAAATCTTTTGTTAATATTCTTTTGAAATGTTTGATTTGGTTGACATTGACAAGCAACAATCATCCATGTTTTCTGTTCTTTCTTTCATGTTGTACGTCAGCTCCCCCCAGGGGCGAGAGGAGGACACAGGAGCAGCAGGCGGCGGATGCTGTTCAACAGGGCCAGGATCGGGCAGGCGAGGGCTCCTCTGCTGGCCCCAGTAAGTTTTCATTTTAGACTAGTACCTATTTTTCCTAGCGTTCCTCATTTGACTTTTTTCAAAATTGTCTTTGCTCTTCTTGTAGACTGTATCTAAATTCTTATCCTGCCTCTACTATGACTCCCTGTGGTATTACTAGATTATTCTTATTAGTCTGTCTGTGTAGCTAACTAAGATTGCACGGTTGGCGAAACTCCCATGATTCTAGTCAGCAATAGCTCTATCAACTTAGTGCAGTCCTCTGGGATTGTCCATAATGTCTTTTGAAGTGTTCTATCTGGACTCATGCTTGCAAAAATTGCAAAACCTTTCGCTCAGTCACTCTAGTCTGGACCAAAAAACACAGATTGTATTTAAGTTTAAAAGCTTTATTAAAAGTAAACACATTTATTAAAATGAAGTCATAATAAAACTAAACGTTTAACTGATAATGGAAAAGTGGTTAGTGCTGACGATTAATTGAAGACATTTCTTGTGGTCGAGCCGAGCTCTCACCTGGTTTCAACTTGATCTTGTTGTTAGAAGTCCATCTTCTGTCTGTGTGGAGAAAAATGGTGCGTGTTAAAAAAACAGCCTTCATCAGTTGTGCCAAAAAGTGCAGCAAGACAACCTTCCCTGGAAAAAGGGACATTTTTTTTAACTTTAACGTAGACAGTCACAAATTACATTGTTTTCACATGTCTTCATTCCTAGACCAAATATTAGTGACTAGTGAGTGCTTTATTCTAACATTGTTAAATGTACTTTGTAGGTGGAACATCTGGTGGCGGGGCCAGTGTGGAGGTGGTGGTGCTCGACACGGAGGCGGAGGCCGATTCTTCAGGGGAGGAGGCGGCGGCGGCGGCTGTGAGAGTTGAGACGGTGGTGGTGGCGGCCAGAGGTAAGCTCTTATATATTCCTTACTTATTGAGATTGAAGACTAGCTGGGAAGGCAAGAATATGAGATGCATGGCTGGGTGAATGATGAAGCAATGATGGGTGGAAGGACAACAGCCTGGGTGGGTGACACAGAAACTGTATGTGTCCATATACCTGGATCATGCTACTATCTGACTCTTAGATAGCATATGTGTATCTAGAGCAGGGGTACTCCTAGTACGGCCCGCGGGCCGGTGGTGGCCCGGCAAGCCTTCCTTGGCGGTGCGCAGACCTTGCAGACAATCACTGCTCCCCCGGCCCCCACAGAGCAGAGGCTTTTTTGTATTTCACCTGTTAGCGCCCCTGCATCTCCACTCTGACAATCACTGCTCCCCCGGCCCCCACAGAGCAGAGTGGAGATGCAAGGCCACAAAGAGGTGAAATAGAACAAAGCCTCTGCTCTGTGGGGCCGGGCAAGCAGTGATTGTCAGGGTGGAGAAGCAGGGGCGCTAAAACAAACAAAGCCTCAATAATATGTTAATGGTCTTTTAAAGACCTGTTAAGTACTTTGGTGTTGTTGTCTGTGTGTGCGCGTTGAGGAAGCGGTCTCAACCCGGGCTGAAGGCTGACACAGATAGACACACACACAGTGAGATGACAGAGGGGGAGGGAGAGGGAGGGCAGGAGGGAGAGAGAGATGGAGGGAGGGCAGGAGGGAGAGAGATGTATGTAAATGCTGGGTCTGGTGGCTCAGTGGATGAGGGCATCTGCTGCAGGGACCTGTGTGCAACCTCATGGTCACAAGTTATCGTTTTGCTTTAGCCCCGCCCCCTCTGACTCCGCCCCCACCAGTGCGGCCCTCGGCCCCAAACTACACTGTAAATGTAGCCCCTGAGAGAAAGTTTGTGAGTACCCATGATCTAGAGAGAGTAGACGGTCAGTGGATGAACTAAGTGTAACTTTGAAGAGCATGTAACACTGCACCCGCACGTCCGTTCCAGTGTAGGAAAGGCAAGGAAAAGAACTTTTAATTTTGTCCAAATACTACCATAAATAGTAGCAGTAGTTTGTATTGCAAGCACTGCATAGATCCGGTTATTATGGTGGCCACTCCCTACCTCTCTTAATAAGTTTAGTAGTACTCAGTCATTCATGTGTGGATGTATCACTGGTCACTCAATAAAAAGCAAAGCACCTAAAGTCATCCCATATATAAGCAAAAACCTCCCATGTGAAGTGATAGATAATCAGATTATTTATCTTCTTCAATTTTCCATTTCTAGTACTCATTTCCACTGTAGGGTGAAAGTTAAATTAATTAAGCAGTAGCCCTTGAGTTGTAACAGAGTATTCTCAGTGCCACCCGTAATAGAAAAGTAAGAGCTTCACCACCTGCATGTACTGGACGGGTACAGTAACGCAACGGCAACGCAAGTCTAGGTCACTCCTCATGGCGTGCGTCTCTTTTTCTCGGGTGCAAGTTTACTGCGCTGGCATTATGCCGGCTTGCAGAAAATAACGTACCAATTTTCCAAAACAAGAGATAAGAAGAAGAATAAGACTGGTGTACTTTCATAGTCGACTCAAATGGAAGTCCACAGTGCTCGTAGAATTTGTTCCTTAAACTCCCACTAATGTTAGAGCAAGGATGAAGAAGTGTGAGGTTAGATAGATACTGGCCTCAATAGTTATGTAATGCGCTTGCAAGTTGCTAGTTGTACTGCAACACAAATTTCTGCTGAATGATTGAGTTAATCTTAAAGAGCATTGGTTACAGACTATGTCTTTCTTTCTTCATACAGGTTCTCCTTCCAAACGAACAAGGAGGAAGGAGCTGGCTAGAGCGGCCCGGCAACGGAGGATCGAGGCCACTGTTGCGGAATATCGGCGGCTGGTGGCCCTGGAGGACGTGGAAAGTGTGCGGTCGACAACTACAACAACGTCGTCTGCATCGGCCTCCGTGGCCCCACGGGCTGCCACCCAGCACAGTGGTCCACCCAGACTGAGCCGGGCTGCCAAAGGCAAACGCCACCGCCGAGCAGCAAGGCCAACAGCTGCCTCTCACAGGCATTGCACCTGCAAGGCAGTGAAGGCACGCCTGCGCCGCACTACCCTGATGGTGTCCCGCCTTCAGCAGGAGCTCGCCTTGCTCCGCGAGGAGCATGATGCCCTGGCCCAAAAAGTTAACAGCATCCACCCATAGTGTCCCTTGCCCCTTTTTTAGAGACTTTTGGGGGGTGGGAATTGGGAGTTGGGTTTTTGGGGACTTTTGAAGGACAATCGTTGGGGTTAGGGAGGGTCTTGCGGGAGATTATTTTGTTAGGGATATAAATATACTTTTTCAAACTTTATCTGAGCATACCTGTTTTTTACTGCTTGCCTGGTGGGTGGGGGTTTAACGTTGACTGTTTTCCTGAAAGTTTAGTTCCATTTTCTTCCTTTAAGTGTAAATGCCCAAATGTTTTCAACACTAAGTGCCTCTCACAGACTAAGTGAAGTGAATCCAAGAGTCCTAGGACTTTAGTAGTACTACCTTCAGTCTCTCGTCTCTCGTACTAATACTCCATTATACCCCCAAACCACCAAACGCTTATCTTACCTGTAATTTGTGTTTGAAAGTAGGGCTAGACCCAGGGCTGGCTCCACGGGAAACACCGAATAACGTTGGCAATCTTGGTCGGATAAAATTTCCTCATAGCGGTGGTACTAGTGGTGTGACACAGTGGCAGTTGCATGCCTATGAAAAAAAAGAAAATGAAATCTGGTTTGTCCTCCTGAGCAATTCAACGGTACAACTGAGAATATAGCAGGTGACAGAAGTACAGTAGAGCAGTGCCACATTGTAGCCTAACAAATGGTAAAGTATAACTACTAATTCGGTTGAAGTTCTTTCACATTAGCAATGGTTCTTTGTCAAGCAGAGTAAGAATATATCCTCGGATTTCTTCACCAGCCTGTTGCTATCACCTTATCCTCCCCACCCAGCAAGTGTGTGGATTTATTGCTGTAATAATAATTTAGTCACACATCAATCAAAACCACCCAGCCCGGGGGAAGAGGGTTAGGGTTTGAAAAATGGATGGGTACGGGGGTTTTTGGGAAAGGTTTTGGGAGACAAGAAAAAATAGCACAGCATAGACAAACTATTGTGAACATAAACAAATCTTTGGGTACAAACCTATCCATCAATCTTTGAAAGTGCATGCACTACTGCATGCATGTCAGTGAAAAGTAAGTAGTACATTCGACAACTGTGGAAAGAAAGAATGCGACAGTACAGGGCCTGTGTGTAATTATTGATAACGATATTCAACATAAGGTCTCTGTAGCCAGATACCCGAGAGCCTTGTGCTGGTCACTATAAATCCATTCACAACAACACTCAATGGGGTTGGTCTGGAAGGTGTCAGGTTTACTCCCCGTGATCCAGTCGATGCAAATATGGTTCCACCTCCAAATGTCACCAACACCCAGAAGTGTAAACACAGGGTGTTCGAGCCATTAGGCGGGGGAGAAAAATAACAAACTAAAATAAAAAATGTGGGATGGGTAAAGGTAGGGTCAGCAGGGAAAGGATACCTGTAACAGAAGACAAGACAGGCATCAGTGAAGTGCTGTCCTAACATACAAGGGTACTCTCATATAGTCTCACTAAATAACCAAGGAAGTAGACAAGTACCTGAGCACCAAGAAAACATGACCTTGGATAGGAAATACTATAGCCCTTCTGCCACAATCTGTGAGGAAGGCCTAAGAAACACATAAACATATAGTTAACGAACACACTCCTGTCGCACCAAACACACTCGCGTTATACTAAGACATCAAACCCACTACTCACAACATACCACAAACATGGTAGAGGACTCAATGTACAAAGGGGGTTCCAAATAGTCAAAGCAAAGATGTATGGTCCAACAAAAAGGAAGAGGGAAACGGTAGTGTGTAGGAAGCAAGAACTACAACACTGCGCTCTCTAAGTAATGACCCAGTAGAGAATCTTTGGTGAAGGTCAAACAGAAAAACGTAGTTGCTGTTGCGACCACCACTGAATTCTGCCAACAACACACCCCACGGTGCACTACACAAAGAGAACTGGGGTAGCCTGTAGTTACCTCACTACATGCCCAGTTATGGAGGTCCTTTGAAATACACAGTTATACAACGGAGACGCGTAGTTGTCCTTACTACCGCGCTCCGTTTTAATAGTACAAAAACGATCCCCGATGTGAACGCTAACACGTGGTATAGACCGCCACTGTGCTCCGCCACACACAATTCAACCAAACAGGAATTCATCAAAGCTAGAATTCTGTTAGAAAACAGTCACAGAACCTCCCTTAACAATCCGTTCAGGCAGTAATCAGCTGACCGCACGGGCGGCCGAAGAGTTTAGAGCGGCTTTACCTGAAGACGCGTGAAGTCCGTCTACCGCCAAGGACAGAACACGGAAGCGCTCCCCACTGAGCCTCAGGGGGGGGGGGGAAGGTGATAGTTCACAGGAGACACAATAGAAAAGCATGCAGAGCGTCCGCTCTCATGCCGGTGCAGAACAGAAACCAGAATAACGCGCAGCAGGAAGCGCGTCTGTTCCCCAGATAAACTTCCTGCAAGTCTCCCGCCTACTCATGGGAAATGTAGTTTCATAGTACGGTAGGCGCTTAGGGGCTGCGTAACCTGACAGAAGGTATAGTAGATAGAAAAGGAGAAATTGCTTTTTTTCTAGGTGTCCCCTCACTCACCAGGGTTGCCCCTTGGTGACATGCTTCATCATTGGGGCCATCCCAGTCCGCTACGGCCTGGGGCGTGCTGCGACTTGCGAATTACGTAGGAGCACTTACAAATGACTATGTGTGGTGCAGATGTGATAGTGGAGTGGACTAAGTGATGTGTTAAGGGATCAATTTAGAAGCCTAGAGAGAGCCAAGAAATGCAGTCACAGTCAGAGAAAAAGGCAAGGGATACTGTATCTATGTGGTTGTAGTGGTCCTGTTGGAAGTGGTAAGTAAGTTGCCTGCAGAAAAAAAATCCTCCTATTAGCGGCACTCCTCCATTGCAGCCGACGCTTCGTCCATCGATGTTGGTCACCAGAAGACACCCTGTAAAAAAAAGCACAGCATAGACAAACAATTGAACATAAACAAATCTTTGGGTACAAACCTATCCATCAATCTTTGAAAGTGCATGCACTACTGCATGCATGTCAGTGAAAAGTAAGTAGTACATTCGACAACTGTGGAAGAAAGAATGCAACAGTAAAGGGCCTATGTGTAAATTATTGATAACGATATTCAACATAAGGTCTCTGTAGCCAGATACCCGAGAGCCTTGCTGGTCACTATAAATCCATTCACAACAACACTCAGTGGGGTTGGTCTGGAAGGTATAGTAGATAGAAAAGGAGAAATTGCTTTTTTTCTAGGTGTCCCCTCACTCACCAGGGTTGCCCCTTGGTGACATGCTTCATCATTGGGGCCATCCCAGTCCTCTACGGCCTGGGGCGTGCTGCGACTTGCGAATTACGTAGGAGCACTTACAAATGACTATGTGCGGTGCAGATGTGATAGTGGAGTGGACTAAGTGATGTGTTAAGGGATCAATGTAGAAGCCGAGAGAGAGACAAGAAATGCAGTCACAGTCAGAGAAAAAGGCAAGGGATACTGTATCTATGTGGTTGTAGTGGTCCTGTTGGAAGTGGTAAGTAAGTTGCCTGCAGAAAAAAAATCCTCCTATTAGCGGCACTCCTCCATTGCAGTCGACGCCTCGTCCATCGATGTTGGTCACCAGAAGACACCCTGTCCACTGCCTGCCTGATGCTGAATTGTGGCTCGCTACTGTGAAGCCTGACTCCATCCTTTTTTCCCCATTGCAGAGACTGAAACCCGGCCTGTAATTATTCAACGAAAAACAGGAAGTGATATAATATTACAACACCACTGATAAATAAATATAAGGTATGTAGGCTGTGGAGTGCAAAAACTCACACTTTGATTTTCCTAGTAGACAGTACAATATTTTTGAAAGTGCGTACTCTGAGTCACCTTTTGAAGGATAAATAAGTATGGGCAAATTAATGTAGCGGATCTTGCCCCTCAAGCTAGGTGTACTGTAAACTGTGTTTTAGAACAAAATTAGATCTTCCTAGCAGTGCTCCCACCCAGACCCTTACTAAAGCCAGTCGCAAAAATGTAGAAGACCCCCAATCAAATCTCAAAAAACGAGGCCTAGCAGAAAACTGGTGACAAAACTTACTTTGAAAGTAAAAGTAGGCCGAAGTACCCTCTTCCTAATTACCCATTACCCACCGTGGATTGCATTCAAACCACTTGCAAGCAACCAAGCAAAAGTAGCCAGAGCCAGCATCGCTCCAAGACTCGAAATCCACCCCACTCAAACACATGCAATAGAAATACTGCTAACCCTAACGAACCCTAAGTTAAGAATAGTGGCAAAGGCTTTCTTTAACTATGCCAAATCCCCCCTTTCCCACCATGGATTTTCTTCAAATGACTTGCAACCAAAATTACATATTCTCACGAGTGCTCTAAGACCCCAGAACTCAGTTGGAAAAATCTAGAACACCAAACACATGCAATCCTGCTGCTAGGGCTAACCCTAACGAACCCTAAGTTACAAAAAGTGCCAAAACTAAAGGCTTTTCCGCGCGGATTTTGTCCCAACCACTTCTACCCGGTATTAGACCTTCCCAGGAATGCCCCAAGAGCCGGCAACCCACCCGCCAAGAAGCATAACACCCCCAAACAGGCCAAAAGCAAAATCTCATACTTGCAATATTTCTGGGCCTTCGGTCCAAACGCGCTGCGTAGCTAGGCCATAAGTCGGGGTTGGCACGACGGATTTCCTGAAAAGCAAATGCAATCAAGATTAGAGTGTCCCAGCAGTGCTCCCACACCACGAAACTCACCCACAAACACCAGGAAGCCCCCCAAACAGGCCCCCGAAAACGCTACATAGAGCAAAATGTCAGAAATAGCCCAAAAAAAATCGGCCTGGATTTTGTCCCAACCACTTCTACCCGGTATTAGACCTTCCCAGGAATGCCCCAAGAGCCGGCAACCCACCCGCCAAGAAGCATAACACCGCCAAACAGGCCAAAAGCAAAATCTCATACTTGCAATATTTCTGGGCCTTCGGTCCAAACGCGCTGCGTAGCTAGGCCATAAGTCGGGGTTGGCACGACGGATTTCCTGAAAAGCAAATGCAATCAAGATTAGAGTGTCCCAGCAATGCTCCCAGACCACGAAACTCACCCACAAACAGACGGAACCCCCCCTAAGAGCACCTCAAAGGCAAGCAAGTCATCAAAAACACAAAAAAAATTCCGCCTGGGATTTGGTCCAAAACACTTTTATCCGGTATTAGAGCTTCCCAGCAATGGCCCCAGAGCCGTCAACCCAGGAGAAAACGAGTAGAAGACCCCCAAACAGCCAAAGAGCAAAAGTACAAAAATGGGGACTTAGTCAATTTTTCACAAATTTCCCAAATCACTCCGCGCGCGCTCTGCAGCTAGGCCCTAAGTCCCCTCTGCCACCATGCATTTGCTTCAAACCTCTTGCAAAGTAAAGTATATATAGCCAGCAGTGCTCCCACACCACGAAACTCACCCACAAACACCAGGAAGCCCCCCAAACAGGCCCCCGAAAACGCTACATAGAGCAAAATGTCAGAAATAGCCAAAAAAAAAATCGGCCTGGATTTTGTCCCAACCACTTCTACCCGGTATTAGACCTTCCCAGGAATGCCCCAAGAGCCGGCAACCCACCCGCCAAGAAGCATAACACCCCCAAACAGGCCAAAAGCAAAATCTCATACTTGCAATATTTCTGGGCCTTCGGTCCAAACGCGCTGCGTAGCTAGGCCATAAGTCGGGGTTGGCACGACGGATTTCCTGAAAAGCAAATGCAATCAAGATTAGAGTGTCCCAGCAATGCTCCCAGACCACGAAACTCACCCACAAACAGACGGAACCCCCCCTAAGAGCACCTCAAAGGCAAGCAAGTCATCAAAAACACAAAAAAAATTCCGCCTGGGATTTGGTCCAAAACACTTTTATCCGGTATTAGAGCTTCCCAGCAATGGCCAAAGAGCCGTCAACCCAGGAGAAAACGAGTAGAAGACCCCCAAACAGCCAAAGAGCAAAAGTACAAAAATGGGGACTTAGTCAATTTTTCACATATTTCCCAAATCACTCCGCGCGCGCTCTGCAGCTAGGCCCTAAGTCCCCTCTGCCACCATGCATTTGCTTCAAACCTCTTGCAAAGTAAAGTATATATAGCCAGCAGTGCTCCCACACCACGAAACTCACCCACAAACACCAGGAAGCCCCCCAAACAGGCCCCCGAAAACGCTACATAGAGCAAAATGTCAGAAATAGCCCAAAAAAAAATCGGCCTGGATTTTGTCCCAACCACTTCTACCCGGTATTAGACCTTCCCAGGAATGCCCCAAGAGCCGGCAACCCACCCGCCAAGAAGCATAACACCCCCAAACAGGCCAAAAGCAAAATCTCATACTTGCAATATTTCTGGGCCTTCGGTCCAAACGCGCTGCGTAGCTAGGCCATAAGTCGGGGTTAGCACGACGGATTTCCTGAAAAGCAAATGCAATCAAGATTAGAGTGTCCCAGCAATGCTCCCAGACCACGAAACTCACCCACAAACACCAGGAAGCCCCCCAAACAGGCCCCCGAAAACGCTACATAGAGCAAAATGTCAGAAATAGCCAAAAGAAATCGGCCTGGATTTTGTCGCAACCACTTCTACCCGGTATTAGACCTTCCCAGGAATGCCCCAAGAGCCGGCAACCCACCCGCCAAGAAGCATAACACCCCCAAACAGGCCAAAAGCAAAATCTCATACTTGCAATATTTCTGGGCCTTCGGTCCAAACGCGCTGCGTAGCTAGGCCATAAGTCGGGGTTGGCACAACGGATTTCCTGAAAAGCAAATGCAATCAAGATTAGAGTGTCCCAGCAATGCTCCCAGACCACGAAACTCACCCACAAACACCAGGAAGCCCCCCAAACAGGCCCCCGAAAACGCTACATAGAGCAAAATGTCAGAAATAGCCAAAAAAAAATCGGCCTGGATTTTGTCCCAACCACTTCTACCCGGTATTAGACCTTCCCAGGAATGCCCCAAGAGCCGGCAACCCACCCGCCAAGAAGCATAACACCCCCAAACAGGCCAAAAGCAAAATCTCATACTTGCAATATTTCTGGGCCTTCGGTCCAAACGCGCTGCGTAGCTAGGCCATAAGTCGGGGTTGGCACGACGGATTTCCTGAAAAGCAAATGCAATCAAGATTAGAGTGTCCCAGCAATGCTCCCAGACCACGAAACTCACCCACAAACACCAGGAAGCCCCCCAAACAGGCCCCCGAAAACGCTACATAGAGCAAAATGTCAGAAATAGCCAAAAAAAAATCGGCCTGGATTTTGTCCCAACCACTTCTACCCGGTATTAGACCTTCCCAGGAATGCCCCAAGAGCCGGCAACCCACCCGCCAAGAAGCATAACACCCCCAAACAGGCCAAAAGCAAAATCTCATACTTGCAATATTTCTGGGCCTTCGGTCCAAACGCGCTGCGTAGCTAGGCCATAAGTCGGGGTTGGCACGACGGATTTCCTGAAAAGCAAATGCAATCAAGATTAGAGTGTCCCAGCAATGCTCCCAGACCACGAAACTCACCCACAAACACCAGGAAGCCCCCCAAACAGGCCCCCGAAAACGCTACATAGAGCAAAATGTCAGAAATAGCCAAAAAAAAATCGGCCTGGATTTTGTCCCAACCACTTCTACCCGGTATTAGACCTTCCCAGGAATGCCCCAAGAGCCGGCAACCCACCCGCCAAGAAGCATAACACCCCCAAACAGGCCAAAAGCAAAATCTCATACTTGCAATATTTCTGGGCCTTCGGTCCAAACGCGCTGCGTAGCTAGGCCATAAGTCGGGGTTGGCACGACGGATTTCCTGAAAAGCAAATGCAATCAAGATTAGAGTGTCCCAGCAATGCTCCCAGACCACGAAACTCACCCACAAACAGACGGAACCCCCCCTAAGAGCACCTCAAAGGCAAGCAAGTCATCAAAAACACAAAAAAATTTCCACCTCGGATTTGGTCCAAACCACTTTTAGTGCTTCCCAGCAATGGCCCCAGACCCGTCAACTCACCTGCAAAGAGGTAGAACAACACCCCCACAAGTGCTGAGTCTTTCTTCATTGGGCGTAAACCAGCCCTCTGCTTTGATGGAAATAGGAGTCTGGAGGAGGAGGATAGAGGAGCATGTTCTTCTGAACTTGTGAACCTGAGGAATGCAGACTGCGGCACCTTCAAATAAATTAGCAAACAAGTGAAGACAGTTCTGCTGATGGGCTTGTTTTTGTGATTATCTGATTAAAGTTTGAATTATATTAACTGTGCACAACAAAGAAAGACAGACACACAGGAATAAAAGTGAATAAGGATGAAAAAGAAAGTTATTGATTCGTTGTCTCATTTTCAGGGCTCGAAGTCGGTATCACGGTCCAGGAATAAGAATAAGGCTTCGTCATCATACTCTGCAAATTCAGGCAGGGTGAGCTCAGTGTCACCTGACAGAGTAGAAATTCCCTCATCTATGTTGCTGGCCACCTCCTCTTCATCCGGCACGCTCTCTCGTACTCTGAAATCTGGTGGTATGAGGTGCTGATTCATCTTGATCATTGTTAACCTCTCCACATTTTTGGGCGAGAGGCGGCTCCGTTTGGGAGTTACAATCCCACCAGCCGCACTGAAAACCCGTTCAGAAGACACGCTTGCGAGTGGGCAAGACAAGTAGTTTAAAGCCAGGTTGGTGAGCTGTGGCCACAATTCTTTTTTCCCATGCCAATACGCCAATGGGTCAGAATTAACATAGACCTCTGTTGAGTCATTCAGATAGTCCTTCACCATCGACTCAAGGTCCTCATCCAAGGTTCCTCCACTTTGCTTAGCTCTTGCTGTGCCTCTGACCTTTTGAGAACCAAACCCACGCAGAGCTAGCCAATCCTCTTCAGCCTCCAATGTTTCTGTTGTCTTTCGTGCAGATGATCCGGTTGCCGGTGTCTTTAACGGCTGAGAGGTCACTTGTGCCACAGCCACAGGTGCAGAAGTGGATTGTTTTGACTGGGGATGGCCTGCTGATGTACTGCCATTTCCTTCAATTTCCAGCCGTTCTGTTTCAAACTTCTTGGCTGACAAGGCTAGCCAACGTTTGTACTTTAGAACATGTTCATCATCAAAAGGAAAGAATGCTTGGCCTGCCAGCGCCTTTTTGTAGCGTGGATCCAGAATAGTAGCACAAATGTAATGCTGTTCTGAGTGGATCTTTTTAAGACGTTCATCACCTTGTAGGAGCTCTAATAATTGCTCGGCCAGAAGCAAAGAGTCTTTGTTTTTATCTTTTCTAAACACAGAACACACCTCCTTCAGTTGGTCCTCCAGCATGTACAACAATGGGATAGCTTTTCCCAAATTAGAGTCCTCCTTGCTGACTGCACGCGTGAAGAACTCAAAAGGACGAAGCATGCGTGTCAGGCTTTCAACTATGTTCCATTGCGGCCCACCCATCCTCAGCTCCTCTGCACCCTCTTTAAGGAAATATTGATCGAGTTCCGTATACTGCTCATACAGACGCTCAAGCATGTAGAAGGTTGAGTTCCAACGTGTTACCACCTCCTGGATGAGTGCTTTCACTGGCATTTGATGTTGATATAGCAGGCTCCTCAGCTGCTTCCGGGCCTTAAAAGAATGGCTGAAATGCTTGCACATTTTTCGGCAGGTGTCCAATACACCGTACGCTGCACTGCCTTTATTACCCAAGAATTTTTGGACAACCAGGTTTATACAGTGCGCCAAACACGGCACTCTGAAATAGTAACCGTCCCTCATGGCCTTAACTATAATGGAGCCATTGTCCGTGGAAACATAACCAACCTTGCGTTTTAGTGGGGACAGACAGTTAAGGACCTTTGTGTTAAAGACATCCAAAATGTTTTCTGCTGTGTGACGTTTCTCCAAACCAAACATGGCTAGTGTTGCATGTTTCCGAGCACCTTTAAAAACAATGTTAGTGTCAACACCTGAGTTTAGCTTTGCTTTAGCCCCTGAAAAAGAGACCCAGTGTGCAGTGATGCACATGTAATCAGCGCCTGCGCCACTGGTCCACATGTCTGTTGTCAGATGTATAGTGTGAACAGCACTCTTCTGCAAAGCTGCCCCAATCACCTTCAGAACATCTTCATGTAGTGCTGGAACCGCAACTCGTGCAAAATAGAACCGGCTAGGAACCTTCCATTTAGGGCAGAGCGCTGTCACTAATTCTAGAAAACCAACCCCTTCTACAAAAGAAAAAGGGAGAAGGTCCAGAGCTAGCATTTTAGCCAGCTTAGTGTTATACAGACGGGTCATTGGGTGGTTGCGTTCATATTGCGCTTCTGTAAACAACATCTTTTTAATGTTGCCCTGGACCAAGGATTTACGGGATGATGATGATCTCTTCGACCCAGTTACGCTCGCTGATGAACTTTTCCGCATTGATGTCTCACTCTCTCCCACACTCTTAGTGTGGCTCCCATGGGGTGTGCTGCTGACAGGGGAACTGGGTGTAAGTGAAGTGTTTGAATCGTCTTCTACCTCCTCGTCATCACCAGATGAAAAAACAACGTTTTCATTGCGTGCAATTGCGGCTTCCTTGATCGTGTGTAGGTGCGCAAACCATTGGACATCGTGCGTTCTCCTAAGATGACCTCTCTGGCCTCCGGTACCATAGTTGGAACCCAACTTACCACGACTAACTCGAAGCTTACAAATGCTACAAATGGCTATGTTTTCATTTTTTGGGCAAACACTAAAGAAGTCCCAAACTGGAGACTTGAAATGTCTTCGGGGGCCGGAGGAGGCGGCGATACTGGTGGTGGTGGTCCTGCTGCTAATGCCAGATGAAGTGGAGGATGTGGATTGCCGAACTTCAGTACGTTTTGCACTTTCACCACCACGAATTGAGGTCGAGGACGAGGTGGGTACCTTCTTGCGAGGAAGAAATATGGAAGCGGTAGGTTTTGGTGTACTACTTAACTCCAAATCTAATGATTCCATTTCCATTGCCTCCTCGCCGACATCATCATCACGCTCAGCAGCTTCTCGGGATAGGGTCAAAATGTCTCTTTGCTGCATGCCCGGTGGGGCTGCAGTGACCTTTGTGATGACTGGCTCGTCGTCATCTTGAGAGGCTTCATCACCAGCAGTATCTGTCACTTCTTGTTGAGCCTCATCACACTCCATAGGTTTGAGTTTTTGGACGACCTTCCTTTTACGCTTAGGTACCGGTGTCAGATCATGGTGTGCCTCACTGTCAGACCGCAGTTGTGGTTCCCAAGACGGATCACTTGCATCAGAAGGAGGTGGGCTTGAAGAAGATGTAGACACCCCCCTTGATCTTTTTTCCTTGCTAGGGATGTGGAAGACAATGAATGATCATCAGGAGGAGTGGCTTCCAATGATACCTCGGCTTCATTGTCGATTTCCAAATGTGCCCCTACTTCGGGAGGAACAACTATTGTGGGCACTTGTGAACCTCCATGCACCTTTGCTTGCGCATCTCCTTTTGCTGCCTCTCCTTCCACATGTACTTGGGCGTGTACTTGCACATGGTGTTGTTGTTGCGGCTGTGGTTGTTCAACACTTGTCAGATGAGTTACAACAACCTGTGTTGATTCAGGGACATTGCTGCTACTTTCTTGCGATGAGCCAACATCACTGGTCGATGGTGATTGGAGAAGTACACTGACTGCCTCTGAAGCACTCAAGGGCTTTGACTTAAGTTGGCGTGGTGGTGGAGGCACTGAACCCAATGGAGCAGGGGTGCTGCTCCCAGCTTGGTCCCCAGCAGATCCTGCTGCTGCAGGCGTACTTTTTTTTTTGCTCCCAAAAAAAGTGGCGGGTGGCACACCAGCCTCCTTGGTAACTTGCTTCTTCTGCTCCTTACTAGCAACTTTCTTGCTAGAGGAGCTACGGAGAACTTTCTTTGGGGGCGGGGCCATCTTCTTCAGAGCAGGTCAGACAGCAGGCCGCAGTTGCACGAATTGTAGAGTTGTCTGAGGCCAGACGTGACGTCGCGTGACGTTATGCTGCACACACACACCGCTGCAGGACTTCTTCCAGGCACTGGTGGTTCTCTTGAGTCTTGTGCACCTAAAAAAAATGGAAGACAGAGGAACATCAGTTCAGTTATAGAGCACCAAAAAATCGAAAAACACTGCAAAATCAGCACAATCCCAATCCATCCATGCCCTCCATAATGTTTAAATTCAAGACAACCCACAGAAAGACTAGGCCCATGCAAGACTCACTACCCCTGGGCATAAATAAAGGTTGAAAAGTAGGCAAAATGGTTGGAGGCCTAACAACAAAGCCTGCATTCAAAATGGCCACTTGCCTGCCAGCACATGGCCAGTGCCTGTAGCTGCACTCAAAATGGCCACCAGCCACATGGCATGTCCCTCCCCATGAACACCCCCAAAAATCGAAAAACACTGCAAAATCAGCACAATCCCATTCCATCCATGGCCTCCATGATGTTTAAATTCAAGACAGCCCACAGAAAGACTAGGCCCATGCTAGACTCAAATACCCCTGGTGAAAAGGCCACAATTACAGGCCCAAAAATCGAAAAACACTGCAAAATCAGCACAATCCCATTCCATCCATGGCCTCCATGATGTTTAAATTCAAGACAACCCACAGAAAGACTAGGCCCATGCAAGACTCACTACCCCTGGGCATAAATAAAGGTTGAAAAGTAGGCAAAATGGTTGGAGGCCTAACAACAAAGCCTGCATTCAAAATGGCCACTTGCCTGCCAGCACATGGCCAGTGCCTGTAGCTGCACTCAAAATGGCCACCAGCCACATGGCATGTCCCTCCCCATGAACACCCCCAAAAATCGAAAAACACTGCAAAATCAGCACAATCCCATTCAATCCATGGCCTCCATGATGTTTAAATTCAAGACAACCCACAGAAAGACTAGGCCCATGCAAGACTCACTACCCCTGGGCATAAATAAAGGTTGAAAAGTAGGCAAAATGGTTGGAGGCCTAACAACAAAGCCTGCATTCAAAATGGCCACTTGCCTGCCAGCACATGGCCAGTGCCTGTAGCTGCACTCAAATTGGCCACCAGCCACATGGCATGTCCCTCCCCATGAACACCCCCAAAAATCGAAAAACACTGCAAAATCAGCACAATCCCATTCCATCCATGGCCTCCATGATGTTTAAATTCAAGACAGCCCACAGAAAGACTAGGCCCATGCTAGACTCAAATACCCCTGGTGAAAAGGCCACAAGTACAGGCCCAAAAAACGAAAATCACTGAAAAATCTGCACAATCCCATTCAATCCATGGCCTCCATGATGTTTAAATTCAAGACAACCCACAGAAATACTAGGCCCATGCAAGACTCACTACCCCTGGGCATAAATAAAGGTTGAAAAGTAGGCAAAATGGTTGGAGGCCTAACAACAAAGCCTGCATTCAAAATGGCCACTTGCCTGCCAGCACATGGCCAGTGTGCCTGTAGCTGCACTCAAAATGGCCACCAGCCACATGGCATGTCCCTCCCCATGAACACCCCCAAAAATCGAAAAACACTGCAAAATCAGCACAATCCCATTCAATCCATGGCCTCCATGATGTTTAAATTCAAGACAACCCACAGAAAGACTAGGCCCATACAAGACTCACTACCCCTGGGCATAAATAAAGGTTGAAAAGTAGGCAAAATGGTTGGAGGCCTAACAACAAAGCCTGCATTCAAAATGGCCACTTGCCTGCCAGCACATGGCCAGTGCCTGTAGCTGAACTCAAAATGGCCACCAGCCACATGGCATGTCCCTCCCCATGAACACCCCCAAAAATCGAAAAACACTGCAAAATCAGCACAATCCCATTCCATCCATGGCCTCCATGATGTTTAAATTCAAGACAGCCCACATAAAGACTAGGCCCATGCTAGACTCAAATACCCCTGGTGAAAAGGCCACAAGTACAGGCCCAAAAAACGAAAATCACTGAAAAATCTGCACAATCCCATTCCATCCATGCCCTCCATGATGTTTAAATTCAAGACAGCCCACAGAAAGACTAGGCCCATGCACCACTCACTACCCCTGGTCAAGGCCCCAACAACAGGTCAAAAATCGAAAAACACAAAATTTTACAAAAAAAAAAAATCGAAGAACACAGAAAAATCAGCACAATCCCAATTCATCTATGGCCTCCATGATGTTTAAGTTCAAGACAACCCACAGAAAGAATCAGTCCACCCACCACTGAGTACCCCTGGGCAAAAGGCCCCAAAACAGCCCAAAAATCGAAAATCCCAAAATTTTAGTTGCAGCAACTGTAATGCCCCAAACAAACTTACTTGTAAAATTTCTAATCCAACAGTGATCCAAAGAAAGTCAAAAAGGCCTCAAATCCAAAGATCCAGCAGCATTCACAAAAAGTAATCCTTCCAGCTCCACATCCAAATGAAAAGTGACCAGGAGATGGACAAAGCACTGGGAGGAGCCTGCTGAACAGGAACAGGAAGTTGAAGACTATGGGGCACTTCCTTCCTCCCACCCCCCTGCCCCCCTCCCCAAAATGGACTCCTCGCTAAAAAAGTGCAGGCAAATGTCAAACTAAGGAGTTATTCACATAAAAATCATCATTTCTAGAAGGTTTATGCTGCTTGCTGGTGGATTTCTTGTGCAGAATTGCAAATTTATATTTTCGCTCGCCGCATCTCAAATCTCGCAATTGCGAAGTACCGCGAGACGTGATCTCGCCGTACTCGCGTTGACAAACTATCGCTGGCAAGCCGCGATGACGTAATCGCGCTCGCCAATTCCCGCGGGATCACACAGCAAGATCCAAAATGGCGCAGCACTCGCAAACTATCGAAAAAAACAACTCGGCAAACGATGATAAACGCCGCGCGCCGCAAAAATTGTATCACCAACGCCGCGCGCCGCCAAAAAAATCCGCTGCGTGCGAATTTGCGGATTTTGCGGGAAATCCGCAAATCTCGCGGATTGCGGATTTCCCGAAAATCCGCAAAATCCGCGAGCGTAACGGATTTTCCGCCCATGCTTAATTTGGATCAGTACGTTTAAGAATTGGAATGATAGGGGAGTTACATAGATTCGAGTCGGTTTCTACAACCACTCCTTGTGCAATGAGCTCATCAATGATTTTCAGTAAAGCCACTACAGCATCTGGGGGTAACTTGTATTGTCGGATTCGTGGTAGTACTACTCCTAGCCTAAGTGTGACTCAATATGGTGTAATGTGCATACAACCTACATCAGTGGGGCCTTGTGCCCATAAATGTGCAGGGACATTCTGTAATCTGGGATCAATATCTCTCAACACATAGTGACCCTTGAAGTCACGTAAAAACAGTCTGACTCCTTCCGGAGAACAGCATATCACAGCTCCTAGAGCTTTCAGTGTCTTGATACCTAACAAGTTTTCTGGACATGATTTCGTTAATAACAAATCTGTAGTGCGAGACAATGGACCAACTAAAAGAGGTACTGGTTTCGATACTTCATTTACAATAGGTTTGCCTGAAAATCCAAGGGAAACATTCTGGGAGCCTGAGAGGGGTGCCCCTGGAACCTCATCGTGACTGATTGTTGTTCTGCTTGCCCCTGTATCAATCAAAAACTTTCTATCTTTTCCTAACACTTGGCTATGTACGTAAGGACCCTCTTGATCTACAGGAACCTCAATAAGAGGCAAGCCAACTTCCCTCTCTAGGCTGTTTCATGTGTATCGCTGCTAATCGGGGTAATCAGTTTGTGCATACTGGTACATCTGTTGCGTTGCATGTTGTGTTGCGGCAATCGGTTGTGGCTGTGGTACCGCTACGGTCTGTACTGTCTGTTGTGAAGCTTGCATAGGCTGGATATTCTGTGGTACTTGTTGTTGGACCTGGTCCTGTCTAGGTGGACGCGGTCTTTCTTTAGTTTTACCTGTGGCTATATTGTGTTTCAAAACTGCACAATCGTTTATATAGTGACCTGGCTGTTTACAATAGTTGCATGTCCCTTTAACAGGAGCTGCTGAATTATTGGACTGTGTCATGCCCTTTTTCTGACCGTCAGCTGGAACTGACTGAGCTACTAACATTTTCATTTTCGTGTCTTTCATACGTCTTTGTTCGTGATCATGTTCTTCTCTAATTCTGTTCTGGTGGTACTGTAACATTTGTAACATTTGGGAAGGCGTGTTTGCTTGCCATGTGCTCTCGACTTTCAGTACACGATTCTTAACTTGGGGCAGGGAATTTTCGACTAACTTAGATACAAAAAGGTGTGGATATGACTCGCTACTTGCTTTCAGGCCACTATTAATAATAACAATCAACAAAGAGATGCCAGTACTGCACTTGAATTCAATATTTTGATAAATTGAGTAACAATCCTCAATTCAATTCATTATTGAAAACAGGGCGTTTACATTTTTCTTTAGGAACGGTGAATCTTTGTCATACCATTGTCAAATTGTCTTGTCTTGTGTGTCTATGTCTCTAAGTGCACTAAGTTGAGTCCTTTTGAATGTTTAATGTGTCCTCTAAACGCGTTGTAAAACAATACATAATTGTTTTTGTTGGTTTTGTATATAATTGATGTTTTTGCATACACTTTACAAGTCTCTTCTTTTGTAAAAAATTGTTCGTTTAGAAGCACTTTGCTCAAACTTAAGAAAACAAAACATATAAAAGAAATTCAAAATAAAAAGAAATACTCATAGGATTATAGACTGATTCATTGGTCTTATTGAATTGAGGATTGTTACTCAATTTATCAAAATATTGAATTCAAGTGCAGTACTGGCATCTCTTTGTTGATTGTTATATTGGCGCAGCCTTACTGCTTTAGCCAGAACCCTTATTGTTGCCACTATTAATAATAAAACATTTCTCAAATCGGGAATAAAAATCACTAGTGTCTTCATCGGGTTTCTGTTTGCAGGCTGAGATTGCATCCCAGTCCTCCTTTTTCGTTGCTAATAAACGTGGCAATACTTGTACTAATAATCCTGGTAACGCTTTAGTTTTATCCCCAAGCCCTAGGCCTGGGGTTCGGGTATTTTCTTCGTTCTCTAATGCAGCCCAATCAATCTTTTGCTCTACCACCTCCCATTCTTTTTCTTTGAGTTTCTCGTAAATACCGGCAGGCAATAATACTTTTAATATTTTCATGATGTCGGGATAGGTATAATCACCCATGAGTAACATGTCTTTCATTTCACGGTGGAAACCTGCAGGGTCTTTATCGTGACTGGGCACTAGTTTCTTCATTTCCAATAATTCCATTTTAGTTATGGGCGTGTACACAAACACACGTCTAAAGGTATTATCAGCATTCCTGACTGGATGCACTTCTTGCAAGGGATTCTGTCTGTCTATGTAAAACATTTTTCTTTCTGGGGGTGGAGCTGAAACAAACTGTGGATTCAGGAAAGCACTATATCTGTGTCGATGTTCTAGAATTACCTTAATTAAATCAGTACCTAGGCCTCTCCATTTATTCATGAGTAGCTCTATTAATATATCAGGTAAGGGACCTGGATCAGAATGTTGGCTCTTATACAATATCAGGAGGTGTTGTATCATATACATACTAGCTAGTCGCTGTTCGTCTGGGGAAAGATTCAAAAAGGTCTGCGCTAATGCGTCATCACTATATGTATCAGAATTGTCAGCCCATTGTACTGCTGACCTGGCTAATTCTTGTTCGTCCATGGAATTGAGTACATGGTACCCCATTCGTTCTTGAAGTACTTTATCGGTAGCCTGAAACAAATGTTCAGGAGTCTTCGGGTTTGACATAGCAGCGTGAAAAAGTCTCTTGCTTTCTGGGCGTATTGGTTTATTAAAGGATCTACCCTTTCCTACATAAGCTATCATTCCTTTATCTTCTGGCTCATCCTCCTCTGAGGATTTATTTGCATCTGATTCTGCTTCCCTTTCAGCTTTCTCTTTTGCATGGAATATTACTATTTCTTTACGAATTTTTCTGTACATGCTTTCTACACATTTTAGTTTATCATGTTTTCCGTCTGAAATATTCTGACTCCATGCAGTTAGTACCCCCATCTCTTCTTCATTTACACCAGGCCGGTCTCGTTCTCTTATGAAACAGTTTATGAGGAATCTTAATAGTAGGCTCTGAATGTCTACTTTCTGATGCGCCATGGCCTCCTGAATACATTCCTGACCCTCCCCCGTCTGAACAAAATGATATATCCTGTCTAGATTATCTCTCATTCCTGGAAACAGAACTAAAAAGTCTGCAGCACGTCGTATACGTATTGAGGCTAATAACATGCAACCATCTTTGCCTGGTATGGGGTCATATCTACAGTATGTGATAAGTTCTTTCGCCCTTTCACTGCTAATCGGTTTCGGAGTACGTTGCATTGCTAGTTCTTTAGTATTTAATCGATGTACTGGTGGCGGGGTCTGGAAACCCCCTGTGGCACCTCCTGAAGCGGAGGCTTGAACATGATCTGTCTGTAGGGTCGTGTCAGACCCGAAAGGATTAAGCGGATTAATAGGGTTAATGGGGGATGCAGGAAGTGGTGGGGGAGTGGTCTGCCGTTGGGGAAGTATAGGTGCAGGTGGAACATTGGTGTATGCGGGTGCTACATCGTCTAAATAAGAAGAAAGGAAAATCTCTGCTGCGGTTTTGTGACCTAATTTAGTCGGAACCAATGGAGGGGGCTGATCTTTCGGTACTTCCGGGGTCGCCTTGGGCAGGCCCTCGGCCAGGACTGGATACAATCCTGTCATAATAGCATTACGACGTCTATCGTGTTGTTCTATCCTAACTCGTTCTCCTTCTTCTAGTAGTTCTTTTTCTTTGGCTTTTTCGGAATCCTCTTTACTTCTCTCTGCTTTTCTGAGTGCTTTCTCTATCCGTCTGTGTGATTCTTTACGCCATAATTCAATGGCATCTTTCTGTGACTGTCTGGCTTTCTTTTTCCATAATGCTTCTTCTACTCTCAAGATGCACTCGGCATCCCATGTCCCTGTAACGGGCCATCTCTGATTCTCTGCTAGATCTTTGGTGTAATCCACCCACAAGTCGAGATATAATACAGCATCTAAGCCGTGTTTGTGGTACATAAAATACCCTGGAGTGTCCCTGGGTGGGATGGGAACAGCTTCCTCGAGTATCCCTTTTCTAGTTCCTATCTGTTTCAGTTTAGAAAACAGCGGCATTTTTCAGCCGTGATACTTGGTACTTGATACTTACTCGTATTTGGACACAACTAATACAATAAACACAGTAATGAAAATCAAACAATCACTCATACCACGACATTAAAACACACTAAAAACATTTTGGAAAACGAACAATAACTTGATAGCGGAATACTGGATATACTGCTAAACAGTACAGATACACTGCTAAACAGTGCAGACCGGGTCTGTGTACCCAAACCCGTCTTGACCGGACACAAATTAATGCACCCGTCTAGATACGTCCCCAGCAACGGTACTCACCGGGAAGCACGGAAACGGGAGGCCTCGGAAACTCTACACTGGACTGGACCAGACTGGACTCGACGACTCGTGACGTAGGCACTTCGGAACTTCGGAACTGGTGGGCCTCTGAATACCTGGGACCTTGCTCTCTCAGCTAGGCTCTGGTCGGGATCCTCCGCACTCCTCACCGCCTCGTCTGGGTGTCGATCACAGCCTCAGTCACCTCCGTTGGCCTGAGGGAGGTATAGGAAATCCTGCGGGTACGCGTAGTTGTCCTTCACGGCTGTGGCAGGGGACCGGGCCTGCAACGCACCGCCGGCGCGTAAGGTGGGGGAGGGGTCCCTGTTCGGGCGCCAATTATGTGGTAAATTTAAATTACCTATACGGAATTTTATGCGGTAAAGTTCAATAAGAATAACTCAGTCAAAAATAAGAGGCAGAGTCCGTGGCATCTGAGGTTTATAAGGGTTTTATTCCTTAAAAAGGAATTGGTTCGAACCAGGTATCATGTTCCATCACCACGAGGGTTCAGGAAGGGACAGACAATGGACATGTACAATGCTTTATTAACAGAATATCATATATATAGTACATGCATATAGTGATGATGAATGCAGAAGGCGTAACAGCTGAGAGAAACGAGATAAGAACACATGTGCGTAACTGAAGGTGTGCACAAGGGCGTACACGGAGGTGTGTGCTAGAAACGTCATAGAGAAGTGTCACAGGTGGGTGGATCCCTAGAAGAATCCTGCATAGTCAGCAGAAATATGTGGCAGAGATGCGCGCGCAGCAGCATGACGTGTGATTGACGTGGAACTGGAGGGTGAAGGGGACTTGACATTTACGCTATACAGGGAGACAGAAGTCTGGCGTGTCAGAACAACCTAATCCCAAATCATATCTGGTATCTTGTGTTTGAGGAACTGTATTATCTAGAAGGAAAGGTCTCTCGGGCAGAGGCTATTCTATACTGACTGCTAGTGCGTGCATATGCGACTAAGTGTCTATGTGTAAAGCAAGGGGGCCATTGGCCTACCATGGTAACAGGAGTTATGAATCACTTGCATGGAGACAGAAAGGCCGGGCCCTTTGCTCTGCAGCTGGGAAGGATGTTTACCTAAACTACTAGACAGGAATGTATTTTCGAGGAGCGGAGCAGATAACTTGAAGGCTGAATACTGTTTTGGCAGACAAGCAGGCAGAGCCAGTCACCGCTAGCCGCGCAGGGAGTAAGGCAAGGGTCATAGGAGCGGCAGGCTGCAGCTTTCAGAGGCGGAAAGCAGAAAAGGCTCGATGGCATGAATCAGGGCCTAACTCGTTAGAGCCAGAAAAACGTGAAAGGGCACCATGTAAAGACGGTGGCAAGGCATACTTAGGAACTGAATATCCGACCCATTCATGGTGGATCTGAAAGAAAACATGTTAACGTTGGACGCAAATGTATTTGCGTCTTCATAGCTGGTTGTGGAGGGAACATACATGTACTTGAAGCACGTACATGGAGCCGTTGGGGTATACGTTAGGGGACACAATTGACCATAAAAATTCATATTACCTCAGGTGGCTTCGGGAGCTCCCAGGTAGATGGCGTTGCAGTAGTCCAATCTCGCCAGGATTAGGCCCTGAATGAGGAGCTTCCTTGCGTTTTCGGGGAGCAGGGGGAAGATCTTCCTACAGGCTCTGAGTAGACCAAAGCATGTCCCTGCCGTCTTTTTTGCCTGAGTTTTAAAGCTCTTGCCCTTCTCGATCCACACACCTAGGCTTTTAACCTCGTCCTTGGGTGCGGGAGGGTCACCCAAGCAGCTGGGCCAGAGGTGAAGTGGCAGGGAAGGCCCCTTGTGACCCAGCATGAGTATCTCGGTCTTAGACCCGTTCAGCTTTAACGATGAAAGATTCATCCATCGGTGGACTTCGGAGAGACAACTGTGAAGATCAGAGGGGGCGTGATGGGGATGTGAAAGGGTTACAACCAACTGGGTGTCGTCGGTGTAGTTGATAATTGACACGCCGAACGAACTGACCCTCTTCTCCAGTGGGGCCATGTACACGTTGAATAACGTAGGGCTCAGGGATGAGCCCTGCGGTACTCCACATCGGAGGGGGATGATAGGTGAGTGGCTGTCGTTCTCCCAAACTTGGAAGGAACGACCTGATAAAAAGGATTTTAGCCACTTCAGGGCCATACCCTTTAGTCCAATTTCTCCCAGTCGTTGGATTAGGGTGGGATGGTCTACAGTGTCGAAGGCCGCACTGAGGTCCAGGAGGATCACTGCCACTGATCCTCCCGTATCCAGAATGCTTCTGGCCTTCTCCACTGCCGCCAGGAGGGCGATGTCAGTGCCCTGGCCTGGACGGAACCCTGTCTGGGAGACCCCTAATAGGTTATTGCTCTCTAGGAAAAGTGACAGTTGTTTGTTCACCAACTTCTCCGCGATCTTGCTGTTTCCTGGGAGAAGGGAGATGGGCCTGTAGTTGGAAAGGTCCTGCGGGTCTAGGGAGGGTTTTTTCAGAAGGCCTTTAACTGCTGCCGCTTTCCAGCTGGGGGGAACTGTGCCCTCCGAAAGGGAGGAGTTAATTAGAGCCGTGAGGGGGGGGATGATGGTGCTAGACACTTTTTTCAAGAAGCGGAGGGGTGCGGGGTCGAGGGGGGAGCCACTTTTAATAGAGGCCAAAGTTGCCCCTGCCTCTTCCGTTGTTACTGGGCCAAAGACGTCCAGGGAGGGTTGGGGGCTATCAGACGGAAGGGGGGGGGGTTAGTGGTAGTGATGGTGAGATCCTGATCCATGTGGGCCAATTCAGGGGGGGGTATAGCCAGGAGAATTTTTGGATCTTCTCGTCAAAGAAGGTGGCTAGATTGGTGCATTTGCTTTCTGCTTCTTTAGGATCGAGAGGTTTGAGTGGGGGGTCGGGGGCGTGGAGGAGTTCTTTGAGAACGGAGTAAGTTTCGTGAGCCGAGCAGGCAGCGTTTTTAATTCTGCTCCCGTAGAAACAGTTTTTTTGTTGCGTAACTCTTTTTTGTAGGATTTTACGGAGGTACGGAATGTTTCTTTTTTTCCCTCTGTTTTTTCCTTCCTCCAGAGGCGTTCATTCCTTTTACAAACCTTACGCAGAAGGTTGAGTTCGGGGGTATACCAGGGTGAGGGGTTAACTCTCTTGGTGTGTTTCAGAGAGTGGGTTTTAGGCAGGATGGCGTCAAGCGATTGGGTGACCAAGGTGTTAAATTCCTTGCCCCCTGCTATGGTATCTTGAGAGGGGTAGGGAACGTGTTCCCTTAGTTTGGCTGCCCATACGTCTGGTTCCAGTTTCTGCCATCGTCTGGTATGAGTTCTAGTTTTGGGAGGTTGAGGGGGCGGAGTGTTGATGTCCCATACGAGGGGGACCAGGAAGTGGTCAGTCCTGGGGAGGGGGATATGGTCAAGGGTTTTCAGGTCGGGGATGTTTGAAAAGATGGGATCAAGCAGTTGCCCTCTTTCATGAGTGGCCTGTGGGTTTTTTAGGTCAAGGCCAATGGAGGTGATGTCCTGTAGTAGTTCACTGGCCTGCTTGTTGACCGGGTCCAAAAAGTGTACATTGAGGTCTCCCAGTAGTATGTAGTTAGTGGAAGACGTACATTTAATGGAGGTCTGATCAATAATTTTGTTCGGAAAGTCTGCTAGATTGCCCGGCGAAATTTGTATAGTGAAGTGGCAGCTTTCGTGTCCCTTGATGTTGCCATCAGATGTTCTACAGGTGAGGCCGTCCTTAAGGATTATAGCTAATCCACCTCCTCTGCCCTCTGGTCTATTCAACGAGCACATAAAGTACCCGGGGGGGGGGAGTGCATGGACGATGTCGGGGCCATTGCTGGGGGTGAGCCAGGTTTCTGTGAGAAACAAGATGTCTAAGGCGTGGTTTGTGATTAAAAGTTTGACTTCGTGCGAGTGCTTCACGAGCAACCTGCAGTTGAGTAGGCCTAGGTGCAAGCCCTTGTGTACCAGGTTCTGATCTGCAGGGTTGCAGATGTTACATCTGGTGAATTGAGTATCACCCTTCATTCTGGTTGGCAAAGGTATGCACTTGTGACAAACAGGGACCATCTCCTCTAGTCAGGGTAAGGGACTCACTCCTTAGAATAACCCCTGCTCACCCTCTAGGTTGAGTGGCGCGAGCAGTCAAGGCTAATCCTCAGGGCGCTAAGTCAGTGAAGCATTTATGACCACATACAGTAAAATCACAGACCCACCACAATGGACTCCAGGCGTAAGATTTGTATCAAAAATACATGTACTTTATGTAAAAAATATGATACTATGCAGTTTTTATCACAAGATCAATATAACGTTTAGAGAATGAGGCCACAGTACTTGCATTTGGGGAAAAGAGTTCTTTCAAGTTCTTAAGTATTGCTTAATTCACAAGGCCCACAGGTTTACAAACACTGTCCCATGCTACTTGAAGCGAATCCTGATCTCTTGGCACAGTTCGGTGAAGAGGGTGCGCGGTGTAGCGCGCTGGCGTACTCTGTGCGGGGAGAACAGGGAGTCCCTACCGATGCTCACACGCCTCGCGGTACGGGGCGTACGGCGCGGCAGGCTTCTACTGAAGGGTACGAGTCGCAGGGCGGCCGTACGACTCATTTGTGCTTAAAACCAGTGCGGGGAAAACAAACGTTGCGGACCCCGAGTCCGGTGCGAACTCCAACTGGAGTTTGCAGGGTACAGTACTTTGACTTGGACGTTGTAGATGCGGCGCTCAGGTCCTCACGGCGTACCTGGTGATGACGAGTCGTACTCTTCTAGTACGCACAGGCGGGTGAGGCGTACCTTCGGGTATTTGGGGGCTTGATGCTTCCGGACACGCAGGTGCGGCACGGGGCCCTCAGTACGGACCGTACTGGGGGCTCGGCAGGGTGCGGCGCGACCTGTGTAGATGCGGGAGGGCAAAAGCGGGACGGCCAGGTACGTTTCAGGCATACGGGCCATCCGAGGTGGAGAACCGTGCTCCAATCTTAATTCCAGTGGGAGGGGCGAGGGGGCACACCACGCGCTCCAGTTGCACGCGAGGTGACAGGGGAGCAGGCGGCCCGGCACAAGCGAGGAGAGAGCGGCTCGAACTCGAGGTGCTCTCAGCAGGCAAAGTCGGCCAGGCTCCCGAGTGTCACGGCCCTAGGAGGGGGCGAGGGCACCAGAGGTCACAGCTCCAGCGGGAAGGAAGTACACAGCTTAGCAGAAGACGGGCAAGGGCACAATGAGCCCAATAGATCTGGGGCTCATGTCAGGGAGCTAGCTCAAGATCAAGGCATTGGAGATCGTTTCAGGCACAAATATAACAAGTCCTTTCTGGTCTTTTCCTCTCCTTCCTAAGCAAGGCACCACTGCAGGCCAGTCCTTCAGGTCAGGGACAGTCTTTACTCCTTCAGCTTTTTCTTGGTCCTTCTAGTCGGGCAAAGGTTCTTCGTGGTCAAAACATGATCTGATTTGTTAGGAGCATTTTGTTCTTTCAGGCCAGGGGGGCCTTTGCATAGTTCAATTCAGCTCTGGAGCACTTTGTTTTGCAGACTCTGGTTTCTTCTTTCAGAGAGCAGGGCAGAGACATCAGACGCTCTCCAGGAGGTGGAGCCAGCTTTGTGGTGACAAGTACAGTCAGGGGCACTCTGTTGACAGTCTTCCCTCTTCCTGGACCAGGTGCAGGGCAGAGTCATCAGTCGCTCCCCAGAGGGCGGAGGCAGCATTGTGGTGGCAGAGCACAGCCCTATTCAGAGTCAAGGGGCACTCCCCCCCACCCATCCTGGTGTAATCTCTCTATTCACCACCTGTCATCCCCAGCCTGTCCCCTGGAATTCCCCAGCCCTGTCACACACAGAAGCCAGACAGCAGATACACATCAGAGCAGAGGCGGGCTGAAATGGTTAGGCAAGCAAATACTAACTTTCTAAAAGTAGTATTTGCAAACACAGGATATTAAAATAAACTTTGCTAAGAGAAGTATTTTATTATTCTGAGTTCAGGCATACTAAACTTGACTTTCTACCATGCTCTCTGAGTCTGTTGGGATTATAGAGTGTAATAATTCAAGCAGCCCATTCTGACCTATGGAGAGTAGGTAGCCTTACAATAGTGAAAAACGAAAATGGCTGTAATTCACTATTAGGAAATGCCACACACATCAGGGCATGTCCTAACTTATGCTTACAATGCACCCTGCCCTTAGGCCTACCATAGGGGTGACTAATATGAAGTTAAGGGAAGTTTTAGGGACTGGCAAGTAGGTGTACTTGCGCAGTCAGCATGGCAGTACCAGACTGCACACAGGCTCTGCAATGGCAGACCTTAGGCACATTTTACCAGGCCGCTTCTGTGGGTGGCACAACCGGTGCAGCAGGCCCACCAACGTCATTTGTATTTACAAGCCCTGGCACTCCTGGTGCACTTTAAGGGGGACTGACAGTAAACCAAATGAGCCATTCATGGAAATCAATTACATATACACTTTTCATAGGGAGCAATTGCACTGTGGCACTGATTGGCAGTGGCACAGTGCTCTGAGCAGCTAACACCAGCAAAACACATGAGGCACATCAGCAAAAGTGGAAGGGAGACTCACGCCAAGGTGCCAGGTCTAACACCGGAGTTTAGGTTTGCTAGCTGTGACAGGTTCAGTGGGGGGGGGGGGGGGTGAGTGAGGTTTTGGCTGCTGTGAGTGCCGCTGGGGGTCAGGCAGTGTGGAGAGGGAATGCATAGGTGTCGGAGGTTGCACCCATTTGGGCGGCGGGGGGCTCTGAGGGAGTCAGGGAGCTGCTGCAGGTTGCTGGAGATGGAGGGTTGCTTGCCTGGTGGATTGTGGACAGTTTGTGGTTTTGGGAGTGTGTGGGGCATCATTGGACAGTCTGTAGTTGCGAAGTGGAATTGTGGAATAGTTTGCCAACTTATGTCTTTCGACTGTGTTGACGATCCCGGTCCTTACATCAGCGGCAGGAGCCTCAAGAGAGGACAGAGTCACAGGGGAGTTAAGAGTTGACCGTCTACTGCACGGTGACGGGATAGGCCATTTTATTATACCACATCTGCTGACGGTATTGGGGGTATTCTGGACTTTGTGCCCTCTCAAACGACCTTTAGTCGTTTGGACACCTCTGGCATTGTCGGTGGTGGAGGGCAAGTCTTGCGGTGCTTGCCACAAGTGGGTGTGGCACCATACGTGAATGGTTTGTCCTTGCCGCGCAGACCTTCGGTGGGCACCGGGTGATCTGAGGAGGCACAGTAATCATGGTTAGGTGGGGGGTGTGCACGATCGGGTTGCTTTAACATTTGGTATGATTGACATTATAAATCCAATGCAGGTGCCCACAAATACCGGAGATAACAGCGGGGACTCAAGTGCCCTTCAGAGGCATTGGGAGGTTGCAGGATTCAGGCCACACATGCCACGACCCGCGAGCTTCCGGCAGCATTGTCGATGCGGTCGGATATGCGCAGATGCGGGGAGGCAGCGTGGCGGCGATTTGGACGCCATTCGGGGAGGTTGGTTGTTTTCCGGGCTCAGCACACTGTTGTGTGGCTAACTGTGAAGAGTGGTGGTGCTACATACGTGCCCTCCCCCCGGCATAGCGATTGCCTGAGTTATATAGCGCTGCAAGGAAAAAGGGGCAGGTTGAGCAGTAGCCCCCTTCCCTCACCCTTATTCCTGTCTCTCACTCCTTATAGCCGCCTTACTCTGCCTCAATAGCAGGGTTTTAGGTGGGGCGGGTCCTGCCAGGTCTCAGACCCTGCAGTCAATAAACACGGCCTCTGGACGGCTCTCAGTGGACGGGCAGATTGATCTGGGAAAATGGGGTGCAGCTTACATCACCTGGTTAGGCAGGATTAATGCCATTAAGATGAATCTGCTCCCCTGCTTACTTTATCTGTTTCAAGGGTTGCCTATCCGAGTTGAGGGTGGTCTATTTAGGGAACTGCGGCATATGCTGACCAAATTCATCTGGCAGACGAAAAGGGCTTGTCTTCCTTATAAGTTGCTTATCAGACTGTGCAAAGCGGGTGGTCTAGCACTACCAGACTTTCAGTCCTATTATCGAGCAGCGCAAATGCGAGTGATTACGGAATGCTCACTGCGGGCTTCAGAGAAGCATTGGCTTCACATAGACTGATAGATAACTGGGCGTACTGTATGGTATCATCTCTGGAAACCTAAACAAGACAGACCACTCAATACCTACATCAGCATGCCTACATCCACCACACTGGCGGTCTGGGATTTCCTCACTACCAGGTTGCACCTTACAACCTTTCCCTCCCCCACACGCCTATAAATTTTAACGCTGCCTTCCCCCGCTCTACAAGAAGGTCCCTTCGAAGCTTGGAGGGAGGGCGGTTGTCTCATGATCTCTCACTTATTTGATAGTGGAGAACTCACTTTTCAGGATTGCAAGAAATAATTTGCATTAACTAACAAAGAAGAATACCACGACTTGCAGCTGAAACACTGGGTGCAGCAACCCTTGGTGCGACAGGCCGTCACCAGGGAACTGTTCCCTATCGAGCAATTCGCTCAGTCTGGGGCCTCCTCCAAGGGGTGTATCTCATATCTGTATGCTCTAATCCAGTCGATGAGTCCCAGGGTGACGACGCGTTTCAAAAGTTTTTGGAACACACTAGTAGAAGCACTGGGAGCATTTAGGTAGGGACATAGTGAAATTCAACTGCTCCATGTATCTAAGGGAGGCACACTACTAAATCATGTACGATTGGTACTTGTACCCTCAGAAACAACACAATATATTTCCGAGTTCATCAGATAGGTGCTGGAGGGGATGCGGGTTGTTAGGCTTTTTCAGACATATTTGGTGGGACTGCCCCGTCATTAAACCTTTTTGGAAAGAGATTCTATCCCAAATCAAACTTATCTTAGGCTATCCCATCTCTGGCTCCATGGAATAGGTTCTGCTGGGGGCCCGCGATCCAATATTTGAGAAGACAGACACAGGGCGACAAGTCAGTGATGTGACTCTGCTTGCGGACCGCTAAAATGCAGTTGCCGCAGCGTAGAAGAGGGCCCATCCCTAACCCAATGGCATGCAAGATTGTGGAGGGCTTTGATTTTGGAGTGCATGACTGATATCATAGAAGACACAGAAAAGGTTTTGATTACATTTGGTCCCCATTGGAGGTTACATATCAGAGGGGCTTCCTTTGACGGCTTGCAATTCAAGACTCAGGGCCCTCAATCTGTTCCTTATCTAATCACTTCACATCGAGGGGATCTCTGGGGTGCGCGCTGTGCACCGGGGCTGAGACTTCCCAATCCTCGCGCTCACGTCTTTTCTATTTTAATTTGCACCATGACATCTCAGTTCTGTTTATTTTCCTTTTTTTATCATAGGTAAAATTAAGTTTCCTTTATCTGTTTCTCTCTTGGGTGGGTAGATAGTTAAATGAAAATATTGAAGGGAATGCAACAGGTTGTGTCGAAACGGTGTCGTATATTAAAGTTCATTCGCCTCGAACCTGGGAAGAAATCTGTAACTTTCATGCGCAAACTGTATATCTGGGCAGATTATATTTTTGATTAATGTTGCATATAATAATAATAATAATAATACAGCGTTTTATAGAGCGCGATCAGCTACCTCACGAGGAGGTGTCCCGGCGCTGTAGGAACAATGTTGTGACCGTGGGGAGAGAGCTGGAGAGGGTGACATCTAGCGTGGCTGGGCAAACAGCCAGGTTTTCAGCAAACGCTTGAAGCAGGCTTCGGATGGGGCCTGTTGGAGAGCAGGGGGCAGCGAGTTCCATAATGTCGCCACATTGGCCGAGAAAGTTCGTCCACCTAACCTGGCTCTTTTCGCTCTAGGGGCTGCAATACGGACGCAGTTTTTGGATCTAAGGGAGCGGGCTTGAGTGTACCTTGGTAGTCGGGTTTTCAGGTAATTTGGGCAGTTACCGAATAGAGATCTAAAGGCCAAGGTGAGTGCTATAAATTTTATTCTGCTTGCAACTGGTAACCAGTGAAGGGAGAGGAGGTGCGGAGAGACTGAGTGCTTGGAGGGAATCCTCATTAAAAGTCTTGCAGCCGCATTTTGGACCAGTTGCAGTCGCTGTATAAGATACTTCGGTAAGCCCAAATACAAACCGTTAGCGTAATCCAGCCTAGATGTAACTGTGGCGTGGTTTACAGTTTTACGGCAGCTGGCTGGTAAAAGTCGAAGAATCTTACGAAGATTCCTCAACTTACTCATGCAGCAACCAGCCACTTGCTGGATGTGTGATACAAAGGACAGCTTGTCGTCCCACCGTATCCCTAGATTTCTTGCTGAATGGCTGGGCGAGGGGGCTTGTCCCATCTCTGCCGGCCACCACAGATCAGATGGTGGAGGGGGGCCTTTGCCGAAAAAGATCACCTCTGTCTTGCTAGCATTAAGCTTTAGTTTATTGGTGTTCATCCAGCAGGCCACATCTTGTAGGCACCCCTTAAAGCTCAGAAAGGATGCCTCTGACACTTCTGAATATGGGAACACCAACTGGGTGTCATCGGCGTATGAGATTGCCTTGATCCCCCAGTTGGCAATCAACGTGAAGAGTGGAGCAAGGTAAACATTAAATAAGAGTGGGCTCAGGGCCGAGCCTTGGGGGACACCACAGCTAAGGGCTTTAGGTGAAGAAGAGACATGCTTTTGTAATGCTTTTATGTAATGCTTTTGTTGCACTCTTTGCGAAAATTTTAATAAAACACATTTTGAAATAAAAGTAAGAGAAAACTCTCAACCTGTGTCAGCCAAAGTAAGGAGCTTACCTTTGTTGATGCATGCGCCAGTTAGAGAAGAGTTGGAAAGACTAAGTGGCCTAAAAGTAATAGAACCCGTTGAAGCCACAGATTGGTTGGCCCCAATTGTAGTGGCAAAGGAAAGTGATAGGACTGTTTGTCTGTGCATTGATTTAAGAGCTCTCAACAAAGAGGTGGTAGTGGACAAATACCCACTACCCAACATCTCTGAGATGATGGCCAAGGTAGCACGGGGCAAGTTTTTTTCCACCCTGGAACTCTCATCGGCATAGTATCAAGTAAAGTTACACACATATTCCCTAGAACTAACAGCATTCATTAGTCCCTTGGGGGCATACAAGTTCAACGCATGCCATTTGGACTTGTGACATTGACTGCCGTCTTTCAAAGGGCAATGGGGAGCATGCTCAACGATTCTGCTACCTGGATGACATATTCATCTTTTGGGACAACAGGGAACAACATGACCTCAGAATTGCACAAGTATTAAGGAAGTTCAGTGAGCATGGACTAACAGTAAAAAGGGAAAAGTGCAAAATTGGCCGCCAGGAAATAGATTACTTTGGACACAAAATTTCAGCGGAAGGCATTCTACCTAAGGAAGAACTAAAATATTCCATAATGAGTCTATCTACTCCCAAAAAATCAAGAGGCGGTTTTATCCTTTTTAGAAATGCTAGAATTTTACAACAAATTTGTGCAAAATTTTATAGAATGCACCTATCACATTTGAGGTTTACTAAAGAATGGAGTGCAATTTGTTTGGAGTGAGTTGTCAAGCTGAATTTGAGGACACCAAGACTGCGTTTGCTACTGCCCCACGTTTGAAAGCGTTCGTACCTGGCAACAGTGGCGTAATGAAACTAGAGGGGGCCCCTCTACAAAGCACATGGAAACCCCCCTCCCCCTCCAGCGGCCCGGCCCACAACCTCCCACTTTGCCCCACGACCCAAAAATCTGGCATACCTTGATTTGAAACCTCCAACATTAAAATGACACATCTCTCTATTGTCTTTCTCAAAGTTCTAATGAGAAAGAGGGAAACTATCTTAACATATAAGCTACGCCATTTGTACAATGTCAAAATCAGATTATTTAACTGAGGCAGTGTAATGACCGACTTTTTTGGCCCTCTTGGGAGGGAGAATGATGGAAGATGACTCCAGCCTATTACCCTTCTAGTACAGGGATTAGAACTATAAACAGGACCTATTCATAAGGCACAGCAGTGCATTTTCGTACCCCTTTCCTTAGATCAGGGCTTATAAACTTAAGTTAGGGGATAGATTCATTAGTATTAGTGATGATCCGTCCTTTTGCAAGAGTGTTAGTATACCTTCTATGGAGTCATGCTTATTTCGGGCCTTGTAGGCCTCAAACGGGAGAAACTCCATCTTGCTTTCTGCCCGGCAGCTTGAGAGGCTTTCTAGGTCAAGTGTAATGTTTTAGTTCCGAAGTATTGTTCGCTTGGAGAGAACCGGCTCAGGCTGGCCCTTATCGAAAGACTGTATTTTTCTCCACTCCGAAGACACAACTTCAGGCCGGCCGGCTGGGAACGTGTCCTTGGTACGGGGAGGTACAAGAATTTGGTGGGCGGCAGGTTACTGGTCGTAACTTTCCATGAAAGGACAAGCTTCCCGTTCTGATGACGTATCTCGCCCCGATTGTTCTTCTAAATCTAAGGACCGGGCTTCTTCGGAGGCTCTTCCGGAGGTTTCTGCTCACCCTGTGTTTCGACGCAAATTACAACAGGCTCCTGGTATGCCGAATGGTATTCAGTTGGATAGTATTGAAGATTTTACTCAACAGGAGGTTAGTGACATTTTACAACGATTTCGACAACGGCCCGGTGAAACTTTGCTTACATGGATGGTGCGCCTTTATGAACTGGGTGCTGCTGGTATCATGCTTGATGCTGGTGATTGTTTACGATTTTGCTCCTTAAGTTCCCATTCTACTGTACAAGATCATTTTCGGAATTATAATGGTGCTGGCCAAATTAGTCTACTCCAGCTTGCGAATGATGGCTGTAACCATAAATACCCTACTGAATCTGATTGGTCTGTCAATGACAAGCCGTGGTACACTTTGCGCGATGCGTCGCAACGTTTGAAAGAGGAAGTGATGAAGACTGCGATTTTTCTCAGTACTTCTGACAGATTGTTGGATGGTCTTTTAACATCTTCTGTACGCAATCGCATTATCCGTTCTTCCCCTGTTGCTTATAAGCAGGTTATGATGACTTTGTTGATTAATCAGACTGGCAATCCGTTATCTATGGTGCTTGAATCTGTTCGTCAACTCAGTGAGTTAGGTGAATGGTTTAAACCTGAGAGACAGTCCAGACCCGAAGCTCGTACTCCTGGTGAGTTTAAATTCTCTAGACGTGATATGTTTCTTGCACTTTTGGCTGATGGTGTGAAAAGGGAAGAAATTGACGGCGAACCTAATAATCGCTTATGGGAGATGTTTCGTAAGCGTGGTTTGGATCGGAAGGAGGGTGCCCGTCGTGTGCGAAAGAATGATTGTGATCATGGTTCTGATGACAGTGGTGATGAGGGGCGTCGTGTGGATGCTGACCGCCGTGATGACCGGCGTTATGACCGTGATGTTTCCCCTCGTCGTGAGAACATAAGGGTGAGAGAGGGAGACAGAGATAGGGGGAGAGATGATCATGTTTCCAACAGACACAGAGATGAAAGAGATTATTCCCCTGAGTTGAGGAGAAGGGAGGATCGTCACAAGCTTTCTGATCGTAATTCACAATTCTTTGAAAATGACAAAAATCCGTTTCGTAATAGAGATGGATACGAGCAAGACATTCTGATTCCCAAGAAACCTGAGAGCATTTATCCTGATTTGTCTTGGTTGACTGACCACGGTAAAAATGACTAGGAAATAGGTCAAGCTCCGGTACGCAGGTGGGCTCACAGAGACAACAGACCCTATGTAGATATTGAAATTTTTTGGAAACATCGTAATATCCAGAGGGCCCGAGCATTGGTAGATACAGGAGCGGAGGCCACTTTAATTCATGGTAAATCAAAGAAATTCAAAGGCCAATTTTTCACTATAACTGGTTTAGGTGGAAAAGAGACCCCCGCAGTGCAAACTACACTTGAAATGAGAATAGGTAGAATTCCCCGTAAAGAATATTCTGTGTTAGTTGTACTGCTCTTGGAGTATATTATTGGAATTGATATTTTGAAAGGAATGACTTTGCATTTGGATGATGGTTGTTATCAATTTGGAACCAAGCATTACATTTCGTCCAGACCCGTACGGGTTGGCCGTTTGCGGATGCCCCCTATTAAAATTCCCCAGGCTACAAAAGTGGTTTCTCAGAAACAATACCGTATTCCAGGTGGTCATGAAGAAATTAGTGCCACAATTCAGGATTTGGTTGACGCAGGGGTTATAACTCCGGTTACTTCTGCTTGGAATAATCCCGTTTGGCCTGTGCGCAAGAGTGATAATTCTTGGCGCATGACAGTTGATTATCGAGAGCTGAACAAACACACACCTCGTTTGGATGTTGCTGTACCAGACATTGTTACTTTAATTCAGAGAATTCAAAAGCATCCAGGTACATGGTATGGGTCCATTGATATTGCTAATGCTTTCTTTTCGATTCCGATTGCCCCCGAGTGTCAGGAACAATTCAGTTTTATCAGGAATGAACGTCAAATGACGTTTAGAAGTCTTTCTCAAGGTTATGTACATAGTCCTACGATCTGTCACCGTCTGGTGGCGGAGCATTTGTCTGAAGTGGCTGTACATCCACAACTTCAGGTGTGTCATTACATTGATGATATTTTGATTCAAGGTGAAACGCAAGATCAGGTCCAGTCCCATTTAGATCAGATCCTTGACTGTTTACGTGCAAAAGGTTGGGAAATTAATCCTGATAAGTTACAAGGTCCATCCCAAAATGTTAATTTTTTAGGCATTAATTGGCATGAAGGTCACAGAGAAGTGATCCCTCAGGTGAAACGGAAAATTTTAGACTTTGCAATTCCAAGGAATAGAAAAGAGGCTCAGAGTTTCATTGGCTTGTTTGGTTTTTGGCGTCAGCATATTCCCCATTTGAGTCAGATTTTGGCTCCCTTATACCGAGTCACTCGTAAAAAGAATGCGTTTGAATGGGGTGAACCACAACAGAATGCATTTAATTTGGCAAAAGAAGCGATTCAGTACGCCTTGGATCTGTGGCCTGTGGGCGAGGGTGATGTGGATTTGAATGTGTCTGTGGATGGTCTGTATGCCAATTGGAGTTTATGGCAAAAGCAGGGCAGACAAAAAGTGCCACTGGGTTTTTGGACTAAAAAGTTACCTGAAGCTGGTGAGCGTTACTCACCTTTTGAGAAACAGTTGCTTGCTTGTTATTGGGCTCTGGTGGATACCGAGCAATTGACCTTAGGTCATGCCGTGATTTTGAGACCTGAAATTCCTATCATGCAGTGGGTTTTGAGTTCGCCGAAATCCCATCGAATTGGACATGCTCAGGAGGCGAGTGTGATTAAATGGAAATGGTACATTCAGGACAGGGCACGCGTGGGTCCGAAAGGTGTGGCAGTGTTGCATGAGCGAGTGGCGCAGGCACCATCGAATGAGACTGGAAGTGATTGTTCTGTGCCTGTAGTGCAGGAATCTCCGGTCAAGTGGGGTAAGCCTTTTGATGATTTGTCCGCGGAGGACAGACAAGATGTGTGGTTTACGGATGGTTCAGCGAGGTTCATTGGTGGGAAACGACATTGGAAGGCAGTGTCCTATCACGCAGAAATTACTGAGTACAACTGGTGACGGTAAAAGTAGTCAATATGCTGAATTGTACGCAGTTTACCAAGTTTTGAAACAGGAACTACCTGGCACATGTCATATTTTCACTGTTTCGTGGTCCACTGCTAATGGACTAGCGGTATGGTTACCAACTTGGCATTCTCATAATTGGGAATTGCATTCAAAAGAACTGTGGGGTAAAGAACTATGGCAAGAAATTTGGGAAATGCTCCCACAGAGTACTGTAACAATCTTTCATGTGGATGCTCACACCTCGATAGACTTCCTTGACAAATTCTTTCATAACATTGCAGATGAAAAGTCTAAAATTGCTGAGGCAGTGGTGGACATGCAAGATTCTGATTTGGCGGGTTTGGCGAGATGGGCCCACCAGAAAGCAGGACATTTTGGAGGGAGCGCCACTAGCAGGTGGGCTGCCGATCGAGGAATTCATATTCCTTTAAATTACATTAAAGATGTCATTCTGCATTGTCCCATCTGTCAGCATTCTAGAAAAAGAAAAGTGCCTCATATTGTTAAAGGCCATTTACATCGAGGAAAATTGCCCGCTCAAATTTGGCAAATTGATTATATTGGCCCGCTCCCTATGAGCAAAAATTGTCAGTATATTTGTACAGCTGTTGATACCTATAGTGGCCTTTTGGTTGCTTTCCCTTGCAAACAAGCTACCCAAATCAATACCATTAAAACATTGGAATTACTCATATTATACTATGGTGTTCCATTTCAAATTCAATCTGATAACGCATCCCATTTCCGTGGAAGATTGGTGCAGGAATTCTGTGTGGAGAATAACATTGAATGGGTGTTTCACATTCCATATTATCCACAGGTCTCGGGCCTCATTGAGAGAATGAATGGTTTGCTAAAAGAACAACTACGAAAGTTAACTGACGAACATTACAAAAACTGGAGGGACTTTTTACTCCAGGCATTGTTGATTTTGAATAATCGTCCCTTGTTGAATGCTGAATCTCCTTTAATGCGTTTGTTTCCTCCAAATGTTGAGGCAAAGCCCAACACCATTGCTAATACTGTTATGTACTGGGAAATTACCCCCGGAGCTTTGGCTCCATGCAGAGCAAGCCCAGGTTCCGCAGGCTTGGACCTGCATGCAATGAATGATACCGTCCTAAAGAGCAGGGACCGAATTATTGTTGAAACAGGTGTTGGTGTCTGTATACCAGCTGGAAGTTTTGGATTGATTGCCCCTAGATCGGGCCTTGCCCTAAAAGGTGTTCAAGTACTCGGAGGAGTGATTGACAGTGATTATCAGGGAGAGATTAAGGTTCTCCTGATGAACAGCAGTGAGGTTGATTTATCGATTACTAAATCTGGCCGTGTTGCTCAGTTGCTAATTATGCCTGTTTTCAGTGGTGAGATTAAGAAAGGCGTTGCTCCAACTTTGCTAACAGTACGAGGCCAAAAAGGCTTCGGATCCACGGATAACCCGGGAGCGAAAATATGGGTGCAATCGCCTAAACATCCCCCTGAACAGGCTGAAGTCATTGCGACCGGTCATGACAATACCATTTTGGTGATGAGACCAGGGAAAGATAGCTGGGAAGCTGTCCCGGCTGACAAATGTTATTTACGAGAATGAATAATGCCTGTATTTGATTTCCTTTCAGATCATTCTTTGGACTTCTGCTGCAGGATGTGCCGGCGTTGGACTCCTTTTGGTCTGCTACGCCGGGAGAGGAGAGGACCCACAGACTTCGGTTGATTGGAGAACCCGAGTTCCGCGTTCCTTCGCTGTGTGGGATTCCTCATCAAACTTTTGGATCACCCTTGCTAAAAGGGTTACTAACTCACCGCATTTCTGCCTTACTCCTATGCGGTCTGTGACTGACATTTTAGCGACCTGCTTGGTTGCCGTCCCTGCCTCTACTGAAACATTACGACACATTTTCAATATATCGAGTGCCCGAACCAATATTATTCTGGGCGATTTCGCGGCCCATGAATTCTGCCCTTTGTGTACTGTTCTTTCAGACTCCATTCCCCCGATTCATTTCCAAATTACTACCTACAATATCACGCAGGGTGATTTATGCTTTATTTTTGACCTGTGATCCTAAAGCAATTACTGAATGTGTCAGATTGAAGTTAAATGCTGCCACTTCTTTTTCAGCTCATCAATGTTTGCTGTGCTTACAAAGACGCCCGTCTTCATGTATTTCTGTTAAAAATAATATGACATGCAAACGTATCTTAGTTGCTCCTAGCCATTACCGTACGATGTTGTTACCTTCTGGTTGGTTGTTTTCCTGTGGGAATTCTTCCTGGCCCTATATTCCTGCAAATATTTCCGGCGGCCCATGTGCCATCACCAGACTGAGTTTGTTAATGTTTTCTTCACATCCCAGTTCCCATTCCCGTGTGGTCCGTAATTCTATGATCTTACATGAGGACTGTGATTCTTCCCTTCATCTTTATTCTAAATCTGAATATCTTAGTTTAGCTATCTCCATTATTGGAGTCCCGGCGTTAGCAGTTTACAACGCCAAGTCCATTGGTAAAATGGCCTGTTGGATGGTCAAATCGATTAACCAAACCTCTACCATTCTATCTGATATGTTGTTAGATGCCCAGGGTGAACGCAGAGCAATTCTGCAGAACCGCCCAGCTATCGACTTCCTCTTGTTGAAGCATGGACATGATTGTTCTGACTTTGAGGGTCTTTGCTGTTTTAATTTGTCAGACCACTCCAAATCGATCCAAGCCCATATTGACAAACTTCACGACTTGACTTCAGAAATTAGACAACATATTGATCAGGGTTGGTTTGACTGGCTCTTTAATTGGTTATCTGACTTACATTCTCTACGACAGATATTAGGGGGTATTGTAGTTTCTATTTGTATTTTAGTAGCAGTTTGCTGCTTTATTCAGTGCATTCCTTCTCTGCACCATTTTTGTAGATTTGGCAAGATAAATAGATCAGTTAATTTTGTTTCTTATTATTCCTCCACTGATGTTAGTTCCATATAAAACATAGTTAATAGACTGGAGTCAAGGGTGAAGTGTAATGACCGACTTTTTCGGCCCTCTTGGGAGGGAGAATGATGGAAGATGACTCCAGCCTATTACTCTTCTAGTACAGGGATTAGAACTATAAACAGGACCTATTCATAAGGCACAGCAGTGCATTTTCGTACCCCTTTCCTTAGATCAGGGCTTATAAACTTAAGTTAGGGGATAGATTCATTAGTATTAGTGATGATCTGTCCTTTTGCAAGAGCGTTAGTATACCTTCTATGGAGTTATGCTTATTTCGGGCCTTGTAGGCCTCAAACGGGAGAAACTCCATCTTGCTTTCTGCCCGGCAGCATGAGAGGCTTTCTAGGTCAAGTGTAATGTTTTAGTTTCGAAGTGTTGTTCGCTTGGAGAGAACCGGCTCAGGCTGGCCCTTATCAAAAGACTGTATTTTTCTCCACTCCGAAGACACAACTTCAGGCCGGCCGGCTGGGAACGTGCCCTTGGTACGGGGAGGTACAAGAATTTGGTGGGCGGCAGGTTACTGGCCGTAACTTTCCATGAAAGGACAAGCTTCCATATTAGCGAAAGTGTTAGGCAGTGAGTCAGTCAGTCTGTAGGCGGCAACTAGCCGTTAGCATCTATGCCATTAATTATTTCCAGGCAGACAGTCGCCATTTTGAAGTCCGAGAAAGATCATGAAACTGAGACTCTCTGAGAAAGACTGAAGGAGAAGGAGAGGTAGCGCAGAGCGATCAGAGACAGAGAGAGACAGCAGCTAATACCGAGGAAGGTTCCAGTGACTTGGAGGAAAGCAGAGGAGATTGAGCATAGCGGTGCAGACGTGCACTCGTGACTGCTAAGGTGTGACTCCGAGACGAGCCAAGACACAGACGAGAAGGGAACCTAGATGACTGCCGAACCCCGACTTCACGTTAATAAGGTGACCTCCGCCCTTTCCCTTATAGAGTGCACATTCTAACCTTTTACTTTTCTTTGCAGAATATATGCTATCATATAGTATTGTGTTTATAATTGTTGTAATAAAAATACCCCAGTTCTTAGTGAACAGACATGTGCCTTGTATTCTTGTTCAATCAGGGTAACCTGGTCTTCTAGTCAGACATTGTTTGCATGAACGGATGCGAATCCCGATCAGGTAAGAAGTGACTGAGTAAGGAGGGAGAGAGGGAACGTTTGATGCCAAGAGTAGAAGGTACATATTTCAATTTGGAAAGTCATATTAAATTCTATTATCGTAGTTTTATTCTGAGTAGGCAATGAGAGATTTCTTCCATATGTGTTCATAGGAAAGGGATCGTCGTGGGTACGCGGCGTTAATGAGAGCACCGGGGGGACACGGTGTCTAGATCCGCCGGATTGCGGACCGTGTTGTAAGTGAATGAGAGCACCGGGGGGATACTGTGTATAGGTCCACCGGATTGCGTACCGGAGAAGTGAATGAGAGCACTGGGACTGCAGGCCCGTGTGTAGGCACGCCGGATTGCGTGTCGAGTGAGCACTGATGGTGATCAGTGTGTAAGGGTATATAATCAGACCTGCCCCAGGGTAGATTAGTCTGGGCCTAAGTGGCCGCGAGGCTGACTGGTATGAAAAGGATATTGTAGAAAATCTGTGCATGTTTATTGCTATTTACCCCATCCTTAGGTATGCATATATCTATACCCATTGTAAATAGGTTCTAAGGAGGGAGGTGATTACGTTTCGACTGGGCTCCTAGGAGCTGATTCCATCTGGTCCAAAATTCCGGTCGTTACAGGCAGCAATCAGAACAATGCCAAGGAGCGATCCTATTGTTTCAGGAACTGCCTATGGCTGAAGATTAACTATGAAGGGTCTGAACTAGAAACAACATTAATGGGCAATAACTTGAAACTTTGAAAGACAAACCCAAACCTGCAATTCCATAAAAACTTGACTGACAATATACATGAGAAGTACAAAAAATATGACTCAGTATGATGCGAAAGGCAAGAGAAATAGACTGGTGATTTATCTGTATGCAACACACTAGCGACTGTCAAGGGTTGTTCAGAAAGAACCTGAAAACTTTCCTCTTCCCGCTAATATAATCCCCCAGTTGGCTAAAACCCCTGGAGAAGCAGTTTCAGCGCCGGGATGCTCCTCGGAGTTACTGTGCGATTTACAAAACCATTAAATAAATAAATAAATAAATAAATGATAATAACATGAACTGGGGACGCAATTTCCATTTCTACCATCATGTCTTAATTAATAAGCATTACAAAACTGGCAGGCAAACGAGGCTGAGGATTAAAACAATTTGGATTCTTCAGAACATTGATGCAGATGTCTGTTTTAATTGATCATTTCTGTAGTGTAAACAATGCTGAATACAAGATTTAAGGCACACATATTACAGACAAGTGCAAGCAACACCATAAATAACACTGCATGTAGAATAAAAACAAACCATATCAGCAAGTACCTAATGACCATCTATACAAACTGTATATTCATGGCTGACCTCCCAAAGGCACTCGATGCCTGCAATTCCCACTCACCCAAGGTAGGTGGCAAATATTGACCAATCTTATGTATGCAGACGACGTAGTTCTGCTTAGTCATACCTCTGTTGGTCTTCAACATCTATTAACGGAAATGCAGAATTACGCCATAGAAAACAACTTAAAAGTAAATCAGAGTAAGACTCAGTCAATGACAATAAACAACAAAAAAAACCTGCAGAGGGACTGGTTTTTTGACGGCACTAAACTTGAACCAGCTCACGAGTACAAGTACCTTGGAGTTATAATCGACAAGGAAGGGTCATTTATGGACCAGAAAGAGGAAATAAGAAGGAAAGGGATGTTAATATATATATCAATGAAAAACCTTGCAAATAAATTGATGGGGCCAACGCTGAGCCCACCTCTGAAGGTAGTCCAGGCTAAACTACTCCCCTCGAATACCTATGGCAATGCGGGGGAGAGATACCAAGGTTCTGGACAGCACACTGGTCAAAGCATATAGGACCATGTTCTGCCTCCGCAATTATACTTCAAATGCTCTAATAAGGCTGGAGTTCGGTCTTTTACAACAAGTCTTGGCCAGGCATGGATCTTACATCATCTGCTGGCATAAGATCAGAAGCGCCACTACAAACCTGTTAAATCATCTGCTGTGGCACGACATCCAGCATAGGGAATCCCCCCAAGCAAGAAGCTACCTTCAGCTAGCCCCGGAAACCACCAGGCTCAAAGAACTCTGGGACACACAACTCAGCCATCTAACCTTTAAAAAACTGGTCTGGAAATGCATGCAACAAATTTACCTGGTGGATGACAAGGCAAGCTTCTGAAATAGATCATATGCCTGGCTGTCCTTGAACTCTTACAAATCACTTGCCCCACAAGTATTCTTTAATCAGGGATATCCCAAAGCCATAAAAATGAATTTTCTAAGGAATAGACTGGGGATCCTTCCATCTGCCCACCATGTGAAGGAACCAAAATATTACACTAGTGGACTATACTCACCAACAGCCCATATACCTTAATTATGAATAATAAGTCAGTCGGCAATGGAGAAGGTTCAATCGTTTATTCTGCAAATACAAGCCCTGCCAGGGGAGCCTCAGTCTACACGACCCTCGGAGGTGCGCAGAGAAGACTGACTACATGCAAGTGGTATAAAGCATATATAATTTTCACACATAGCACAATGACACCTTACTATGAAAGATACAACTTGTCAGTGAGCCAGCAGGAAGACCCATATAAGGCACAATTGATGGCTAGTAGCTAGGCCCAAGCTATTCCGGGGGCAGGTTAGAAAGGTGCCTCCCTTTCTATCTGTGGCTTGGGGAGTGCAATAACGGGATCTGCTAGAATGCGCGCATCCCACAAGAAGGAAGGTGTGACCCTGGGTTTCCCTGAGCTACAGACTAGCGAGTGGAGCAGACAGCTAAGTCGTCCATCGTGGTTTCGTGCAGAAAGCGTAATCACGTGATTTCAAGGAAACAGTACTTGACACAGAGAAATGAAACAAGATGGCTCCGGTCACACCAATAGGTTTAAACAGCAAGAAAGTGAATTGTTCCTAACTACAATAAGAATAATGCAATGCTAACGTGCGGTTATAAGGTTATATTGTATATATTAGGCCAATAACATATATTTATCGAATTTATATCCCATCACATGGATGAGGTCAACAGTCAAGACACGTGTAGGCTGTGTAACACCAAGCAAAGAGATATTATAATTTGTTTATGCAAGGAACTGCATCACGAACAGCTACAGTTCCTAAAAGCACCCCTTAAGCAGAAAGGCACCCGCACCAGGAGGGAAGCAGTGCTGGCCATCCTAAACCTGGAGCACACACAAGTGAACTGTAGACTGGTAAAATACCTTATGCTGGGCGAACAAAAGATGCCCAAAATACCGAAAATGATATATATTTAACATAAGGATGAAGCTCTGGTGTTGCTTGACAGCCTACAGATGAGAAGGTTTATTTAGACCACACCAAGGACAGACCACTAGCACTTTAGTGAATAAGCTCGTAACAAGGACAAACAATTGAACAACATGCCCATACGACACTGGTCTACGGGCACGTCCGGCTCGAGCTAAAAATCAGTGACAGCACTGCACTTTACCCTGCGAACTAATGACATACATCAATGCCATTACTGGTAAAACTCTGATTTTAAACTGTACAGTATTTTTCTATCCTGGGTTTTAACTGATTTTACTTGAAGATATTGTTCTATAACAGAGCTCAAAAAGTTGGTAATGGTTGATGAAATTATATTGAATATTTGTTTTTACTTTTTTAAAGCTTGTATTGCAATGGTTTTCGGTATCTATGCAAAAGTAAACTTTTGGTAGACAAGATGGCAAAGAGCTCAAGAACTAAGCTCTGTAGGCTGGGGATCGAAATTGCCAAAAATATCCCTGTTTTGCCCTCTCCACAACCTTGCTGCCTAATGGCATCGGAACATAGGAACTAAAACTCTATTGATACGTGGCTTCAAACCTTACCCGAGTCGATCGGAAGGAATCCTACACTTCACGATCAAGACTTCGCTGGTTACGACCCACCACTCGACCAAACTCGTCCACATCACTGTTGCCTGATAGATGCCCCCGGGACAACGCCGTGACAGAAAGCGGTCCCACAAGAAAAACATCGGGACATCGGCTCCTAGTTCACACAAGGACACCCCAAGGCAAGCAGAGTGCATATCTCCAGAAGCAGCACTGCACTATCCAAGATTACAGAGGTAACAACCCATCCGCGCAAAGGAGCTGCCACAACGATGAAGGAAAACGGGTGTCCCGGTGTAAGCACGCGTATCAGAATGAGCGCTCAGTGCAGGACCAGGCACTCAGACTCTCCTCCCACTCAGAGTCTCTCATTGCAGCAGTTTTTCAGGACCCCAAAAGGTGATGACCCGACTGGAGTTCATCCTCAACCTCAGCGCCGGATAGGAGCGAAGATTATAGCAGCTTTTTGACCCCGTGATGATCTCTGTGGCAGGGTCGCAGCTAACGAACTGCAGGTACTTTTCCCTCCCTCCCTCCCTCAATCCCCCTGCCGCAATCATCACACTAGTCTAGCTGAATCAGTACCAAGCGCTTGCAGCGTTGTTTGGTAATTCGAACAAGTGGCAGCAATCAGCATATTGGGACACATCACACTTGCTTAATTAACAGGTCGCAGAGAACTAGACCGCACACCGTTCAACGGTTTTAATGTTATCGTGATTCAAGTAGCCGGCCCTACGGCTTCTTTATGGTTTTAATCATTAATCTAGACGTTCCCCCTATTTTGCTTCTTTTTTTTAGTTTTTTTCCCTGCTCATTCCAGCACCGGATTAATTAACTGCATCGATGGCCCATTAAACATGGCAAAGCCTCCATTTTGCTCACACGTTGTAAATTGCAGCAATTTCTCCCCTCAAAATGGCAGGCTTAACTAACTAAATAGAGATTGCTTTTCCTTCTCCACATCAAGCCATGAATAAGACATAAGACTACCGAGCTCTACACAATCCTAAAAAGAAACAAAGAATCAACAACTGCAACCTATGGAAAGAGACAATCAATCAATCAATCAAGGCATTTATATAGCGCACTACTCACCCGGAGGGTCTCAAGGCACTTGGGGAGGGGGGGTCCGCTACTGCTCGAACAGCCAGGTCTTGAGCTGCTTCCTGAAGGCGAGGTGGTCCTGGGTCAGGCGGAGGTGGGTCGGGAGTGAGTTCCAAGTCTTGGCGGCCAGGTAGGAGAAGGACCTTCCTCCTGTGGTGGCTCTTCGGATGCGGGGGACGGCGGCGAGGCCATGACCGGTCGATCGAAGCTGGCGTGTGGGAGCGTAGAAGTTGAGGCGGCTGTTGAGGTATCTTGGGCCTTGGTTGTGTAGGGCTTTGTGTGCGTGGGTGAGGAGACGGAAGGTGATTCTCTTGTTGACCGGAAGCCAGTGCAGGTCTCTCAGGTGGCCGGAGATGTGGCTGTGTTGAGGGATGTCGAGGATGAGCCTTGCTGAGGCGTTCTGGATCCGCTGGAGTCTCTTCTGGAGTTTGGCGGTGGTTCCGGCGTAGAGGGAGTTGCCGTAGTCCAGTCGGCTGGTGACGAGGGCCTGGGTGACTGTCTTCCTGGTCTCGGTGGGGATCCACCGGAAGATCTTACGAAGCATGCACAGGATGTTAAAGCACGATGAGGAGACGGCGTTGACTTGTCTGGTCATGGAGAGAGAGGAGTCCAGGATGAAGCCCAGGTTGCGTGCGTGGTCTGTTGGTTTGGGTGCGCTGCCCAGGGCGGGGGGCCACCAGGAGTTGTCCCAGGCAGAGGGTGAAGATCCCAGGATGAGGACTTCCGTCTTGTCTGAGTTCAGTTTCAGGCGGCTGTTCATCATCCACTTGGCTACGTCTGTCATCCCTTCGTGTAGGTTGGCTCTGGCGGTGGCGGGGTCGTTGGTGAGGGAGAGGATCAGCTGGGTGTCGTCGGCGTAGGAGATGATGTTGAGGTTGTGTTGGCATGCGATGGCTGCGAGGGGGCTCATGTAGACGTTGAAGAGGGTTGGGCTGAGCGAGGAGCTTTGAGGAACGCCGCAGATGACTTCGGTGGCTTCTGATCTGAACGGGGGAAGTCGGACTCTGTGTCCTTCCGGCGAGTAAGGAGATGAACCACTCCAGTGCCTTCTCCTGGATTCCGATGTTGCTGAGGCGCTGCACTAGGGTGCGGTGGCAGACAGTGTCGAATGCCACGGAGAGGTCCAGGAGGATGAGGGCCGCTGTTTCTCCGTTGTCGAGCAGGGCTCGGATGTCATCGGTGGCAGCGATGAGGGCGGTCTCGATGCTGTGGTTGGACCGGAAGCCAGACTGCAAGAGGTCGAGGGATCCGTTCGTCTCGAGGAAGGCGGCCAGCTGCTTGTTGACGGTCTTTTCGATGACTTTGGCTGGAAACGGGAGGAGCGAGATGGGGCAGTAGTTTTTGAGTTCGGTGGGGTCCGCTGATGGTTTCTTCAGTAGAGCGCTGAGTTCGGTGTGCTTCCAGCTCTCCGGGAAGGTAGCGGTGTCGAAGGAGGTGTTGATGATGTCCCGCAGATGGGGTGCGATGACAGAGTCGGCCTTGTTGAAGACGTGGTGAGGGCAGGGGTCGGTTGGAGATCCGGAGTGGATGGAGTTCATCGTGCAGGTGGTGTCTTCGGTGCTGATCGGGGTCCGAGCGCGGAGGGTGGTGGTGGGGGGCGATGGTGCGGTCGTGGCGTGCGTCGGTTAAGTGTTGAAGCTGTTGTGTATGTCCGCAATCTTATTGTGGAAGTAAGAGGCGAGGGAGTTGCAGAGGTCTTGTGAAGGGGTGATGTCGTTGTTTCCGGCGCTGGGGTTGGAGATCTCTTTAACGATGTTGAAGAGTTCCTTGCTGTTGTGTGCATTGTTGTCCAGTCGTTCCTTGAATGTGGTTTTCTTGGTGGCGTGGATCAGTTGGTGGTGTTTTCGGGTGGCGAGCTTGAGGGTGGTCATGTTGTCTGGTCTCTGCTCCAGGCTTTCTCGAGGGCTCGGCAGTTCTTCTTGGAGCTCTTGAGTTCGTCGGTGAACCATGGGGCTTTCTTGCTGCCGGGTCTGCTAGGCGGGGTCCTCAGAGGGGCGAGGTTGTCTGCGCAGTTGCTGATCCACTTCATAAGGTTGTTGGCGGCCTGGCTGGGGTTCGTTGTGCTGGTGGTAGGGTTCAGGCTCAGAGAAGCGGCGAGCTGGCCGGCTGTGATCTTGTTCCAGCTTCTGCGTGCAAGCTGTTGCTGGTGGTGGTGGACCGTGGTCCTTCTGAAGCTGAAGTGGACGCAGCTCTTGAGTCCGGTGGTGTGGCAGAAGGCGATGTCCTTGCTGGATGAGAAGACGGGGTCGAGTGTGTGTCCGGCGTAGTGGGTGGGGGTGGTCACCAGTTGCTTGAGACTGAGGTTGGCGAGGTTGTCCAGCAGGGTGGCGGTGTTGCGGTCGTTGTTGTTCTCCAGGTGGAAGTTGAGGTCCCCGAGGAGGAGGTAGTCAGCGGAGGGGAGGGCGTGCGGGCTGACGAAGTCTGCGATGTCTTCGCTGAATTGTGTGCGTGGTCCCGGGGGTCTGTAGATGAGGTTGCCTCAGAGGGTGGTCTTGAGGTCGGTGTGTATCTGGAAGTGCAGGTGTTCGGCGGTTGGGAGGGCGTCGTCGGTGTTGGTCGTGATGCGGATGGTGTTCCTGTGGACGATGGCGATGCCTCCTCCCGTCTGGTTGACGCGGTCCCTCCTGGTGATCTTGTATCCGTCCGGGATGGAGATGTCGGGTGCTGAGGAGGCATTCATCCAGGTTTCCGTGAGGAAGGCGACGTCGGGAGATGTGGTGTCGAGCAGGTTCCAGAGTTCGACGGCATGTCTGTGGACGGAGCGGGTGTTGAGCAGGATGCACTTCAGGTGGTTGCTGCTGGTGCTCGGCTTGGTGGGTGCTGGTGTAGTGCAGGTCCGGATGCAGGTGAACTTGCAGGAGTGGCAGCAGAAGGGTCCGTGGGTGTGTCTTGGGGTGGCTCGGTAGCAACCCGGGAATCGGCCGGCGTTGGGTGCTTTGAGTTCGGTGGCGCTGTAGGTCCGGCGGATGGGCTGGTGTCTGCGGGGTCCAGGGGTCCTGGCACTGGGCGCGGTCCAGGCGCGGACGGGCGCAGACAGGATTACCTTTGGCACACCTTCGGCGCTCAATCGGTGCTCCCGCTGCGCGCGGTCGCTCTGGGGGCGTCATAAGTGAGGAGCCGGGGGGGCGGGTCAGCCGGGGGGCGGGAGCGGGGCGGCCAATGGGCAGGAGGGGGGCGGAGACGCCGGAGGGCAGTGGCGGGAAAGGAGGACCGAGGGCGGCTCAGCGGTGGCTGGGTCGTCCGGCGGCTGGGCAGAAAGCTCACAGGAAGGGGTACAGAAGGCAAAAGGGGAGAGGGGAACACAAAAGTAAAATACACAGGGCGAAAGGCAACAGGGGAAACAGAGGCACAATATAGACGGCGGAGTGCAGAGGGGGAGAGGGGGAGACAAAGGTTAGATAAACAAGGTGAGAGGCAACAGGGGAAACACAGGTACAAAACAGACGGCGGAATGCAGGGCAGAATGAGGCAGCAGCAGGAAGTGTGCCGCAGTCAACAGGGCAGAGTACTGGCAGACAGCGGGCAGGAGCAGTGGTGTGGGGGCGACCTCGCCTGGAGCAGGCTCTGCGGTCGCTCCCTATCCCTGCGCTTGGTCCCCTTAAGTGAGGAGCCGGGAAGACGGGTCAGCTGGGTGGCGGGAGCGGGGCGGCCAATGGGCAGGAGGGGGGCGGAGACGCCGGAGGGCAGTGGCGGGAAAGGAGGACCGAGGGCGGCTCAGCGGTGGCTGGGTCATCCGGCAGCTGGGCAGGAAGCTCACAGGAAGGGGTACAGAAGGCAAAAGGGGAGAGGAGAGCACAAAAGTAAAATACGCAGAGCGAAAGGCAACAGGGGAAACAGAGGCACAATATACACGGCGGAGTGCAGAGGGGGAGAGGGGGAGACAAAGGTTAGGTAAACAAGGCGAGAGGCAACAGGGGAAACACAGGTACAAAACAGACGGCGGAATGCAGGGCAGAATGAGGCAGCAGCAGGAAGTGCGCAGCAGTCAGCAGGGCAGAGTACTGGCAGACAGCGGGCAGGAGCAGTGGTGTGGGGGCGACCTCGCCTGGAGCAGGCTCAGTGGACTTTACCCAGAGAGGCAATCTCATGGAAAGAGCGATAGGACACACACTTGAGCCAAACCGTCACTGGTCAAACAAGCAGCCATCTTGGAACAGCTTTTCTATTAAGCCCGACCTTTGATGACTACGTCAGCACGGGAGTACCCCACACCAATCAGGATTCCTGGATACTGTTTTTTTCCAACTCTGGGCTGCTCTGCCGCACCTCCACAATAGTCTCGGCTACTTACAGGCCACACCCGCTACCAACCGCCTTTACATAATCCTACATGGAGCAACCTTTTCATCTCTCTCCATTGAAATTGAGAAAGGGGGTAACCTTTGTACTAACAAGATAGCAACCATCTTGGAGTGATCTATCATTTGGCACTTCCCTCATTATTCAGCCCAACCACTCACCACTACAGGACGCCAAGGCGCAACTAACCTCTCCTCCCATCGATTCATATAGAACCCGAACTCAGTCTTTAACTATGCACCCGCCAAACCCCTCCCAGAACTCTAAATTCGTACGCTACAGACCCAACTCCTCGCAAGATCGCAGACATCCATAACGGCTTCAACAACCTGACCACCCGACAGCCACCGAGACCTCTGGATCCATGGCCTCCACCCACATCGATCCCCTGCTCACCTGGACCAACATAAACAACAACACCATCCAAATCATGAACACCATCTACTCTGGCTCTCCGTCAGACCAATTCCCACACCACATTTTCAACAAAGCCAGCGCCACCATCGCACCCCATCTCCGTAAGGCCATCAACATCTCCTTTGAGACCGCGACCTTCCCGGAGAGCTGGAAGCACGCCGAGATCAACGCCTTACTCAAAAAACCCAAGGCTGACCTGAAGGACCTCAAGAACTTCCGTCCCATCTCCCTGCTGAGGTATTCGAGAAGACTGTCAACAGACAACTGACCCGCTACCTCCAGGAGAACAGCATCCTAGACACGTACCAGTCTGGGTTCAGCAGCAACCACAGTACTGAAACTGCCCTCATCGCTGCCACCAACTACATCAGGGCCCTGCTGGACAATGGCGAGACCGCTGCCCTCATCCTCCTGGACCTTTCAATCACCTTTGACACCGTCTGCCACCGCACCCTATGCACCCGCCTCCACAACGCAGGGATCTGAGACAAGGCTCTGGAATGGATCACCTCCCTCTCTGGCAGAACCCAGACCATCTGCCTCCCCCCTTTCTGATCCGAAGCCACCGAGATAATCTGCGGCGTACCCCAAGGATCATCCCTCAGCCCGACATTGTTTAACATCTAAATGGCACCACTCGCTCACGTCGCCGACTGCACGACCTCAACATCATCTCCTACACCAACGACACCCAGCTGATCCTCTCCCTCACCAAAGACCCCCTCACCGCCAAAACCAACCTCCACGAAGGAATGAAAGCCGTTGCCGAGTGGATGAGGAACAGCCATCTGAAGCTCATCCTCGGCTCCACCTCCTCGGCCTGGGACGACTCCTGGTAGCCGACCACACTGGGAGCAGCACCGACTAAGCATGCAACCTGGGGTTCATCCTCGACTCAAGACTCTCCATGACCAAGCAAGTCAACGCTGTCTTGTTCTCCTGCTTCAACACCCTCCCCATGCCTCGCACGATCTAAAGGTGGATCCCCACCGAAACTAGAAGAACAGTCACCCATGCCCTAGTCAGTAGCAGGTTGGGCTACGAAAACGCCCTCTACGCAGGAGCCTCGGCCAAACTCCTGAAACGACTACAATGCATACAGAATGCCTCTGCACACCTGATCGTCAATATCCTTTGCCACAGCCACATAACACCCCACCTGAGAGACCTGCACTGGCTTCCCGTCAACAAGAGGATCACCTTCAAGCTCCTCACCCACGCACACAAGGCACTCCACAACACCAGACCAGCATACCTAAACAGACAACTCACCTTCTACACCCGAACCGCCAGCTCCGCTCCGCCGACCTCTCCCTCACCACCATCCCCTGCATTCAAAGAGCAACCACCTGCGGCAGATCATTCTCCCACAAAGACCTGGAACACCCTCCCCATCCTCCTACGGCAGACACAGAATCTACTAACCATCAGGAGGCTACTCAAGACCTGGCTATGTGATCAGAAGCATCACCCCTCCCCTTCTCCCCCCCAGCGCCTTGAGACCATCACAGGTGAGTAGTGCACTTTACAAATATTCTGATTGTCCATAAAGTACCCAGAAAATCTGACAAGTAATGCTAAAAAGAACCCAAAGCACAGTACCTTAAAACAGCACCTAGAAACACTTATAGTAAACAACTACCACACCGTGACTAATGACAAAATGAAAACTAACTTAATCTTTTACACAAATCACCTGACTAAGCGGAAAAACACCTTCCTTCTTCACTTTCAAGTCACCAAATCAGTAAATATTCCCTATGGCAAAAAAATCTCCACAACAGTCCAGTCCCCCCTACCTTTAAAGGGGATCTCACAATGTCCATCTTCAGAACAGGAAACATTCTCATACAGGCCACTGACCCGCACCTCACCATTTTTGATCGGCACTACCCAACACTTCTCTTCTCTCTAACTCATCAAACCCAATCCCCCACCACCCAGACAAGAAATTTGGAACCAGCACAATCCCCCTCCACAGACGATCCATGCTACAACTTATGGACGTCCACCATCACTAATTATAATCTCAATACCCCTATCATCACATTCCGCCACCTAACGCCCTCTATAATGGCTTCAACCGACCCCACCAGGGCCAGCAAATGCACAGTTTATAAACACCACAAGGTTGATCCTGAGCGAGGCCAATCATATTCAAATGACAGTCCTTCCGTTGCGGAACCCACTACAGGCACCCCCCTCAATTTCTGGAGACCCAACTTTACCCTCACAAACGATCCTCAACTCCTCAACTGTCCCTACTGCCCCTGCCCAAACCATCTCCATACCCAACGTCAGTGATAATCCCTCGGACAATGACTTCCCTCAAACCACTGCACACTCTTCCCCGACCCTCCACAACATGTCCAACCCACCCCCACCTCTAATCACTCTGCCAATCCCCTGGACAAGGACTTCTTCCATAGCATTACTTACTCCCCTCCCTTGGACCAAAGACCCACAACACCTCCTCCTAACCTCTGGACCAGAAACAACAACGACCCAACTCCTCATGTCCAATCTCCCTTACTCAATCAATCAACCATTTATAGACCGCGCTACATACCCGTGAAGGTTTCAAGGCGCTGGGGAGTGGAGGGGGGCCTCTACTGATTGAACAGCCAGGTCTTGAGAAGTCTCCTGAAGGTCAGCAGGCCTTGGGTCTGTCGTAGGCTCAGTGGGAGGGTATTCCAGGTCTTGGCGGCAAGGTGGGAGAAGGATCTCCCGCCAGTGGTTGTTCTTCAGATGCGCGGGACGGTGGGGAGTGCGAGGTTGGCGGAGCGGAGCTGGCAGTTAGGGATGTAGAAGGAAAGTCATCTGTTGAGGTAGGCTGGGCCGGTCTTGTGGAGTGCCTTGTGTGCGTGGATGAGGAGCTTGAAGGACAGCCTCTTGTTGGTGGTCAGCCAGTTCAGGTTTCCCCGGTGGGGGTGATGTGGCCGTGGCGTGGGACATCAAGGATCAGTCGTGCCGATGCGTTTTGGATGCGTTGCAGTCGTTTAATGAGCTTGGTCTGGGCTCCTGCATAGAGGGCGTTTCCGTAGTTGAGTCTGCTGCTGACGAGGGCCTGGGTGACTGTTCTTGTATCTGTCGGGATCCACCTGTAGATCTTGCGGAGCATGCGGAGGGTGTTGAAGCCGGAGGAGGAGACTGCGTTAACTTGCTTGGTCATGGAGAGCGTTGAGTCGAGGATGATACCCAGGTTTCGGGTCTGCCTCCAGTGCCGTCGGCCACCAGGAGTCGACCCAGGATAATGGGTTGGAGCAGAGGATGAGGACCTCCGTTTTATCTGAGTTCAGCTTCAGTCGGCTGATCTTCATCCAGTCGCCGACGGCCTTCATTCCTTCGTGGAGGTTGACTTCGGCAGTAACGGGGTCCTTGGTGAGGGAGAGGATCAGTTGAGTGTCGTCGGCGTAGGAGATTATGTTGAGGTCATGCTGTCGGGCGACGTGTGTGAGCAGGGCCATGTAAATGTTGAACAGTGTCGGGCTGAGAGAGGATCCCAGTGGTACACCGCAGATGATCTCGGAGGCTTTGGATCGGAAAGGGGGGAGGCGGACGCTCTGGGCTCTGCCGGAGAGGAAGGAGGTGGTCCATTCCAGGGCTTTGTCTTGGATCCCTACGGCGTGGAGGCGTGCGCATAATGTGTGGTGGCAGCCGGTGTCGAAGGCGGCGGAGAGGTCCAGGAGGATGTGGGCTGAGGTCTCACCATTGTCCAGCATGGTCCTGATGTCGTCAGTGGCGGCGATGAAGGCGGTTTCGGTGCTCCAAATCCCAATGATGCCACTCAATCCCACAACCTTGTACCCTCTCCTTCCTCAGACCCTAGTCATACACCATTCCAGACCAAGGCAATAAGCCCTTTCAGCAAACTTACCCAGCTACTGACCCGAAGGGAGCAGAAAATTGACTCCCTAGTGGCACATATCCACACCGACAGCTAGACCTTCCCAACCGGATAAAGCCACCTTGCTCACACAATCCTGGCAACTACACAACTTCCCCCCATTACAGCTTCTTCCTTAGGACCCACCTAGCACCCCATGGCCCACAAACCCTGTGAGGAAGCAGGTACATCGACCTAGCCGAGCTCTCCGCCCCACCTCAGAACGAGAAGAAGATATCAACGACTCTTACCTCAAAATTAGCCAGAACTCGGCCCCATTGGCAATTCCAGTTTTTGTGAGCACTAATAGAATCCCTAGACCGGTCCGCTCGCCCAGACCCCCTGCTCAATACACTCCTATACATACAGTAGACACCACCTCTGAGGCACCCCTTCCTATATCGTGCATTTTCCTCAATTGTAGATCAGCAGTACAAAACGCCACAGATATTGCTGAAGTTATACTCGCAGAAGAAATAGACATTGCATTCCTCACCGAATCCTGGCTCAATGACCATTCTTCCCCCATCCTAGACCTTCTCACCCCTCCAGGCTACATCATCATCTGACATGAAAGACCAGTCAAAACTGGTGGCGACCTAGCTATCATTCATAAAGAAGGAATACAGCTTACCAGATTAAAATGCACAGAATACCTGACTCTTGAGTACCTAGGTGTTGAACTTACAGTCAAAGGCACCACACCCATCAAATTGCTCACCATCTACCATCCTCCTGGTGAACGTACCCTCTTTGCTGAAGAACTAACCGGCCTAATAACTCATTTCTCCCTAACAGACACAGAAGACATATTCCTGGGGGGACTTCAATATCCACTGGAACAACCCAGAAGACACTACAACCCAGAACCTCTCTAACCTGTTTGAAATTACCAACCTCAAACAACTCTGCAATGAACCAACGCACATCAAAGGAGCAACTCTGGATACAATCATCACCAAAAACGAGCTGGTCTCTGAGATCGATTTCTCCCACTGACTGGTCCAACCACCACCTCATAATGATTAATATTGACTCACACGTCAGAAACCATCCTATAAGACCGGACAACCTTAAGCACTGGACCAGGAACATCAAAGGAGTCCCCATAACTGAACTGAAATTCAGGATTCAGGCTCATCTACTACCCCAGCCCTCCAATATGACAACTGATGACCTCACAACCCACTTTAATGCCACAATGACAGAGGTATTAGATTAAGTAGCACCACTCAAATTCGAACATTTGAGATCTACCAAATCCAAATCTTGGTTCAACGTGGATCTTAATAACTAAAGAAGACAACTAGGACAATCAGAAAGGACTTGGAGAGTTAACCCTTCGAGTCTTAACCTAGCGCAACTTAGATCAACCCGGTTGGCATAGAAAAAAACCCAACTTTTTAGAGGAAAGGCCACTTTCTTACGCAGCCAACAAGACCAGGTGAATAACAGACCTAGAGAACTCTTCAACATTGTCAAAGGTCAAACAAACGGCACACCCCCACAAGAAATAAAAGACACCCTAGACTGATGCGAAGAAATCGCCAGCTTCTTCACAGATAAAGTCTCAAAAATTGAGCAATCCTTCATCCAAACCTCAAACCCTCCAACCCTCCCTCCCTCACAACTTGCCCCACTTTATCCACCCTTGACCAAGCAGAGCGTAACCATACCACAGGCAACCAGGCACGCTTCCAACTGAAAAACAAGCAGTGGCATAGCCAATAGGTCTCGCGTTTGGGACCTTATGTGTTTAGCCAGAATTTTTGGCTTTGTGTAGAGCATTGTGGCTGCTGTGCCTTATGTTGAACAGTTACAATAAAAAGTGTTAAGCATTGTTGTTACCTTTATACAAACGAAGACGACATTATATACAACTGAATAACCGGATTAAAAAAAGATTTTAACATAAGTGTCTTCTACTTTTTTTGTACTTGCACTGCTGGCAACTTCTTTCTGCCTGTTCTCATGCTTGTTTGTTGTTGGACTTGCCCCTTCTGGCAGGTTCACCCCTAAACTTTTTGCTTTGATATGTGACTTGGTGTTGGTTGTTTTTGGCTTCTGCGCACTTTCACTGTGTCCCAGTGTAAAGTGCGTGCGCACTCTGAGTGCATGTGGTGAGATTGGCCTGCCCTCCCATAGGAATGCATGGGGAATGCGTGTGTCCATGTTAGTTCCTGATGTGTGGGGAGTTCAGGGTCGAGTTTGGTATGTTCGAACTTGTGAGATTAAATGCTGCGCGATGATGTGTGAGGCGTTAATGTGTCTAGTGTGGAAGTGAGATCCCTGAACTGGCTGCCTTTTGAAGCTAGAATACATCTGAAAATCGCCTGCATGACACACAAGGCGGTACATCTAAACTCACCCGGATACCTCGCTCAGAAACTGACAATCTCTGGAGGAACTAGAAACACCAGAGGCACAAACAATCTTCTGTTGAAACCTCGAAGATTCCGGAAGGAAAAAACATATAAGCGCTCCTTCTCAGGAATGGCGCCTACGATCTGGAACTCTCTCCCGCCGGAAACCAGGCTTATCTCTTCCACCACACTCTTTAAAAATGAAGTAAAAGCTATACTCATGGCTAAATACACCTGAACTACTATCTCGAACACTGTTAGTACTCTGCACCGATCTATACTACATGTTTGACCCTTTTGAGTATTTGTATTAACTGTCTTATTACTCACATGTTTGGCTTTGTAGCCAACTATTTGTACTATTTTGTACTCATGTATGGCTATTGATTTATCTGTCTAACTATGCTACCTCATGTACTTCTCTTTGTAAAGCGCTCTGATATCTGCAAGGATCTTGTCCGCGCTATATAAAACTTTCAAATAAAATAAATAAATAAATAAAATGAATAAATGTGAATTGGCTGTCTGGCTTGTGATTGGCTGGAGCTGGCTGGTGTGCCTGGCTCCAGGAGTCAGGATGGGTATGCCCCGGTGGGGAGTGGAGAGATCCGCATATTGATGGCAGGGAGGAGTGCACCTGGGACCTGAATAGGGCTGGGCTTTCCCTACACAATGCTGGCTACGCCCCCTGTGGTGCGACTGATGACCCTAGCCTGGCGAGTGAGGGGGAGAGGGGCTGAGCACAACAGAGTGCTCCAAAACCAGCTGAGTCTGGTTTTTCCCTTAACCCTGCAGCCTAGACAAAGGATTTATGTGTATAAAAAGGGGCTGCGACCCCTTGCAAAATGTTCTGCTGATCCTAGCTTGAGGGGGGCCTGCTGCTGCTGGGCGCCAGGAGGAACGCCACTGGGGACTGCCTCCCGGCCCTGGAGGGCCCTGTGAGCTGGCCCCTGGGCCCAGCCTTTGCGCCCCCCTGCACTCTGACAGACTTTCCCTGGACTTAGCCACCTCTAGTGCCTTGGGAGCACTAGGCTTTATTGTAAATAGAGCTGGGTTTGTAATTTAGAGGAGCGCTATTCCTGCCTATCCCAGAGGGCTCTTCACTTTTATTTTAAACTAGCACTGGGGCGGGGCGTGGCCAAGATGGCGGGCTGAGTGGTCGCACTTGCTGTGAGCTCCGCCGGCCCTGGGCCCTTAACCTACTAATCTAGCGCTGATCTCCCCCCCGGGACGCTGCACTTGGCGAGATATAAGCGCCGGACATCGGAGTGGCGGCTGTGAGGGCAGAGACCGCCGGAACCGGAGGCTGAGCGGTCCCGGAGTCCTCGCCGGGAACGAGGAGGGCCCTAGGCCTGGAGCGGAGGTGGAGCCGGAGCTTGGTTTTGGCGGCCGTCTACCTTGGTGACTGCGGAGGGGCCGCTGTTTTTTCCCACTTGACCCCGACCACCATCACCGCAACCCACCCTGTGGCGAATCCCGAGGAGCTGCACCACTTGGTGCCCGGAGGCGGGGCGTCGGCGGAGTGAGCCGCGGGGCCGGACACTACGCGAGGCCGTGGCTTTGGCCTATGCCCCCGTACTGCGGAGGCACTAGAGATCACGAGGTGTGGCGCTCGCCCAACGGCCCCTCGGAGGGACCCCCTGGGTGCGGGAGTGCACCCCCAGATCCCCAGGTGCCGAGAAGGGGGTCGAGAGACATGGTGCTGCTGCCCAGGAAGATCCCGCACGTGGCGCCGAAACTGCGGCCTGCCTTTCCTGGAGCTCCGGAGGTGCAGTGGTGGGTGTTCTAGCGGCTGGCTGTGGCAGCGCTCGGCTGCCTGTGTCCTCCCGGGGTCAGCCCCTCTCCCGATGCCGACGCTTTGCCTTGGAAGGGCGTTTGGGGTGATATGACCTGCACAGACTTGGCGGTGAGGCGGTAGCACGCTGGAAAGTTGGCGCGGTCCCCCCCGCTGACGTACCTGGGAAGGATATACAGGACCGGTTCGAGGGAGGCCATCTGAGGAGCGAGAAGGCCGGGGATCGCGCCTGTGGTGTTGGCCGTGGTGGACGAGGGAACAGGACTAGGCCAGTCGGGCCTGGAGACTCGGGTGGGATCGCACCCTGCCGGACATGTTAGGCAGAAACGCCGCGAGACAGGATAGGGGACAGCCGTCTCCGAGTCTCTCGGGTGGCTCCCAGGGAGCGAGTGGAGGGGAGCCCCCGGTCACGAGATCCTTCCTTGAGTCCCTCTTCGGTACATTGCGGGACGATTTCCAAACACTCAAGCAGGAGGTGGCGGGTGAGGTCCGGGAGATACGACGGGAGGTTGATGGCCTGGGAGAGAGAGTGGCAACAGTGGAAAGTGCTGGCCATGCCAGGGACGAAGAGATCACGCAGTTAAAGCAGGAGGTTATACGGCTTCGGGACCAGCATCTTGATCTTCAGTCACATGCCAAAGACCTTGAAAACCGTTCCCGGAGGAACAACATCCGAGTCTGGGGAGTTCCTTCCCGAGAAGAGGGGGAGGACGTGGCTGCGTACCTAGGGGACTTATTCAGAGAGGTGCTGGGTGAATCGGCCGACTTCCCCATTCGGATCGATAGGGCGCACAGAGTGGGATTACAGCGCCGGGCCTCGGCACCCCCACCTGACATTTTGGCCTTCCTGCCGGATTATCCCCTGAAGGAACGAATACTTCGCAAGGCATGGAGGAGATCGTCCTTGGAATTTAGGGGTCACCGGGTGGCACTCTACCAGGATCTCGCAGCATCCACCCTGCAGAAACGCAAGGCCTTTAAAATTGCGACTGATTTTCTTCGGGAGCATGGCACTCAATACTCCTGGGGGCACCCTTTCCGCCTTATTTTCCGGTGGAATGGGACTCTTCATCAGCTGCGTTCCCTTCAGGATACATGTGGGGTGCTGGGTATCACTGCTACGGACGACGGAACGTACACACCTCGCCGGTGCCGTATCACTAGGGATGGCTGGCAGACAATCCCTGGCCGGCGGTCCTCGGCCTCCTCAACGCGACCGGGTTCGCCTGCTGCAACTGCAGACCTGGACGATGCAGCGCGAGATGGAGCCACCGTCACGGCGACAAGTGAAGTCGCGTTGACAGCCTGAATGAACTCCGGGGGGAGATCGACATCGCCATTACTGTAATGCAGGTTTGGGGGTTCGGGGTGGGCTGGGAAGTGCGTAGTGGCTGGACGTCCACTTTTCTGACTCTCCATAGGCTTGTCCGCTACGGACCGGACTGGGACAATGGTTTTTGGTGGGTTGTTGGGGGACCGGGGGGGTGAGGTTGGGGTTGTTGTGACAGTCCCAGTTGTGGGTGGGGACTGGGGTCAGTTGGGCAGTTGGAGGGGAAGGAAGCAGTTCTTGGGGGATCGGGAAGGGGGTGGGACAGGCAAGGGGGGGGATCCGGGAGTTGGTGGGGAAGGGGGAGGGTCGTCCAGTGCACAATGGGGTTCCTTGTTATTCAGGCAATGTATGTGCTTTTTGGTATGCTCAGAATTGACTGCTGCAATTACAGCTTTGACTTTCTTTTTGATTTGCTGGAGAGTAAGGGAGGGCTGACCAGTACAAGTGGTGGTCTCTAGCTTTCCGGACATTGATTGGGCCTCTTGCTTTGATCGGACATATTTACCCCACACATGTTAGCGCTTTGTTCATTATTGTGTCACCTCCACTACATTGCAGCATTCGTGCCCTTATTGCCCTGTTGCTATGGGGCACCATCGCTTTCTGCTACACCCTTTCACACGCCTCCTGACACTTGCAAGGTTGTGACCCTGAATGTCCGGGGACTAAATAATCCGGTCAAGAGAAGGGCTGTGCTCTCACTTCTGGAGAGTACCCAGGCAGACATTTGTCTTCTCCAGGAAACACACCTATTGTCACAGGACACGCACAGACTCCGTTCTCATAAGTTCCCGTCACAGTTCTTTTCCTCTTGTACTACTAAAACGTCTGGGGTGGCGATACTGGTGGCCCGACACTTTAGGGGAGAGGTCTTCCACAAGTTCGCCGAACAAAAAGGCAGGCTACTCGCATATCGGTTTAAGATAGGGGACCTTCTGTTTACGATCGGGTCCCTATATAGTCCTAATGAAAGGCAGGATCGATTCCTACAGACCACGATCGAGGACATTACCTCTTCCCAGGACAGACACATCATACTCGGTGGTGACTTCAACATGGTCTTTAACTCTGCACTGGATAGATCGGCGCAATGCTCCCCGCAGGTCGGGGAATTCTCCGCTGACCGTAGGGCTCAGTTGGAGGCGGTGGACCTCCTTGATCTGTGGCGACACATGCACCCCGCGGACAGGGAATACTCGTACTACTCCCATGCGCACAAGACGTATGCGAGGCTGGACCACCTTTTAGATACCTCCCCGGTGCGGGCGTTGACCTCGGGGTCAGAGATAGGTGTGATTTCCCTTTCAGACTATGCCCCAGTTGAGACCACGTTATGTTTGCCCCCGGCCGTTTCTCAGCCTAGGACGTGGCGTCTACGTGACACGCTGTTACATAGGATGGAGGTAGTGGTCCGCATTCAGGAGGCGATCCGGGACTTTCAATCCCATAACGACAACGCTGATATTAGCCGGGCCACGCAGTGGGCGGCACTGAAGGCGGTGATTCGAGGGGAATTTTTGGCGATTTCCTCGGCTGACAAAGAACGGCAGGCCAAGAGAGATGAACTTACGGGTCGGGTTAGAGAACTTGAGCAGATACATCATAGGACTGGGGCTCACAGGATCTGGAGGCAGCTCAAGGAAGTGAGGAAGCTCCTGGCAGCCTTGGATCTCGACCGGGCGGAGTATGCGGCACTCCGGCTACGTCACACTTTTTATACTGGAGGAGACCGCTGTGGTAAACTGCTAGCCCACAGGCTCCGGGTGACACGTCAGAATCAACTAGTTAAGGAAATTTCAGATCAGGCAGGGAATGTAGAGATGGAAGACGCTCGGATCGCGGCCGTTTTCCGCGACTTTTATAAGGACCTCTACACGGGAGAGCCTCCAGACGAGATGGCTATGGCTGCTTACTTGGATTTGGTGACGTTGCGGTCACTGGATCCTTTGCAGGCGGAATATTTGGATAGAGACATTCGGATAGAGGAAGTGGTCTCTGCTATTGCCAGACTTAAACATGGCAAAGCGCCTGGGCAGGATGGATTCACGGCCCTCTATTATAAAACTTTCTGCACATCTTCAGCCCCCGTGCTTACGCACCTCTTCAATTCCTTTGCTGATCCCGGAGCTATCACACCTGATCTTCTCAGGGCCTCTGTTACGGTTATCCCTAAGCCTGGTAAGTACCCGAAGCACTGTGGGTCTTATCGACCGATCTCTCTTTTAAATATTGATTTAAAGTTGTATACTGGGATTTTAGCCGCGCGACTAGCTCTTCACTTGCCCGGTCTTATCGACCCTGACCAAGCAGGTTTTGTCCCAGGGAGACAGACAGTGGACAATATGAACCGGATTGTCCACCTTCTGGAGAAGACTTCCCGGATTCCGGGAGAACGAATGATGCTGGCGGTAGATGCAGAGAAGGCATTTGACCGAGTCCACTGGCCTTATCTGGAGCAGGTTCTAGTGAAAGCGGGGATAGGGGCCAAGTTCCGATCCATGATTCTTAACTGTTACAAACAACCATCAGCAGTGGTCCGGGTTAACGGGTTTACATCTGCGACCTTTGACATTGAACGTGGCACCCGGCAGGGCTGCCCGCTCTCGCCCTTGCTCTTTGCTCTTTATATGGAGCCGTTTGCTCAACGGGTGCGTGATAATCCTGCGGTGACTGGAATTCGGATGGGGGGTTTCACGCACGCTATCAGCCTCAATGCAGACGATGTCATCCTGTCCATTGACGGACCCCGGACGGCCCTCCCGGCGTGTATAGAGGAATTGGACTCCTTCGGCACGGTAGCGGGGTTTAAAATGAATATGTGGAAGTCGGTGGCTTTAGACATCTCCCTCAAGCCGACTACTAGAGCCTATTTGCAACATAGGTTTCCCATGCTTTGATCTTCGGGTGCAGTACCTTACCTGGGGATTCAGATTGCTCCCACTTTGTCCGCCATGGTGTCGGCCAACTATCAAGCCCTAGGTGCAAAGATTAGGGAGGAACTGGGGCGGTGGAATCGCGGGACTCTCTTGGCTGAGCAGGATAGCTGCTGTCAAAATGACGGCCCTTGCCGCTCCAACGGCCGGTCGGGTGGATACCGCAACTACAAGCGGACGTTTCACGCTTTGTCTAGCAGGGTAAGAAGCCTAGAATGCGCAGAGCCCTCTCGCTGCTGGCCCCTGAAGCAGGCGGTTTGGGGATACCCGATTTCCGCAAATACTTTCAGGCTACGCAGCTACGTTATCTCGTGGAATGGAGTAGGTGGGAGTCCGATAAACATTAGCTCTTCCAAGACCAGTCGGTGGCAGGGAGAACTTTGCAGGAGATTCCTTTCCTGCGTCGTCCGCATAGGCCCAAAAACCTCTATGCCTCCTTTGTTGCGAGAGTCCCCCTGCGGGTGTGGGATGTTACTAACCTCCCACACGGTCTCACCACGTTCCCGTCACCGCTCACACCGCTGGTGGACAATCCAGACTTTACCCCGGGACTGGAGAGGGGAGCGTTCACGCATTGGAGGCAGGCGGGGTGCCGAGCCCTGTGCCATTTATATGGCCCTGAGGGGGTTATCCCCTTCTCCCAACTCCGTCAGGAGTTTTCACTCCCGGAAAGCGGCAGACACCGCTATCTGCAGGCTCGCCACTGGGCCCTCCAGCCGCAAGTGAGGGAGCCAGCCGACAGGCTTTTTCTTCCTTATGAAAAGTGGCTTCTACCGAGAACATCGGATGCCAAACTGATTACAGATCTTTACAAGCTGCTGCAACCACCTGCGACACACAGTTATCATCCCGGGAGAGAGCGCTGGGAAAGGGAACTGGGGAGGACACTGAGCCCTAAGGAATGGGAGCACATATCTTATAGGGCGAGGCACTCGGCATATCACATGGGGCTCACTTATACTCTGACCAAGGTCTCCACCTACTGGTACTACACACCTGAACGAGTCCACGAATTTGATCATAGCAAGGAGGACACATGTTGGCGGGGTGTGGGCATTGGGGTACACTCACGCACATTCTATGGGACTGCCCGTTACTGGAGCCTTACTGGAAGGAAGTGTAGGATGATATTGACTCACACTTCAACATTGAATTACCACGCTTCCCTGCTTACACCTTGTTGGGGCTTCCGAACGGGCTGATGTACCCCCTTCGATCCCGTAGGGGCAGACAGATAGCGATAGCTTTAGGCTCTGCAGTCCAAAATATTTTAATACACTGGCACACTGCTACAATACCCTCCATCACAGGCTGGCTCCATAGGCTGTGGCACGTGTTAGGTATGGAGAGAATGTCCCTCGCAGTGGCGGGAGATGTGGAACAATTCAGGGAGCTCTGGCAACCGTTTCATTCCCTATTGCTCACGGAATTTAGGGAACTCACCTGCCCTAAGTACCTCCGCCTTCTGCGGCTTCCAAGCCCGATGGAGCCTGCCCAGTGAATTGTTACTGGACTTCTTCTCCCGGAGGGACGTGGCCTTGATGTATTTTCTGTTTGGTTGGGGACTGTGCACTGGACGGGGGGTGGGGATGGAGGGGGTAGGGGGGTTGGGGGAAGGGAGTTGGGTTGTTGGGGTTTGGGGAAGGGTTACGCGGGGAAAGTAATTTCATGCTGTGACAGAACATATCATGTATTTCTGTGAGGGCATAACCCGTCATGATGATCTTTACTGATGGTGCACCTGAGATCTGGGGGTTATTTCTGCCCTGTCGTAGTGCTTTTTGAAGATGTGCGTTTGTCCCAACGTGTTATGCCGAATAAAATACTTTAAACCTAAAAAGAGCACTGGGGCCACAGCGCAAAGCTGCAGCGTGTGGGAACCCCCCCCCCCATGCTACCCCGGTAAATTGCGGCGTTTCTGCAGCCTTGGCTGATTGTGTATGTAAATCGCGGGTGCCTACCCCGTGACTTTGCCCCCATTTCCGCATTAACTTTCACGGGTGCCCACCCCATTTCATATCTGGAAGAAGAGGGAGCCTACCCCTCGTCTACCTGAAGAAATTCACCGCTGCGGCTCAGGGAGCGCGAGAAACCGGAAGTCAGGCATCCTTTCGCCTGGCAGCGGGCGGGACTTCGTTTGCTGGAGGAAGTCTCGCGCATGCGGCCGTTGCCAAAGGAGAGCCCGGGTGAGGAGACGGAGGCAGACGGGTGCCCACCCCGCCTGCGTGACTGGTGCTGAGTGCAGCCAGAGCCCCAGAGAGGAGCAAGTGCGATCCGGAGAGAAGAGCAGCCCGGTGAGTGTCACGGCCTGGGGCAGTTCTGGGCCGATTCGAAGTGCCGGAGAGAGGCACAGTGTCCTGCTGTGTGTCGAGCGGCCCCATCTAGTCAGCGGGCCGCTCCACCAGGACACAACTTTGCCTCACGTGTCCCTCGAGCGGGACTCCAACGTTTGGGAGCATTCTTTGTCAAAATAGAGCCCATGAGGCTCCCAGCAGCTGCATAATTTCGAGCCTGTAGGCTCCAACGTTTCGGGGGTATTTCAGGAGGTAGAGCGGCCCCGGCTGGCAGTGGGCCGCTCCCCCCAGTTGGCAGCAGTGTCATTGCGAGCCCACGAGGCTCCAGGGGGCATTTTCTTTCTCGAGCCCACGAGGCTCAAACGTATGGCCGCATTGTGGTAATCAGAGCCTGCGAGGCTCCCACGTGATTTGGGGCACAGCTGTGTCAGAGCCCACGAGGCTCCCACGTCATGTTTGGCCGCATTCCTATATTCAGAGCCCCAGAAGAGAGCCAGGAGGCACACTGGTGCCAGGCTCAGTTTCAACAGCTGCCCAGCACTTAGTGGGCAGCTGCTTCGTTTAGGCCTTGCGCATTCTTTGGCTGCCTGCGCAGCCTGCCCAGACATTGGGCCTGTGAGCCCCTGAGGGGCCAGGTTGGCCTGGGGTCAGTTATGTGATTTTTGGCGCAAATGTGATGACCTACCTAATGGGATTTCTGCAGAATATGCAATGCCTTTTTGCCTATACCCCTAAATGTATTTTTATGCTTAGGTGATGCTAGTGAATTCATGGTTCCCTGCGTGATCTTTGCCTAAGGTGTTTAGGATTGCGTAGTGTGTTCCTACCTTCTACCAGTGGTTGCTGGTTGTGTGCTACATTAGCTATTTTGGGCTACAATTATTCTATGTTATAAGTGCTATTTCTACCAAGTGCTAGTTCTACTACGTGCTTATTCCTGACAGTTGTCCATGTGGCCCTGTCCTGTGTATATAATCACCTGTAAATTCCGTCCGTGCCAGTGGCACAGTGTAAATTGTGTGTTTATTATCTAATGTGTTTGGTATAATACAAAGGCTATTTTATATAGAACCTTGTGTGGAGTTTCCTTTGTGTGGTCCTTGGGTGTTGTTGCTGGGTGCGCACGCAAACGCTTCACACATCGCCTCCGGGATAAGCCGGACTGCTCGTGCCAAGCTACCAAGGGGGTGAGCAGGGGTTATCTTGGTGGGTGACCTCCTTGCCCTGACTAGAGTGGTGGTCTCTGCCTGGCTTTGGCGCAAGCCCTAGACAACCAGAAATCGCCATTTCTAACATTTGTTATAATTGTTTTTGTTAAGGGGGAGCGGAACATCAATAACGGGGGAGTGGAGGTTGGAAAACAGTAATATAATGAGAACACAAGCAGCGAACAGACACTAGGGGAGAAACAGATGCCAGATTCCAAGGGCAGACTGACGTGATGCTTAGGTGGTGCACTGATACAAAATGGTGGTGGTGAATGATGTTTGGTGCTCAGGTGGTGACACTACATGGTGTGGATTGGAGGTATGCTGTAGATTGTGGAGTTGAAATATGTTGTTTGGTGTGTCACTATGCGATGTGTTTTGGAAATGTGTGGAGTTGATTTGTGTGGCCTGGAACTGTGGTGTTGAGTGAAATTATGCTTAGTGAAATTGGTATGTGGCACTGAATGGTTTTATGTGGAGTTTATCTATGTTGCATTGAGTAGAGAGTAATTATGTGGGATGTAATTATGTGGCACTGAGTGGTAATATGTGGAGTGTATTTATTTTACATTGAGTATAGAGTAATTATGTGGCTTGTAATTATGTGGTACTGAGTGGTATTATGTGGAGTATATCTATGTTGCATTGAGTAGAGAGTAATTATGTGGGATGTAATTATGTGGCACGGAGTGGTAATATGTGGAGTGTATTTATTTTACATTGAGTAGAGTAATTATGTGGCTTGTAATTATGTGGTACTGAGTGGTATTATGTGGAGTATATCTATGTTGCATTGAGTAGAGAGTAATTATGTGGGATGTAATTATGTGGCACGGAGTGGTAATATGTGGAGTGTATTTATTTTACATTGAGTAGAGTAATTATGTGGCTTGTAATTATGTGGTACTGAGTGGTATTATGTGGAGTTTATTTGTTGCATTGAGTAGAGTGTAATTGTGACATGTGATTATGTGGAGTGTGTGTTGCATTGAGCGCAGTGTAAAGCACCCTTGAGCACAGGGCACATCCTGAGTCTAGTGCCGCATCACACACTTACGTGGGTGATTAAAATCCAGGCGCTGCAACACTGTCATCTTGCCACAGCTGGTCCTGAACACTTTAGTGGGAGCTTATAACTCCAGGCTGCTACAACCTTGACTTCCTGCCAGTGTGTCCGGCTGTCTCTTGACCCTAAGCCCACCAGCTTCAATCGACACTCACCCTGGTGGGACTTCCAGTCCCAGGGTGCAACGCGACGTTCTCCCGCCTTCTGCATCGCGTCACCGCTGCCACAGGTGAGGGGGAGGCGGTACCAGAGCGCTACAAAGCGAAGCCTTACCCCCTCGGTGCGGGACGCGCCCGGGCCAAGGGCGGGCCCGTTCACGCCCGGAGACCGGATGAGGCCGGGCCCCTCCTGTAAACCTGCAAACACAAGGGACGCGCTCTTAATGGAACCCCATTGGGTGAGGGCAACGCTCACCTATATAGTCACCAGGATCTGCTTGAGTCGTTAGGGGAGCGGTGTCCTGCGGTCGGGATCATAAGACCTAGCAGCAGTTGCTCCGCGCTGCCTTTGATCCAGAACAGCACAACAGACGGCAGTACTCGAGGGACTTTGTCGCGCGAACGGATCTCAGTGCAAGTACTGTCAGTCCTGGAATCCACTTGACATTTTTGAGTCAGCGATAGGGCCTAGGTGTGTTTGACTGGATCACTGAAATAATATCTACTACCAAAATATCGAGTTCCCAAAATATCGATGACAAAATATCGAGGGACATAATATCGACTTTCTATCTTCACTAAGGTAAGTACAAAAATATCGACTTTAAAATATCGAGTGTAAAAAATATAGACTGTCAAAATATCGATTTTTTAATGTCTTTAAAATAAGTTAAAACTATTATAATATTACATATATTTAATATAAACATTGTTAAAATTATTAAATAAATGTTACATTATTACATAATTAATGTAAATTTAAAACGTAATAATAATAATACATATATATATAAATACATGTTATTAATAAAACATATAGAATATATTTACCGTGGCATAGCAAAAGGTTTAAATTTAATGTAACCACTCCAGTGGGTGCTACATTACAGAGATCGTTGGATAGCGTAGGGGTAAAAATTACTATTCCCACTCCAGTGGGTGCTACAGTAGAGAAAGCGTACGCCTGTACCCCAAAAACCCTAAACTGACCCTGAACCCTAAAAATATCCCTGTACCCCAAAAACCCAAAACTGACCCTGAACCCTAATAATACCCCTTTACCAAAAAACCCCAAACTGACCCTGAACCCTAAAAATACCCCTTTACCCAAAAACTGAACACTGACCCTGAACCCTAAAAATACCCCTTTACCCAAAAACTGAAAACTGACCCTGAACCCTAAAAATACCCCTTTACCCAAAAACTGAAAACTGACCCTGAACCCTAAAAATACCCCTTTACCCAAAAACTGAAAACTGACCCTGAACCCTATAAACACACAACCCGCTACAGAAAATAAATTTTAAAAAATTAATTATTTATCAATTATTTATTTTAAATTAATTACCAATTATATTTTAATTTACCAATTATTATTTAATTAACAATTACATTAAATTTACATAATTAATTAATTATAATTAAATTACTTCCCACCCTATTCCCCTATAAACACACAACCCGCTACAGAAAATAAATTACTAACAATTAATTATTTATCAATTAATCATTTTTAATTAATTAACTATTATATTTTAATTGATTACCAATTATTATTTAAGTAACAATTACATTAAATTTACATAATTAATTATTTATAATTAAATTACTTCCCACCCTATTCCCCTATAAACCCACAACCCGCTACAGATTTATATTACTCAAATATTATTAAATATTAATAACTTACCTTATTTTCGATATTTTTGTTGTCTATATTTTTTCTAGTCTATATTATGTCTAGTCTATATTTTTGATTCGATATTTTGGCTATTCTAGTCGATATTAGTCGATATTTTTGTTGTCTATATTTTGTCTAGTCTATATTTTGTCCAGTCTATATTTTTTACTCGATATTTTGTCCAATCGATATTTTGGACTCGATATTATGTCTGTTTACCGTGTTTGACTATCTGGTTATTCCTGGACTTGCTGGCCATATCGATTTAACAAACTCATAAACGTGAGGACGATATCGTTGGTGTAACTAGAACCTACTTTTTTTAGCATATGTGTACCTTGGTGCTCGTGATGGGTTTGATTGCCCAGATGAACTGTTAGTTGAAATACCAATCATTTACAGTATAAGTTTGTAATATAGTCCTGAGGAATATTTCATCATTGCGGCTTGTATTGATTCACGCACCTCCCTTTTATCCTTTACTGTATATAACTTTATATTGCACTAGTCACCTTATTCGCTCTAGAGATTTTGCACAGTACAAGGGAACTAATCAAATTATTGGAAGTTGGATATTCTGCTAAAAATGAGTAGGCGGAAATTAATTCCAGGGAAAAGCGTGGTATGAACTTCAGACGCCTTCTTAACCAGGGTTGAATCTGTTCTTAATAATGAAATTTTACTACCAGAACGCAGGCTATCATTGGAGCGCCTTACTTCGCATGGCAGGCTCTTACTTCTGCTTTTCCCGAAGCTCTGCCAACCCTAAACCAGGATATGCTGCTAGACCGGTTGAGTCAATCTTTAGTTGGTGATCCTGTAACAGTGAATATTTCAGTTTCCTCTATGTCCATGGAGCAGGAACCCAGCCCAGTTAAACCTAAACTGAGAACTAGAGGAAAGAAAGCAAAAATGAAAACTAACCGCCCAAATAACTCACCTGCTGTAGTGAGGAAGACTCGGGGAGCCTTGAAGCTAAAAAAAAAAAAAAAAAAACGGTGACGAGCACAACTAGGAGAACTGAGGATGCTGTCCCCTCTGCTGGTGTTAGTAGTGAGGTCGATGCTTCTATTCTGAATCAGAACAGGGCAGAGTCACCACCCGACAGCAGACTGGAGGGAGATTTTTGGGGTAGGCTATTAACTATGATGACTCCCCGAATAGACCCCATAATGCAGACAATAAGTTCTGTTGAAGATAGGCTGTCTAAATGAGAGAAGCTTATGGTATATGCCCCCCAGAGGAATTAACAGCAACTTGTAATAAGCCTAAAGTCCCTGCAACTGCGGAAGGTGGAAGAGCTGAGCGAGACAGAGAAGGGGGAGCCTCCAGTGTGACGCAATCTTACATCAGTAGGGCGCCCGATAAGAACTGTCCCACTAGTCCAAGGACCGCGAGTATAGATCCTGCAGTTCAGACAGCAGTCCTCTACAGCAACAGGGACCCCTACCCTGCAGAGAGATAAGAGACAAGAAGATAAGACTCCTCACGTGACAACCCTTCCTACCATTGATCTTCCGATGGAATCCACCCCGTAGGTAGTGATCTTGAGGACAGTTCCTGCTCTCATATCAGGAAGAGCGAAGAATATGATCAGCGCCTCAATAAAATAAACCACTGGTTCACACAACACTACCGTTGGCCCGCATATACTCAATATACCTATGGCTCGTAGAGTTAACTGGATCGGGGCTCACGTTAACAAGGGACTGATGACTTACCATACATTTTGATAACCCCTACACTGCTGGTCGGATACTTTCTAGGAATTACAGTCTTACCGCCTAAAGGGCTCTGCCATTAAGATACTACCCTTGGGATATTTTTACAGGCCGTTTAACATTAGGGACAGGATAACAGATGGCATGGGGGAACCATCAGTCGAAGGTGGCCAATTAAGATCATATCCTAGCCATCACTCTATTCCCCCGGTTCAACCATTGTTAGTTGGGGATAGGCTGTTTGTCCATGACCATAGATTGGTGCTAAACAGATTTGATACCCGGACTGGTATGGAAGAATGTGATTGACTGCAGGCCCTGAATTTGCAGGGTCTGAGCAGGCCGCACTGTCCCAGGGAGGCAGCAGAAAGGTCTTCAAGGCCCTCTTCTAATAACTTTTTATCCCGGAAAATAGCGGTGTTAGCAGCTAAGTTACAGGATCCTAGATGGGTAGCTTATGTTAAACAATTTTTGGTAATAAGCCTAAGGAAACTTGGTCGATAGATTGTGCCCTTTTCCTGGAAAGCTACAAAGATTATTTTGTCCCAGCTAGACCATCTTTGAGTGGGAGACCCAAGGGTGGTTTAGTCACGTATATTTCTGTGGCTATTAACTGCAAATTACAGGTAATACCCATCATACACCCAGGTATCCTGGCGATAATGGCCCACAAGGGGGGGGGAGCGGTACAAAAGGGGGGGCATGAGCTGGGGAACTGGTAACTTTCATAATTCATTTTCTTCCGCGTCTGAGTCCAGTAACTTAATTGCCCTGGGAGAGGCTATAAAACAATCCATGAGTCTAAGCCTACACAGCCTCCTGGTAGCTGGTGACTTTAATATACACCCCTGTGGTGAGCCCCTTACGGCTTGCATTTCTGTATTAGGCTGCCCGCGTAGGAACGGTAGGCACAGATTAAAATGGTCTCAAGTAACTCCAGAAATATTTTAGGACAAATTTAAAATAGCATGTGTCGATGAACTGTCTCTGTTTTATGGAGCGGTTCTCGCCAACAGATCTCAGATGCTTATAAGTCTATTTCATACAAGGTGCCTGTGCTTTTATCTGCCTCAGCAAGAGCACAAGGTCCCAGATGGTTCGACTCCCAGCGCTCTAAAGCAGCGAAGAGGCTGAGGGAAGCCTTGTCAATTGAACTCAGAATCCAATCTGCCGTTATAAATTGTCGCAGGGAATATAAAGCGGCCCTTGCTTTTCGAAAGGGAGCACTAAAGGATGAAGCATGGAGGGAGCTGCTGGAATCCAGCACCCTCAGAAATAGCTTTTGGAGCATTGTGAATAGACCCCCGTTTACTCAGGAAGGGGAGGTCTTGTATCCCACATAACTTAGGGGGAGTGGGTACTACACTTTGAGACCATGTTTGATTGTCTGCCTGGGCATAGTGACAGGGAGCCTTATGATACTCAGAAGGTTGTAATAAAATTTGAGAGGGGTGAAATCATGGGTGGTATAACAGGTGTAACTGTTGGAAAAGCACCTGGCCCTGACGGGATCCCTCCGGATCTATTTAAGTCCGATCCCCCCTTCTGGGCCCCGATACTGTATTTAATGCGGCAGCACAGTATAGTTGTCCTCAGTCATGGGCAACATCTACTATAGTTCCTGTTTTTCAAAAAGGCGACAAATAGTACCCACTGTTATAGACCCATCTCACTAATAGACTCGGTGGTAAAGGTGGTAGGTAGGGTCCTTCTTGTGAGATCATCCTGGGCAGAGGATGACACGATTCTGTCGGAAGTCCAGTATGGTTTTCAAAGGGGACGGTCTACATGTAGCTCAAGGTCTTAATTCATTTCTGATTTTGAGCAAGTATACTGTTGCACAAACTGGGACCATTCACCTCGCCTTCATGGATTGGTCATCGGCATTTGATTGTGTCAATAGGAATAAGCTCTGGCAGTCCATGAGGGCAATGGGAGTGGAGACCAGTGTTAATTTTCTGGAGGACATGCACAAGTCCACTAAAGCCAATGTCCGGTTCTCACAGGATCTGCGTGTTACGAGGGATTTTAATATTAAAAGGGAGTCCGGCAAGTGGGGTGTTCGGGCAAGAAGAACTTCCAATTTAGAGTGGGAGATTCTAATATTCCCCGTACGAATGTGTTTTCCTACTTGGGGGTCCTCTTTGATGACAAGCTTATCTGGGGCCCTTTACTGCAGAAACCAAAAGGGGACCTGGTTAGGGCAAATTCAGCAATCGTCAATTTCACATCCAAATTAGGGAAGAAGCCCACAGGAGCTATGCTGCAAGTGTACCAGGCGTAAAGCCTGGCCATAGCTTCGTACGGCAGCGAAATATGGAGATCCAATGCTGGTCATACCCTCCAGGTATCGGAAAACTGCTCTATGAAACGCTTATTATGTGTCCCACGGGGTACATCCTATTTAGTGGTCCATGAAGCGTTGGGGTCCCTTATGTAAACGATGTACTCTTTGCCACCCTTGACCTGTTGCTAAAAGGTTGTTTGAATACAGACCTCCCCCCCCCCCGATCATAAGAGATTGCATGGCCCTTGATAACTCGGCTCACGTTCCGTGGCTGAGCTATGTGAAGAAAAGCTTTGGAAGGCTAGGTCGGGGGGACCTATTTGCCAATCCCGAATGCATTATTAAGAGGGATGTGGAGGTAATCAAGATAGCCTTTAGCAGAAAGGACCATGGAAAGGGAAGCCAAGGAGGAACAGAAACCTAGCGTGCTTAAAACAACCCCTAGGGCAGAGCCATACCTCATGGGGTCTTTGTCCTCACATAAAATTTGATTAACTAGGTTTCAGCTGATCCTTTCTCACCTTCAGCTTGCCAGACCCAAATGTTTTTACTAGAGGCAAAGAGGCAGCTCCCTGCGACTGCGACGGACAGTCTCTGCAGGATATGCCGCATTTTATGTTTTTAGGTAAATTTTATGATTTCCCTCGTAAATGCTATTTGGTTCCTATTTTAAAAAGAATGAATTTTAGACAGGTTCGTCCTGCATTGGTGTATTTGCAATTATTGAAAAAGGACAGTTTATTTTTTATAGTGGGTTTTTTAAAAGCTATTGTTAACTCCAGGAACTACATGGATCAGTAATGAGTGTTTTCCTCAGGTTTAAATGTATTAATTTTCTATTGCCGTTTTGGTTGTCATCTATACTACTATTATAAAGAGAGAACTGTGTCCTTTGAGCCAGGTAAACTCGAAAAGTACACCACCAATCCAAACACCCAATACATGTTTGAAAACGTCAGGGCAAGCAGAAGGACATAGGCTATATAAATTTAACAAATAATTACAAAATTTATATAAAAAAAAGTAGTCGCTCCAAAGTTGCGCCGGCCGCGACATGCGTGCTCACGTCAGAAGCACTGGGAGGAGCGGCGGACATGGCACGGGGGAAGAGCAGTGTTCTGAGGAGCAGCGGACAGGCCAGCGGCGGTGTGAGCAGCGGAGAGGCAGACATGGCGTGGGGGAGGAGCGGCAGCGGACAGGCGGTGAGGAGCAGAGTGGAGAGGAGCGGTGAACTGAGGAGCGGCGGCCGAGGTAAGGCTCCGGGGACAATGTCGGGGCAGGCGGGTGTCGGGCCAGGCGGAGGACGGGGAGTTATAACAACACAGATCGGCTGAGGAAAGGCAATGTTGGGGCAGGCGGGGGTCGGGGCAGGCGGGGGTCAGGGACTAACAAGGTGAGGGGTGGAAAATTTTGCAGGTAGTACTGTCCAACCTCCGTAGACTCAGGCCAGGAGGGGGTCGGGCCAGGCGGGAAAACAGATCAGCTGTGGAAAGGCAATGTCGGGGCAGGCGGGGGGGGCGGGGTGGCGGGGGCACGGGCTGCTTGCCAATGTCAGGGCAGGCGGGGGTAGGGGAAGCCTGAATGCTCCCACACAAGGTCGGGACAGGCTGCTAGTCATAATATAAGTACTGTCATGTAAACTGTTTATGTTGTGCTACTTTTATGGTTTGAACAAACCGAATAACGTTTATTAGCTGAACTGAGTGCAGTGAAATTATGTAGCATATAATTATGTGGCACTGAGTGGTATTGTGTGGAGTGTATGTTTTATTGAGTCAAGTGTAATTAAGTGGCATGTAATTGTGGCGCTAAGTGCTATTATTTGGAGTGTATGCTGCATTGAGTGCAGTGTAATTACGTAGCATATAATGTGGTAATTAAGTGTAATACCCCAAAGCGCACTCCATCAATGCATGCACCAAGGATCTGGGGACAACACCCTTAATTCTGCTCGAGTTTAGCATAGTGTTGAACACGTCACCTTCAAAAATGACTACATCACAACGCAGTAACAATAGGCATCTGTTCCCTGAAGCCAGACACCCCTCCTTTGCCCGTGTATAGTGCTCGGCTGCCTTTAGGGTAGGTTTGCGATCTAAAGATGCCACATATGTACATAAATATTGTTCCTAAGCCATGAGGGAGGTTGAGTGCTAGGTAAGTTATACACACGTGCACTGAGTGCATTTCGCTTGTGCAAGCATTGTGCGCAGCCGCTCGTCGGGAGGATGCGGTGACTACGTCACTGTTGCGGAGTTTTTCATTTAGTAAACGGACTACCTGTTCCTACAGAATACCAACCCTGGTGTGGGACTCCTTCTGCGGCACAGAATGACTGAATGGATTCTTTTGACTATTTACAGTGAATTCAAACCAAATGCATCCAATTAGTAAATGAGAGAGAGGGGGGCTTAGTTCAAATAAAGGACAAGAGATGGAAAGAGATAATAGAAGATTTTAAGGAACACAGAATAGCAGGTTTAAGGAGCAGGGTGGAAGAAAGGGTGAAAGCAGGGTAAGAAAGGTTACCCCCGAGCATCAGTTTCAGGAGAAAACTCAGAACTTTTAGAAGCTGCAGCGTCCCGCGAGTGGTGCGCCCGCTCTTGTGTGAAATCTGCCACAAATAGATGGCACACTGCCCACCGCTGCTCGTAACTGCAAGCCCTAGGCCTCTTCATAAGCCTGTGGAAAGACCAGAGCGATGCCAAGAGGTTGTTTTGCTCTAGGCTCATTTTATTATCAGGGCTTACAGTACTAAAAATTTGGTCAGATCGCAAGTAAGATTTCGGAATTGGCAAAGAGTTAACATAAGTGACCTGAATTCTCAATTAATCCACTCTAGCCCCAACATTGCCCCAGGTGATCCTAGAATCCGCGACTACAAAACCATCAACACCTGGCTTGTGACTGCTGCACAGACTGTAGCTCCTTTTACATTAAGCAAACGTACTTCTTGTTATCCTCCTGCCCCATGGTTCTCTAAAAAATTACGTGATGAAAAGAGTAACTGTAAAAAATTAGAGAGGTTGTGGAGGGAAGATTATAATTCTATTAAGAAGGAGATCTACAAGCAAGCCCTCAATGCCTACCATTCATCCTGCAAAATAGCTAAGGGTAATCATATTAAAGATACTATGTTAGCGGCAGAGAGCAACTCTGGCACTCTTTTTAAAGTTTTAAAAAATTTGGCAGGAGCAGCCTCTGAACCAGAACCGCCGATTTAATCTACTTTGCAATGCAACAATATAGCCAATTACTTCAATGAGAAAATTACAACTATTCATTCTCAGTTTAGTAAAAATAAAAAGGACACAGTCCCCCAAATAACACCTCCCTCCCTAGTGAGAAAACTAAGGTAATCGCCAAGGAGAATGTACTAACAGATTGGCAATCTATGGACATGGTGACTTTTGTAGCTATCCTTAACAGCATTAGATCTGGCTCTCCTCAGGACCCTATCCCTGCGTCTATCCTAAAGCAGTTGGATCCCTCCATTTTGGTCGTAATTAGATCCTTACTAAATGCTTCACTAGAGGAGGCTGTGATTCCAGATGACTGGAAGCATGCTATGGTTGTCCCTCTGCTGAAAAAAGCAGAGGGGGACCCAGAGATTTTTTCAAACTTTCGACCAATATCACTGCTACCTATTTGTTTGAAGGTTTTGGAAAAGCATGTCAATAACCAGCTATCTAAATTTGTTAATGACAACAATCTGTTGCATTTCACAGTCTGGGTTTAGAAAGGGACATTCTACGGAGTCAACCTTACTGGGGGTCACTGAGGTCATCCGAAAAGTATTAGATGGAGGGGGCACGGCGGCACTCATTCTTTTAGATTTGAGTGGCGCCTTCGACACCATTTCCCACCAGACCTTGATCCGCGCGTTGGAGGATATAGGAATACAAGGGAATGCCCTGAGATGGCTGGAACAATTTTTGTTACAACGTACTTTCCAAGTCTTCTCTAAAAATAATTCCTCTGACTCTTATAAATCTCTGCATGGGGTACCTCAGGGTTCCATATTAAGCCCACTTTTATTTAATATATATGTTACCCCATTGGCCAAGGTTGCGGAAGAAATGGGCCTTACTATTTATTCCTATGCGGATGACACGCAATTAGTGTTCTCCCAGCATCCACAGAAAAATTTGATCCCTCTCCCCTTCGCTTGGGTCTTCTGAAAATGGCTAACTGGCTCCATGACAATAAATTAAAATTGAATGCTGGAAAAACAGAACTACTCATTTTTGGCAATAATAAAAATCTATGGGGCCCCACTCATTGGCCAGTTGAAATGGGCCCGCCCCCGGCCGCGGTTCAATCTGCCCGTAATTTAGGCATAATTATTGATAACAAATTATCAATGTGTGCTCATGTCACAAAAACGGCCGCAACTTGCTTTGCCATCCTCAAATGGTTAAAGAAGATCTTGTGGCAATTGCTTGATGGGGCACAAAGGACAGTAATGCAAGCCTTAATAGGGTCTCGATTGGACTATGGGAACATCCTTCTCCTAAGAGCCAATAAAGATACTATTAACCGTATTCAGATTGTACAGAATGCTGCAGCTAGAGTGCTTCTTCATCTGCCTGGTATATCTGAGCAATTAAAGAAACTGCACTGGCTGAAAATCGCCAACAGAGTGAAATTTAAAGCACTCGGTTATATGTTTAGGATCAGTATGAATGAGGCACCTTCCTATTTGTGTAGATTGGCTCTGAAATATGTACCATCACGTGCTCTCCGATCCATGACACAAGCCAAATTTGCTGTACCTAGAGTTAAGCGAGTACGCATGGGCAGACGCTCATTTTCCTATTTGGCTCCTGTCCTATGGAATGCCCTCCCCCTTAATCTGCGGTTGGAATCGAATTACCTCAAATTTCGCAGGGGAGTAAAATCCTGGCTGTTTAATCAGTAGTTCTTCCCTCTTCTAAAGTCTCAGTTCCCTCAATCAGATCCAAGGCGCCGGGAAACCCTCTGGGTAGCTGTGGCGCTATATAAATGCACAAAATAAATAATAAATAGGCTCGAACTAATGGCGCTAATTGGTCGAACTTCTAACTCATGGTGGAAATTGAAGTCTTCAAAATAGTTGCAAGCTTAAAGCCTACTTCCCACACTATGGACCCCCCTCCCATCCACACTAGCAAAAAAAAAAAACTCAACCACATGATTACCCCTTTATGGACAAAAATCATCAACTCCTCTCCCACTTCAAGTCGTGCCCCAGACTCCCATCAGCTAGGACAAATCACACCTATACTCAAGAAACCAACAGCTGACGCCAACGAGCTCAACAACCTCAGACCTATTTCCAACTTTCCGTTCCTAGCTAAAACATTGGAGAAGTGCGTTCTCAACTACTTAACATATGGATTACTTCAACCTCCTCACCTTTCAGGCGGGTGTCAGGAAAGGATGTAGCACCGGAACAGCGATGCACAATATTGCAGATGACATCCACAGAGCCTCAAATGAAGGTGAAGCCAGCCTCATCCTTATTGACTTAGCAGCATTTGACACAATCAACCACCGAGCTCTACTTGAGACTCTAAAGAGGCGCGCTAGCATTATTGGCAAGGTATTAGAATGGTTCACTTCCTTCTTGCAGCACCGTCCGCACCAGATTAAAATCAACTCCTGCCACACCGTACCAACATGAGTCAAACTTGTAGTCCCGCAAGGATCGATCCTCCCACCATCCTTCTTCAATATCTTGATTGCACCTCTTGCAATTATTCTGAAACAATCAGGGGTTCAATACCACGTATATGTAGATGACACACAAATCTACTACAAAATCCATCACCCAGTGACGTTTGACACCTAAATGTCACCCTAACCAAGATGCAAACCTGGCTTAACGTAAACTACTTAAAACTGAACCCAGACAAAACAGAACTAATACTTTTCTCTTTCTGAAAAGTAGCCACCGACCATTTCAAGACTGGCTCAAGGAGCTGGATGCTCTAAACTGCTCCCTCATCCTATCCGACTCAGTAAAGTCACTTGGCATTACCCTGGATAAGAACTTTCCAACGAAGGACCACAACAAGAACTCTGCAAAAAGTGCGCTTTACCCTTCATATCTCAAGACAATCTTATAATCATTAGTCTTTTCTAAACTGGACTATGGGAACGCTGTTAGAGGGAGATTTATTACGGGGCAAAAGGGCAAGGGGCTGAACTGCAGAACTCTGAGAGCCTACAGAGAGTGACTGAGGGAGTGAGCTAGGGACAATAGGGGTACCTTAATTTGTACCGGGGTGTGCAGGAACGCTTGCTCTAAAAATAGAGAAAACAGATGTGACCCATGGAAACTGAAGCTGAAAGTTTAACAGATTTATTCAGAAGATGCAACTTCAAAAAACTTCAATTTAAAGGCATAAAAATCACATTAGTTCTGAATCCAGGGCTCCGCATTCTCAGGTAGCCACTTGGATCAAATTGCATTTACTGAATAGTTGCTTTTGAACAGTTAGAGTGAGTCTAAACCTTAAAGACTTCAACACATTTATAAGTTGAGGTAAAATACATTCAATAAGAAAAGCACATTTCATCTGGGAATACTCACATCTGCCTATAAGTGAGAAATCCTGAAAATACAATATAAACCCTTCTAAATGTAATACAACCAAGTAGGATCGCACACCACTAGCCTCTCCTCCGGGTCACCCCTTGGCACTCTGGTACATGTAGTGCATGTAGATGGACGAGTAAAAAGTAGTTCACCACAGGTGGTGCGAGTAGTTACTCATTATCCCCAAGTTCTCCAGACCCGAGATATGGACTCTTTAACTCCAAGTACCAGAATCCCAAGGGGCGACCCGGAGGAGGGGCTAGCGGAGTGCGATCCATTGCTTTTGAATCTACTTCTAAATGTAATAAAGGAAATAAGGAAGGTTACAGAGAACATAGCAAGTATAACATTTCATATTGCCGAGTATAATATAGAGCAGCACATTTAAAATACATGAACAAAGGCTGTCAAAATAGCCCTTGGGAAAAACTCACTGTCTGACATTTATGTACAGACGAGGAGTAGTTCAAAGATGTGTTTGTGGATCTCCTTTTTATATTCTTTAAGGCGGTGAGAAGTCTATGGTAACGTCATCTCACGCCACCCCATGCCACTTCTCCTACCTGCGTCCCTTATGGGATTGTGCTTCTTACTTCTTTTCCCATACATCTGTGCAGCCCTTTCTGTAACTGTGGCACGTAAACTGGGCTAAAGGTCATGCCTCTTAGACTGGAAGCCTGTCGTAAATTTGCATCGGACAGCAGAAAAATGTGTTATTGGGTAAAGGGATGTTATTTATATGTATATACCAAACTGTACGTCCTATTGCCACATCCATCACTCCAGCTTGACGTAGCTGCGGGGGGAAGTTCCCCTTTTCTCATGCACAGTCTTAGGATGTGGTACATTGTACGTCGAAAGAACAGGGGGGGGATGTTGAACTTTAACTTTTGTGAACTTAGCACACGAGTAGGGTGGGGGGCCTCAAACAGGAGCGAGCAGCCTCACAGACAGTGGAGCTGAATAAAATCTTGATCAGACATGCCTTTAATTTGCTAAACAGAAAGATGGCAGTACTCTGGCCAATCTAACCAAGGCCGACATTTTAAACAGAAGGGCCTACACAGGGGTTCATGCTGGCTAAGTGACAACAATGTCTCACTATATCATGTGGCAAAATCAGTCCCTCACATTTCCCCCTTTTTGAACACCATTCGAACCGCATATTTAGCTGGCGCCGGGGGCAGTGGCCAATGGGAGTAATGAAGAAGCGGCTCTTCTGGGCTTTTGTTCAGGGCAGCTCCTAAGTCTTCAAGCGGTCCCCCTGATTGGTCACACATTGTCTCATAAAGATGTACCAAGTCTACATAAGGGGAGTGGGGGCCACTATGCACCTGGGCTTGGTAGGGACTATCAAGAGGAACCTGCAATATGCGAGAGTCAGGGATGGTGAGTTCTACTATATTTAACATTGCTAATTCTTCCCCATCCCGTGCGTATCCCTGTGTATACTCCCGAGTCTACATAATTCATCCCAACTACCTTAGAGCTGAATCTCTTAATACAGTACAGTATTATCTGTGTCCCGAAACACAACAGCAACACACACAAGATAGGCATAATACATTTTTGTACAGCAGACAGCCATGAAGGCATCCAGTCCAAGTTGAACCAATTAGGTAAAGCGTCTGCTTCTGCACCTCCCTCCTCATGCATCTGTCTTCCCAGATTGTCCAAGTCTTCAATGGCCTTTGTAAGTGTTCCATTGTCCACATCTTTGGCCAAAACGGAATACAGCAGAACCTCCCCACTTTGGCGCATACACCACCATTCATCGCAGTTAACTGGTCTAGAACATATCTGTGCTCCAGAACCATAAGTCGCAAAGGTCCTAGTTCTTTCATGAAGTTGACCCATAACTGGTGTTGACGAGCTGCATTAGCTCATACCTAGTGACTTGAAGCCAGCAAGCATTGGCTTTGGTCCAGAACAGGGGGATAACGCCCCCGAAGAAAAGTTCAGCATCGTTGAAAAGGCGGAATTCTTGTGGAATCTCTTGAAATGGGCCATCTGAGAAATACTTCTTGACTTCCCTTTTTTGGTGGAGTCTTTTTCGGTCGAGTAGCAGGGTGACCTCACCTGTCATTGGGTGGGTACGAATGTGGGAAATGTTGGCTGCTGGAACAACCAGATGCAGTTCATGCATGTGACGATGGATCAGAGTCCTTGCCAGTGGGGAGGCAGCTGCAGGTAGATGTGCTCCCCGCAGGCCCAATAGATGTCCATGAGGCTGGAGGTGCCGTACTGAAGGTCCGAATTAAAAAGTGTTGCTGCAATTCGTGTTTCGATCCACAGGAACTGTTCCGTTACCTAGGAAGCAAAGGAGAGGAGACTTTAGCTTGTAAGCTCTTTTTGGTTTGTATGTTGTACCCTCATTTAAAGTGTACTTTCTAGTTTCCTGTGCACATCTCAGCACACTCCCTCCCAATATCCTCATTGACATAATGTTTGTGCTCTTGTCCTACAATTGGGCTCCTAAGGAGGCTGCCTTACATATCAAGTCATGTGGGCCATTCCACTTGCTGTTGAAATAAATATTAGCCTTTAGGCGCAGAGTTGGTCTCCACTGACAAGGGCATGTGTCATGGGTATGGTTGGCTCGTTGATTGGCGGGTGAGTGGCATTTTGATGGGGGCGTTGGGAAGGTGAAGTAACCTAGTATCGTAAAGATATTCCCAAACTTGCATTAGGTTGGCAAGCACTTTCATCTCACGGTAAACCTCCATTCCCCTACCGTAAATGTAATATACTTATCATCCCACTCTGTGGCGTTTACAAATGCCTCATTTATCTCGGCTGACTGGAGCTGTATCTGACCATGTATGCGGCAAAGAAACAGGTGTAGGAGACATTGGGCGGTGGGTGGCGGAACTTCTTTGGGAAAGATCAATTTATCTGCGCCTACAGCGTGAGGAATGTGTGAACACAGAGCAGGGCTCATTTGTGACCTTTCTTCCGACCTCCCTCAGGTCTCTGTATCACATGTTGTCTAATAGTGCGTTGTGAACCCCATTATCGTCTGCCGGCTTACTAGGGCGCTGGGAGTGGAAATCAGGCATAGAGTGCTGGTCAAAAGTGTAAACAACTGTTTTGGAGATTACTGACCCAGTCTGAAATTTGCATAGCCTGTTCTTCCTTACATTGGGTACGCAATGTATCTGACTGGCACTCTTGTGACCCATTTTATTTCTGATACTTTATTTGTCGAGAATGTTTAGGGTTACCTGGCAGAGCGGGATTCAAGGCGAGATAGAGTACCAGGTCCCATTCTGTGGGGTCGGCATGGGGTATGGAAGGTGTCAAGGTGGGCGGCATATGGGTGTCATAGCTACTGCTGGTGCTTATGCCAGTTTGCTTGTTACCAGGAAGTGTCTTGGACATGGGGTGCCCTGTGGTGGTGGTAGTTCTAATATTGCTAGCAACACCTCTGTGCACTCACTACAAACCATTGGAATACAGCTATTGAAGCAACAAACAAAGAAAATAATGGTGACTGTACATATCTTTCAGTGGGATCTTGGTACGAGGGGTGGGTCTGTTACTGCGTCTCAGTCCATAGACCACCATACAATCTCCATGCTCATGTTCTTGGATAGTCCGTGGAAATACAATGCCCTCCTCTTGGTCAATATTCAGATCTCGGATGGTGCCGGGTGGGTCCTCACGTGGCTTTGATGTATCCATTCCTATTTGGCTACTCAGACAGCTGAGGGTGAAGTCTCCATGATTTGAAAGTGTCCGTTGAATTTGGGGTCTTTCCACTTCCGGACTTCTTCCTTTACCAATGTGTGTCCCAAGGCAGATAGCCAGAAGTTAATCAGAAATGGGACCCTTGTTCTTGGTCTTTGATATCTGAATGGAAAGGAACTTTGAAGCATACATTAGGGCACATAAATAATTAAACAATTCAACTTTTAAAATCTCAAAACTTTTCAGTGTACTTTAGGTCTGGTGGAGAGAACAACCACACTCATTGATCTGTCAGTGACAAGCTGGTGAGGTGTGAGGTGATGATCAGAGCTGGGAGTGTTTTGAGTGTAAACAGAGTGATGGTAAGGCAATAGTGTCATTTCTCTTCAATTGGGCACTTATCTTACTGATCTTGGTTTTGAGCAGACCGTTGAGGCGCTCACAAATACCATTGCTTTGGGTGTGATAGGAGTAAAACATAAGTTGCCGTCAGCCTAACATTGTGGCAATTGTGTCAAAAATGGCGTTTGAAAAATGGCTGCCATGGTCACTGCGAATGGCATGCGGTAATCCCCAGCGACCTATGACCTCACGAAGCAGGAAGGTAGCTGCAGCCTTTGCGTCACAATGGACACATGGTCCAGCTTCAATCCACCGTGAGAAAGGACACACCACTAATGAGACATCGGTAGTTCTGGCACCTGTCAATCATGTCTACATAGTCAATGTGGAGCTCTCTAAAAGGACCCTTGGGCCTTGGTATTGTTGATGCAACTGTTTTCATAGCTGGAATAGGGGAATACTGTTGACAAATGAGGCATTGATGAATGAAGAATTGTATCTGCTCATATTCATTGGGGATGAACCACTCGGTCTGCAAAGTGGTGGACATGATATCACGAGGGACATGTGTAGGAAGGTGCAACTGAGTGAGTGCTATTTGCAATAGTGCCTGTGGCATGACAGGCTTTCCTGCCGTGGTCTGTAAATGAAATCTGCAGCTTCCTGCTCTACTCCCCTCTTCTTCCACAGCTCTTTCTTCAGGTGGGGCACTCTCCTGTATCTCTGAGGTGCAGTTGTGCTATGAGATCATATTGCTGTGTATCATCGATGGTGTATGGAAGTGTTGGTTTTGACAAAAAACAAGGACCCCCTGTTTTGGATAAATATCCTGGGACAGGGCAAACAATATATGTGAGATAACAATCCCAGGCATACAGTTGAGAAAAAGAAGGAAAAATGGATTAAGGCAAACACACAACTAATTCAATATGAAAAAATACATTTTTAATATGATAAACACATATAGTAAAAAATCAATAAATTGATACCAATTGATAAAATAACATTGTCACAATAAAAAGCTATATGATAAGAAAAACAGATGGTTTCCTGCCGACGCGTTTCGACATACACACTATGTCTTCATCAGGACTTTTACCATCATATTTCTGTGAGAAGAAGGAAATTTATAAAATTATTTTACCACATGATTCTTCAATTCTGTATACATAATAATTGAATCAGTTTCAGTCTGCCAAGAAATTCCATTTCCAAATATTGCTACCAAATTTAATATACTGCTGAATAATCAAAAGCCTATGATTTCATAGGGACCTATGCATTACTTGTTTTATAAAACCATCACAGATGAGACATACATGTCTTCAACATAGCACCATATTCAAGATAATATGAGCAATGGTTACATTGAACCTATTTTCTATTAGTCGTTTACACGAGTGATATGTCATATTTGTACATGATATTCAGATATACTAATCACTGTATAAATCATTTACAGTACATGATTACAATTTGAATTCTGATACTCCATCATCTATAGACCAAACATTTGACTCACATGAGGAAAGGGTGGAAAGGGATTTTCAGTATGGAAAATAAGAAGAATATCAGTTTGGAAAATACAGTTCAAAGAAAACAGATAGACTCAATATTAGTAGACCTAATCCTATATTTTAATTTGTACCCAAATTACTGCAAGGATAAAGGTACAAACACTAATATATCCTAGCTCTAAAGAGTGTTATATTTTATACTAAGTGTCCTATTAATTATTTTGCCATTAGACCCAGGTGTGCATGCACCTAAGTCTAAATAAGCAAAACAATCCATTTTAATGGATTTCTTGCCCTTTTTATATTCTCACAGGTTTGATTTTAACTATTCCCAGTCTGACTAACTTTCAGGAGATATGTCTTATTATCCCCAATACCTATTCCAGATGCTTACCTTATTTTTATTAAAGGCTGCAGGGTAGTTTAGAAGTGGTATAAAAAAGTTCGAGTTTCAGGCTCCCAAAGAAAGCTTGTAAGAAATCTGCAGATAAGATGGGTAATACTTTAGTAACTCGCATTTAACTTTACCGGATAGGATTTAGAAATTTCACTAAAGTATTGTTGCAATAAATTGTTGCAGTTGACAAGGGTTATACATTTCTTTTTTTATTTTTATATTATTTTGTTAATCACAGCCTGTGAGTGGACATTTATCTTTATGGTTACATGGGCTCAATATTGTTCTCTGCACCGTTTTTACCTGCATGTGCACACTGTTAATTATTAAGCAGTTCTTTCATTAAGCTATCACACTCATTCTATTTATATGAAGACTTGACCTTTCTTACCGTTATATAACATAAATCTGATCACACGTGATGCATGAATATCTTCAAGATTAGAATCTTTTATTGGTAGGATAGTGTTCTATAAAAATAAAACAGTAGAAATGTTCAAACTGCAATTATTGGGTATCTTCAGCCGTAATTGCAAAGTGTATTTACGCATCAGGGCTTACCTAAAATGACAGTTCGATTCCAGGCACACCTGGGTCTAATGGCAAAATAATTAATAGGACACTTAGTATAAAATATAACACTCTTTAGAGCTAGGATATATTAGTGTTTGTACCTTTATCCTTGCAGTAATTTGGGTACAAATTAAAATATAGGATTAGGTCTACTAATATTGAGTCTATCTGTTTTCTTTGAACTGTATTTTCCAAACTGATATTCTTCTTATTTTCCATACTGAAAATCCCTTTCCACCCTTTCCTCATGTGAGTCAAATGTTTGGTCTATAGATGATGGAGTATCAGAATTCAAATTGTAATCATGTACTGTAAATGATTTATACAGTGATTAGTATATCTGAATATCATGTACAAATATGACATATCACTCGTGTAAACGACTAATAGAAAATAGGTTCAATGTAACCATTGCTCATATTATCTTGAATATGGTGCTATGTTGAAGACATGTATGTCTCATCTGTGATGGTTTTATAAAACAAGTAATGCATAGGTCCCTATGAAATCATAGGCTTTTGATTATTCAGCAGTATATTAAATTTGGTAGCAATATTTGGAAATGGAATTTCTTGGCAGACTGAAACTGATTCAATTATTATGTATACAGAATTGAAGAATCATGTGGTAAAATAATTTTATAAATTTCCTTCTTCTCACAGAAATATGATGGTAAAAGTCCTGATGAAGACATAGTGTGTATGTCGAAACGCGTCGGCAGGAAACCATCTGTTTTTCTTATCATATAGCTTTTTATTGTGACAATGTTATTTTATCAATTGGTATCAATTTATTGATTTTTTACTATATGTGTTTATCATATTAAAAATGTATTTTTTCATATTGAATTAGTTGTGTGTTTGCCTTAATCCATTTTTCCTTCTTTTTCTCAACTGTATGCCTGGGATTGTTATCTCACATATGTATGGAAGTGTTGGGTCAGGGGTATCGGAGAGTGGTGACTCACTTGTGTCAACTGTATTTTGTGTACCTTCCTGCACTGCTGAGGGTGCCTCTTGGATGAGCAGAAGGGGGGCACAGTCATTTTGTGCTGAGGATAGAGATGGTACAGGTCGTGCCCCTCTTGCTGCTGCTTTTGCAGCTCAATCTGCCGTGGCATTTCTTCTGGACATGACATTTTGGCCATTTGTGTGTGCAGCACATGTTACTACCGCTACTTCGGCTGGCAATGTCACTGAATCTATTAGTTCTTCAAGTAACTGTGTGTGCTTCACAGGTGTGCCGTCTGTTTTGAGAAATCCAGTCCTTTTTCATCTCAAGATGCTGGAATGTGTTGTGTGGTGACATATTCAGAATCAGAGTACACAGTAATTCTTTCATCAGCTCCATGTTTGAGGGCTGCAATCGGTGCCACCGACTCTGCTGCCTGTGCCGAGTAATGTGATGGCAATGCCATCTGCTGTACAAGGTCTAGAGAGTCAGGGGTTATTCTGCTGTGCTCTGACTACTGCAGCTCCTGTGCATCTTATCCCCGTCTCTTGATTAATGGTAGAGGAACCATCAACAAAGTAGACTGTACTGTCTGTAAGGGGAACGTTTGGGTGAGGACTGCGGCCATGACCTGTCCATTACAGCGAGTGAAGAAATAGAATTATTTTGTGTAGTCAGGAGAGCCCAACACTGGTGCAGTTTATTCTCATCTTTCAATTTTACAAAGGGTGATGTCATTTCAGGTGTCCAGTCAGTCTTGTTATGCCTGTCTTTAGCCATTTGACAGCTTTCAGGAGTGACAGTAGAATAGTCAAAGACCCACTGTCTGACGTAGTTCACTAGTCCTTGGAACTTTTGCAAGTCTTTGACTGGCTGAGGTTCTGGAGTGTTCCTTATTACCTCTACTCTTCCTGGGGCAACTCTTCTCCCTGATGCTGAAATCATCTGATCTAGGCACTGCACTTCTTCCTGACAGTATTGCAGTTTGCTTATCTACTTTGTATCCTCTTTGTGCTAGTGTTGTAAGCAGAGCAATTGTATCCTGTTGGCACTCTTGCTCTGTTGTGCTCCAGAGGAGTATGTCATTGACCTATTGTAGCAGAGTGCAGTCACATTGGAAATTGACAAATCATCTTTGACAACGGTTGATCACACTGGGGGACTAACAGTAGTCTTGAGGTAACCTTTGATATGTGAACTGCCTATTTCTGAATGAAAATGCAAATAAATACTGGCTGTCAGCGTGCAATGGGACACTGAAGAGGGCATTCTTCAGGCCTACGATCAAAAAATACTGTATATCTTGAGGAATTTGTTTGACAGCCATCATTCTGGTCGGTGGTGTATCAGGAATGGAGAAAGTCATTGTGCCGTTCTCACTGAAACGTATTCTCATATTTCGTTTGGCCATGAGATCACATCCCAAGAGATTTACTGGGGACTGTGTTGTGTAAAGTAGACGCTGCCGAAAACATTTACCTCCTACTTCTTTTGGTACTGGCTAGGTGAAAGGGACCCTTGTTATTGCCCCAGAGAAATACAGTGCGTTTGTGCTCTGGTTTGAGATGGGCAGTGCCACCTCCCTGATACAGGAGAATGTAGCACCTGTGTCAATCAAGAAACTATACGTGTTAATCGTGACATGTACAACTGGGTCCTCCCTAATATTTGTGAAACACGACAACGCGGGACACACTAGAGTGGTCTGTGGGCTACCTAACTTGAATATCCTCCTGCCTGGTACTGCTGGATGGTGCCCTCTAAAAACGAATTGATGGCGGGCAGTACTGTAGCTCCCTGTGGTACAAGGGCTTGAGTCTGGGGCACCACTTGGTACACAGGCATTTGTTGCTGAGGTAGCTGTGGCTGTATGTGTTGTGCTGTTACCGGTGTGTTACCTCCTAGTTCATTTAAGGCACTTTGTGAAAACATTAGTGGCAGCAGTCACTTGACTCACTGGTGTAGCTACCATGACTGCTTCAAGAGCCTCTCTTCTTTAGTTTTTGCTGTACTAATTTAGCAGATGCGTATTCAATTGCGAATTGCCTTGTTTGTGACATTAGAGATCCGATGTCTGGGACATCGGAAAACTTCTGGCACAGTTCATTCCATAGCGCTAATCTTATTTTATTGAAAGGATCACCATCTAATTCTGTATTAGTGGTGGAAAGTCTTGTGTCGATGCGTGTAAACATATCCTCTGCATCCTCTCCAATCAGGGAGGTGAGCAGACTTTTCACATCCCAAATAGCCAATGACACACCTGTAGTGTGCTCTTCAAAGGCGTGTATCCACTTTCCCTCACCCTCTGCGTGGTGGGAGTTCCTCCTTCAAATATTCTTTGTCCATAAGGGACCAAGAGTCATAGATGAGGAGGGGGGGGGGATTAACATTTTTGAACAGGAAGGGCAGCTGGTGTGTTACCCTGTAGGTCTTGTGTGACCGTACCTGTGTGCATATTTCTGCCACACCCTTAGGCCTGGGAAAGACATGGCTTGGTAGTTCGGACTGGACCGTTCCCATGGGGCACAGGGTCAGAGCTGATTTGCATATAGCCAGTGTCTAACCCAGGGTGGTGTGGAGTGCAAAAAAACGATGGATTTAGGCCCAGATCCTTGTACTGGGGTGAATGTATGACATTGTTCTACATTCTGTCCATCAACTGTGTTTTTTGCAATTTACACCCTTAGGCCTTGGCGCATGTACTCCTAGTTCCAATCGCGATCTCCTGCCTCCTGCAAGATACATTCTTCATCAGTGGCCATTTCTTCTGCCTCAAAAGATTATCGGGGCCAGACATTCATTTGAGGTGCATTAGCTTCTGTCCAGCCTGCCAAGTTATCTGAGAATGGATCGACATAGTAATACTTGGAGAAGGGTCTGACTGTCTCATTTGGCGTCAGACCATTGGTCAATGGCGGTCTTGGCCTGTTAAGGGCCATGCGGTGCAGTCCTCTAGATCTGGTGGTGTGCAGGCATTCTGTACCTGATGCATCATATTCCTGTGGGATGTCATCAGGCCGCTCATCGTTACCCAACACTAATATTTTCTATCTCTGTTCTTTCCCGCCTTCTCCATCTATTTTCTGCCCGTACAGAGCACGTTTGGCCGGTCCAAATTATCTAGGTCTAGCTGTGGTGTTTCTGGCCTGCATGGTGTAACTACTGGAAGTGAGGCCTGAGGTACAAGCGTAGGTGGTGGTGTCACCTGAGGGTTATAATTAATGACTGTAGGCAGAGCTTGCGGTACACTTAAGTTGGCTGTAAGAGAAGCTGCTGTGTTGCTCTGTGGTGTGGCTACACTTTGGGCCTCCTGATGTAAGTCTATCCATGGCTCTTGCTGTGGCATGATGGTTGGGACCCCACCCCTGTGTGACCCTGCTAGGCTTGCAGCACCCACTAATCCATTGAGTGTTGGGTGTTTCTTTTTACTAAACTGGACCAAGCCACCCATCTGTTCATTCATTCTATCCTCTACCCTGCCTACTTGTAATGGCAGTCGCTGGATTGTTGCTGTATTGCCAGTGGGATTTCTTGTGTACTGTTCTTGTGACATGTCCCCTGCTTCTCTACCCGTTCTTTGGTATGAGTTGTGCTCTTTCCTCCTCCTCCTCCTAATATGTCCCTCAGTTACTACCTCGGGGGTAATACTGCTCGCTGTCCCTATTTTCTTCATTAAACTGTAGCAGGTGCACTTCCTCTCGCTTGGGACCAGTGTTTAGGGGATGCCATCCTTTATAGGGTGTCTGTGTATTGAAATGCTGCTGGCTAGGGGACCGGAATGGGCCATAATGTCTAGTTCTTGTCCCCCGAGGGAATATGATCCTCAGTGAGGGATGTGGGGGCTGGGCGGTTAGGTCTGGGGAGTGGCATGTGGGAGCTGTGCTCTGAACCGCCAGAGACCCCATTGCTCTCTTGGTCCTGTTCCTGCAGAGTTGGGTGCAAACATCTCTATTGTAAAAAGCGCGTCAATCTGAGCTGGCATTCCTGATGTTGCACTCTGCATCCCTGGGCTTTGGGAGCTTAGGGAGAGCTGGCCCTGTGTACTCTGGTCTACATCTCGTGAATCATCTGAGAAGTCTGGCCAGAGAGATCGTCATGGCCTATGGCTGCCTGGGCATTTGATAAGAGACCAGTTCTGGGTACATACCACCTGTGTCATAGGCTGGTGGAGGTGCGGTGGGTGTTGGGGCTGGTGTGTCACTGTCCTTAAAGATGCTCCACATAGCAAGGGTGTGGTTTCGTTTTTTGAGTTTGCTACCAGAGTACTTTCCTTCCAGGAATGTTGCAGTGCAATCTAGCACCTTTTTATCGAATGTACCTTCTTTTGGCCAGGTGTGTAGTATATTTTGTGAGCTCGTGCAGCTTGCTACAATGTTTCATGATACTCTTTTCCTGAGCTGTGAAGTTTTAGCACGTGTTGCAGTGGTGTTGCCATTATTCCACAGTGTTGTGTGTAGAAAGGGGCAAGGGTGTAAATCTACTAGGTGTTATGGTCAGCCTCACCTGCTGCAGGTCTGTTGTGTCAATTCCCAGGGCTGAGATTAGTGTTAAGATGACTGTACACGTTAGTGGTGAGACCTAAACAGAGGATGGTGTTGTATCCTCAGAAAGGGCAACACAGCCGTTCTCCACGTGTACTGTGATCTGTAATCTTGGGTATTGTGTGGGCTGTCTACTCATCCCCTAGAGTTATCTTTGAGGTGGCAATTGGTGGCAGTGAATTTGACAACACTATTCTCCTTTTAACTGGCGGTTTTGTAAATAGGCCCATAATAATGGATAGTGCGTTCTGGAAGGGTGTCTTTGTAACCGCTCTAGGATACTTGGTGAGGGCTGCTGCTGCAGCTGCTCATGCAGTAGCTGGGCATGATGTTCACAGACCAGAGGCCAGTTGAGGTCGTGGAGTGCCTGCAGAAATAATGCGTGATGTTCACAGCCTAGTGGGGGTGCGAGTATCTCATGAATCTCCCTGCTTCTCCTGGCAGTTGATGCTTGAAGGAGATGATGTCAGTGAGTGCTGATGGGTGAGATCAGGGCTCTCGCTACTTACTACACTTCCCACTGACAGGATTGATTCTGTGGAGGACTCTTGTAGTATCTGACATTGATGAGGACACCGGTGGCAGTTGAAATGGTGTATCATGAGTATCCCCCACAGAGGGGGAGCCTTGTGAATACTGTGGCCCCTCAAGAGTAGGGTGTGGGCTCTGGGTAGCGGGTCTATTGGCTTGCGCTGGGAGGCACAGTTGCACAAGATGCAGTGTAGATAATCTTACCTCAGTGTCCCAACAAGTTCCATGCTTTAGATATCAAGGTACTTTGGCGTTTGTCAATTTTTGTGCGCCAGTATTGTGTACTGCTATTATTCTGTTGTCTAATATGTGCAGAACTACTTCCAGTGGTTGCTGCCCACTGTGGCTCATCTGTCTCCTAGCGAAGAGAGTATAATATTAATATTATATATATATATATATATAATCTGTCCTTGTGTCAGTTGTTAAGAGGGTAGGGTAGTCCAGTACAAGCTCGTCCCCTAATGCCTCTTGTTTATCTGGGCCGTTATAAACACCTCTGGAGAGAGGTCAGGGAATTGTAGGGTACTAGGGTGTTCGCCCAAGCAAGCAACGAGGACCTTGCTTCGGAAGGAGTTGCAGGGCCAAGAGGTGATCACTACAGTGGGTATCTCTAATCCTGGTGTTACCATAGAAACCTGCACGTGTATGGTGTGTGCAGTCTTGTATGTTTTGTAGCTATGTTTTCTATTTATTTGGGTGAAAAAATATTTAAAAGAAAACCACTTTCTGCAGACCTGAGTGACACCCAGTTATTTTGAATGGCCCAGTGAACGTGCTCTCTTTTTCCTAGCGAAGTCTGCAGTGCTGATGGGGGGGGGGGGGGGGGGGGGCAATCCTAAATGACAAATATGCACCCAGGAAAGTAGCAGCATTAAAATATTACATCTGACAATTGTGGCGCTCAATAAGCTTTAGCTTACAGAGTCTCTTCAGTTATCAGTGGCAGATCAATACACATGGAGATACATAAATGCATTTGAAACCTCCCTAGTCATTGGATCTCACTAATAAACCTGTCTTCTGCATTTGGCAGTGGTCTTCAATAATATTCACAAAATATTTTGCAGCAGCATCCTACGTGGCGGGCCCTTACCCTTGAATGATAGGATTGGTATGGGGCCAGCCACACAAATATTTGTTTACAATCAATTTGCTTATAATCAAACAAAAAAACAATCAATGTGCACCTACATATTATGGTCTCACTAAAGTCAGCCTCTGTACCAGACATGACTTCCAATACAATGACCATGAAAAAAACAATCACAAAAAAGTTCTGCTGTTATACCTAATAAAAACCCTCTATATATACACACCACTAGACACTAAGCAATAACAGTCCTGAAAGTACCTAATAATTAGCGAGCATTTTGTACATGTGTTTCAAAAAAGAAATCAATGTAAACGGTGCACACAAAGAAAATGCAAAAGGTACTTTTAACTGGCGAAAATACAATCTTTACTCTTAAAAAAAATTTAAAAAAAAAAAACACACTTAATCATCCCAGGGAACCACTTAAATTGTCTACATAGGCGACATCCAAAATTCCGTTAGCTACGCGGTTCTCAGATTTAGCCTCTTCTCTATGGACTATTGAAATAGAGGTTCTCTTTTCTCAGAGAAGCCACAAAAATCACCAGATAAGCATTGAAAGATGCAAGGCGCAGTCTTTCCTTCCCCTTCTCTTTACATCAGACAGAGGTTCTCCCTTGTTTAAAAGAAGCGCAGAAATTGATAAGCATTGAAAGATCCTAGACCCAATCTTTCCAGAGGATCTCCTTTGATAAGTATTGAAAAGATTCCAGATCCAGTCTTTTCCTTCCCTGTCACTATTCTGGACAGAGGCTCTCTCTGATAAATATTGAAAAGATACTAGATCCAGTCTTTTCCTTCCCCGTCACTCTAATCTTGACAGAGGATCTCCTTTTAAAAAAGCAAAAAGGAGCGCTGAAAGATGCCAGACGCAGTCTTTCCTTCCTTGTATTTACAGGAGGCACTGTAATAACATGTGTCAATTTCTAGCAAGATAAGCACGTAAATCACATCAAGTTCCTAACTTCACTCTCTGGCTCAGAATTCCACTTCGCACACAATTTTCCCTCAGTTTGAGATTATTTATAGCGAGACCAGTACAGTAACAAGCCGATAACCTGGAAGGGATACAGCTGTGTCACAAACGCCTCTCTACCGTAACCAAGAAAAGACAATCGCACCAGGCAGTCCTGTTATAAACTTACCTGTGCGTTGTGCTCCTCTTATAGTTCAGTCAGAAAGGAGGGCACGATTGTTTAGCAGCCTGCATTTCCTCCTGGTCCAGCTGTTTCCGGTCTGTTGGTACTGCTACCAGAGTCCGCAGCACCAAATGTTAGAGGGAGATTTATTACGGGGCAAAAGGGCAAGGAGCTGAACTGCAGAACTCTGGGAGCCTGCAGAGAGTGACAGAGGGAGTGAGCTAGGGACAATAGGGGTACCTTAATTTGTACCGGGGTGTGCAGGAACGCTTGCTCTAAAAATAGAGAAAACAGATATGTGAGCCATGGAAACTGAGGCTGAAAGTTTAACAGATTTAAGAAGATGCAACTTCAATATAAAGGCATAAAAATCACAGTTCTGAATCCAGGGCTCCGCATTCTCAGGTAGCCACTTGGATCAAATTGCTTTTACTGAGTAGTTGCTTTTGAACAGTTAGAGAGTCTAAACCTTAAAGACACATTGAGTCTAAACCTTAAAGACGCATTTATAAGTCGAGGTAAAATACATTCAATAAGTAAAGCACATTTCATCTGCGAATACTCACATCTGCCTACAAGTGAGAAATCCTGAAAATACAATATAAACACTTTTAAATGTAATAAAAGGAAAAAGCATTGTTACAGAGAACATAGCAAGTATAACCTTTCATATTGCAGAGTATAAAATAGAGCAGCACATTAAAAATACATGAACAAAGGCTGTCAAAATAGCCCTTGGGAAAAATTCACTGACATTTATGTACAGATGAGGAGTAGTTCAAAGATGTGTTTGTGGACCTCCTTTTTATATTCTTTAAGGCGGTGAGAAGTCTATGGTAACGTCATCTCACGCCACCCCATGCCACTTCTCCTACCTGCGTCCCTTATGGGATTGTGCTTCTTACTTCTTTTCCCATACATCTGTGCAGCCCTTCCTGTAACTGTGGCACGTAAGCTGGGCTAAAGGTCATGCCTCTTAGACTGGAAGCCGGTTGTAAATTTGCATCGGACAGCAGAAAAATATAAAGGGATTTTATTTATACGTATATATACCAAACTGTACGCCCTGTTGCCACCTCCATCCCTCCAGCTTGACGTAGCTGCGGTGGGAAAGTTCCCCTTTTCTCATGCAGTCTTAAGATGTGGTCCATTGTACGTCGAAAGAACAGGGGGGGGATGTTGAACTTTAACGTTTGTGAACTTAGCACACGAGTAGGGTGGGGGGCCTCAAACAGGAGCGAGCAGCCTCACAGACAGTGGAGCTGAATAAAATCTTGATCTGACATGCCTTTAGTTTGCTAAACAGAAAGATGGCAGTACTCTTGCCAATCTAACCAAGGCCTACATTTTAAACAGAAGGGCCTACACATGGATTCATGCTGGCTAAGTGATAATGCTTCAGGATATGTGGCAAAATCAGTCCCTCTCAACGCCATCCTAACAGGGTCTCCAAAAGCTCACCTAGCCTCACTATGGTCAGTCCTCAACATGGCAGCTCGAGTCATAACTGGTGTTAAAAGATTTGAACACATCTTACCAACCCTCAACTGGCTTCCCATAGAGGGTAGATGTATTTACAAACTGGCCTGCATCACTCACAAGTCCCTTCACGCCCAATCCCCCAACTACCTAAACAGCAAACTAGGAAAATCCAGAACTCTGAAAAGCACCAACTCACTTCTCATCCCTCCGAAACTGAAAAAGAAAATGACCCATTGCCGGCCCTTCTCTGGCAACCTTCAGGATGTGGAACGCACTGTGCCCCGATCGACCTCAGATGCAACCCTTCCTTGTCTTGCTTCAAAAAGGACCTGAAACTTCTCCTCAACCAATACTTTACCAACCAAGGTCAACCATCCTAGACTCACCCCCCCCCTCCTCACTCGGACCTTAAAGGATGGTGATTACCTGACGGTGCAAACTACCTGCGTCTCTTCCCTCACTGGATACATAAGTATTTTGCCTTTGCTTTTATCTCTAGGCACCCTCATGTGCTGCAATGTTAAGCAATTTTTCTTTTCCTTTTTGTATGTAAAGTGCTTTGATACCCCCGGGCAGTGGCGACTGGTGAAGTTTGATAGTGGTGTGGCTGAACTTGGGTGGGGGGTTAGTCGCCATTCCCCCCTGACTCCATAGGACAGAGCACTCAGGCCCTTTTGCTACCGTCAGACAAGAGAGAATGAGCAGGACAGCACAGATGTCTGTGCACAAATACAGAGACAACACTGGTGGTAGGGTATGCACACTAGCCTCGCAGGGGGAATCAGCAGACCTCCCACAAACGGTCTCTGTTTCTCGTGCAATTCTCCAGTGCCTTCTGTGAGCCCTAGCTTTCCTCCCTACACACAATTCTCTAATAACCTCCGATACTCCAAGGCCCCAACCCCTCAGCCTTCTCCATGAACACAGGGCACCTGAATAGCCTGCATTGGGTTCCATCCCTGGGGAGAATCAGTCCTGAAACCAGTGGACACTGAGCTAAAGGGTTTGTTTACTGGGGCGGGTGGGCCACTTTAACGATGAAAGATGTACAGGGGGAGATGGGGTGCTGTGAGGGCAGGATACGTGCATGGGAGCATGAGGCACTGTGAAGGCAGGCTGTATGTTGGTAGGGTTGGGGAACGGAAGGTGTGCACGAGAGGATGTGGCACTGTGAGGGCACAGGAAGTGCAGAATGGAAGGGGCACAGTCAGCACACGTGAAATGCATGGGACGAGGAAGAGGGGCTTCATGAGCAGAGCTGCTTTAACACATCTGCAAAATGAAGAATTACCCAGGGCCTCCACCTTCCAAGCAGCCCATGGTGAAGTGATCAGAACACACCCACTATAACAATGGAGTCCATAAAAAAAGATTAAGTGTAACAGATGGGCAGGCAGAAGTCACTGAATCCTAGCATGTTTACCCCGCCTGCTCACAAGTTACCCTTGCGTTAGGAGGCAGGTAAATTAAATTAAACAAATCATCTTTGTCTGAAGTTTCTGCCCTTACTTCCGGTCATCTCTGCTCACCCTCTTGATTTCTCACTCTCTCTCATCCTATGGCTACATCTGTACGTACCTGCCCCCTCTCGCTCGCTCTACCTCAGCTAGATCGAATTCAACTCCCTCTCAAAACACCTTTCTGTACCCGTTCTCTCTATACCACCCCAAGCCTACCACTACCTGCCTACCCGCTGCAGAGCGTAATGCAAACCCTGTCTGAAAGATGAGGTGAATCGTAAACCATGACGCATTGAGTGCGCATTCAAAAAGCATTGTTACTCCTGCCCATGAACGGGGATGCTAGAATTAATACACAAATCGGTTAACTCATTCAAATGTTAACTTCTTTCAGCTCTGTTGTCCTTTGGGGTTGAATGATGGAACAAGTACAGAAACATGCTAAGAAGAGTGCATTACATGTGCCCTGACCAATCTGTAGTGAAATGTAACAGGAGGAAGAGAAATTGTGACATGGAGGATTTTAAATTTGTTTTGCGACATGGCAAGCCTCACAGTAAGATAAACAGAAGACAGAGAACACCATACGCACAATAATTTGAAGAGACGTTCCTAACTTCGAGGCACAGATAAACAGATTTCATGGGACTGTATGGCAAGAGCCAGTGGAAAATACTAAGAGCCACAGATCTTGTACTGTTCTCCAAAGTGGAACATTCCCCTATAAGACCATAACGGCCCCTCTTGTTCTGCAGACAGCACTGTGGATAGTGTTCTGGATGGCAGAGAGTAGAACTTCCTGAGTCCATAGGCTAAACCGAACAATTAGTTCAGAAAAGACCTGAACAGAACCTTCAAGCTCACTTCTAATTAAACTGTTTTCTGAGCTTCTCCTGATCAGGTCGTGAATAAAGAATATCGGACGGAGTTCACCACTTCGCCTGAATGAACTCAAACTAGCCAAAATTCTCCTCTGGGAAGGTTCTGTGAATGGAGTTTCAGACTTGGCACCCTTCTTGGTGAAACAATACTGAATCCTGCTACTGCGGACTGTGCTCTGCTGCAATATCGTAAGACATATGACTTTGATGAGGAGTATAAAAGGATTCCCTATTTCACACTTATGAGGCAGCAAACAGCAGGCTGCCTCATGAAAAAGAGGTAATGGCCCCGTTTGTGATAGGCAGAAGAGAAGAAGCCCAATGCACTATACACATAACTTCAAACCCAAACAATGCTTATAGGTTAGAAAATCTACTACTGGAAACAGCAAAATGACAACAGTGGTTATTCTCTAGTAGCCCAGGGCTATATACCTGTTCTGTGCCAATGTATGAGATGTTTTACAATAGCAATTCAGCCGCATGTGCACGGTTGCCTCATTTTATTTTTTAAAGTATTGCTTTCAATTAAACTGAAAGTAATATATTTGCTATCAGAGCGTGACACCAAACTGCAGCAGTGCTTGGTGATGGGGAACGTAGGCAGTGTATGGTCTACAGAAAATGACTAGGGCTCTAGTGGGGGTGTTAGGAGTAAGTCTCAGTCTCTCTCTCTCTCCAGAGTGCTGAGAGAGAGGAGAGAGAGAGACAGATTGAGAATCATTGCTGAACATGCGTACTCCCAGAGTGCTAAATCTAAAATGACGAGGAAAAAAAAAAAAACTGCAAAAACATGTTCCTTGACTTCAGCAGTGAAAGGATACAACTCATCTAATCAGAACATTGTGAGACCGAAATGCTCCTGGGTGGGACAAGCAAGAAAAGAGGATAGTCATGAAAATCAAGAGGAGACTACCGAGACGGACAACAAAGCCATTCAATTAGGACCAGGGAGCCAAAACATGCATACTCCAAGTATATGTTTTGTGTTCGAAACAATAGGTCTGCCTGCCAGTTAAAGCGGTCTATAACCAACAACGAAAAAAAGGAGAACTTGGAAAGACAATAAAAGTATAAGACATGGAAAAAACATGTTTACATAAAGATGCAACGCAAAAGCATAAGCAAGCTTCCTAGCAAAATCAGATCTGAAAATGCAATTAAAAGACTTAATAGAGTCTAATAGGCTGTAAAAGGTGGCGAGCGTTTAGCTATGTTCACAAAGCTTTGCAGCCCCAATTGGAACATGGACCATTACATCTACGACTACATATGCAAAGGTGTTGTGCTGGCAATTCCAGATACCATTTAAATAACTGAAGGGATACAAAATGCCAGATTTATTAGTCTGTCGGATGGGTCAACTGATCAAGGAATATTGCTACAAAAACTGATGTGTGTGTGATGCAACATCTACTACACATGGGAGACCGTGTAAACATGAAACGCTCCAGAGCACGAGAAGTCAAAGGTGCTTTACTAATCCTTTGCAACATGTGGGATTATCAGTGGAGATACCTTGTTAGGCATGTGTTGCTCTGAATAAAGATGGCAGAGTAACGAACTTGGCAGCACATCAGAAAGTGGTAAGCAGCTACCTGATAACGCGTCTGCTTACTAGGCATGGGACAACCCCGGCTACATTGCAGCAGTGCACTATGTAGTTTATATAATGTAGAACTTGCTGTGTGCGATGCAAAAAAAAAAGAAAAACATCTATTTACATGATGCGTTAAGCTGTATTATTTATTATTTACCTAAGCAAGGAAGGAATCTTCAGGAAATTGACAATCTTGAAGAGCAGTGAAAGCAATTGGTGGATCGTATCTAACAATTAGCATGTCAGCACGCTGCACTGGTAGTTCTCAAGATAAACTGGGAGTCTTTAGTATTCTAACTAGAACGCCATTGTGCTTGTAAAGGGTACTACTATTTCACCAAGGCGGCTGATTGACGGATATTTATTGTTGGAGGGGAGCCGCCTGCCAATTGCTGAATATCCGTCCAGACAGGTAGGATGGGAGTCCTCGGGCCGCCTCATGTAGTTTGCCCTAATAGTGGAGCTGGAGGGCCTGCGCCGGGGCCGCATCCTCCCCAGCTCCACCTGCAGCTGTACTTCCAGACGCAGCTGCCGGATGCCGCCGGCACCCTCACCCAGGAGCACGTCCACCTGGCGCTGGGCCAGACCTCCAGCCGGGTGGGGCTCTACCTGTGCATCAGCCTTGACCCCCCAGGACGCGCAGAGTTGGCAGCCCTGCTACGCCCTCCACGCAGAGCTGGTGTGGGTTCTGTCTGATCCTGATTCTCGGACCCTGCCTCTGCTTGTACTCCAGCAACCCCACTAAATGGCCACAGCCATGCCCCCGCCAACCCCTGGGCCATGCGGGCCTTCCTCCGCAACACCCTGGAGGAGGCCTGCCGGTGACTTCTCCACCTCACCGAGGCCGCGCCGCTGATCCCGGGTGCCGAGGAGATCCTGCACCACACCGCACAGGAGCTGCTGGTGGCAGTCCGTGGCCGGCCAACCCCCCACCAGCCCCAGGCCATAGCCCCGCTGCTGGTCAAGGCCTGCGGCTGCGGCCTGCTGCCCCAGGACACCCAGCAGGCCCTGGCCGGGAGGGCGAGGAGGCGCAACGCCACAATGCACAGGAGCTGCTTGAGGCCGTCCGCCGCCTGCCCGCCCCCCTCCAGCCCCAGGCCGTAGATCCGCTGCTGGTCGAGGCCTGCGACTGCGGCCTGCTGCCCCCCTCCGCCCTGCAGGCCCTGGCCAGGAGGCTGCTCCAGCGGCTGGACCTGGCGCACTTCAGGCAGGTGGTGTGGGCTGCCAACCAGGCGGTGGTGAAGGAGCGGCGGCTGCAGGCACTGGCCACCGAGGGTGCCCTCACCTTGCCCTGTACGAGCAGCCGGAGGACCTGCTCAGGGGCCTCTACGTGCCCCAGCTCTGCCTGCACCTACACGCTACCAGGCCACGCTGACGGACGCCGCCGTCACCCAGGAGCAGGTGGACCCGGCATTCGGGGAGCGCAGGACCAGGGTAGGGGTGTACCCGAGCAGCCTCCTGAACCCGCGGGCCCTGCAGACCGGGCAGGCCCCACTGGAGGCCATCATGGGGGCCCATCAGGCCAGCACCCCCGGAGGGGTGACCACCAGGAAGCCGAACCGGGCCTGCGTGCTAGTGATGGTGCAGAGCCAGGAGGTGCCACAGGCACCCAGCACGCTACTGGAGGGCCACATCAGCTGGGGCTCCACAAAGGACCTCTACGACTAGGCCTGGGGGCTGCCCCCCGGGAGGTGAGGGCCTCCATCTTGGAAATCCACCCACACTGACTTTCACATGGACTGAGACGCACTGCACTTTGTAAATATATGTAAATAAATGATTGTGTGCACAGCACCCAGAGTCCGGGGTAGTCTGGAACCAGAGCGCCTGCCCGCCGCTGTGAACAATCCTAAAGCCTCTCCGTCCTTTCTCTGCCACCACAATCCTCCAATCCTGCTCTCTTCCTCCTTGTGCCTCTCCGTCCTTTCTATTCCACCACAATCGTCCAATCCTGCTCTCTTCCTCCTCCTTGTGCCTCTCCGTCCTTTCTCTGCCACCATGCTCTTCCTCCTCTTCGTGCCTCTCCGTCCTTTCTATTCCACCACAATCCTCCAATCCGGCTCTCTTCCACCTCCTTGTGCCTCTCCGTCCTTTCTATTCCACCACAATCCTCCAATCCTGCGCTTTTCCTCCTCTTCGTGCCTCTCCGTACTTTCTATTCCACCACAATCCTATCCTGCTCTCCTCCTCCTCGTGCCTCTCCGTCCTTTCTATTCTACCACAATCCTCCAATCCTGCTCTCTTCCTCCTCCTCGTGCCTCTCCGTCCTTTCTATTCCACCACAATCCTCCAATCCTGCTCTCTCCCTCCTCTCTCTCCGTCCTCTCTCTAGCACCAAAATCCTCCAATCCTGATCCAGGCCTGTGAGTGCGGCCTGCTGCCCCCGGCCTTGCTGCAGGCGCTGCTGGCCCCCCTGGGCGGCTTCAGCCAGGCGCTCTTCCTGCCTCCTTCCTACCCATCTACCTGGAGTGGAGACACCATGGCTAGAGCGTGCTTGTAAATAAATAATAACTGTTAACTGCACCTCGAGTCCATGGCACTCTGTACAAAACGGCCGGCGATCTAGTTAGAAGACGAAAGACTGTCCGTCCTTTCTATTCCACCACAATCCTCCAGCTCTCTCCCCTGGCTGCGCCCCAATCCTGTTCTCTTCCTTCTCCTGTCAACCCTCTTTTCAACGCCCGCCACAATCCCCCACCTCTCTCCCCTGGCTGCGCTCCAATCCTGTTCCCTCCCGCCTCCTTGTGCCTCTCCGTCTTTTCTCTGCCTCCACAATCCTCCAGCTCTCTCCCCTGGCTGCGCTCCCAACCTGCTCTCTTCCTTCTCAACCCTCTTTTCAACGCCCGCCACAATCCTCCAGCTCTCTCCCCTGCTGAGCTCCAATCCTGCTCTCTTCCTTCTCCTGTCAACCCTCTTTTCTCTTCCCACCACAATCCTCCAGCTCTCTCCCCTGGCTGCGCTCCAATCCTGCTCTCTTCCTTCTCTTGTCAACCCTCTTTTCAACGCCCCACCACAATCCTCCAGCTCTCTCCCCTGGATGTGCTCCAATGCTGCTCTCTTCCTTCTCCTGTCAACCCTGTTTTCAATGCCCCATCACAATCCTCCATCTCTCTCCGCTGGCTGCGCTCCAATCCTGCTCTCTTCCACCTCCTTGTGCCTCTCCGTCTTTTCTCTGCCACCACAATCCTCCAGCTCTCTCCCCTGGCTGCGCTACAATCCTGCTTTCTTCCTTCTCCTGTCAACCCTCTTCAACGCCCCGCCACAATCCTCCAGCTCTCTCCGCTGGCTGCGCTCCAATCCTGCTCTCTTCCTTCTCAACCCTCTTTTCAAAGCCTGCCACAATCCTTCAGCTCTCTCCCCTGGATGTGCTCCAATGCTGCTCTCTTCCTTCTCCTGTCAACCCTGTTTTCAACGCCCCATCACAATCCTCCAGCTCTCTCCGCTGGCTGCGCTCCAATCCTGCTCTCTTCCACCTCCTTGTGCCTCTCCGTCTTTTCTCTGCCACCACAATCCTCCAGCTCTCTCCCCTGCTGAGCTCCAATGCTGCTCTCTTCCTTCTCCTGTCAACCCTCTTTTCAACGCCCCACCACAATCCTCCAGCTCTCTCCCCTGGCTGCGATCCAATCCTGCTCTCTTCCTTCTCCTGTCAACCCTCTTCAACGCCCCGCCACAATCCTCCAGCTCGATCTGCTGGCTGTGCTCCAATCCTGCTCTCTTCCTTCTCCTGTCAACCCTCTTTTCTCTTCCCACCACAATCCTCCAGCTCTCTCCCCTGACTGTGCTCCAATCCTGCTCTCTTCCTTCTCAACCCTCTTTTCAAAGCCTGACACAATCCTTCAGCTCTCTCCCCTGCTGAGCTCCAATGCTGCTCTCTTCCTTCTCCTGTCAACCCTCTTTTCAACACCCCGCCACAATCCTCCAGCTCTCTCCCCTGGCTGCGCTACAATCCTGCTTTTTCCTTCTCCTGTGAACCCTCTTCAACGCCCCGCCACAATCCTCCAGCTCTCTCCCCTGGCTGCGCTCCAAGGCTGCTCTCTTCCTTCTCCTGTCCACCCTCTTTTCAACACCCAACCACAATCCTCCAGCTCTCTCCCCTGGCTGCGCTCCCAACCTGCTCTCTTCCTTCTCAACCCTCTTTACAATGCCCACCACAATCCTCCAGCTCACTCCCCTGGCTGTGCTCCAATCCTGCTCTCTTCTGTCTTCTGTCAATCCTCTTTTCAACACCCCACCACAATCCTCCAGCTCTCTCCCTGGCTGCGCACCAATCCTGCTCTCTTCCTTCTCCTCTCAACCCTCTTTTTAACGCCCCGCAACAAACCTCCAGCTCTCTCCCCTGGCTGCGCTCCAATGCTGCTCTCTTCCTTCTCCTGTCAACCCTCTTTTCAACGCCCCACCACAATCCTCCAGCTCTCTCCCCTGGCTGCGATCCAATCCTGCTCTCTTCCTTCTCCTGTCAACCCTCTTTTCAACGCCCAACCACAATCCTCCAGCTCTCTCCCTGGCTGCTCTCCAATCCTGCTCTCTTCCTTCTCCTGTCAACCCTCTTTTCAACGCCCAACCACAATCCTCCAGCTCTCTCCCCTGGCTGCGATCCAATCCTGCTCTCTTCCTTCTCCTGTCAACCCTCTTTTCAACGCCCAACCACAATCCTCCAGCTCTCTCCCCTGGCTGCGCTCCCAACCTGCTCTCTTCCTTCTCAACCCTCTTTTCAATGCCCGCCACAACCCTCCTGCTCTCTCCCATGGCTGCGCTCCAATGCTGCTCTCTTCCTTCTCTCAACCCTCTTTTCAACGCCCCGCCACAACCCTCCAGCTCTCTCCCCTGGCTGCGCTCCAATGCTGCTCTCTTCCTTCTCCTGTCAACCCTCTTTTCAACACCCCGCCACAACCCTCCAGCTCTCTCCCATGGCTGGGCTCCAATGCTGCCCTCTTCCTTCTCAACCCTCTCTTCAACACCCCACCACAACCCTCCAGCTCTCTCCCCTGGCTGCGCTCCAATGCTGCTCTCTTCCTTCTTCTGTCAACCCTCTTTTCAACGCCCTGCCACAATCCTCAGGCTCTCTCCCCTGGCTGCGCTCCAATCCTGCTCTCTTCCTTCTCCTGTCAACCCTCTTTTCAATGCCTCCCCACAATCCTCCAGCTCTCTCCCCTGGCTGCGCTCCAATCTTGCTCTCTTCCTTCTCCTGTCAACCCTCTTTTCAATGCCTCCCCACAATCCTCCAGCTCTCTCCCCTGGCTGCGCTCCAATCCTGCTCTCTTCCTTCTCCTGTCAACCCTCTTTTCAATGCCCACCACAATCCTCCAGCTCACTCCCCTGGCTGTGCTCCAATCCTGCTCTCTTCTGTCTTCTGTCAACCCTCTTTTCAATGCCCACCACAATCCTCCAGCTCACTCCCCTGGCTGTGCTCCAATCCTGCTCTCTTCTGTCTTCTGTCAACCCTCTTTTCAACGCCCCACCAAAATCCTCCAGCTCTCTCCCCTGGCTGCGCTCCAATGCTGCTCTTCCTTCTCCTCTCAACTCTCTTTTCCACGCCCCGCCACAATCCTCCAGCTCTCTCCCCTGGCTGCGCTCCAATCCTGCTCTCTTCCTTCTCCTGTCAACCCTCTTTTCATCGCCCCGCCACAATCCTCCAGCTCTCTCCCCTGGATGTGCTCCAATGCTGCTCTCTTCCTTCTCAACCTTCTTTTCAATGCCCGCCAAATCCTCCAGCTCACTCCCCTGGCTGTGCTCCAATCCTGTTCTCTTCTGTCTTCTGTCAACCCTCTTTTCAACGCCCCACCACAATCATCCAGCTCTCTCTCTGGCTGCGCACCAATCCTGCTCTCTTCCTTCTCCTCTTAACCCTCTTTTCAACGCCCCGCCACAATCCTCCAGCTCTCTCCCCTGGCTGCGCTCCAATCCTGCTCTCTTCCTCCTCCTAGTGCCTCTCCGTCTTTTCTCTGCCACCAAAATCCTCCAGCTCTCTCCCCTGGCTGCGCTCCAATGCTGCTCTTCCTTCTCCTCTCAACCCTCTTTTCAACGCCCCGCCACAATCCTCCAGCTCTCTCCCCTGGCTGCGCTCCAATCCTGCTCTCTTCCTCCTCCTAGTGCCTCTCCGTCTTTTCTCTGCCACCAAAATCCTCCAGCTCTCTCCCCGGGCTGCGCTCCAATGCTGCTCTTCCTTCTCCTCCCAACCCTCTTTTCAACGCCCCGCCACAATCCTCCAGCTCTCTCCCCTGGCTGCGCTCCAATCCTGCTCTCTTCCTTCTCCTGTCAACCCTCTTTTCTCTTCCCACCACAATCCTCCAGCTCTCTCCCCTGGCTGCGCTCCAATCCTGCTCTCTTCCTTCTCTTGTCAACCCTCTTTTCAACGCCCCACCACAATCCTCCAGCTCTCTCCCCTGGATGTGCTCCAATGCTGCTCTCTTCCTTCTCCTGTCAACCCTGTTTTCAACGCCCCATCACAATCCTCCAGCTCTCTCCGCTGGCTGCGCTCCAATCCTGCTCTCTTCCACCTCCCTGTGCCTCTCCGTCTTTTCTCTGCCACCACAATCCTCCAGCTCTCTCCCCTGGCTGCGCTACAATCCTGCTTTCTTCCTTCTCATGTCAACCCTCTTCAACGCCCCGCCACAATCCTCCAGCTCTCTCCGCTGGCTGCGCTCCAATCCTGCTCTCTTCCTTCTCAACCCTCTTTTCAAAGCCCGCCACAATCCTTCAGCTCTCTCCCCTGCTGAGCTCCAATGCTGCTCTCTTCCTTCTCCTGTCAACCCTCTTTTTAATGCCCCACCACAATCCTCCAGCTCTCTCCCCTGGCTGCACTCCAATCCTGCTCTCTTCCTTCTCCTGCCAACCCTCTTTTCAACGCCCCGCCTCAATCCTCCAGCTCTCTCCCCTGGCTGCGCTCCAATGCTGCTCTCATCCTTCTCCTCTCAACCCTCTTTTCAACGCCCGCCACAATCCTCCAGCTCTCTCCCCTGGCTGCGCTCCAATGCTGCTCTCTTCCTTCTCCTGTCAACCCTCTTTTCTCTTCCCACCACAATGCTCCAGCTCTCTCCCCTGGCTGCGCTCCAATGCTGCTCTCTTCCTTCTCCTGTCAACCCTCTTTTCTCTTCCCACCACAATCCTCCAGCTCTCTCTCTGGCTGCGCTCCAATCCTGCTCTCTTCCTTCTCAACCCTCTTTTCAACGCTCCACCACAATCCTCCAGCTCTCTCCCCTGGCTGCGCTCCAATGCTGCTCTCTTCCTTCTCCTGTCAACCCTCTTTTCTCTTCCCACCACAATCCTCCAGCTCTCTACCCTGGCTGCGCTCCAATCCTGCTCTCTTCCTTCTCAACCCTCTTTTCAACGCTCCACCACAATCCTCCAGCTCTCTCCCCTGGCTGCGCTACAATCCTGCTCTCTTCCTTCTCCTGTCAACCCTCTTTTCAATGCCCCATCACAATCCTCCAGCTCTCTCCCCTGGCTGCGCTCCAATCCTGCTCTCTTCCTTCTCCTGTCAACCCTCTTTTCAATGCCCAACCACAATCCTCCAGCTCTCTCCCCTGGCTGCGCTCCAATGCTGCTCTCTTCCTTCTCAACCCTCTTTTCAACGCCCGCCGCAATCCTCCAGCTCTCTCCCCTGGCTGCGCTCCAATGCTGCTCTCTTCCTTCTCAACCCTCTTTTCAACGCCCAACCACAATCCTCCAGCTCTCTCCCCTGGCTGCGCTCCAATGCTGCTCTCTTCCTTCTCCTCTCAACCCTCTTTTCAACGCACGCCACAATCCTCCAGCTCTCTCCCCTGGCTGCCCTCCAATCCTGCTCTCTTCCTTCTCCTGTCAGCCTTTTTTTCAATGCCCCACCACAATCCTCCAGCTCTCTCCCCTGGCTGCGCTCCAATGCTGCTCTCTTCCTTCTCAACCCTCTTTTCAACGCCCGCCGCAATCCTTCAGCTCTCCCCCCTGGCTGCGCTCCAATGCTGCTCTCTTCCTTCTCCTCTCAACCCTCTTTTCAACGCCCGCCACAATCCTCCAGCTCTCTCCCCTGGCTGCGCTCCAATGCTGCTCTCTTCCTTCTCCTGTCAACCCTCTTTTCAACGCCCCACCACAATCCTCCAGCTCTCTCCCCTGGCTACGCTCCAATGCTCCTCTCTTCCTTCTCCTGTCAACCCTCTTTTCAACGCCCCACCACACTGGTAACCTGCTTTTCCAGACTGCATGGACGAGGTGAGTTTCACCCAGAGGCTCAACTAGAGCCACGTGTGTGGGGCTGAAACTTGAAGCAGCAGGCAGAGTGGAGCTGCGGGGGTCTTAGGAGGGGTGAAACAACACCAGCAGTTGGAGGACCTGCTCAAGGGCCTCTATGTGCCCCAGCTCGAGCTCCACCTGCAATACGAGGCTGAGCTGATGGACGCAGCCGGAACTGTCACCGAGCAGCAGGTGGACCTGGCCTTTGGGGAGCGCAGGACCAGGGTCGGGGTCTAGCGGACCAGCCACCTCAACCTGCAGACCCTGCAGACCGGGCAGGACCCACTGGAGGCCATCATGGCAGCCCAGAAGGCCTCCGCCCCCGAAGGGGTGACCACCGGGCAGCTGCACCGGGCCTGCGTAATAGTGGTGGTGCAGAGCCAGGAGGTGCCACAGGCACTCGGCACGATGATGGTGCTCCGCAGCAGCTGGAGCTCAACGAAGCAGCTTTACAAGGAGGCCTGGGAGCTGCCCCCCCGGGAGCTGAAAGCCTCCATCGTGGAAGTACATCCATACTAACAATTCACATGATTCCACGTTTGTAAATAAATGATAATATGCACAGCACCCCAAGTCTGTGGTAGTCTGTTCACAGCGGCGGGCGGTTGGGTGGGCGGGTGCTCTACTTTCAATCCTAAAGACTCTCAGTCCTTTTTATTCCACCACAATCCTCCAATCCTGCTCTCTTCCTTCTCCTGTCAACCCTCTTTTCTCTTCCCGCCACAATCCTCCAGCTCTCTCCCCTGGCTGCGCTCCAATGCTGCTCTCTTCCTTCTCCTGTCCACCCTCTTTTCAACGCCCCACCACAATCCTCCAGCTCTCTCCCTGGCTGCGCACCAATCCTGCTCTCTTCCTTCTCCTCTCAACCCTCTTTTCAACGCCCCGCCACAATCCTCCAGCTCTCTCCCCTGGCTGCGCTCCAATGCTGCTCTCTTCCTTCTCCTGTCAACACTCTTTTCAACGCCCAACCACAATCCTCCAGCTCTCTCCCCTGGCTGCGCTCCCAACCTGCTCTCTTCCTTCTCAACCCTCTTTTCAATGCCCGCCACAATCCTCCAGCTCACTCGCCTGGCTGCGCACCAATCCTGCTCTCTTCCTTCTCCTCTCAACCCTCTTTTCAACGCCCCGCCACAATCCTCCAGCTCTCTCCCCTGGCTGCGCTCCAATGCTGCTCTCTTCCTTCTCCTGTCAACCCTCTTTTCAACGCCCCGCCACAACCCTCCAGCTCTCTCCCATGGCTGCGCTCCAATGCTGCTCTCTTCCTTCTCTCAACCCTCTTTTCAACGCCCCCCCACAACCCTCCAGCTCTCTCCCATGGCTGGGCTCCAATGCTGCCCTCTTCCTTCTCAACCCTCTTTTCAACGCCCTGCCACAATCCTCCAGCTCTCTCCCCTGGCTGCGCTCCAATGCTGCTCTCTTCCTTCTCCTGTCAACCCTCTTTTCAACGCCCCACCACAATCCTCCAGCTCTCTCCCCTGGCTGCGCTCCAATGCTGCTCTCTTCCTTCTCCTCTCAACCCTCTTTTCAATGCCCGCCACAACACTCCAGCTCTCTCCCCTGGCTGCGCTCCAATGCTGCTCTCTTCCTTCTCCTGTCCACCCTCTTTTCAACGCCCCACCACAATCCTCCAGCTCTCTCCCCTGGCTGCGCTCCAATCCTGCTCTCTTCCTTCTCCTGTCAACCCTCTTTTCATCGCCCCGCCACAATCCTCCAGCTCTCTCCCCTGGCTGCGCTCCAATGCTGCTCTCTTCCTTCTCAACCCTCTTTTCAACGCCCAACCACCATCCTCCAACTCTCTCCCCTGGCTGCGCTCCAATCCTGCTCTCTTCCTTCTCCTGTCAACCCTCTTTTCATCGCCCCGCCACAATCCTCCAGCTCTCTCCCCTGGCTGCGCTCCAATGCTGCTCTCTTCCTTCTCAACCCTCTTTTCAACGCTCCACCACAATCCTCCAGCTCTCTCCCCTGGCTGCGCTCCAATCCTGCTCTCTTCCTTCTCCTGTCAACCCTCTTTTCAACGCCCCACCACAATCCTCCAGCTCTCTCCCCTGGCTGCGCTCTAATGCTGCTCTCTTCCTTCTCCTCTCAACCCTCTTTTCAACGCCCGCCACAATCCTCCAGCTCTCTCCTCTGGCTGCGCTCCAATGCTGCTCTCTTCCTTCTCAACCCTCTTTTCAACGCTCCACCACAATCCTCCAGCTCTCTCCCCTGGCTGCGCTCCAATCCTGCTCTCTTCCTTCTCCTGTCAACCCTCTTTTCAACGCACGCCACAATCCTCCAGCTCTCTCCCCTGGCTGCGCTCCAATGCTGCTCTCTTCCTTCGTAACCCTCTTTTCAACGCCCCACCACAATCCTCCAGCTCTCTCCCCTGGCTGCGCTCCAATGCTGCTCTCTTCCTTCTCCTGTCAACCCTCTTTTCATCGCCCCGCCACAATCCTCCAGCTCTCTCCCCTGGCTGCGCTCCAATGCTGCTCTCTTCCTTCTCAACCCTCTTTTCAACGCACGCCACAATCCTCCAGCTCTCTCCCCTGGCTGCGCTCCAATCCTGCTCTCTTCCTTCTCAACCCTCTTTTCAACGCACGCCACAATCCTCCAGCTCTCTCCCCCTGGCTGCGCTCCAATGCTGCTCTCATCCTTCTCCTGTCAACCCTCTTTTCAACGCACGCCACAATCCTCCAGCTCTCTCCCCTGGCTGCCCTCCAATCCTGCTCTCTTCCTTCTCCTGTCAGCCCTCTTTTCAATGCCCCACCACAATCCTCCAGCTCTCTCCCCTGGCTGCGCTCCAATGCTGCTCTCTTCCTTCTCAACCCTCTTTTCAACGCCCCACCACAATCCTCCAGCTCTCTCCCCTGGCTGCGCTTCAATGCTGCTCTCTTCCTTCTCCTGTCCACCCTCTTTTCAACGCCCCGCCACAATCCTCTAGCTCTCTCCCCTGGCTGCGCTCCAATCCTGCTCTCTTCCTTCTCAACCCTCTTTTCAACGCCCCGCCACAATCCTCCAGCTCTCTCCCCTGGCTGCGCTCCAATGCTGCTCTCTTCCTTCTCCTGTCAACCCTCTTTTCCACGCCCCGCCACAATCCTCCAGCTCTCTCCCCTGGCTGCGCTCCAATGCTCCTCTCTTCCTTCTCCTGTCAACCCTCTTTTCAACGCCCCACCACACTGGTAACCTGCTTTTCCAGACTGCATGGACCAGGTGAGTTTCACCCAGAGGCGCAACTAGAGCCACGTGTGTGGGGCTGAAACTTGAAGCAGCAGGCAGAGTGGAGCTGCGGGGGTCTTAGGAGGGGTGAAACAACAGCTAGGCCTTATTCACAGGCAAACGGTCCTTTAAAGACCTGTGAAGTGCTCGGGCGGCTGTGTGTGTGTGGGGGGTGTCGTGACCCGACAGCGGGGCACTAGGACCCACAGGGTAAAGTGACCGCAGGAGATGGGACACCGGACACCACATCCGGTCAGGGGGGCAGAACACAGGGAGCGGGGACCCATTATGGACGCATGTATGCCGAGCTGCAGTAAGATACAATAAACGTAATCTTTCACCATACCGGATCTGTGACTCGTTCCTTGGGGGACTCTTGGTGGATATCACAGGGGAGGGGGGGGGGGAGGGGGGGCTGAAGCCCTGTGAGCCCCATGGGTGTGGCGGCCTGGCTTCACCTTCACTGCAGGAACAGGATCTGAGCTCACTCATGCCCTCCGTGGAAGATACAAGACACAAAGCACCGCAGGCAGCGATGGTTGATGGCAGAGGCGAGAGAGCGCCTAGAAGCACCCGGCCTCCCTCCCTGAGAGCCACCCGCAGCTGGGAGGGCTCTAGGGCGTATAAAGGCCCGGCCCAGCTGACCCCGATTGAGGCTCCGCGTTGGTTTCCGGTTGTGCTTGTTTGCGTGTGGACCCAGACTCTGCTTCCTCTCGGACCCTGCTGCCTGTGCTCGGACCCGGCTGCCTCTCGGACCCGGCTGCCCGTGCTCAGACCCCGGCTTCCTCTCAGACCCTGCTGCCCGTGCTCGGACCCCGGCTTCCTCTCAGACCCTGCTGCCCGTGCTCGGACCTTGCTGTCCGTGCTCGGACCCTGCTGCCCGTGCTCGGACCCTGCTTCCTCTCAGACCCGGCTTCCTCTCGGACCCTGCTGCCCGTGCTTTGACCCGGCTTCCTCTAAGACCCTGCTGCCCGTGCTCAGACCTTGCTGCCCGTGCTCGGATCCTGCTGCCTGTGCTCGGACCCTCCTTCCTCTCAGACCCTGCTGCCCGTGCTCGGAGCCGGCTTCCTCTCAGACCCTGCTGCCCGTGCTCGGACCCGGCTTCCTCTCAGACCCTGCGGCCCGTGCTCGGACCCTGCGGCCCGTGCTCGGACCCGGCTTCCTCTCGGACCCTGCTGCCCGTGCTCAGACCCTGCTGCCCGTGCTCGGACCCTGCTGCCCGTGCTCGGACCCTGCTGCCCGTGCTCGGACCCTGCTGCCCGTGCTCGGACCCTGCTCGGAGCCGGCTTCCTCTCAGACCCTGCTGCCCGTGCTCTGACCCTGCTGCCCGTGCTCGGACCCTGCTGCCTGTGCTCGGACCCTGCTGCCCGTGCTCGGACCCTGCTGCCCGTGCTCCTCCCACCTCTGACCTGCCCGAGATGGCCGCAGCCGACCCCTGGGACGTGAAGGCCTTCCTCCAGGGGCTCCTGCAGAAGGTCTGCCGGCGGCTGCTCCTCCACCTGATCAAGGAGGCGCCCCTGACCCCGGGGGCCCAGGAGCTCCTGCGCCAGAACGCCGCTCACCTGCTGGAGGCCGTCCGCCGCCTGCCCGCGCCCCGCCAGCTACCGGCCGTCATCCCGCTGCTGGCGGAGGCCTGCGGCGTCGACCTGCTGCCCCAGGACACCCAGGGGGCCCTGGCCGCGAGGCTGCTGCAGCGCCTGAAGCTGCGTCACTTCAGGCAGGTGCTGTGGGCCGCCTACCAGGCAGTGCTGAGGGAGCGGTGGCTGCGGGCCCTGGCTGGCCTGGGGGGCCTCATCAACACCTTGAACCAGCAGTTGGAGGACCTGCTCAAGGGCCTCTATGTGCCCCAGCTCGAGCTCCACCTGCAATACGAGGCTGAGCTGATGGACGCAGCCGGAACTGTCACCGAGCAGCAGGTGGACCTGGCCTTTGGGGAGCGCAGGACCAGGGTCGGGGTCTACCGGACCAGCCACCTCAACCTGCAGACCGGGCAGGCCCCACTGGAGGCCATCATGGCAGCCCAGAAGGCCTCCGCCCCCGAAGGGGTGACCACCGGGCAGCTGCACCGGGCCTGCGTAATAGTGGTGGTGCAGAGCCAGGAGGTGCCACAGGCACTCGGCACGATGATGGTGCTCCGCAGCAGCTGGAGCTCAACAAAGCAGCTTTACAAGGAGGCCTGGGAGCTGCCCCCCCGGGAGCTGAGAGCCTCCATCGTGGAAGTCCATCCACACTAACAATTCACATGATTCCACGTTTGTAAATAAATGATAATATGCACAGCACCCCAAGTCTGTGGTAGTCTGTTCACAGCGGCGGGCGGTTGGGCGGGCGGGCGGGCACTCTACTTTCAATCCTAAAGACTCTCCGTCCTTTCTATTCCACCACAATCCTCCAATCCTGCTCTCTTCCTCCTCCTTGTGTCTGTTCACAGCGGCGGGCGGGTGGGCGGGCGCTCTACTTTCAATCCTAAAGACTCTGTCCTTTTTATTCCACCACAATCCTCCAATCCTGCTCTCTTCCTTCTCCTGTCAACCCTCTTTTCTCTTCCCGCCACAATCCTCCAGCTCTCTCCCCTGGCTGCGCTCCAATGCTGCTCTCTTCCATCTCCTGTCAACCCTCTTTTCAATGCCCCGCCACAATCCTCCAGCTCTCCCCCCTGGCTGTGCTCCAATGCTGCTCTCTTCCTTCTCCTCTCAACCCTCTTTTCTATTCCCGCCACAATCCTCCAGCTCTCTCCCCTGGCTGTGCTCCAATCCTGCTCTCTTCCTTCTCCTGTCAACCCTCTTTTCTCTTCCCACCACAATCCTCCAGCTCTCTCCCCTGGCTGCGCTACAATCCTGCTCTCTTCCTTCTCCTGTCAACCCTCTTTTCAACGCCCCGCCACAATCCTCCAGCTCTCCCCTGGCTGCGCTCCAATGCTCTCTCTTCCTTCTCTTTTCAACCCTCTTTTCTCTTTCCGCCACAATCCTCCAGCTCTCTCCCTTGGCTGCGCTCCAATGCTCCTCTCTTCCTTCTCCTGTCAACCCTCTTTTCAACGCCCCGCCACAATCCTCCAGCTCTCCCCTGGCTGCGCTCCAATGCTGCTCTCTTCCTTCTCCAGTCAACCCTCTTTTCAACGCCCCACCACAATCCTCCAGCTCTCTCCCCTGGCTGCGCTCCAATCCTGCTCTCTTCCTTCTCATGTCAGCCCTCTTTTCAATGCCCCACCACAATCCTCCAGCTCTCTCCCCTGGCTGCGCTCCAATGCTCCTCTCTTCCTTCTCCTGTCAACCCTCTTTTCAACGCCCCACCACAATCCTCCAGCTCTCCCCCTGGCTGCGCTCCAATCCTGCTCTCTTCCTTCTCCCGTCTACCCTCTTTTCAACGCCCCACCACAATCCTCCAGCTCTCTCCCCTGGCTGCGCTCCAATCCTGCTCTTTTCCTTCTCCTGTCAACCTCTTTTCAACGCCCGCTACAATCCTCCAGCTCTCTCCCCTGCTGAGCTCCAATCCTGCTCTCTTCCTTCTCCTGTCAACCCTCTTTTCTCTTCCCACCACAATCCTCCAGCTCTCTCCCCTGGCTGCGCTCCAATGCTGCTCTCTTCCTTCTCCTGTCAACCCTCTTTTCTCTTCCCGCCACAATCCTCCAGCTCTCTCCCTGGCTGCGCTCCAATCCTGCTCTCTTCCTTCTCCCGTCCACCCTCTTTTCAACGCCCCACCACAATCCTCCAGCTCTCTCCCCTGGCTGCGCTCCAATCCTGCTCTCTTCCTTCTCCTGTCAACCCTCTTTTCAACGCCCCGCCACAATCCTCCAGCTCTCTCCCCTGGCTGCGCTCCAATCCTGCTCTCTTCCTTCTCCTTTCAACCCTCTTTTCAATGCCCCGCCACAATCCTCCAGCTCTCCCCCCTGGCTGCGCTCCAATGCTGCTCTCTTCCTTCTCCTGTCAACCCTCTTTTCAACGCCCCACCACAATCCTCCAGCTCTCTCCCCTGGCTGCGCTCCAATCCTGCTCTCTTCCTTCTCCTGTCAACCCTCTTTTCAACGCCCGCCACAATCCTCCAGCTCTCTCCCCTGCTTAGCTCCAATCCTGCTCTCTTCCTTCTCCTGTCAACCCTCTTTTCAACGCCCCGCCACAATCCTCCAGCTCTCTCCCCTGGCTGTGCTCCAATCCTGCTCTCCTCCTTCTCCTGTCAACCCTCTTTTCTCTTCCCACCACAATCCTCCAGCTCTCTACCCTGGCTGCGCTCCAATCCTGCTCTCTTCCTTCTCAACCCTCTTTTCAACGCTCCACCACAATCCTCCAGCTCTCTCCCCTGGCTGCGCTACAATCCTGCTCTCTTCCTTCTCCTGTCAACCCTCTTTTCAATGCCCCATCACAATCCTCCAGCTCTCTCCCCTGGCTGCGCTCCAATCCTGCTCTCTTCCTTCTCCTGTCAACCCTCTTTTCAATGCCCAACCACAATCCTCCAGCTCTCTCCCCTGGCTGCGCTCCAATGCTGCTCTCTTCCTTCTCAACCCTCTTTTCAACGCCCGCCGCAATCCTCCAGCTCTCTCCCCTGGCTGCGCTCCAATGCTGCTCTCTTCATTCTCAACCCTCTTTTCAACGCCCAACCACAATCCTCCAGCTCTCTCCCCTGGCTGCGCTCCAATGCTGCTCTCTTCCTTCTCCTCTCAACCCTCTTTTCAACGCACGCCACAATCCTCCAGCTCTCTCCCCTGGCTGCGCTCCAATCCTGCTCTTTTCCTTCTCCTGTCAACCTCTTTTCAACGCCCGCTACAATCCTCCAGCTCTCTCCCCTGCTGAGCTCCAATCCTGCTCTCTTCCTTCTCCTGTCAACCCTCTTTTCTCTTCCCACCACAATCCTCCAGCTCTCTCCCCTGGCTGCGCTCCAATGCTGCTCTCTTCCTTCTCCTGTCAACCCTCTTTTCTCTTCCCGCCACAATCCTCCAGCTCTCTCCCTGGCTGCGCTCCAATCCTGCTCTCTTCCTTCTCCCGTCCACCCTCTTTTCAACGCCCCACCACAATCCTCCAGCTCTCTCCCCTGGCTGCGCTCCAATGCTGCTCTCTTCCTTCTCCTGTCAACCCTCTTTTCAACGCACGCCACAATCCTCCAGCTCTCTCCCCTGGCTGCGCTCCAATCCTGCTCTCTTCCTTCTCAACCCTCTTTTCAACGCACGCCACAATCCTCCAGCTCTCTCCCCTGGCTGCGCTCCAATGCTGCTCTCATCCTTCTCCTGTCAACCCTCTTTTCAACGCACGCCACAATCCTCCAGCTCTCTCCCCTGGCTGCCCTCCAATCCTGCTCTCTTCCTTCTCCTGTCAGCCCTCTTTTCAATGCCCCACCACAATCCTCCAGCTCTCTCCCCTGGCTGCGCTCCAATGCTGCTCTCTTCCTTCTCAACCCTCTTTTCAACGCCCCACCACAATCCTCCAGCTCTCTCCCCTGGCTGCGCTTCAATGCTGCTCTCTTCCTTCTCCTGTCCACCCTCTTTTCAACGCCCCGCCACAATCCTCTAGCT